>NC_086373.1:26795794-27425794 GCF_036588685.1 Mytilus trossulus | reverse complement strand
TTCCTATAGGCAGAACTAAAGCAAGTAAGTTCTTTGAGTAACTGTTTCGGAGTTAAAGAAGAGTACATATTAACATTTTTAAAACAACGCAGCATTTAGAATTTAGAATAGTGCATTGACTTCCATATCGCAGTCAATTGTTACACTGATTTCACCTCTTAAATTGTCGTATACAATGAAGTACAGTTTTCGTAATTTTTTATGCAATTTATTGAATACTCCTGTATATGTCATTTCTACATCACATATAGATGTTATCAATGTATGTCAATCGCATAGGTCTTTTTATTTTGTTATAATGTGTAGCATCTGATTGATAGATACATGTACCTTACACCAACTGCAAAAATGATAAAATTATTAGACTAGTCATTGTTTAATCATGTCAAAAAGAATTTAATCTTAATTAGGTGTTGCTTGAAATATACTGTATTTGAAACGATAGCAGCAATGTTTGATGGATTTATAAAAAGCATGTATCTCAAAAAGGGATCGAAAAAGCAACATTTAATTTGCAGCAATAATAAAACTTTTCTGATGTTCAGCTTTCATTGTTGCAAAAAGGTTTCAAGGGTTACGTTTATATACAAATCATTCCAATTAATTAATCTTAAATTATATTAACTTCAAAAACGTAGTTCAAAATTCAACACATGTGGTATTTACATGCATAATTCTATAGAACCAGCTTTTATCTCAAGGTGTGTGTGGTTTCCGACAATTTAATCACCGCTTGAACAGCTGTTGCGCAGGCGTAGTGACCAGAAAAGGTTCATGTTGTGGAAAACAATCATACAATTCAAACTTCAACAACTGTTGTGACGGCGTGGTGACTTCAAGAGGTTCAAAACGTTCATGTTGTGGAAAAAAATCATACAATTCAAACTTCAACAACTGTTGTGGAGGCGTGGTGACCAGAAAAGGTTCATGTTGTGGAACAGTTTCGTACGATCATCGCTTTAACAAGTGTTGCAATGGTCGTATCTGTTGAATAAAATAAAATGCGTTCCCTAAATAAATACTATATTGTTGTATTGTAATTGAAAATACAGGAACAATATTTAGAATAAGTGTGGACCAGTGTAAATAGTAATTATATTATTTGTGTTTGTATCTTAGTTTGACAGTGTTTTAACCACTTTTGTGATTTTTTAGTGCCCAGTTATTTTGTAGCTATTGTTATTCTTTCTAATGGGGCTCTTTGCTAATCTGTGTTCAACGGTGACAGAATCTCAAAATAAAATCATAGTCAAGGGTTAAACGTTAACTTTGCAAAGTCTATCTCTGACATTCAAACATGACGTCCTTCAAACGCTTTGAATACAAAAACATCGTTAAGGGCATACGATACAGTTTTGATCCAGTGAAAATTTGCATATAGGCTATTTTTCACCTGATTAAATCAAATATGTATTAAAAATTATACCTTCCTGTGCTACTTTTTGTGTAAAATGAGGTCGAAATTTTGTATATTTGGTCAAAATTCAGATTTGTGGCCGTAATTTCTTTATCGAAAGAACGACATAACTTTTTTGTTATAAAAGATAAACACAAATTGTTTTTTTTTTTAAATAATCAGTAATTTCTGTATTGTATAAGTATCCTAAAAAATATGCATTTTTTATTCAGAAATAACTCATATTTATCAAATGTTCATGAATTGAGGAAAATTCGTCATTTTTTGCTGCATGTTTATCAAAATTAAAAAAAAATCCTCTCTTTACAGTTTTATAAAATTTGGGTCACATAATCTCCATGCAAAATGAAACAAATTGCTGTTTTGAAAAAAATAGGGGTCCATGAACTCGTTTTCAAGTTAAATCAGTTTGAATGATAAAAATCAGTCGAAAAATGCATCTTTTCCCGATATTTCACAGTTTGACGTCGCGAAAATAATATTTAAGGAATGACTGTAATATTTTTTCTGTCTATGAAGAAATAACATTACAAATTTTGTGCACACTGAATAACGCGCGTAGCGGGTCATTTAACAGTGTGCACCACATTGTTTATGTTATTTCGAAAAGACAGAAAAATTATTACAGTCATTTCTTATAATTTAATTCTAAATTCCATTTTAAACTGAAGAAAACCATGAAAAAACGTTGATGGTGTCACTGTCACATGACTTAATTATGTCTATGGGCTCATTGCAAAATAACGTCGGCCATCAGAAGACACGTTCGTCCAAAATTAAATTATTTTACGTTAGCAACGTCATTTAATACGTCCCCTGTAACTGTATCGTATGCCCTTTTAAAAAAGCCAATCTTTTGTGTCAGCTGATTGGCAACGTCACAATTTGGTTTGGCTATTCTAATTTACTCCCACTGTTATGTTATAACGGAAACATAAACAAAAGATGATACGAACGTTTTGAAAGCACAATTTCTGAAATGAAAATTTAATTAAAAAAACGTGCATTCAGAAAGTAGTAATTAAACAGATAAAAAAAGATAGAGGTCTAAACAATTCATTTTCCGTCTGCATACAAATTCACAGGTTGAAAAATTACGACAGTACCAATGTCATTACCAGCTCGGTTTGAAACACTAGAAGAGATAAAAGAAAGGAGTTATGAAATTTAACTATAAAAACATTTAAAACATTTTCAGAGCACTACACAGTTCAATCAGTTCAGACTGACTGTGTTGTAAAGGTTTTTAAGCACCAATTGTGGCAATTTAAGCTTACCAATGCACAATTCTTGCATAAATCTCAATCTGAAGAGGAACTTTTCAATTAGGATACTGATGAACCAGATAAAAGAAGTACTGATCCACACACAACGGTGAGGATGAAGTTGAACGAGACATTGAAGGCACTGCCCCCAACAAAAGATGTTTTAATATTGTTCAGAGACTGAACTGAACAAAATTTCCAAAGCTAGGAATTTAAAGTATACTAAAAACAGAGACAATTTTGGGGGTAAAAATATTAAGACGTATTAATCAGTGATGAATTTATATGTAGTGAAAATTTTAAAAGCAAGAGTTAAAACACTCTATCATACTGGTTTAAAAAGTAACTTGAAAATTATTTTGGTTTTTGCCGTTTTCATATTAAAGAATATAAAATGTTAAAATTTATTTGTATCAAAGTTACCAGATTTGATACGGTACAAATGACATTCATGATATTTGCCGTGGTGAGATATGAGTCGAACTTTAATTTCCAGGGTTTGTAGTTCCCAGTGTGGGAACGGAACTGTACGATTTTCTTCTAATTTGGTCATTCGGGAGACTGTCAAGCGGTGCTCCGTCATTTGCAAAATAACAAGTTGCTTGATGGAAACTTTGACGAACTCTTATGTTCCTATATATCGTTTCTGCTTTAAGTTTTGATAGCTAAAACATTCTTGTAAATATGAACCAATCAAATAATAAGAAACACATATGAACCCAAACGTTTTCATTAGAATGGTGGAGCTCCGTGTAAAACGATCAAAATTGTCACACAACAGCGAGCAAAAATGTCAAATAAACATCGAAAAATCAATGTTTGCTACCTGAATTTTCACATGTACCTTTATTAATATATAGTCTTACCTGTCTGACAGTTTCAAAGCCATTGTCCCAGTAGAAATCTAAATATATTCATTTTCTTCAAGTCGGATATTTTTATTGACTGTACAATCGCTCGCAAGTTAACTGTAATATCACTCGGAGCTTTCCTGTACAACCGCTTGGAGCATTTCTTTTCATCGTTTGGCCAACTAGACTTCTCTGAAAGGAGGGTAACCTACCTTACCGTGTTTTTACTTCACGGTCCAGCTACCAACCTTAACCTTAACCTTAATTCTCTCCGCGCCAGAAGTCGCATAAGGCCTACACGCTGCTTTTCCACCCTTTTCTATCTTTTGCCGCTGTTCTGGCTACGTTCCAACTTGTCCATCCTTGTTGGTTCCTTTCTCTCTCTGTTGTTCTTCTCCATGTAGTTTTTGGCCTTCCTCTAGTTCTTTTCCCTTCAGGTGCCCATTGTAGAGCTACATAGCTGTTGTTGTCTCTTTCACGTCTTAATGTATGTCCTATCCATGTCCACCGTCTCCTTCTGATTTCACAACTGATGTTTCTGGTGTTAGCTATTTCGTTTACTGTTTTGTTTGATGTTTTACTCTGCCATCTTATTTTTAGGATCTTTCTAAGGCATTGGTGTTCTACAGTATTAAGTTTCTTTTCTTCAATGTTTGTTAATTTCCATGTTTCGCATCCATACAATAATACAGGTCTTACTAATGATTTATAAAGGTGATTTTTTGTTTTTCGGCCAATTCCTCTTGCATACCATATATTTCTTAGGCGATGGAATGTCCCTCTTGCTTTCTGTATTCTGTTTTTGATGTCATAACTGCCTCCTCCCTCTTTGTCCATGATTGCTCCAAGGTATGTAAACTTATCTACATCTTCTATTTTCTGGTCGTATAACGTTATCAACTCTTTATTCTTTGTTTGCTTGGATCTCAGAGTTTTACACTTTTTGGGGTTTAGTTTCATTCCAACTCTTTCAGCTTCAGTCGTTAATTTCTGTGCTTTTTCATCAAGGTCGCTAAATTTTGAGGAAAGGAGTGCGATGTCGTCCGCAAAGTCAAGATCTTCTAGAACAGTATTAAAGTTCCATCGTATCCCTCTTGCTTTGTCTGCAGTTGTTTTCCGCATGATCCAGTCTATGACTAGAAGGAAAAGAAAACCTGACATTACGCATCCCTGTTTCACTCCTGATTTTATCTCAAACCATTCTGATGTTTCTCCCTGATCGATGACAGAACACTTAAATCCTTTATATATCTCCTTTATGGTTCTTATGATCTTGTCTGGTATTCCATAGCTCTTCATGATATACCATAGACTCTCTCGGTGGACTGAGTCAAATGCTTTTTCGAAGTCTATAAAAAGTATTATTAAAGCTGCCCTCCATTCATTTGTTTGCTCAAGTATGTTTCGAAGGATAAAAATCTGTTCAGTTGTTCCTCTTTTTGGTCTAAATCCTGCCTGCTAGCAAGCAAGCTAGTCAAATGTATTACTTTTTCCTACACACTCATTGCATTTTGCTGTAATAGTTTCTTGTGGCATATGACTAATTATAACTCTTAAGTAGATAATGCTTACTACTATCTCTTCTGCCACACTCATGATCATTTTATGTTTTCCATGATACTGTTGTCATATAAATATTTATTAAAACTACTGCAATCCAATATAATATATGTCTGGCATGATTTTCTCTCCTTTTTCTGTTACAACTTGATAACAGTTACTTATTTGGTAATGTTATCATTTTTTAAAAACCTAAATTACACACCCAAAAGTGTTAATGATATTTGAAGCTTTTATTTGAATGCATTAGCGGATTCGGTATGCGGGGAGAGGGAGTTTTGGTGGTTGAAACCTCATTTTTCCATTTTTTTTTAATTTTGTGGACGTTTCAGGGTGTTCCGTGGTTTGGATCCCCCATTTGACAGAAAGGCGGGATCCGCACCTGGTCTGATATCGTCAATGATACTATGATGATTCGATCATTCATCTGACTTTTATAGTTTGGTCTTGTGCTGTGCTAGTTTTTGGGAGAAATGAGCGCACACAGACCGTGGCATTTTAACCCTGCCAATTTCTTTATGTACCTGTTGCAAGTCAAGAGCTCGTAGTTCAGTGGTTGTCGTTGGTTCATGACTGTCATATATGTTTTTCATAAATTGTTTCATTATGAATTAGGCCGTCAGTTAAATTCGAAAGATATTGATTCTTATTTTTCATGTCGGGACCCTTTAAAGCCGACTATAAATGCTTAAATCAATTTAATTTTTTTAACTTTGACAATCATATCACATCTCCTTATTTTTCTATTAAAGATATAAATGTGGTTTGATAAAATGTTGTTCTCACTAAAAAAATAACCAACTGTTTCGTTCATTTGTCCGATGCTATAATCTTTCAGATAACAAGTTCTCTCCCATCCTTGATAAAATTTGATTTTACTAGAGCTTTTCCTATCAGTAGCTATAGCTTGCAATAAACAGACATTTCATTTGAAATTATACCACATCTTCTGATTTTAATATCATTTTTATTGACATATACGTGTCTTTTCTTGGATCAGTGGTTAGCTACCACCATTCCACATTCAAATTCCTTGTTATAGTCACCAAATTAAAAAGTGTTGGGTATGTGTAGATATACTATAGGAGGAGCTAAATTTCACGAGAAAGCTTTGCTTTCGAGTGAAAAGTTCATCCTATGGTGTATTTACACATAGCCAAGCACTTTTTTCTTTGGTAAATGACATGTGTCAAAGTTCACAACTGATATCACAGGGAAAAAAATGTGTTACATTGTAGTTTCTGGCTAAAAGTGTGAGGTATCTAACATACACCACATGACCATGTTCAAGCTTCTGGTAACCCAATCAGAGGGTCGATATGGAACTGTGGTGTATGTTTCGATACCCACACACTTTTTCAATGGAAAATCAAACAAGCTATGGTACATATCAAGTTACAATATCCCGATCCTGTGATGAAAAATTCTTTGTTGAATTGTTCAAATATGTATTTAAAAAAAAAATGTAAATTGCTGGTTTATAATATATTAAGTAAAATTCAAAATATGTCAATTACCATTCCAGAGAATCTAGTCACCTTTTCGGTATATATAAATATTTATTTTGTACGAGGATTATTTTCATTTTTATTTTAGTTTAGATTCTTAACATATTTTGTACTGTCCTTTTCTTTTTGTCTTGTATACTTATCCAGTGGGTGTTTGTTTATGTGTTACATATTTGTTTTTCGTTCATTTTTTGTACATAAATATGCCGTTAGTTTTCTCGTTTTACATTGTTATTTCGGGGCATTTTTTTAGCTGACTATGCGATATGGGCTTCGTTCATTGTTGACGACCGTATGGTGACCTATAGTTGGTAATTTCTGTGTCATTTTGGTCTCTTGTGGAGAGTTGTCTCTTTGACAATCATACCACACCCGTGGCGGATCCTGAACATTTCCTAAGGGGGGCCCCGCTGACTGACCTAAGAGGGGGTCCGCTCCAGTCATGCTTCAATGATTCCCTATATAGTCAACAACATTTTCCCACGAAAGGGGGGAAGGGGGGGGGGGGCTTGGATCCGCCTATGCACATCTTCTTTTTATATCTATCGTACACATTTTGTTTTGTTCTGATATAGTCACCTTAAAAGGGTTCTTTGATAGAATCTTAATTGTCAAAATGACTGGTTTTATGCTTATTTTCACTTCAAATACCATAGATGAAAATAATAGGACAGCAAGAAACAACCAATGCAATGCATATGCAATGTATTTAATAAATTTGGCCACGCAATTCTACAGGAAAGCTCCAAGCGATTGTACAGGAAGGCTCCGAGTGATATTACAGTAAACTTGCGAGCGATTGTACAGTCCATAAAAATATCCGACAAGAAAAAAACGAATATATTTAGATTTCTACTGGGACAATGGCTTGGAAACTGTCAGATAGATAAGACTATATATCAATAAAAGTACATGTGAAAATTCAGGTAGCAAACATTGTTTTTTCGATGTTTATTTGACATTTTTGCTCGCTGTTGTGTGACAATTTTTATCGTTTTACACGGAGCTCCACCATTCTAAGGAAAACGTTTGGGTTCATATGTGTTTCTTATTATTTTATTGGTTCATATTTACATAAAAATGTTTTAGCTATCAAAACTTGAAGCAGAAACGTTATATAGGAACATAAGAGTTCGTCAAAGTTTCCATCAAGCAGCTTGTTATTTTGCAAATGTCGGAGCACCGCTTTACAGTCTCCCGAATGACCAAATTAGAAGAAAATCGTACAGTTCCGTTCCCACACTGTGTAGTTGGGGTGGGGAAGCGGATGGTCCTTCAGTTCTGTGTTATAATCCTGGTACCTTTGATAACTATTAATTCTTTAATCAAATTTTAGGTCATTTTCTCTATTTTTTATATTCTATGTCACTTGTTCTTTATTCTCTATTCTCTACTCTTTATTATTTTGACTTATTTTAATCTATTCTTTATTTTTTACCCTTTATTCTGCAGGTTTTTTGCCTATTATTCTCTATTCTGTAAACTCAATCCAAACCCTTTTTATGACAACATTTTTAAAACATAATCAATATTTAAAAGGGTTTTGAATATTAAGTTTTATAATTTCTGCCCATTTAGTTCTGAAATTTAGCATTTGTTTAAAATTAAGACAGTAGCACCAACCATGATATTTTATCAAATGAAAAATACATAAGAGTAGAGCTGATTGTTGAAAATTTTAGGATGCTCTACGTTAGCTCTGATATCAAATTTCGTCTCCAAAATGAATAAATTGTAAATTTTTCACACTTTTAGTTATTCATTATAAAAAAAAGAAGATGGGGTATGATAACAATGAGACAGCTGTCCACCAAAAATGACACAGAAATTAACAACGATAGGTCACGGTATGGCCCTCAACAATGAGATTAACCCATACCAATTAGTCAGCTATAAAAGACTACGAAATGACAATGTAAAACAATTCAAACGAGAAAACTAACAGCCTTATTTATATAAAAAAAAAATGAACGAAAAACAAATATGTAACACATACACTAACGATAACCACTGAATTTCCTTTTCAAGGTCGTAGTTTGCACAGATTTGAGCACATAACACAATAAAATCAGGTGTTGTATGGACGAATAGATACTGCAATTCATTCCAACGACGGGATGGGTTCCAACTTCAAAGTTTCAAAATTCTTGAAAAAGGAGGATCAGAAACGGCCTTTGTCATACCTTGTCCTTTGCGTTAGCAAATTGTTTTGTTCTTTCCTTACCGGGATTCAATCACATTATCCTGAGTATCGTGTCACAAAATCCTCGACGCCCTAAAACACTGACCCACCTAGGCTCTACAATAATAGAGCTTTCGGTGGACGGGTAATACCTTTCCTTGTCAGTTTTAATCTAGCATCGTAACACAGTTTATGCTATATAAAGCATGAAGAAGTTACAGATCAGCTGAATTATTCATAGTTAGGAATTTTACAAATTAATGTAAGATGAAGTCACAGAAATAATTATTTTATAAGTACGTTTGAACCTGTGACGATTCTACAACAGATTTTAACCGTCGGATCATTAGCAATGATGGTGCTACAAGGCTGAAAATACATTCTGTATATATAATTCGTGTAAATATCAGTCCACCAATGTTAGGATTCGAACTCATGCTACTGAGATATCGTGGCACTAAATAGCCTTGCACCATGCCAGCGCTCTAGACCACTGGACCAACTAGGAAGTAACATAATAAAGCTTTCGGTGGCAGGATGTTGCCTTTCCTGGTCACAATAAACCTTATTCACAAAATACAAAAAATACGCAGATTGGATCATGAAAGACATTTAATTCTAATAGTACAATAAAAATATATATTAAAAGTAATAAATAAAGTTCTAAATAATGATTGATTTTATATATCAGATTGTCTTTTCAAAACAGAGTACAATGTATGTTCGTGTGATGGTCGGACATTTACTAAAAAATAAAACGATACAATTCCAAAAAATATCATAAGACAATACGAACACATTGAAAACTGAGACATATAATTGTAATGTTCAGAAATACCAGCATAATTTTTTTTTGAGGAACGCTGATAAAAAAAAGTGTTATATGTTTCTTATTCAATGTGGGTGCTTTGTGCTTTCAGTTGTAATTAATGATGGAAGTGTTTAATTCTGTTAAGGCAATAAATGATAATATGTAAGTCCGTTATCCATGATCAAAAAGTTATCAAATGTACCATGCTTATAATTTAATACGTCAGACGCTCAGACTTATCACAGACGCTCAGGTCAAAATTGTCAAAAAGCCAAACAAGTGTAAAGTTGAAGATAATTAAGCCCAAAATCCCCAAAAGTTGTGCAAGATACGGCTAAGGTAATCTAGGCTTGGAATAAGAAAATCCTTAGCATGTTTTATTGGAAGTCAGTTTAAAAACAAAGCGTTCAAACGGGAAAAGTTATAACTCACGACAGCGTGTTAAATACAAGACCGTCAGTTGTCGATTTGAAATCAATGCTTGAGATTATGAGAACTCAGCTTAGAAAATATTGATAAAAGTATTATAGTATCGGAGTACTTAAGGTCCTAAATTAAAAGTACGCGTTACCATGTTCTTTATTGTTAGAAGTCAAATTCTTTTAAAGGATATACGAATTTATCAAATTATTGATAAATTATGTTTACAATATCTAAAATCAATGATCTTAAATCTTCATAGTAAACAAGATCTGTTATGTTTTAGATAAAGCAGGCTTAATTAACATTTCATGTTAAACCAAACACTTGTACCAAACTTGACTAGATTGCAAAATGTCCCCTCGATGCGGTCAGGCGCCTGAAAATATTGCTAATGGATATTATGTTGGAACGAAAAATTCATATAATCAGGGAGATCAGCTTCATTACGTTTGTTCAGAGCATTACGTCATGATTGGAAATCCTACTCTCACGTGCAGTTCCGGAAGCTGGACTGGAGGACATCCTATATGTCGTCTATCATTCCTGTCAAATGGTATGTGCAGTGAACGATATTCAAAACCAAAGGATTCAAATTCTCATCTCAAAATTGTAAAATCATAATTTTCTACTTGTTTTCTATCATGATAACAAAGAAATAACTTCTCTCGTAGACATGTTTTCAAAAACTTTTTATTTATAATCAATTTCCAAAGTTTTAATTTATTTCAAATTTCTGTGATCTGTGATGGTTTAATTCTTTGATCTAAATGGACATTAAAAAACAGTTTTACAAATTTTGTTAGCGTTTGAGTGTGTGCATGAAATCTGCCACATTTTATACTGGTAAATATTTTAATTTGAAAGACTGTACATGTACAGTCAATGTAAACTAATCTAGAGGTTGCAGGACTTTTCGGATTTTTATGGGAAAAGTCGTTTCTCAAACAGAAAGAGATATTTTTCTTGAATTATTTTGTGCTACAACATACTAGTTAAACTGATCTCGCGTGTTTTGCAAATCAACTTTAAATGCACGTTTGAATAGGGAATATCTCAAACAGTTAACTATAATAAATGAATTCTATGAAGTTAGAAATGTTATTATATTACTTAAGAAGACTGAATCTTCTTATTTTTGTATTTATGAAATATCACACGTCGAAATACTCTTTTGAATTTACCTTCAACAGAAACACTCAAAGCTGTATTTTTAAAAGGAATTAATGTGTTGAAACAAATGAAGCGCTACATGTTTATTAGTTGAGAAATGGACACGTTTTTGGCATTGGTCACGTTTGGGGTAAGTTGAGAAATGAACACGTTTGGGCGTTTATACAAATCACACCCTTTGGCGATGTTTTGATCTAGACATATTTTGCAGTTCAGTGACGTCAATATGGACACGTTTGGGGGAATCGGACACATCTGAGTGTTACAAATATGTACTGAAGTGAATAAATTCGATACATTTTAAATGTTATTTTAACTATTTCATGTTTTACTTGTAGCCTACTTTTATCTAATCGGAGCCATTGTTATGCTAATTTTCATAGTTGTTTTGGGTGTGTTTTGTGTGTTCTGCTGTAAATATCGGTATCGCCGGTAAGTATTCATCATTTTTTTTTATTGATTTAGCTGTTAAGTACAACATAATAAGGCATCTACTTTTACTTTGTATGAAACAAGAATTTTTTTGAAAATTCATATAATAATGATAGTGTAACGATTAACTGTGGAATGAATATTGTTTTATATATCCAAAAGTTACCATTATACAGAGCATTTGATAGGGAATTCTAGAAGTTATATAATACCACCTTATTATTCACGTCTCGGAAGATCAGATACTAGTACATAAGTTGTGTTGGTTAACCATCGTATGGTCAACTATGTATATGATGCTTATTAAAGAGACACTTATATCTCACTATGTGACTTTAAAGGTTATCTGTCATTCATTTGAACTGTGACTGGAAAATGTGTTAAATCGATTTTCTCTGACGTTTATATAGACAATAATAGTGCATTGACTTGACATATCAACGATATAAGGATGAGGCTTAGAAACGGGGAAACGCGAGGCTGTGCCGAGCATTTTCCCCGTTTCGGGAAGAATCCTTATATCGTTGATATGTCAAGTCAATGCACTATTATTGTCTTTATACTGCAATCTAAAAAAACATTTTCAATTGTTGCTTAGTGTGTTAATGGTATTGATTTAATTTAAATATTGGGGGAAATCTCCCTTTAAAAAGGCCTCATCTCACACAGGCGGAGAAATATACAACACGATGAAATGTACATCACCGCAATCAATGGTGAACGAATTCGTTTGTTTATAGACTAAAGTATCAACAATAAACATAAAACATAATGATTTAATTTGCAAACAAAAAAATATTAATAAGTGAAATATGTTTTCCAAATTTTTTAAAAGAAACAAGTTTGAGTCGTTAAACGCATCGTTGTTTACATCGGAAACAAGAACAGGTTGAAGAGGTCGTATGAATAATTAAATATAATTTCGACAATTTCTATTTAATTAATGAATGGCTATTATTTATTTTGATTTTATTGAACCTTAAAACTAATTTTTGACTCTTCACATTGAATTATCCGCGAAGCGGATTATGTAAAATGTGAAGAGTCAAAAATTAGTTTTATGGTTCAAAAAAACTAAAATAAATCATTGCCATTCATTATAAATAAATTTCTATCAAAAATAGGGCTCAAAGAGCTTTTTATATTATTTATATAAACAATAACAAGCGTACACACATGCTGGCGTATGAATACTCAACGTCAGAGTGGGCGTGTCGCCATCAAAATTGACAACATTGAAAATAAAACTAATAATTTTAACCAATCAGAAGACAGTGAAAACACCAAATTTATTTATATACTAGAACACACCCGTGATATTGCGGGTCCGTGACTGAATCAAAGTATATAACTATGCGTATGCCTTATTTTAGTATTGGTATTGTCATCTGATCAAGTCATGCCGATTATAAGATGCACAGTTTTCTCTGTTTTCAAAATCTTTCTGTTTGAACATGTTGAACCCGTCGACCTGGAACCTATCAATTATTGGTAATATTATTAATTTGCAAAACATAGGGCCGTGGAGTACTTTTTAACAGTATACAGCAAAATTCTAAATACACCGTTTGGTGGTGCGCCTGTCAAATGCGGAACATACAGATCATGTAGGAATAGGTAACAGTTGAATATACTATTGGTATCGGTGTCGGACTCGACTCGGAACTTCTTATTTATTGGCAGTATTAATTACGTGGAAAACAAATGGGCCTGGAGTGGTGTAATTTTTAATCAACACTATTGTACTATATTAGTTATATATAAGGTTGAATTCTTTGATTCATCGTTTTTACGTGATGACGGCTGACAAATTGGACCTCGTAATTTTAGTATTATAGATTCATGAGGAAAAGTGATATCAGGTCAGTGATTGTATATGACATGGAAATATACGGTCACGCATTTTGACTGCTCAAATAGAACTAGTGCAGTATAAACATATTTATATAATAAACGGGAATCATTAAGGGAGGTAATCATTATCTTTTCTACCTCAGGAAAAGATTACCTTAGCTGTAATTTGTAATTGGCAAAACTTCTATGAATTTTTGGTCTCTCATCCACTTTGTACTTTATTTGGCCTTTTTAACATTTATTTATTCGAGCGTCATTGATGAAAGTTTTTAAAACGAAACGCGCGTCTAATATAAAAAATCAATCCTGGTTTTTATGATGAGTTTATTTACTGGTAATCTATTCAACATATCAAGTCGTCTTTGATCTTATCTCCTCAGCCTTAAAGCACTTACTGGTATGGTATTGATTTGTTTTTGTTCTTCAGAAAAATGGTCCACGACGATGACAAGTCACGTAGTCATCCGGAAGGCAATACGACTAAGGAACAACATATGAAAATCAACAACGAATTATCGAAATCGAATAAATCATCACTAAATTTTTCAAAATCAAGAAGTTTAAAAATCAGCATGAAAAATACTTTTACCAAGAAGAAACAAAATACTAGTGTAAACAGCAATGACAAGGTAGAAGAACATGTGGAGAACAGCAAAGATGGTTACCACGAAAATTCACCCATAACTAAGGTGATTCCACTTGAAAACAACGAAAATACAACGGAAAAGAAAAGTGTGATATTAAGTCATCAAAGAGTTGCCGTAGAACTGGACATATGGAAACCGTTCACACGTCCCATAAGAAATAACAATACAAGTACACAATGAAATAAACCCATTAACGACATAGTAAATTATACGTGTTTCTCGTTTCTCGTTTTTTTATATAGATTAGACCGTTGTTTTTCCCTTTTGAATGGATTCAAACTAGTCTAGTAATTTTGGGGTCCTTTATAGCTTTTTATTCGGTGTGAGCCAAGGCTCCGTGTTGTAGGCTGTACACTGAACTTTAATGGTTTACTCTTATAATTGTTTTTTGGATGGAGAGTTGGTCATGTTTACACAACTTTGAATTTTTCGAAATACGAAGGTTTTTCTTATCCTAGGCATAGATTACTTTAGCTGTATGTGGCACAACTTTGGAATTTTGGATCCTCACTGCTCTTCAAATTTGTATTTGTTTGGCTTTATAAATATTTTGATATGAGCATCACTGATGAGTCTTATGTAGACGAAACGCGCGTCTGGCGTACTAAATTATAATCCTGGTACCTTTGATAACTATTAAATATGTCTCATTTTGGCACTCATTACACATCTTCCTTTATCTATATAGTAACCTCGATTTGAAACATTAATCAACTGACCACTTATTCAATAATTGTTTTTTTAGTGTTCATTTTTTGAAGAAGCATAAACTGGATAAATACTTTGAAAATAACATGACTTTTTTATCATGAATATTTTTTAAAAAGATTTTTGTGATGATCCCACTACCAACATTCCCGCCCCCGCTAAAAATATAAGCTAACATGTGCCTATTCTTCAATTAAGATATTAGCTAACCAACATACAATCATAAACTTTGTTATTTACATTACAAAATGAACAGCTAGCGTTGAAGACAGTCAGGACACATATATTATCCAAATTTTCTTATCTCTAGTGAATTTGGGTGGAAAGACCTTCTCGGAACAATTGGGTTTTTTTTTCTTTTTTTTCTATTTTTCTTTTGGAGATATTTTGGAAATCTGAGTTCACTGATTAATAATACTTAAATTAAGGAAATGGAAAATGGTCAGTTTACAAATACTAGTAATCGAATAAAAAAAAACCAAGGCTAGACACAATCAAGGACTTATAAGTAATACTATAGTCTAGTTATACGTCCTTGACACAACAAACACACAATTCAAACATGAAATTCAAGTACATGTACATACTACATATATGTCATTCGATTGTTTGTTTTGCAGGTTTCTGTCTATTAGTACTTGTGACACTTTTTGGGGAAAAAAGATTTCCTTGAATCAAATGTTTGGCTTTAATATAATTCAAAATCATATTAATAAGAATTGATGTTTAGTGATGCATGTATAATTTGTGCTTTGTTTGTTCTGATCATGGCGTGCATTTACTTTCTAGAAGTATAAATACTTTTATGAAATCTTTTATTTTGTCAAAATAAATAGTCTGACAATTAAATGTTATTCATCTTTTTTAAGTTTTAAAGATAACTAAGTTAGTTTGTTTACGAACATTTGAATGCATACACTGGGTAATGCAGAAAAATATGAGAACGGAAATGGCGAGTGCGTCAAAAGAGAAAATAACCCAACCAAAGAGCAGATGCCAGCCTTATGGCACCAATAGGTTTCAACACAGCGGAAGCTATAAATCGCAGAGATAATCAAGGACAGTCTTGTTATCTCAAAAAAATAAAACACATTTAGCTTTCTTGGCTTTTATCTGTCAACTAGCAATTTCTAGCCTGTTTCGAAATATGTATAGCTTCACAACTACCATACACGGGCAACCCAGTTACTTTTCCTCCTACCTCTAACTTAACATGAAGTGTTCTAGATTATTAGAATCTTGTTGAGGACAACTATCCCAAAACATATATGCATTTTCCATAAGTATATACATAATAAAAACTAGCCATTTGCTAGTCGTTATAAAATAATATGTGCATACTTTTTTTTTATTTGAAGTTTCATATGACTTTAAAATTTTCCTATTTTAGCTCAGCTGGTCCAAAAGGCCAAGTGAGCTCTTTCTCATCACTTGGTGTCCGTCATCCGTCGTCCGTCGTCGTCGCCGTCGTTGTTAAATTTAACAAAAATCTTCTCCTCTGAAACTACTGGGCCAAATTTACCAAACTTGACTCGACCGAAATCATCATTGGGGTATCTATAGTTTAGAAAATGTGTGCGGTGATGGCCGTCACGGCTAAAAATAGAACATAGGGGGTAAAATGTAGATTTTGGCTTATAAACTCTGAAACCAAAGAATTTAGAGCAAATATGACAATGGGTTAAATTGTTTATCAAGTGAAAATCTATCTGCCCTGAATTTTTCAGATGAATTGGACAACTGGTTGTTGGCCTGTTGCTGTCCCCAATAGGTAATTTTTAAAGAAATTTTGCTGTTTTTGACACTATTATAAATAGAGATAAGCTGTAAACAGCAATAATGTTCAGCAAAGTAAGATCTATAAATGAAGGAATTATTGCCCTTTATAAGTAAATTTTTAACAATTTTCATTAACTTGGTACATTTTTGTAAATTTTTACAAAATATTTTTCTCGGTAAATAAAGGGGCGAGTTTTATATAGATAGAGAAAATTGGAAGTAGCAAGAATGTTCAGAAAAGTAAGATCTACAAACACATCACCATCACGAAAACACAATTTTGTCATGAATCCATCTGTGTCCTATGTTTACTATGCACATAGAAAAAGGTGAGCGACACATGCTATTAAGTGCCTCTAGTTTCAGGTAAATGACAGAAAATGTTTGCCAGTTTTATAGACTAATTTCTATGAAACGTTTCAGATCATAGAAGACTAGTCGTTATTTTCACCTTACCTCTTAGGAAAAATCTGAAAATTTGAGCTGTTTTCTATTAGATACAAGTGCAAATATCTCAAAATGCTTCGAAGTTTTACAATTTTTAAGTCCGTTGTTGGGGGAAAATCGTCCATTCAGCCTTTTATTGTTATAATTGATCATTTGATAATGACACAATAAACGTTTTACCCTCAAACATATTTTGATTTGCTGGGACGTGATTAGGTTGATGTCATTTATGATCGCAGACACGTCTCGATTGATTGATTGATTGATATGTGTTTAACGCCACTTTCACTTTACAGTCAATTTTTTACTTGTTGTGAAACTATAGTGTTCGGAGAGGACCACGTCGCTAGCCCTTCCGATAGCTATATGAAAACTGACAACCCTAGTAAATTAAGAATTTGGAGTTGAGCACACCTGCCATGTGCAGGATTTGAACACTGACAAATTCATTATTGAATGGCTAGTCGCACACAGTAGTTCGACTACTTAAACAACTCTGCCACCTATGACCCCTAAACACGCCTCGAAAAGTATTCTAGTTTCTTCTTACCTATTTGGCTCATCGTTGGTTGTCATCCAACAGGGATCAGCTGAGCAATAAAATTCTATAATTATCCAACCAACAAATATTTGTGTTTTGTTTTTTCTTAATATGAAAAATAAGAAGATGTGGTAGGATTGCCAATGAGACAACTAATCGCCAAATTTTAATGTAGCAGATGTATGTAAGTTACTTAAGGCAAACATAAGGCCTTCAAAAGGAGAAAACCTAAACTGTATGGTCGGCTTCAAAAAGCCCTGAAATGAAAAATAGGGAATAATGTAATTGAGAAAACTAATAAAGGGTTGTCTTTATGTTGTGGTTATTTCTTGATCATTTTTTGCTTTCGGTTGTATGTTACCCCAAAAGAGTAACTTTACGCTAAGCCATTGAATCTGAAACTAAATTAATTCCTAATTTTCCTGTAAAACATACATTTTGCAAATGTTTGCACCTGTCCTGTGTCAGGAGTGTGAATTGCAGTGATTGTCGTCTGTTTATAAAGTTCATAATTCTTTCTCGTTACTCGTTTTTTATATTATAGATTAGACCGTTGGTTTGCCCGTTTGAATGGTTTTACACTAGTATTTTTGGGGGCCCGTTTATAGCTTCCTGTTCGGAATGAGCCACGGCTTCGAGTTGAAGATCGTACTTTAACTTATGATGGTTTACTTTTAAAAATTGTTACTTGGATTGAGAGTTGTCTCATTGACACCCATACCACATCTGCCTATGTAAATGCTCAATAACATTTGAAGTAAGCAATTCATCAAGCCATATACCACGAGTCCCCGTATTGTATCTATGAAATATTAGCTGAATTACAAATGAACGCCAACACGACAAGTTATGGTACTATTAAAAAGTTTTTTTGTTGATTTACACATTAAATAAAGATAACCTGTTTGCTCGTTTGCAACATTTTGTTATTGTCAATAGGACAAGAGGTCGCATCAAATTCACGGCATTTAACTATAATTTTGGGTAGCTAACATTTAATAGTAAAACTAGATTTTAATTAACGTAAATGGTTAGTAATGATATGATAACAGTGTGGGAATCTGGCCATAGGACATTTGATTTTTAATTGACGTTCAAAATTATGCCACTTAAATTTTAATGGTTAATTAATAATGGAAGAGATACATTAATTTATTCATTTTATTTCTCTTTGTATACGTGTATTAGTATACCGTGCTGTTATTCTGACTCTCAGTTACTCCAGATCTACTACGTTCAAGGATCAAAACGACGCCGAGGATGAAGACTGAGAACATATGTATTATTTTGGCTTTTATGGTAGCATACATTCACTGTAGTTGCCACATGATAACACCAACAGGTAAAATTATCTTCTTTATATCATTTTCGTATTCAGGGGGAAAAAATGATAAGCTTTTAAAGGAGAAGGTCCGGTTAGGGCCGATTTTGACCTCAAATTTCCGGTTCATCTTGAGAAAGATGTTGGACACTTTCTAAACACTTAAGTGTCTATTTTAGTCGATTCAATTAGTTTATGTGAAATATTTTAACTGATTTATAATAATTCATTAAGGACGCTCAAATTCGAGCTTACATATGAAAAATCTATCAAATATGCCATAATATACTAGTCAACAAAAGAAACGATACAAGACTTTTTTTCAAATTAAAGATACAGTTGTCCGTTCATTGGACCAATACTGAAGGTAGTAATACTTATTATTTCATATCGGTTGAGAATAAGATTCTCTTATTGGATAAAAAGGGGTCACATGACATTCATTAATCTTCAGTAATAAATTCCATCGGTCATTAACAGAACTATACGGACCAGAAAGCCGGTCGTTAATGAACTTTTACATGATATGGACCGGTGGGGCGTGGTTTACGTCTGATATTGACCGTTGGGGCGTGGTTTCCGTTTGATAATGACTGTTAAGGGCGTGGTTTCTCTGTGAATGACCGGTGGGGCGTGGTTACTCTGTTTAAAAAGATGTACCTTTAATAAAACATGTTCCTGTTTGTAATATTACATTTAAGTTGTTGAATTGTTTATTACATTTTTTCGCTAATGGTAAAATTAAAGAGAACTTAATTAAGAATTCATATACTGAAAAATTGCACTAAAATAAATGGCAGTTTTACTACGACTGGTCTTCACTCTTTGCTATAGAAATCGTACAACTACTGAGTTCGCTTTAGGCGTTTTGAATTTATGAGAATTTTCCAAAACATGGTTTCTCAATGAAATAAACATAATAGTTCTTGAAAACTGGTCATTGTCGTGATTCTTGGACTGCCCGTAGGACAGTGGTATTGACTGCGACAGCGATAATGACTGAGCCGAACGGCTCAGTCATTATCACTATCTTAGTCAATACCACTGTCCTGTGGGCAGTCCATATATCACGATAATGACCAGTTTTTCAAGAACTATTATAAATCATTATTGAGATATAAATCCGTTTAAAAAAAATTTTTTTTTGCTTTCATGTCGTTTTTTGCGATTTTTTTACAAAATTTACATTAAACGACAATTCTTAAATCAGAAGACCCAACTAACATAGGCGGATCCAGGGGGGCTGGGGGGCCCGCCGCACCCCCCCCCCCCCTTTCGTGGGAAAAATTTGGTTGATTATATAGGGAATCACTGAAGCATGACTGGAGCGGGCCCCCCCTTAGGTCAGTCAGCGGGCCCCCCGTATGAAAAGTTCTGGATCCGCCACTGACTAATGATGCCAACCTCTCATTTGAAGATAAAGACAGTGTTTGCCATCAATTGGTTTTTAAAAATCATACAATTTCTTCGTTTATTTTTTACTCAAAGTTCGGCCCCACGAGAAATCGTTAAAATGTTTACATAATCAGAGACATGTATACTAAATGTATTTATATGTCTCTGACTTAATCAACTGATTAACCATAGACAGTATGCGTTAAGTGATATTCAAAAAGAGGTAACAATCTTAAAACTAATCCGAAAGGTTCCAAATTTACTGTGTCTGAACCATTGATTTTAGACTAAAATAAAAAAAAAAATGCATTTTTTGAGATTTCAAAAAAACACTTTTTTTTCTTAAAAAATTGAAAAAAATAATCTTTCAACCTATTAGTTACCACATGAAGATAACTTGATAAGCATATTGAATATTTTTTAACAAATTTGATTTTTTTTTCGGTACTTAGAAAATTATGTGTCGATTTTTTAATTAACTATCCGCAAAACTAATTGCACCCTATGATCCTTTACATTTTACCAATTTTGTAAAAACTGCTTTATGTTGTGTCCAAAAGGGTGTTAATGGACCTACTTCTTTATCTGTACATTAATTTTCAATCAGACTGAACATATTTTTCGCAAAAAAAAACATTGAGAAGTGACAGCTCTACTGGGAACTGGGAATAAATACCCAAGACCAATGTATGTCCGTACCAGAAGCTTCTTAATTTTTAATCAGACTGAACATATTTTTCGCAAAAAAACATTGAGAAGTTACAGCCAGTGTATGTCCGTGCCAGAAGCTTCTTAATTTTCAATCGCACTGAACATATTTTTCGCCAAAAAACATTGAGAAGTGACAGCTCTACGTTATCGATTCAAACTGGGAATAAATACCCAAGACCAATGTATGTCCGTGCCAGACGCTCCTTAATTTTCAAAGTTAAAAAAAAAAACTACAAACAAAATGTACTTACAATTACAATTACAGCTCCCGTTAGCACCATGTGTCGCATAGGGCTGCGAATGGAAGCCTTCCACCTGAGTCTAGTATCTACTTCTGATTGTAGTGCTTCTCCCCATGTTCTCCATCCAACTCTGTTCTTTCTTTATCTACCATTCGTCTCCAAGTTTCTTTTGACCTTCCTACATTTCTCTTTCCTGGTGGTGTCCATGTCAAGGCGATTCGAAAAACATTCCATGGGTCTATCCTCAGGCTGTGACCTATCCAACTCCATCTTATGTTCTTAATGGTGTTGGTTATGCTGCTCGTGTTGGCTTTTTGTAGCAGTTGTGCGTTGGATATCGTAGTTGGACAAAATGCACTTAAGTTGTCAAAATAATTATTTCTCGGCTTCATTCACGGAGATACATGTAGTAAGATAAATCTTTTTACAAGGAATTGAATTTTCTAATTCAATATTAATTAATATATCAATAATGATTGCCAAGTTCGTTGTAAACCATGATAGAGTTAATGTTTGAAAATTGTTATCGGTTATCAAGTACTAAGATGGATTGAGTTGTTCAAATGTATATTGGAACTAGGTTTCCGAATGCGACTGCAATACATATTCTGAGGTCAGGCAGGTTCATACAATACTCAGTCCGGCAGTGGGCGGAGCTTAAGAGCGATATCTGTATAGTATACAGATACAGCATAGCGATATCTGTAGGGCTGTATCTGTATAGTAGAACACCCAATTGTAGGATAATACATGTTTGTTGTTACTAATTCATTTATTATGACTGTAATGCTTTGCAATTCGAAACTGACATATTTGACCTAGATACGACAACCGTTCATGATGGCTATTCAAAACTCTTCCCTCTGAAAAATCACAGTGTCAGTCGTTTGCTTGTTTACATACAAAAAAGGGAGATTCACGGAAGAGCCTACAAAAACGCGCTACCCTGATACATATCGGACATCGAAATTAACTTAATTGTCATAATCAGAAGCTATACTTTACTGTAGTTTTAACATGGGTTGTAATTATATTGGTAATTATTTTTGCCCGAGCGAATATATTCGTGATTATCTTTGCCCGAGTGACAGTGAGGGCTTAACTAACCACGAATATAATACCTACTCATGTTAAAACTACAATAAAGCTTGCATCAATAGTTTCTTAATTCAAGGATTAAATGGAACATGAATATACCCATTTTGGTCATACTATAATAATATATATATACTGAAGGACGCCTCCGGTTGCGGGAATTTCTCGTTACATTGAAGACCTGTTGGTGACCTTTTGCTGTTGTTTTTTCTATGGTCAGGTTGTTGTCTCTTTGATACATTCCTATTTCCATTCTCAATTTTACTAGTATATCAATTCATAAAGTACAGAGTTGAGTTTGTTTTTTAATATTGTGTAGCGTACGTAAGGTCGGCATAAAAAAAATAGATCATGGCTCCAAGGATATTTTACTTATTTTATTGTCAAACAGATAATTGAGTTACGTTTAAAAATACACGCCACAGGTCATCCTGATCTAGTAATATTAGATTAAGAGTGACAAACTCATGTTACTCTTGATCAACGTAATTTTTTGCAGGTTAGATTTTTTCATGTTTAATTTATTTAATTGTGTTTGTCTTATGTGTGTTTTGGGATTTTGTTTTTTTATGATGATATTTGTATATGATTAGGGACGACATCAAAAGTTCAATGTAGGATAAACAAAAAACTGACCCCCGGGGCCCCCCCTTAACTTTATGGATATATAGAAAATTGATTTTTGATTAACAAAACTTGCAGCAATGTTGAACCCCCTTCCCTCACCCCAAACTATTTGATTTAAGTTTTTTATCCTACATCGATCTTTTGATGTCGTCCCTTAATGGATGCTGTTGATTATTTCAGATTGCATTTTTAATGGGGAAATAGTCAAAGATGGCTCTTCGTTCCAAAATGAAGAACAGTGTGAAACATGTAGATGTTGGGACGGAGAGATTTCCTGTTGCGGGTAAGGGAATGATATTGACCATTAATACAATACAATAACTTGACTCGTTATGAATTTTTCAAATTAACCATCATGCTTTGTTTTCTATAAAAAGGAAAAATTTTTATCATGCGAAAATTTTATCACTTTTTCAAAAAATATATGAACAACCGTATTAATTTTTAAAAACGGTTTCCCTGTTTATTATTAAGTGTAACATTTTAAAGTTCTCTGGATGTAATTTGTTATCGTATGAGGTTTTGTTTAAGAAGTAGCAAAATTCTTACTATTTATGATTTTTTAACAAACCAGAATCAAATTACAGATAGGTGTTCCGTATATAACAAAGTTTTTCCGATTTGTTTTCTTTGGCATTGCTTAAAAGTGTGTAATGCTTCTATACACCTTGAGATATATTATTGATTTATTGATTGGTTTGTGTTTAACGCTACTTTCAACACTTTTGTTTTATTTTTCGGTGGTTGGTTTTTACTTCGTGTAGGAAACCGAATTGTCTGGAAAAAGAAAGGGTCTTCAGTTGAAAAAAAATAAATTAGAGTCGATTGCACCGCCCATTCTGGATTCGAACAAACACTCTCAGTGTTGAAAGGCCAATTTGAAAGCTTGGATCTGAAGCAAGCATATGCATGAACCTCTCTGGTACACTGAAGTCAAAATACAGAACATTTTTTCATGAACATCTGAACTTTTCCTGTATTTTTTTTTATCCTACATGTAATATAATGAGTAAAGTCCTAAACTATGAACATAGTGAGAATATTAAAGACATTAAACAATTTCAAGTTTAATTACAAACCGGTTCTTGGAGTGAACACTATACTTTGGAGTAGTAGCTGTAGTAGTGGCCCCAGATTTACAATTAAATTAAGATAATAAAATTCTAACAAAGCAGATTTTTCTTCATAAATTATTAGAATATGAGTCAATGATAAAAAAAAAACTCTGTTTTTTGTATAACAAAAAAGGTTCAATGACGTCAAAATGGTAGGTGCAAATGGCGACATAATAGGGAAAATCAGCAAAAATACATAAATTTGAATGTTTTTTCTAAATTTTGACCACCGCACCATGTTTGCACTAATAAGAAATTCTCACATTTTGACAAGGTCATACATATTAAACTTCGGATAAAAAATCTTTATAAGTGCAAGGTTGGTGCGATAATTTATTTTATATTTTCCATAGCTAAATAGAGCAATTAAAAAACGTTAAAATTTGTTGAATTGGACCTATTCATCTGAAAAAGTTTAGTTTATACATTCTTATTCCTATAGGAACTTTATTTTTTTATGAATGTAACGTGTATTCCTAGTATTATAAAAAAAAAACAGTTTACTTTGAGGACATTATTTTTTAATTATAAAATTTTAGATAGACATGCAATTTAACAAAATCTGTACATTTCCTATGTTTCTACTAATTCTTGATTCAAAGTCTGGTGTTTGAATGGGGCAATCTTCTCTCTCTGGTATTATGGTCGGATCTGTAATTTATGTGAGAAAGGGGGGGCACAAAGTATACCGAATTTAAAAGATTATTTTGCTTAAACTTACATAATTGACAAGAAACATGAGATTTATTTTGAAAATGAAACTACCTATATAAGACCAATTGGATGTGTCTTTGTTGGTAATGAGCAAAGAGAACAAGTTTCGTAGTTAAAATTTGGTGGTTAGAGAACGGAAGGGTAAAAGGTACAGTATCCATATATCCGTTATATATATATACATGTATATATATAAGTACGTCTGAGTCAGTGACAACTCTACAACAGATACATCAATCGGATGGCCATCAATGATGGTGATACATGGCTGTGTACATTATGTACAAAAGTAAAGCTTTCGGTGGCCGTGTGTTACCTTTCCTCGTCAGTTTTAATCTAGCGGCGTACGACAGTTCATGATATATAAGGCATGGAGATATTCAGTTGATCTGTAACTATAACATCTCCATGCCTTATATAATATACATCATGTACTGTAGTACGCCGCTAGATTAAAACTGACGAGGAAAGGTAACACACGGCCACCAGAAGCTTTACTGTTGTGAAGCCCATGTGGTCGTGTGGTCTAGCGGGACGGCTGCAGTGCAGACGATTTGATGTCACGATATCTCAGTAGCATGGGTTCGAATCCCGGCGAGGGAAGAACAAAAAAAAATTGCGAAAGAAAATTTACAGATCTAACATTGTTAGGTTTATGTTTAGACGCAGTGGCGGATTCAGAGGGGGCGTAGAGGGCATACCCCCCCCCCCCTTTTGTTCGGACTTTTTTTTTTTTGTGAAATTATTAGTCAGACTGTACTTCGTGAACTTTGCCATTTCCCGAGTATTTAATTTTTATATGATAATTCTTTGCTTATTAAGATATTTTTCGCTGGTATTTACTGATTGTCAAAGTCATGTGATTGTCAAAGTCGTGAGATTTGCTATGGTGGAGTCGACCAGTGCGTTGAAAAAACGGCACACGGTCATTTCGAAATTTAAATTACAGTAATATACATTGCTAGGCTGAGGATGTCGTGACAATCAGGAAACCTTCAAAGCGACACAGGATTGAGCAAGAACGTATTGACTTCTATTTCACTATTCCACCAAACAGAAAGTAATAGTAAATACTCTATAGACTATTACACTCTCATGAGGAAAAGTTCCACAATATATTTACGTACGAAAACGTGTTTAACCCCAAATGCACCATCTATAAATAACAAAGTTGAATAATGATCCCCAGTCACCCCGCCGCATTTTTGCGCCTGTCCCAAGTCAGGAGCCTCTGGCCTTTGTAAGTCTTGTATTATTTTATTTTTAGTTTCTTGTGCACACTTTGAAAATTAGTATGGCGTTCATTATCACTGAACTAGTATATATTTGTTTAGGGGCCAGCTGAAGGACGCCTCCGGGTGCGGTATTTTCTCGCTACATTGAAGACCTGTTCGTGACCTTCTGCTGTTGTTTTTTCTATGGTCGGGTTGTTGTCTCTTTGACACATTCCCCATTTCCATTCTCAATTTTAGTATAAGCTCTAGAAAAATTTCAAGTCTGTGACTCTCAGTACGAACCATTTGATTTGAGGAGGCAGTCTTAGATATTTGAGAGAGAGAAAAATTACTCTGATTCTTGCCTTAAACAAAAAATATTCTGGCCGTATCTGGATTGAAAACAATAGTCTTGTCCACTTTTTTCCTATAAAAAACGAAAATTTCCAACAAAATTATTTAGCATGAAATGAACATGATGAATAAAAACGGGCGTAGTTTTTTCGTGGCCGGGATTTGCATATCTAACTGGAATGTCTGTTTCGGCGGACTTATATATATATTGAATACTTTGTAACCTGACTGCTGGTTGTGACCTTTACATATTTGTTTTTCGTTCATTTTTTTACATAAATAAAAGTTAGTTAGTTTTCTCGTTTGAATTGTTTTACATTGTCTTATCGGGGCCTTTTATAGCTGACTATGTGGTATGGGCTTCGCTCATTGTTGAATGTCGTACGGTGACCTATAATTGTTTATGTTTGTGACATTTTGGTCTTTTGTGGATAGTTGTCTCATTGGCAATCATACCACATCTTCTTTTTTATATTTATTTCTCCATTTGTCGACCATCAATCTAACTTCGTTGTCATTTCAGACACTTTCGAAATCTTTGGGAGATTTGGAAAACATCACTTCGGTTCTCTAAGTTATGTTTGGTGAAACATATTCTTCTTCTTCTTCCCGGTTACGAGTCGAACTCTATAAAAGTGTAATTGACTCGGGCGCATCTCAAACGGACAGGAGGCCACTCCTCTCTGGCCAAAAGTCCAGGAAAATCTGGATGATATTTACAATAAAATATGCTTAATTACAACTATATACACTGGTTCTCCTGCTGTCTATTTGAGGTGTGGTTGGGTCCAGGGGATGGTGTTCACTCTGGCCCTGAAGTCCTCTAGTGATCCGGACTCCACTACTGATTCTGGGAGTTTGTTCCACTCTCTTGTTGTTCTCGGGAAGAATGAGTGATAGTAGACGTCTCTCTTCACTCTTGTCTGTCTTAATGTGTGGTTGCCCCTGGTTCTACTGTCACCTGATGTATATTACTTGTCTGGATCAATGGCAATCATCTGGTGTTGAGTCTTGTAACACAGCACAAGACTCTGTTTCCACCGTCTGCGCTGCAGTGATTCCCATTGAAGTTGGTCCAGAAGCTTTGTGACACATCCTGGAGAGTTTTCCTGGTAGAAACTGTAGACAAAGTGAGCTGCTCGTCGATGTACCTGCTCTATGTCACGTATGATGGTAATTTGGTGGGGATCCCATACCGGGGAAGCATATTCCAGGGTTGGTCTGACTAACGTGCAGTATGCTGTAGCTTTTGTTGCTGGAGTACACCAACCCAGATTCCTCCGTAAGAATCCTAGTGTCTTTGAGGCTTTCCCTATGATCTGATTGATGTGATTTGACCAGGTGAAATCTTTGCTGATGGTGAGTCCAGGGTATTACCCACTGTCTATTGTTTCTAATCTGTGTCCATGGATTGAGTAGGATGTCTGATGTTGTTGACGTCGTCCAGAGACACGGATGACTGTGCATTTTTCTGGGTGGAAGCACATTTGCCACTGTTTTTCCCATTCTTCCAGCGAGGAAAGATCTTTCTGCAGCAAGTCTGCATCTTCTGGTTTCCTGATGCGCCAGTAGAGTAGACAGTCATCGGCAAACAGTCTAGCGCTTGATGTTGTAGCTTCTGGGAGGTCGTTGATGTATGCCAAAAAGAGTAAGGGACCCATCTGTGGAACTCCAGATTACACGTCGAGTGGGTCAGACTTGTAATTTTCAAGGATCACAGACTGGGTTCTGTTGGACAGGAACTGTCTTATCCATTCGAGTTGGACACCTCTTACTCCGTAGTAGTCCATTTGTGTAGCAGTCGGTTATGTGGTACCTTATCAAAGGCCTTGGCGAAGTCTAACAGGATGATATCTGTCTGATCGCCATCCTCCATGTTCTTGGCTATTTCATGTGTGGTTATGAGGAGCTGGGATTCGCATGAGCGTTTGGTTCTGAACCCATTTTGTTCGTCACACAATATGGAGTTTCTGTCAAAGTGGTCCATGATAGTACTGTGGACTATGTGCTCTAGTAGCTTACACGTGATTGATGTGAGGAATACCGGACGGTAGTTTGCTGCTGTGTGTTTTTCGCCTTTCTTAAAGACTGGGACAATGTTGGCTGTTCTCCAATCTTCTGGTACTGACCCCTGATCCATTGACAGTTGGTACAGTCTATTCAGGTAAGGTGACAGATGTTCGGCAGTGTTCTTTAGAATGCAGGCTGGTATATCATCTGGCCCAGTTGCCTTAAAAGGTCTTATTCCTCTGAGGAGTTTAGTGACTCCATTCTGGCTTATTTTTATTGGTCTCATGGTTGGTATGGGCTTAGCCCTTTATCTGGCATGTTGTAAAGGTCTTCCTGTGTGTAAACTGAGTGGAATTGGTTGTTCAAGATTGCTGATTTTGTTGGTGTGTCACTGTGGAGGTATCCATCTTTATTTTTCAGAGTTGTTATGCCTGAAGATTCCTGTTTCCTACTCTTTATGAACGACCAAAATCTTTTGGGGTTCTTGTATAAGTCTTCACTAACAATGTCTTGCATAAATTTGGTGTGTGCTCGTCTAGATTCACGTTGAAGTTCGGCTTTGGTGTTTTTATAGCGTTTTGATTAAAACTGCTTGTTTGTCTTTTTTAACTCTTGTCGGTTGTATTGTAAATTTCATCGAATTTCCATGTCTATTTTTTGCTTACAAGTCCTACATCAAATATATCAGTACATAGCTTTGGATCAATACTATCATTTTATGATAGACAATTAACATTCTGCAGCATAAAAAATGTCCAACCCTTACACTTTACAGCAACTATAAAATATACATGCCCCAAGCCAGGAACCGTTTAAATAGTGCATATTACAAGCTTATTTTATGTTTTTAGCCCAAAAAATTTCCAAATTTTTTTTCGCCTCGGTCCGCTCGAAATATTAAATCTTCACCCCCTATCTAAAATCCGGGATCCGCCCCCGAGACGAGTGGTATAGGGAAAACGGTACTATTTATTCTGCCATAGGCAACAATACTAACATTTTCTAAATTTACCAGTTTTTATAATAAAAACCTGGATAAAACAGTTATGTGTGGTGTTAGAACTTTATTACTGTATTCTAAAAATTGAAGCCAAATAGTATCATGACCAATTTCCAACGGAGCTGGTTTATGTTATCCATGCCCACCGTCATTTTGCACCAAATTTATGAAATTTTGGAAGACTTTTCGAATAATTCTCTAGAAAATATTTCAATAGGTTTTAAAATTTATGTTGTAAATTTACACACTGCAGTTATTCATAGATAAATAAAAAAAATATATTGTACCCTTACATCCAATCACAGCGCTCCTAATTTGACTTCCTTCACCTGTCTTGGGTACACAAAAGGCCAACCTAATACTGGGAAAATTAAATACTATATATACATAATGTACACAGTCATGTATCACCACCATTGATGGTGATCCGATGGATAAATCTGTTGTAGAGCTGTCACTGACTCAGACGTACTTATATATATATATATATACTACGGATTACAAATGTGTCGAGGTTTGTGATTGGATAACAACACAGAGATGTCAGTATATATTCAGGAAATTGCCGGGGTATATACGCAGCCGACCGTGCAAGGGCTGTATAGCCAGTCAAGGTCGTTAAAAACTTCCATTTGTTGTATATACGCATTTTTATCCCCAATTGGGATCGTGATCATTTCTTTACAAAATGACATTTTTTTTTATATTGTTCCAGCTCTATTTTAAATACAAAACTTTAATATTTTGTCCACTATTCTGAGTAACAATGGATACTTGTTGTTACTTTGTTACATACAACAGTTACTGTTATTTTAGGTATGGACAAGTGATTAGAGATCTTGCAGACGATTGTAAAATTATTAAAGTGGGACCATGTATGGAGGAAGCTGTATTAATATCAGATGAAAGTCAACAATGCTCTTACATTGTAGCTGTACCAAATGGTAGAAAATAATTTGACAAAAAATTGTTTATAATTCATAATGAAATAAATTTTGTACAAATTGTTGGGTTTTTTTAATTTTGTTTCAGTTCTCTACAACATTATATTGGTTGTGATATTTGTTGACAGTGAATATTCCATAAATAAATCACAGACGCTTGGTTATATGATACAGATTTTTTTGATTTTTTTTGTTGATTATTAAAAATATTCAATTTTCTATATGTATAATACGTATCTATCACTTCTATGCATGTCTACCTAGTTTCGAGTGATTTAAACGACTCTGAGAAAATACCAAATTTTACCATCTATAAAAAGGCAACTAACTCGGCGCCTTTTTTTCTGCTATCTATGAATCAATAAATTGACCTATACCTGGATTCCCCAACGATTTCTCAGGAAAACGTGTCTTCCTTGCACTCATATCGCAGGCATCGTTTATATGTATCAAAGTTGTATCGTTCGTAACATTTTTATTCCATCTCCGGCATATAATAAAAAGATTGGAACTATTTTGACTACTTTTAAATTTACGTGCCAGGAAGTTGCTGTTTTTCCCGAAATTTTGTTAAAGGGAAGTATATTTTTTAACCGTATGGGTGACATCCCATTAGTCCGACAACCATTATTCTGACAACCCAATACTCCTACAGCTCATTATTGCGACAATTCATTTTTCTTATGTGTATGGGTAAATTTTCTCTAAAAAGACCAACTCCGTTCTCTATCATACTTGTGGTTGTCCGTTTTTATTTTAATTATTCTTTCCATGCGGGATAGTTGTCTCAGTATATTGGAGTTGATACACATCCTTATTGCAACTGATCAGTCCATACCCTATTCCCTCTTTCGTTTTACGTGTCTGGGTATTTTATTTGTCTTTATATTTCGGCGTTTGTGTGTCCAATATCAGTATGTGCTGTTCTAGTTCGCTGTTTTTTGTGTGTCTGGATCTGCCTCCTTTCACTAGATCTTTGGTTTCCACCTTTCGCGTATCGAGGGAGTGAGGTTTCATGCACCACCATTAACTTAGTAAATATATCGGAGTTGGATAACACCACCCGCCCTCTTTGATCGCAACAATGTCTACCCCTTGTATTACTCATCTGAGTTTTATTTAAATTAATTTTGTCGCAGAAATAAGGGACTTATTTAGCGCGTCAGTCAAAATGAGAAAAACAAAGAGACAAATGCATACCCAGATCCTTAAAAATAAGATGACAAATTGGACGTAATATGTGCTCAGAAAAAGTGACAAATTCCAATTATGAATACGGTATCATGTTCGGGAATGAGAATCCACGAAATATGGAGACAGTACACAGCGCTTCCAATAGCGATCGCCCAGACATAGTCTGAGAGATGACACTCAATATTCTTGTAGGGATACCGATTTTATATCCCGAGCTTATTCTAAAATCAAGAAAAACATGTCTCTTGTGTAATGGTTGGTGGAAATGCAGGACTGATGATTTACAACAAAACTTATGACGAAAAACAAATATGACAAGCATGAACATTTCGGCAACTTATATCTAAATATTCATAAGGAAGAGTGACATCTGGTCAGTCACTCTATATGACATAGAAATATACAGTCAATGCATTTTGACTGCTCAAATAGGGCGAATGCAGTATAAAAGCCCATAACTCGTAAAAAATCTAAGACAATGTGTGACATTCTTATCCCGCTTGTATCTTTGTCAAATTGTCTAATTGTAAAAACTTAGTACATTATGTGTTTGGTGACAAACTGGACACTTATTTTTCATTTAAAAATAGTGTTCAAGAAGAAAAATATGTAGATATCATTGATTTTAAGAAAGGTAGTTCATAATGTTAATTAAGAATCGTTGCTCACCCATTACATTGAGAATTGAAAATGTCAGATACTCAAAAATCGCATTGTACAGATGATAAAATTGAGGATTCATTTTTCAATCGAATGCTCACTTCATAATAATTTGTGGGAGGAACACTTTTAGCATATTTCTAGCACAGGTTAGAACTGTAAAAATTTGGATAAAAATGATAAATCTTCGATGTTTATAACACAAGAAACCCTTACTATTATAGAACAAAAATGATGATTGAATTATGTAGTACATGTCTTGATGCTGACTGTTATTTGATATCAATGTGTTGTTTGGTTTTTTTTTCTGTTTTGTTTTGGCTTCGATTGTGACTGAGGATCATATGGTGCTATAAATATAATTATATCATATTAGTATTGTAATATCTGTATGTTGACATAATCATAATACCGCCGCTTCAAAAAAGTGGGGGCAAACTGTTTTACCTCCAACTGTCCATTCGTCAGTCCGTCCGTCCCGTGAATATTTTCGTTGCATCTTTTTCATGAACGTTCAACATATTATAAGGATTTCTGAAAGGTTTATTAAAGTCGGCTATATCGTGTGATGCGTTTTCAGATTCATTACTTGACAGCTTCCTGTTTACCGAACACTTTTTAAATGACAGCCAAGTTGAAAATTTTCGTCATATTTTTCTCAGGAACTACAATACAATGATTTCTGAAATTTTGGTTTCAAGGTTTATATAAGTCAGCTTTGTTGTGTGATAGTTTTTTCAGATTCAGACCTCCACAGCTTCCTGTTTACCGAATTATTTGGTCGTGGGTATCATCAGTAGCTGGCACCATCACTGGTTGTTCTTGATTTATATGCTCTTTATAGACCCTTTAATTTGGAAAATGAAATATTCTCTTATTTCTGTTCTATTCTAAATACAGATTTCGAATTGAGTGTATAGAAAGTACTCGAACTACCTAGATTAATCCTTATGTTTTATTTACGGAGTTATTTTTTAATATGATATTACATATCTATAAACGTAATAATACAGACAGACAAATGTTATTATACCCTGATACTTGACTTGATAAGTGTCGGACTTATGGGTTGTCGGAGTATTGGGCTGTCGAAGCAATGGGTTGTCTATGGAAAGCCAACGGGGTCAAAATTCTTACTTCGTAACTTGTCAATTTGTAACTGTGTGATTTGTCAATTTGTATATTGCTGTTTTGTAACTTGTCGATTTGTTAAATGTCGATTTGTATATTGTCTATTTGTATATTGATGTTTTGTAACTTGTCGATTCGTTAAGTGTCAATTTGTATAATGCTGTTTAGTCACTTGTCGATTTGTTAAATGTCGATTTGTATGTATATTGTCTATTTGTATATTAATGTTTTGTAACTTGTCGATTCGTAAATTGTCAATTTGTATATTGATGTTTTGTAACTTGTCGATTTGTTAATTATATAAATGTCGATTTGTATATTGTCTATTTGTATATTAATGTTTTGTAACTTGTCGATTCGTAAATTGTCAATTTGTATATTGATGTTTTGTAACTTGTCGATTCGTTAAATGTCAATGCGTGATTTGTCAATGTGTGAAATGTCATCGTTGTATTATGCTAACGATCATTATGACGACAGATGGCGCTCCGTTTCTTCTACGGTGTATAAGCCTCCTGTAATTAGGAGCACCTCCATATTGAATATATGGAATAGCAAAATAAAATAAAACTGGGGTCCTGTAAACATGCATTTTTTTAATTTGCTTTCTTTTACACATTTGCTGTAATTGATTGATTAAAAAATTGCATGTTTACAGGACCCCAGTTTTATTTTATTTACTGATGTGGACTTTCGTTCGAGAACGGAAACTATAAACATACATCCCGACTAGTCAAGTCCCGCGACGTAATCGATCTCTCCTAATTGCAAGGTAATTGAAATAGTCGTTGGTCCGTGGAATATAACGACTGGATTATTCAGGTAAATACAATAAGGAGATGTGGTAATAAACCGTACGATTGACAATGAGATAACTATCCACCAAAGCGAAGTTCAAATAAAGTCGATTGATTGATTGTTGGTTGCTTAACGTCCAGTGGCAAATATTTCATGCATATTCAGGACGAGAACAAGTTCACAATAAATACAATAGGTAGGTTGATACGATAGAGGCCATTTGGGATGATGGTCGGGGAAATTTGGACTACCACTGGAAAATGAGGGTATTTTGGATAGGGACAGAAATTTTGCCTTGCAACAGGCCACCTACGGACCCCTCAAAAGAGTTGTTGCAAGGGTTCTTTACGTGCAAAGAGCGTGGCACTCTCTTTACACGAGGCATCGGATTTAACGTCCCATTCTGACCGGACGTGACTGCAAACTTGGTACATCCCGCACAGCCAAACGGACGCCCCACTTCGGCAAGCGTTTTACTGCCGGTCGGGAGAAGACCAAGTGACCATATTTCCATACCCCAGTCACCCTTGGGGGGAAGAATAAAGTCGATGTAAGCAAGTATAGGCAACCTACGGCCTTCAACAATGTGAAAACATAATACAAAATAGTCGGCTATAAAAGGCTACATCATTACTGGAAAACCCAGGTTCTAGTAATAAACGTTTCTATTAATACTAAAATGCTATTATCGGTTCATTTTATTCTGACAGGAGGGGAAAGGACTGACATATATATATTGATACACATGCCTACTGAATTTTTTCTGGTCAAGAAGCTTAAAAATTGCCGCTACCAGATTCCCGTTCTATAAAAATTTACAACCAAAAAGATCAAAATATTCACGAGTCCCTCGATCGCAACAGCTGCTTATTAACGCCTAGTATTCCCGATATAATCCCCACCCGGTGACACACCTCCTTATAGCCCGGCAACCTTACCAAATCTTATATTTTGTCGATCATTTGTTAATTAACCGAAATGATTCACGATGTTAATCAATAAAGCTAAAAGATTTTAAATGTGCATGTCATATAAAATAAAAAATCATTTGCAATGAATTCGTAACAATATAATCCTAACTCAATTGACAAACCATGCTGTATTCCGCCTGGTTCTTCTGTCCAGCAGTCAACCATGATCCTAGGTCGGGTTGTTGTCCCTTTGACACATTCCCCATTTCCATTGTCAATTTTAAGTAGGTGACGCGTGTAGTAAAAAATAAACAGTTTCATAGTTTTACGATCATGGTCATTAACAAACTATCCAGAGGGAAAACCTCCTAATATATTTCGATCTAGTACCATGATCATTCTAGAGTTGTATCTGTATCTGTAGGAAAACGTTGTGGATAAAAAAAAAAAACAGCTTTAATACAACGATAGACAGAGCGCCGTCGATGTATTGACGATGCACGAGAGCAGTTTCTGAACGACTGTCAACGCTCGCGGTTTGCGCACTACAGTTTCTTCAAGGTGGTTCCACTCGAATACTGTTTTTACGAAAAATAAGTTGGAATATTGTGGTATTTTGCTCGTTGACATCTCAAAACACTTTTTGAAGTTCTTGATATGCAATTTTTTCAATACGTTTCTTGACTGATAATTGTTCAATCGGGCACTTGGCAGCAATTGATTGTCCTTTTTTGAAAAACTTTCTTATCAGGAATCCTAGTGTTAATTTTGACTTCTTGACTACGTTGCATTTTTGGAAATATTGGTAGTCCAATTTAGGTCCTCGTTTAGTTTTCTGGTTCCTTTAGATTTTATTACAAAATAGTGCATTTTCAATACAGTTTTAATATATAGTATACATTAATCAAGTAACTCATTTTGAAAAAAAACCATTCAGTTTGTCTTTGCAAAGTTCAAATATGATATAATAAACTGTGACATCTTTTATCTTCATTACTCAGGAGCAAAATAAATAAAGATTGTTCGTCTATTTGCTTCTTGTATTAAAACATCATTAGAGAATTGCATTCTTTTCTGAAATTTTTATATTGAGATTATAATATTAAGGAATAATGTGTGTCAAACCATTTCTCCCATTCATGATACATTTAGTTCAAAATTTGATGCCCAGGACACTATAGTATAAATTTTCCAGCACCGTCTTATATTTCATGTATTTAGTCTTATTTGGAGCCGGTTAAATATTAAGTATAAATTTCCTGCCAAGTGACAGTAATATATTTGCGAAGTTGACAAGGAAGCCCGTCCCAGGTTTGGTTACCAGTACAGTAAACTCTAAATAAAAGCGAGACCCTGATATACATGCTATATAAAACAAACAATGTATTTATCTATTTGTTTTCTTTTATATAAATGTGCTTTACATAATTGATTTAAATTACATTGGTATATATTCCATATGCCGGTGCTCCTACTTACAGGAGGCTTATACACCGTAGAAGAAACGGAGCGCCATCTGTCGTCATAATGATCGTTAGCATAATACAACGATGACATTTCACACATTGACATTTCACACATTGACATTTAACGAATCGACAAGTTACAAAACATCAACATACACGTTGACAATTTACGAATCGACAAGTTACAAAACATTAATATACAAATAGACAATATACAAATCGACATTTATATAATTAACAAATCGACAAGTTACAAAACATCAATATACAAATTGACAATTTACGAATCGACAAGTTACAAAACATTAATATACAAATAGACAATATACATACAAATCGACATTTAACAAATCGACAAGTTACAAAACAGCAATATACAAATTGACAATTAACGAATCGACAAGTTACAAAACATCAATATACAAATAGACAATATACAAATCGACATTTAACAAATCGACAAGTTACAAAACAGCAATATACAAATTGACAAATCACACAGTTACAAGTTACAAATTGACAAGTTACGAAGTAAGAATTTTGACCCCGTTGGCTTTCCATAGTTGTCGGACTATTGGGTTGTCGGACTAATGGGTTGTCGGACCAATGGGCTGTCGGACTAATGGGCTGTCGGAATAATGGCGTGTAACAAACTTTAATGATTCTCATGAGATTGAATGTTGCCAATCGTGTTTTCATTTAACACTACATTTTCCATGATAGTATAATTAAGGAAGTTAAATCAGTATTTGTCTGCAGACCTATTTTTATATATGTTCTGCCTTTTTGAAACAGCAGATATTTCATAGATTTTTCGCTCAGTATTAATGCAGTCACGATTCGATTGCAATGATTGACCACCAATGATTGATTAGTTGTTCTTTCACTTTTATGTATAGCGACTGCCACCCGTTCGTGCAATAGAAATAATGAGTTCAGTTCTTTATTGACTTATTTTATATCTAACTGCAATTTACAAGAAAATGAAGAACTTAATTAAAATGTCCTTAAAACATATTTACAAGAAAAATGAAGATTTAATTAAATTGTCCTTAAAACATATTTTACATTGTAGAATAAGTTGCACTATTTTCGTTTTAAAGCTATTTGTCTGTACTGAAAACATTTTGTAACAAACATTTACAATTTCATTTCATGCTACCTTTGTCAAATAGCGTTTTGTGATTGATATACAAACTGTATGTATTTAACAGTTGCGATACCATGAAGTTCAAAAATTGGGGACGATGAGAAAACCAAGGAATGGCAGTATCCGAAATCCGAAAAATCAATATGAACACAAATATTGTTCTAAATCAGGCCTTCCCCAAAAAATACAATAACAAAAACAAACTTAATTTGCCCTTCCCATTGACAATAACATCAGGATTGAATGGATAACTAAGAACAAAAATACAAAAGTGAATGTGTCCATGAACACAGATGATGCCCCCGTGTGCATTTAGCTTAATAAAGAGATATATATCAACCAGATGCTCCACAGGGAGCAGCTCAGTGATACGACAGCAGAGGTCGAACCCTAAACATTTGGGGCAAGTATGGACACAACATTCAAGCTTGATACAACTCATAATAGGTTTCTGACACAGAATAAATGTGGTCTAAGAACTTAGAAAAATTAAATTGGACATTTACCTATTATGGTCCAAAATATCTAAAATCTATGGTAAGATTCGGCATATCAAAGAACCCAAAGAATTCAACTTTTGATGAAATCACTATAAAGTTTAATTTTGGACCCTTTAGAACTCAATGTGGACCAATTTGATAAAGGGGCCCAAATATCAAAAATCCATATATTCAATTTTTGTTGACATCAAACAAAGTTAATTTAATTTTGATCCCGAGTTGAACCAACTTGAAAACTGGGCCCATTATCAAAAAAATAAGTACATATTTAGATTCAGCATATCAAAGAACCCCATGCATTCAATTTTTGTTAAAATCAAACTAAGTTTAATTTTGGACCCTACTTCCTATAAACTGTTGGGACTTACACTATCAAAATGAATACCAACCTTCCTTTTGTGGGAATAAACCTTGTATTTAAATTTTAAACATTTCTATTTACTTATATTTAAGTTATTGTGCGAAAACCAAGAAAAAAATGCTTGTATTTGCCCCTTTTTTGGACCCTATACTTCCTAAACTGTTGAGACCAAAACCCCAAATCAATCCAACCTTCCTTTAGTGGTTATAAACCTTGTTCTAAAATTTAATTGATTTCTATTTATCCGGATATCATCCGTCTTCAGACAGCGTGATACCAATATACGACAATTTTTATGTCGTATAATAATGGAAAAAGTGACACTACCCACATTTGCACTTGATCTGCGTTTTGTGAAAATAAACATAGAGTATAAGTTCAAAACATTTGGTTGATCACTTGAGGCAAACTTAAGTTGGAGAACAAAAATAAAAACTTCAGCTTTTTTTTCTATTTGTTAAGGGGCCTAACTCTACTACTCTAGAACAGTAAAAAGTCGGGTCACTAAAATTCAAACGCATATATATGTTACGATTATTTCATTAGTAATTATATATAATCCCTGAAAATGACCAGTGATTTTACATAATCACTGAACATTTTAATAGTTATTCAACAAACTCCCTAATATAATTTCAGGATTTAAGTTAATTTAACTACTATTCTGGACAAAGAAAGATAACTCCAATAAAAACAACAATTTATATTGGCAAATTTCCAATGAAGTTCATTAACCTGCAGTTTTTGGCAAATTTCCAATGGAATTTATTAATAATAAAGTTTTTGGCAAATTTCCAATATAAATAATTTATTAAAGAGCAGTTTATGTCAGATATAAAAATGAGTTTCAATTACCAACCTAACACAGCTTTTAAATTATGTTTTGTAATTGTCCATTAACCTGGAAACCCTTCGCCCCTCTTTTTTGCACCTTATTCCTAAACGGTTAGAGCCATAACTCCCAAAGACAATTATTACCATCCCTTTGAGGTATTCCAATATCCAAAATCAAAATACATGGTTAGATTCACCCCAAGAATTCAATTTTTGATGAAATTAAATAAAGTTCAATTTTGGACCCTTTAGAACTCAATGTGAACCAATTTGCCATGATAACCGGTCCTAAATATTAAAAATCTAAATGCATGGTTAGATTCAGCATATTGAAGAAACTGATATATTGATTTTTTGATGAATTCAAACAAAGTTTAATTTTGGACCCTGATTTGGACCAACTTGAAAACTGGTTTATAACATATAATCAAAAAACTAAGTACATGTTTAGATTCAGCATATCAAAGAACCCCAAGAATTCAATTTTTGTTAAAATCAAACATTAATGTAGACCAATTTGAAAAAGGGACCCAAAATTAAGACTCTAAATACACGAGTTCAATTTTGGCCCCTAATTAGTTGGGACTAAAGCTCCTAAAATCAATCCCAACCTTCCTCTTATGGTCATAAATCTTGTGGTTAAATTACATAGATTTCTATTTACTTATACTAAAGTTATGGTACGAAAACCAAGAAGAATGGTTATTTGGGCCCCTTTTTAACACCTTATTCCTAAACTGTTGGGACTTCAACTCCCAAAATCAATCCCAATCTTCCTTTTGTGTTCATAAACCTTGTGTTTAAATTTCATTGATTTCAATTGACTTATACTAAAGTTATTGTGCGAAAACCAAGAATAAATTGTTGGCCCCTTATTCCTAAACTGTTTGGAACAAAACTCCCAAAATCAATCCCAACCTTCCTTTTGTGGTCATAAACCTTGTGTTCAAATTTCATTGATTTATATTGACTTTTAAACTAAAGTTAGAGTGCGAAAACTAAAAGTATTCGGACGCCACAGACGACGACAACGCAGACCTGATACCAATATATACGACCAAATTTTTTTCAATTTTTGCGGTCGTATAAAAATAGGGTTATCATTTTGATATTTTGTGCTTAACATTTTATAATTTATGTTTATACAGTGTAATATTGTTTTATATGATTTTATAGCATAAATTATTTGACTTTTATGGTTCATTTTCTTTATAAATAAAACTTTTTATTCATTTTCTTTATAAATAAAACTTTTTATTCATTTTCTTTATAAATAAAACTTTTTATTCATTTTCTTTATAAATAAAACTTTTTATTCATTTTCTTTATAAATAAAACTTTTTTTTCATTTCAGTAATTATGTATAATCCCTGAAAATTTTAGTGATTATATATGTAATCCCTAAACTGGCCAGTGATTCTACCCCCTCTTTCAAAAAAAAAAAGAATTTTCAGGCACGGATGAGCACTTGTCGTCCACGCTTACAAGTTACCGTAACTTTTCTGTTACAGAATAGGACACCTATGATACAGTTTGAGAGATCATCTTTAGTATGACGTCCATCCTCACTGAACTAGCATTATATATGTTTAGGGGCCATCTGTAGGACTCTTCTGGGTGCGAAAATTTCTCGCTGCATCGAAGACCTATGGTTGGCCTTCTGTTGTCTGCTCTATGGTTGGGTTGTTGTCTCTTTGACACATGTACATATGGTAGCCTTGTAGTAAAGATTCTCCTTATCACAAAATTGTTGATTAGGGTTGAGTGTTTTTCAGAACAATAACTGGTTTTATTGATATCATACAGTGAGAGAATTGATTTGTTTGGTCATATAAAATTAATGTTTTATAACATATACTGGAGTAAACGTGTTACAAGCGACACCTAGGTTTTTTTTTTTTTATTATTTATCTTTATTCAATTCTTCAACAAATATATACAACAGATATATTACAAATTACTCAAAAATATCACATAGCACTATTTTTAATGACTGGTATAATGACATAATAAGTATATAATCAGCACAATACTTAGAAATTAAATGTTATGACACCTTCAGTTTTTTGTACCAGAATATTATTCTTTAAAAAGTGTTTTTCCATAAACATTTCTCATACATCGTTGAGAGCGCCTCCTAACAATGAATAAGGCGTTTCAAAATAGTTTGACTATAAAAAAAAAGTGTAGTTATAACGCTTATAATAATGGAATTTGACGAAATAATTCAGCGATCTATCGTGACACAAAGTTTGGAAAATGAATCCCGACAGATAAAAAATAAGAAGCTTAAAGATGCCGTGAGTGAATTGGGATTCAACGTTGTACATAATGTACCATATGACAGGAATTGTTTTTTCATGCTGTTGGCCTGCTGTGTGGCAAAGATGGGCATCTTTGTTCGTTTCATAGAACAGGATGTAGGTACTGCTACCGGTGAATATATTTCTGCGTACTTGGCATCGCAAGGGGACAGTCCTGTCTGCGTATTCATTTCACAAACTTTAATCTTTCTCTTTTCAGATAAATAAAATATAAATAACATGAAACATGCATAGATTAGTTTTTATCCATGTTTCTTTAACCTTAAAAATTTAAAGAATATCCCATATTACAATTTGACATTATTGAGGAATGGTAGAACCTTTAATACAATATTTTGTCTTTACTTATTCATTCGGTACTACGGAATTTCGTTTCTTTATATTCGGGGTTTCGGAATCGGACACCCCTACATTTATAGATTCTGAAACTAAAATACCACCAACTATTTCCAGAAATAATTTGAAATTACGGACCTACATGTAAACATGTACTGATAGAATCATATACATGTATCTTATCTCATTCTATCGGTAGTTTGTCTACTCTTTGTCAGCATTAAAGTAGGTTTAATATTTTGTAACTGCGACTGTATGATGGTGCTTATGGGAAAGCTCAATTCACTTTTGCAAACAAAACTCAGTCTGTTACTACCGATGCTGCGACCGAATCGCTGATGGAGTTGTTATCATTGTGTTGATGATAATGTGCTACCTTAAGAAACACAGGCTGCCCTGAAACGACTGAAAACTTGCAGAGCATGCATAAGTGGCAAAAGGTCGTGCGGTCTTGTCATGCACCATGTTCATCGCGATAAGGATATCAGCCGACCAAATTATGATTCTGAAACGATTTGACTGAACCGGCCATAGAAAAATTTGGAAAACTCTACTGAATCGATGTTTGTTCTATGTTCTGGCAGCAGACTCAATCAATGATATTTGGATGATTATCTTACATATAAATTTAAATAAGTTGTTAAAAATTTGTTGTTTGTAAAAGTCTTAAAACATGAAAAAATTAAATAATAAGTGTCCAAATTCAAAACATTATCAAAAGCTCTAAAAATGCCTAGAATGCATGATTTTGCACCATTCAATTCATACCCTCCAAAAAATAATTTCGCCTCGCTTCGCTCGGCTCAATTGTTTTGCCTCACTAAAATAAAATGCCTAGTTACGGCCTTGAAAATGCAAGTAGGTTTATGTGTATATGAGAATACTAAGAATATTAGTAATATATTTCATCCGAAATAATTGCGGAACAAAAGTGATGTGTGCATTGTTAATATCATATATATATGAAATTGTAACGTTAATTTTGAAAGGTACCACTGTTATATTGATTTAATATATTGAAATAAAAGATACTTTCAGTGCATCAATGGTTTATACGTTTTTTCAATTAAATATCAGCCTGATTAATCGTTTAAAAGCTTATTGGAACAGTATGGAAAATCATGTATTTAACGTTCTAAAAACGCATAAAACCCTGAAATTGGCTTACCCATTTTCAAAATAACTCTAACCTGTAGGAGAGGAGTGCCCCTCCCACACCCACCCCCTCTGGACAAAACCTTCATACGGCCCTGATAATCAATGTAACATATATATGATCCGTGGTAAAGTTAAAGTTAAAGTAATAATAATTGCACATCAGTTTCAAAACATTTGTTTGAAGTAAACTTAATTTCTTTGAATGGTTTTATATTTATCCTTTTATACTGTTACATATTTTGAAATTATTTAAAAATTAAGAAAAGATCTCCCTCATTCCCCAACAGGGGTGGATCCAGCCATTTTAAAAGGGGGTTCCAAACCCAGGGTAAAGGCGTTCCAACTACATGTCCCTATTCAAATGCATCGATCGTCTAAAAAGGGGTCCAACCACCAGACACCCTTTAGCTATACTTTAGTTTGTCCTTTTTAGATTTTTGTTTTTCATTCTTTAAATAAGCTTTGGATTTTTCAAATATTTTGTCCTCGAGCATCACTGAAAAGACATTGATTGTCGAAATGCGCATCTGGTTCAGAAAATATGTACCGTTTGTTATTACAGCCGACTATGCTCGTGACCTAGTTTTAAATTTGTGTCACTTGGTTCACAAGAGTTGTCTCATTGGCAATCCTACCTTACTTTTACATGTATATAAAGATAAGAGAATGGAATAGCATTAGGTCGAGGCAACCCTAAGCCAAGAGAACGAAAACCGATTTAGGACGTACGCACTAACAAGAGAAAAACGTAATGCTCCCTATACTATGGCGAGGTTATGAAATGGAAACGATTATACATTACATAATCTTTGCTAGCCAATGGTTACGACAGCAACACTTGGCTAGCTAAGATTACATTATATACGTTTGGAGCACTTTTCTGGATTTACCTTCATCTGAAACAACACAGTACCGAAACAGTCGAATGGATATGACCAAAAAGGACTCCGAAAAGAGTCAAATTCAAATTCATCAACTGTGACACTATTATGCCCGACAGCGAGGGTGTTGAAACGCACTTTTTGAAACTTACGCTGAAGTTTCTTTATATTTGTAAACGGGCAGTTCAGAGGATAGTTTTTTGGATGGTTAATGTTCAGTGGCATGCATTTCACAGCAATAGCAAATTGAAAATAAATAGTCGGTATATGTTTGGATGACCAATGTTTTTACCCATGAAAAAGTTATGTTGGTTCTTCCTCTTATAATAGTGGTATTTGGTGCGCCAGACAGAAATGTACTTTAAACTTTGTTATATACTTATGGCATGTATATTCCCGACGAAACAAATTCTTCATCCTTTATTCCATTTGGTACTATATACTTTTTTTACCAATTATAACACGTTTATTTAGTGGCACAGCTGAGGTATACCACCAGGTGCGGTATTTGTAGTTGCTTAAGACTGGTGGTCTATAGTACATATTTTTTCCGGTGGAATACATATTCTTAATTATCGCACAGGGACTTTCAGTTTTGAAATTCCCTTTAAGTTCAGTACTTTATGATTTTAACTGGTCTCGGGTTTTCGAGCAACTATGAAGGCATAGTTGCCTACTATCAAATTATTAAAAGAACGTTTCAAAGTGAATTTCGTCTTCAAAGTTGCAATATCCGCTTGCCCAGTACTTAAATTATGATCATTGTGCTTTAGCATTTTTTTTTTAATGATCATTGTGCTTTAGCATTTTTTTTTATTCTGGTCTTTCTTTTCATCTTATTCAACTCATTTGATGAAGTCAGTATGCTTTTTTATTCTTCCTATTTTTTTTAGTGATCAAGATTTTAACATTTGTACCCATTATGCACATTGCTGCAATGTATTAAAATAAAAATTGAATTTCAAGGGACTGTTATACGGTTTGATAAATTAGCTATAAAACCAGGTTCAATCCGCCATTTTTTACACAAGGAAATGACCTTTGCATAAAAAGTAAGGAATACGAGAAGCTATCATTTAACCAGAGGCTGTCACAACGACAGCAAACCGGATTTATTAACATTTATTTGTGTCCTGGCAATATCAGAACCATAAATGATGATTGGTGAAAGTGAAAATCGTCTATATCAAATTTGACCTCTATTTTGTCATCAGTATCGACATATTAAAATTTGAAAAGCTTAGATTGAATTCTTCGTGAGTAAATGCAACAACGTAAGGGGAAACACCATTTTACGATCTTTCAAGAACCATAACTCCTGAACGGTTCGAGTCAAAATCGTCATTATTAAACTTGACCTCCATTTAGTCATCAGTAACAACATATTAAAATTTGGGAAGCTTTGGTAGAACAGTTCATGCGTAAATGCACGGACACTACTGGAAACGCCATTTTACGATCTTTCAAGAACCATAACTACTGAACGGTAAAAGTCAAAATCATCCGATCATTATTGAACTTGACCTATATTTTGTCACCAGTAACAACATATTAGAATTTGAAAAGCTTTGGTTCACTGGTTCATGAGAAAATGCATAGACACGACTGGAAACGCAATTTTTCAATCTTTCAAGAACCATAACTCCTGAACGGTAAGTCAAAATCGCCATTATTGAAGTTGACCTTCATTTAGTTGTCAGTAACAACATATTAAAATTTTAAAAGCTTTGGTTGAACGGTTCAAGAGTTAATGCATGGACAACATTTGATTGCCGCCCTCCCAGCCAGCATCCCCAAATCAATAACAAACATTTTTGTCACAAAATCCGGTTAAAAATGACTAAGCTTTAGATTTTCCATTTTGCCAAAGGACTTTGTTCAAACTTTCTTTTTGAAACCAACTACCAGATCAAAGGATGTAGAATCTAATAAACCATACAATAGGTAGATGTGCCAAAACTAATACAGTGATATTGTTTGCCTTAAATAACTGGAGAATAAAGGCTTTTTCCCCTGGAGAAGAATCCCAATTTGAAAAAAAAATGGCTTAAAATTATTCCCAAAAAGAAATTTTTTCCCAAACAGTGCAGTCATATAGATTAGACCGTTGGTTTTCCCGTTTGAATGGTTTTACACTAGTAATTTTGGGGCCCTTTATAGCTTGTTGTTCGGTGTGAGCCAAGGCTCCGTGTTGAAGGCCGTACTTTAACCTATAATGGTTTAATTTTTAAATTGTTATTTGGATGGAGAGTTGTCTCATTGGCACTCACACCACATCTTCCTATATCTATCAGTAGTGATCGGGCATGAATAGAAACTGAAAAACACTCATTTAAACATTTTTCATGCCTAAAATGACTATGTGCAGATTTGAGGGTCTATTTATGTATCATCGCTGACAATAAGGGGTCTTATTTCAAATGAGGGTTTACCTCTTGAAAAGGGGTCTGCAAAATGAAGTTCCAGTCAAATCATGGTTTATTATAAATTTCCCAATTTGATAAAAATGACGCATATTTTCCCAATAAAAAAGGGTAGAGGTAGTTTTGAAAAAAGCCAACAATATCACTGTAATATAATTGCACAACAAATATTATTCTATATTCTCAAATGCTTCTTTAACACTAAACACTATTCAAAACAAGTTAATGCCACGAGAAACAGCACATACCAACCAGTCTCTGGACTGTAAAATGCAAGTTTGTGTAAAAGTTTACAAGCTTTGTTAGTATTCTGTGTTAAACAGAGAACTGAAAATACTTTTACAAATTTGATTCTGATATTCAACTGTGATGATCCTGCATCAGCCACAAACTGAGTATGTTTATAGTTCATTCCAATGCACTTCATGTCAAACGCATTAATTGAGGAGCACAAATAATAACAAGTCAAGTTTATTTACATTTACAATTTACTTCTTCTGAAGGCAATGATACAACAAATGAAAATACAATAAAATGAAACATGAGAATGAAGTTTGGGTCCTCTTATCGACTAGCATTTAGCCATGACAGTGTGTCCACTTGACCAATTTTAAGTTGAAGACAAGAATTTACACATGATTTACTAACTTGTGCGTATAAAAAATTGAATGAACTTTTTTTAAAAACAAAATATACCTCACGACACAAATGTTAAATCAAAGATATTCTCTCAAAGAATCATGACCCCTCCCCCCAAATAGATGACAAGATGTCCAATATGAAATGATGTGTCCATGTCAGCTGTATGATGTATTTGTATCAGCTTATCAACTCCAGTCAACACTAGTTCTTATTGCAAGGCCTGGCATTAATCTGAAACGAGGAAAAAATTAAATTAGACATTGTCAAAATAGTTGAAGTCTTCCGGACTTGAGATGAATAACTATTGACTCTTATTCTGTTCACTCTGGGGCATTTTGTAAATGCTGGATAGATTGGATTTTGTTCACATGAACATGATAAAAAGAACACCACAAAAACCACTTGATTCTCTGACATGATAATAGTTGCTTGTTACCTAATTGAACCACTGTGAGACTAAAGTGCTGTCAAGGAACTTCAGAAAATTTCATTAATCAACCAACTAAAGAGGATGAAGTGGATTGAAAGATACTAGTTAATAATAAAATTTAAAAAAAAAATGAAGAGTGCAAGACCATAATAGTAGACATATTAACTTTTACCTATCTGGGATATCTCCACCCTCTCCCCAAAGAGCAAGAAAAGCGTTTTCAATATACCACATGTATACAAATTACAGACAATCTCTCAAGCAAACAAAAATAACCTTTAAACATGAAAATAGATCAGAACTTCTGCTATACTTGTTGAAAATTGAGGATAAAAAAGGAAAGGTATTAATAGGGAATAGAGAAGCACATTGAAGCCCATCACCTTTCAAAAGCAATGTAATGGTGGAGACAGCAATTCTTGTCAAAATTATCCGGACAAGCGGACAGGCATTGCTGTTACATGCGTTAAGGGTATGATGTCAGAGAAGCAAGCAATTACAAATTCACCATTTCATTTCTAAACGCTAATATTGAGACACACACTTAATGCTTGCAAGAAAACGGTGTTCCATTTCCTTTTCATGAATAATACATGTTCTGTACAAAACCAATCATTCTGTTATTACATGTTGATTCTATTCTTTTACTAGATATAATTATAACCAATAGAAAAAAAAAGTATTAATTTTAAAATTTATCTTTTAAAGTGTAAACAGCCAGTTAATATTCAAGATCAAGTCCATAATCTTAAATTAACACGACCTTTACCCTTTGCTCTGCATTTTTTGAGGTGTTGCTGTTTAACCTCTTACACATAGCAATATTTCCACCTTATGCCCTGTTCTTGGTCTCTCCTCCATTACAGGTATGTAATCCTTTAGTGGAACACCTATATAATAGTAATCAATTTGTTCTAACTTTCTCTGATACTGCAACAAACTTGACGGATATTCACACTATCTACTGTAAATTGTGTTTGCAGTTAACTTCAGAGCAACTAATTATTACTTCTTAAAGATCAAAATCCACTGTATAGTTTGTAGTATGTATCAGTCCCGTCATAAATAAAATACTTCTCATTGAAAACCAATTTCATTCAAAATTCTCAAGGGAAATTGAACAAGAATAATTCACATTTACAGAGTATTTAATTCATTTTACAGGAAACTTTACAATATTATATAGGTGATCTGAAAACTTCCTTTTTGCTTTACAAATCACTGTATGCATGTACATGTATATTATCTAACATTTACCTCTCGGCCATCAATCTTGTGTCCTTGGTCTATGACTTTGGATACACAGTTTGGGTCTTGGAATGTTACAAAGCCAAAACCTCTGGATCTTCCTGTTTGTCTATCCATGATCACAACAGCATCAGTGACATTTCCAAATTGATTGAAGTAGTTCCACAAACTGTCTACAAAATATGAAAACAAGATTTACTCAATTATATTATATCAACTATTTACAATTATTGCTCTAATATCGAAACCGGTTTAATATAAAATAAATAGTTACACATGTGTCTCCTCCCATGAAATTAGTGTAGACAAAATTTTACATTTTTGGTAAAAAATAAATTGCATCAGTACATATTTAAGTAATATAATAAAATTGAGAATGGAAATGGGGAATGTATTAAAGAGACAACAACCCGACCATAGAAAAAACAACAGTAGAAGGTCACAAACAGGTCTTCAATGTAACATAATAATAATAATAATAAATTCTTTATTTAAAGAGGGTAAACACAGTTAGTTACAATCACTAATCTTCCCTGAGGCCCTCATATACATGTATGCAATACAAGTAAAAACAAAATGATAATAATAAGAGAAAAAAAAAAGAAAACGGGAAATTCCCGCACCTGGAGGCGTCCTTCCAGATCCAACTATGCTTTCATTAAAGTGATAAAATCTGGGGGCTCAAACAATTAAACTGTCATCAAGAGTTAAAAATTTTAAATATAAAATTCATTCGAATTTGATATCGAAAACATCCTGCACATGTCATGCCTTAAAACTTGACAACTAAATACTCCCAAAAATATCTCGTCATATCTACATGTATATAAATATTCTTTAAACATCTTATATATCTTTATTTACCAAAGTCATTAACAACTATGGGAATACAACATATGTATACATAGATAGAAGAAATTAATGTGTGAAATACAACATGTTTGATCTTATAAACATGTATGGTACATTGCAATATAATTTCCAACAATGTCAAACAAAGATCTTTCAAATACCAGTCCAACTAAATACTTACCATTATCTGTTTCCCAGCTCAGGTTTCCAACAAAAAATTTACTGAAAAAATACAAAATAAAATTTATAAACACAAGTTAATGGGAGCAATTATGCACTTAAATCTTGCTTCAAAATTTTCAGATTTAAATGTTGCATCAATCTGACATGTCAATGTTTTGAGTTTAAACTGAAATATATACCTTTTAACATATAACCATGCACAGATCAGATCAACATACTGTTGGAATTCGACAAAATACTTTATAGAGATAACTTAAACTTATACAGATCGATTTGCAGTGATATTGTTTGCCTTAAATTGGTTGAGAATAGGCTTTTTCCCCGGAGAGGAATCCCAATTTAAAAAAAAATGGCTCAAAATTATTCCCAAAAAGACAGATTTTTTTCCCAAACAGTACAGTCTCAGTAGTAATTATGCATGGATACAAACAGAAATAAAGGGCTGCACTTTAGCGCATGATACGCCTGTTGCTCTTTAAACTTGTCTTTTATGCTTTAAATGAACTTATATGATCAACTATGATACCCCCCCCCCCCCAAATAATAAATAAAAATGCACAAAAAAATTTGCACTATTTAGGCTACCTCAAATTTAACTATTAAGTTTGTTTTCTTTATTTTTTTATCCAAATATAAAATTTTGTGAAAGTGTTAGTTATTGTCCCAAAATTGGAAAAATCCCCCTTTTTTATGCATAAAAATTGAAAGGAAGCTTACATCAATAGATATAAACAATTCACCAAAGTTTCATGGACATTGGTGAAAGCCTTTTTAAGTTATTGTCCGAAGTGTTAAAAATCACCCTTTTTTTAAGAATAAAGCGCCACAAATCCAAAACTTAAAATCTGAAATGTATAAAAATTGAAAGGGAGCTTACGTCAATAGATATAAACAATTCACTCAAGTTTCATGGAAATTGGTGAAGGTGTTTTAGAGTTACTGTCCGAAGTGTGGACGACGGACGGACAACGGTATACCATAATACGTCCCGTCCCAGGCGTATAAAAACATTTATTTAAACAAAATGCATAAAACAGTTTTTAAAATGACTGTGCATAATGCCATTTAGGGCTATTTATGTATCATCACTGACAAAATGGGGTTTTATTTTAAAGCAGGGTTTGACTCTTGAGAATGGGTCTGAATTGATTTTTTAGTCAAATTCATGGTTTATTTTCAAATTTGATGAAAATGACGCGTATTTTCCCCAAAAAAAGGAAAAAGCCAACAATATCACTGATTTGACATAAACATGCATTTCAAGTTTTATGAATCTAGTCAATACAACTTTTCGCTATTAGTCCACAAGTATTGGGCATCAAGAGTTTCGAAAAAAAATAGGAAATTACTCCCCAGTATTAGGAAGAACAAGGGATGAAGTCGGCCATTTTAGACAAACAGTAATTATATTTTTTTGCAACATTGTTTAATGTCTGAATTACCGGAACAGCGCCAACATTATACTTGATCATAAACTATATTAGATAAATTGTCGTCTTATTACCGCGTGTTCCATAAAACATGCTTTTTAAGAAATGAAACTTTCAATTTAAGGCGTGTACATGTACCTCATACACGTGCGTATCGGCACAATTCATAAATTAAAAAAAAATCATTAATAAAAGCAATCGCGAGCTTAAATAAAGCAAAATCTTACAAGCAAATGGCATTCAGATTTAAAATATAGAAACTAAAATTTTAGATGGCATATTAATTCAAAGATGTCGACGGATTCTGTTACAATATGTTTCCTTTGTTAACTGTCGCGTCATCCTGCGCACTTGAAATTCTATTTGCAAAAACATTAAAATTGATTAGGAAGGAAAAAGAAATTAGTTAATATAATGCTGTTTAACATTTACTTACCCTGGATCGTCTCTACCGGCCATTATTGTTTAGTATTTCTTTTGAGTGGTATCAAAGCAAAAAAGAAGCGTGCGTCTTCTTCAATGGATGGCTGAAAAGGACAGAATTCGGAAGACTTCGTGAATTTCCGGTAATGTTGTCACCATCAAGTTCTATTGAGATCGTTCATGGGCTAGATCAACAAGAAAACCACTAAATACCACATGATACTTTTGAGTAGATATACAAAAACGTAATGGAAATATCAATGTTAAACTAAATAAAATATGTCCGCGATTTAGGTCTGGTAAAATTTGACGTGTATTCAATAAATTGTCTAACAGTTTAAACATTTTATTGCTTTTTGGGAGTGCCTCCCACTTTATGAAAATTTCTGGATTCAGTGGCGGCCATGATCATGCGACAGTCACTGTTCAGTGCCTTCAGTGGGGCTGGACATTGGTGGTTTCTTTCCCTTTTATCAGAAAATTCTAAAGTTTCTGTGCTTGAGTTTTTGTGATTACAATTGTTTAAAAGGTAGCTTTTTACCATTTCCGGTGATTGCAGCCTTAATGTTATCGGTCTCTAATCCCACACCTGCATGGCATTGCCAGTCATATAATATCCGGCATATTGTCTCTTTAGGGGAAAGGAGCCTCGGTGACCGAGACTGAGTGGCATAAGTATTTACCAGTATAATCACTGCTAAGTCAACACTGAGGTTGTGAGTTCGAATCCCTCTCGTACGGGTGTACACAACTCCAATATTAATTGACTAGGATTGTCAGTTTTCCTATCGAAGGTCGGTGGTTTTCTCCGTGCACTTCGGCTTCCTCCATTAATAAAAACTTGCAGCTACATGTACGAAATAGCCCAAAATCGGTGCCTAAAAGTGGCGTTTAACCCCTTTTTTTTTAAAGAATGAAATACATTAGAATAGAAATTGTAATTATGTGTCACGGTAGTTCATTCATGTCAGCCAGACTGCTTTTTTTTGTTATCTAAATAATGACTTATATTGCAGTGTATTGTGCTTTTTGAGAGCCCAATTAATGGAAATAAAACTTTACATCTTCTTTTTCTTCCATACAAAACTAGTATATATATTTGTTTAGGGGCCAGCTGAAGGACGCCTCCGCCTCCGGGTGCGGGAATTTCTCGCTGCATTGAAGACCTGTTGGTGACCTTCTGCTGTTGTCTGCTCTATGGTCGAGTTGTTGTCTCTTTAACACATTCCCCATTCCCATTCTCAAATTTATAGTGACATGTTTCCGGTTAATATTGATCAATGGCCGGTTTTTAAACAATGATAAACCTGGACGTGGATATTATCATTTCTCATTATTTAAGGATTTAAGACGATTGGTTTTGGTATTGTTATCTTTCTCGTATAAAAAAGATTCATACTCTATTTCGACTAATCTGAGAATTAATTAACCCGGCTTTCAACTCGAACTGCAACTTCTGTAAATATAGACAAGGCAGCAAATAATGTAGTGGTAGTGTGACGCATATACTACACGAAAGTTCTTCAAAACGAAATTATCAATTCCTCTACATTCAGGTCAGTGCGCACCACAGAGAGTCAAATCGTTAACAAGCATACCACTGCCACTACCCGGCTTAAAGCATCTTCCGAACATTTGAAAGTCCCTACCATGTACTGGTTACCGAAATTACACAAAAAAAACCATTTAAATTCCGTTTCATCTCCGCTTCGAGTAAGTGTTCTACTACTAATCTATCAGTGCTTCTAACTACCTCCCTTACTAATATCAAAGATCTGGTTATTAACTTTTGTAATGAAGCTTATGAAAATAATGGTATTTATTATTTTTGGAGTGTTAAAAATTCTTTAGAGGTTTTAGATAAAATACATGCTTTCAATGGTCCTTACAATTCTGTTGACAGTTATGAATTTTCTACTCTGTACACTACACTTCCACACAATCTTATAAAGAAAAAGTTTTTGTATTTGATAAAATGGTCTTTTGAAAAATCTCATTGTAATTTTATTTGCTGTAAGTCGTTTAAGGCCTTTTCTGTGACGAAAAAGGAAAGTATGCTAGATACACTTACTGGAAATGTGAGGATATGATTGAAGCTTTAGACTTTCTGCTAGATAACATTTATGTACGTTTCGGCGACAAAGTGTATCGTCAGGTAGAAGGTATTCCTATGGGCACCAACTGTGCCCCTTTGATAGCAGATTTATTTCTATATTGCTATGAATCTCAGTTTATGACCAAACTCAGTAAAGACCCATCATTGTTATATTTGGTTGATACATTCAAAAATACCTACCGTTATCTGGATGATATTTTTCGTTGAATAATCCAGAGTTCTCTAAATATACTTCAGAAATATACCCAAAAGAACTTACTTTAACTAAATCTAACATAAACAGCAGCAGTTGTCCTTTTCTAGAGTTAGACATTTCAATTTCAAACGGGAAACTTCACACTAAAATTTACGACAAAAGAGACGATTTTTCATTTCCTATTGTTAATTTTCCTTTTTTAGACGGCGATGTGCCTAATTTGGCTCTATCATACGGTGTTTATATATCGCAACTCGTTCGGTTTGCCCGTGTGTGTTCTGATGTCATAGATTTTAACGAACGTAATCAATGCATCACTGGTAAATTGTTGTGTCAGGGATTTCGATACCATAAATTACTTAAAACTTTTACTAAATTCTTTCATAGATACAAAGATTAATTTGATTAGAAAATTTGGCTATACCTGTAGAAAGCTTATTAAAGATGGTATTTCACATCCTAAATTTTATGGTAATATTGTACTTAAAGCGAGGAAATCACTATGTGATCCTTGTAAACTCATCGAACCTTTAAACAAACTTATAAGTGAGGGTTATCGTACCAATATTGTAATTAGATCTCTGAATATAGTTCACATTGGCACTAATATTGATTTTGTCAATAGCAAATTAAAACATAACTAAATTTTATTATCTTGTAAGGCGAGATGTATAGAGACACAGACACGTTAATTTTTATATCTATAGAAGTCGCTCTTCACTATTCTACTACCTGTCGATACATTTATTTTTGGCATTGCAAAAGTCATGTCTTCTTTGACTATTAATGACGTTAAAATACTAAATCCCTGGGATGTGTTTTAGTTGATTTTAGTCTCTGATGCATGATTTTTTTATTATTAATTGGTTTTGGCTTTTAACTAGCTGTCAGTAACTGCGAGTACTCTCAAATCGTATTTTCTTGTTAATTCGCCCTGTTGATACTGTTTATAATGCTTTTTTTGTTATTTTTTATTTATATGGATCTTGCCTGTACACCAGCTTTGATTATTTGTAATATCTTCAATTTTTCACTTATTCTTCATACATTTGTATAAACTTCAAGATTATAATTATTTTTTTAAAACCGTTTTTTTTCTAAAGTGAATATTAATCAATATTTTCGAAGGGTTAAATATTTCTCAGTGATGTCCTGCCATGGCTTTGTTTGAATTTGTTTGTTAGCTTTTTGGTCATGAATGTTTGTCTCTAATATTTAATTAACTGTGCATTTGTATTCAGATATCGCAGATCAAATATATTCGTTCATTGTGTAATCATACGTTTTTTGATTGAGTTAAGTCTGCCAATTGATATTTTATCGTGTGTTTTTCTATGTTGTGATGTTATGCTATTGTTTCAGAAAAAGGGAGAAGGTTTGGGTCCATTTAAACGTTTAATCCCACTGCAAATGTTTGCACCTGTCCTAAGTCAGGAATCTGATGTACAGTAGTTGTCGTTTGTTTATGTAATATATACGTGTTTCTCGTTTCCCGTTTTGTTTATATAGATTAGACCGTTGGTTTTCCCGTTTGAATGGTTTTACACTAGTAATTTTGGGGCCCTTTATAGCTTGTTGTTCGGTGTGAGCCAAGGCTCCGTGTTGAAGGCCGTACTTTAACCTATAATGGTTTAATTTTTAAATTGTTATTTGGATGGAGAGTTGTCTCATTGGCACTCACACCACATCTTCCTATATCTATAATGGTTTACTTTTTAAATTGTTATATGGATGGAAAGTTGTCTCATTGGCACTCACACCACATCTTCCTATATCTATATAAAAAAATCTTACTCTGTTTTTGGCTTGTGTTGTACCTTGCCCTGAAGAAGGAAGGCTTAAATTTCAACTCGAACATTTATACTAATCAACTCGATTTATTATTCGAACGCCAAATCAAAACTACATGACTAGAACACTTAGAAATTTTGAACACTGAAATTAGCCTATACTTGAGGGTTTGGATGGGGTTAAATGATTAAAGAATAATGCCCTTAAAAATGAAGATTAGAGAATAACGGGCCAAAAAAATGAAGATTTGTGAACAAAAGGGGTTATTTTTTTGGAGATTAGAGAAAAAAGGGGTGAAAATTAAATGTTTACAGAATACAGACCCCCATCCAGACCCTCATACTTAGTATTAGGGTGCGCATCATGCACTGTCATTACAAAGCAATACGATAAGTATGATGACATGCATATATTAATTTAAATTTTATAGATACTAATATATTAGGACACAATGATAAATAAGATAGGTTTTGGATAATCCTGCATGCAATATCAGAATGAGACATCACACATCGTCTTGTACGAATCCCCTGCAATATACAGATAACATGCTGGAAACCTAAAATAGCAACTGCCATGAGGGGCTGGGGATGGGTCGTTCATTTTTTTCTTTTTTAACCATTTTCTCTTCTTTTTTTCTTCTATTTTTTCTTCATTTTGTCTGTAATGCCCTCTTCTTTGTAGTTGGGGGCATGCACCTCTTAATTCTCCATTCTTTATTTGCTTTGCCTATTTGCTCTATTCTGTATTTCTCCCCTTTATTCTATATTTTTGTTCATATCCCATATTATGTACACCCCACATACATTATCATGAAATAAAGATGTACATATAATACACCTTCCACAATATAAATATTTGACTGACTAACCTGGTAAGAAAAGAAAAATCTTCCAATTATGGACACAAAAATAATACCTAAATATATTTGATATTGTGGAAATAAAATTACAGAATACCTCCTAAAATCATTTGGCATCTTCAAATCAGTGTCATATAAAATCTTATAAATTTTACTTGAAAAGGCAACAATAATTTAAAAAGGAAATATACCAATGTACGAACAGATAAATGTCACGAAAAACCCAAACCGTTTACACCGGGTATAATTATCGGGTCAAACAGGTTCCCTTTCATATATGGTCCAAGAAAAAACGCAGAAAGCAAAACTAAAATGTTACGATATCGGTCAGTAACGCTTCAGTAATTCCCTATATAATCAACATAATGATTTTTCCCACAAAAAGGTGTGTGTATATTTACTTATTTTAATATTCACACTGGCTCCAATTCAATTAGGATCGTATCTTCACAAAGTTCTAAAGTTAATATGATTGGTTGGCTGTTGGATGATGGTTTGCGTCATTTTCAGCACAACGTGACACCTAACGTTATACCATTACGGACAAATCATCCTGAAGGAAGCTAGAGAATCTCAGGAAACTCCGAAAGTACCAGCAATCTTCGGAAGAAAATCTGTCAATCCTACTCATTTAAAATCTGAGTCGAACAAACAATTCCACGGAAACGGTATTTGAACTCCCACTATCTTACCGCCCACTTTCACTGTCACATGTGAAACACTGTAACCAATCGTCCACTTGATTTTGCTGAGCCAGTCACAGTTTACAAGAGATAATCTTTTCTTTTAACAAAATCCGTTTTAGATATCTAATAAAGAAAATATGTTTTTTATTAAAACCTTTTGAATCAGACGAAAAAGTGAAGTAGCAAAAATATCGAACTCCGAGGATAATTCAAAACCGGAAAGTCCTCATTGATCAAATGGCAAAATCAAAAGCTCAAACACATCAAACGAATGAAAAACACAGGTCACATGATTCCTGACTTGGTACACGCATTTTCTTAAGTGGAAAATGGTGGATTAAACATGGGTTTATAGCTAGTTAAACTTCTCACTTGTATGACAGTCTCATCACTTTAATAGTAAAATTTCATTATATTGAAAATGACATTTAATTTGATAACTGCATGATAACAGAGTCTCTTATGATATAAACAACATATTTATAAAAAGAAGTTCTTGGTTGTCATTTAACTAAACTGGACCAGTGGGACCATAAGTCCAGATGATCATGCCGTCTTCTTGGGATATTTTTACGATTTTGACTTTTATAGTCCCAGCTAGGCGTGACATATATTAATATATGGCACAAGACCACAATTAATTCCCTTTGTTCGTATTATTATATGGGGTATTTCTTCCTAGGTAATCTGTCTACTGTTATCTTTGGAATGTTTACTATTTAAGTGGTCCTTTCAGTTACAAATATATATTGAAGTAAAACATGCGGGGAAAAAATATTGTTGAAAGTGAAAGTAGTGATTTGGCCAAAAGAAAAGTAGGGTAGACATTAGCCTTCGCCATTTATTCAAGTTTCAAATTCTACCATTTGCATGTTAATAGGGCTCTCAAAAGAAAAAGCACTGATGGGTTGTTCTGGAAAAAACATATTTTATTAGAATAATATTGGTCTATATTAAAGCAGTTGAATTATATTTCATGTTCGCAGCTGTGCAATTTTTTTAATTCAACTTGACTTAATAAAAAAAAATGCATAGTAGCCGAGGGGAAGAATAGCTGTGTTCTGAGGCCATGTGATAATCACAACCTGTCCTGTAAAATGACCTTTTTTTATTTGTCATAGGACTCAAATCTATGTACTTGAGATAGTTAAGATAGTCATATATTTAGAATATCTTCTATATTTTTTTTTAGAATTTATTATAACTATATTTAAGTTATCTTGTTAAATATACTATAATCTTTTAACGCAAAGAAATATATCGTAGGTGTTATTAAAATAAATATACCATAAATATAAATACATGGGGCTATTATATGCTGATATTATGGCCGTCATCGGTATTTAGACTAACTCTATATATGCACAAATGGCGGGAGTCTACATCCCGGAGGCTGTAGATATACAACTTTTATTCATGCAAAACATACGAAGAAGAAAAGAGAAACAGGCCTTAGACAAACCAAATTTAAAATTAAAGCGCATGTGGTCACACAGACTATCAATATTTGGACTAGTGCTACTGTTTATACTGTCGTTACGGTTGTGTAAACAAATAGTGGGCTGCTTGTTTGAGATTACAAGCACCTGTTAGCATACGCTGATTCGATAAATGAAACGTCTCTTAATATACTTTCTAACAGAATGTTTAAATCTGAAAACTTACGCGAATTTAAAAAAATAATTTCCAGTGACTAACTCTGAGTGCATGAATTCAGAATAATTTAGAAATTGGAAAAATAAAAAAAAACGAAACTTGACAGATATCGAAAGCAAGCACAACCTCTTTAATATAAATTTATTTTTGAATCTTACTATAATAAATCTTTAGTTAAGCAATAAAGACATAGTGATGTATAGAAAATATCTCATAGAATTGGGGTGTTATGGCACCAAACATGGTCCATCAAATGAGAAGAAAACAACTAGTGATGCAAGGGAAAGGTAACTTTTTAAAAATTTATTTCACTAGCTATCTTGAGACTGCTATAACACTGGTACAGAGACTATTATAACTGTGATATAGGGGGGGGGGGGGGGGGGGGGGGGGGGGGTCTTATTGGGGTTGTCAGGTCCTAGATCACACTTACACTATGTACAAGCAATTCTCATTTGTTTGTAATATCCCATGTCCCGCTAGACTTCATTTCCCGTTTTCAAAGCACAATAATTTGACTTTAACGTGTCAGGCTAATAAAAAATTGGCAATCCTGTGTCACGCCTAACTTAAGACTCCAGTGATACCCACTAATAGTAGTCTCAGTTTCAAATGTAAGTAATACTACATGTATATAATCACTAATCACATGTACTTGTTTCATGGGATGAAAAGGGTCACCTACAATTTATGTACAAAACTAGTCTCTTTTTTCTGCTAATGGGGAGGTCTAAGGATGATAAATAAAAAAGTCTCGGTTTAAGAGTGTCTTAGCACTATTCTTGTGCCTTTGATAAGTTAAATTTTATGCTAGGAAAACTATACTTTTAACACACATTTATTTGGGTGTGATGCATGATTTACTGTTACAAAGACTTTTAAGTATCTGAGTATCTCTAAGTCTTGCATTCCAATACATGACATACATGTATTGTATTTGATGAATAGTGTACAAAATGAATATATTATTGCTTTAAATACAGAAACTGTAAGAAGTATTTTTTTCAATTAATGTAGACAACACATGTCAGCTGGCATGTCAGTTAACTGCTAGTAGTCTGTTGTTATTTATGTATTATTGTCATTTTGTTTATTTTCTTTGGTTACATCTTCTGACATCAGACTCGGACTTTTCTTGAACTGAATTTTAATGTGCGTATTGTTATGCTTTTACTTTTCTACACTGGTTAGAGGTATAGGGGGAGGGTTGAGATCTCACAAACATGTTTAACCCCGCCGCTTTTTTGCGCCTGTCCCAAGTCAGGAGCCTCTGGCCTTTGTTAGTCTTGTATTATTTAAATTTTAGTTTCTTGTGTACAATTTGGAAATTAGTATGGCGTTCATTATCACTGAACTAGTATATATTTGTTTAGGGGCCAGCTGAAGGACGCCTCCGGGTGCGGGAATTTCTCGCTACATTGAAGACCTGTTGGTGACCTTCTGCTGTTGTGTTTTTTTATTTTGGTCGGGTTGTTGTCTCTTTGACACATTCACCATTTCCATTCTCAATTTTATGTACATGTAATTAACAGTTCTGTCAACTTTTCATGAAGCAAATGCATGAGATTTGGCCCAAATTGAAAAGATCAAAGAGAAAAAATTTTAGATCAAAGGAAAATGTTGGAAAAAAGCATGAATATGTGAGACTTGACAGCCCTGCAACATTAATATAGCTTTTAATTCTCAAAGTTGTACTTGTCAGAAGCCGAAATTAGGGGGATCAGTGGGCTGGACAACCCCCTTTTCGCGAAAAAAATTTGTTTGATTATAAATAGGGAATCACTGAAGCATGACATGAGCAGGCCCTCTCTTAAGCAGTCATTGAACCCCTACTTATTTGAATTTCTGGATCTGCGGCTACTTGTATATGAACACACTAGAATTGTAATTAATTTGAAATTGATGTTTCTAAACCTTAAAATTGTACCTAAATCAGTAAAAGAGTTGCTTGAACATTTTTAAGAAATAGTAAGAACAGTTTTTCCCTGTTTATGATGAGATATTGTTGTAAAACTTATTCATTGTTATTAGAGTAAATGAAAATTGCCAAAATTTCTGCAGAAAAAAATCATGAATTTGGTTCGGATACTGTTTCATATTCATCAGAAACAATATAATTTTATGAGGCCTTTTTCTACCAACATTTGTCCAAAACAGTCCTATAAATTGTATAATCTCACTTATTGTCAATATTAATTAATTGAACCTAATAAAGAAGATGATTTATTGATCCTTATAATTAATTGATTTGTTAGGGGCCTCCGTGGCCAAGTGATTGAAGTAGTAGTACTCCTGTACCACTAGTCTATAACTGAGGTTGTGAGTTCCATTTCCACATGTGGTAGGAGAGCTGAACTTCAATCTCAATTGACTAGGATTGTTACTTTTCCTACCAAAGGTCAGTGGTTCTATCTGGTACTACAGCCTCCACCAAGATAAATCAACTGCCACAAAATAGCTAAATATTTGACTCGGACTTCTCTTAAACTGAGTTTTACATTGCGTATTGTTGTGTGTTTGTATTTTCTATGTTGGCTAGATATATAGGGGAGGGAAGAGCATTTTTGTCCCTGTCCCAAGTCAGGAGCATCAGCTGGCCTTTGTAAGTCTTGTTTGATATTTAATTTTAGTTTCTTGTGTATAATTTGGAGTTTAGTATGACCTCCATTATCACTGAACTTGTATACATATTTGTTTAGAGGCCAGCTGAAGGACTCATTTGGGTGCAGGAGTTTCTCCCTGCATTTAGGACCCATTGGTGGCTTTCGGCTGTTGTCTCAATGGTTGAGTGGTTGTCTCTTTGACACATGCCCTATTCAATTCTCAATTTTATTGAAAGTGTCTTTGAACACCAATTGATAATCAATCAATCATATATGCATAGTTTTGTGTTTTTCTAGAACAAATTACCTGGTCTGATCTTTGAGAATCATACGTATTCATAAATTCTGTATGATAAGTTGAAAGAATTATGGATGAAAGGTCTATTTTCTTAAAATTCTGGAAGAATTTAGTCCTTCACAAAAAAAGGTTGGACTTTTTCTGTTTTCAATCCCAGGCACAAATAACGAACATTGTCATTATAAAATCTAAATTTGGTTGAAAGACATGAATTAAAAAAAATAACAGTTAAAAAAACAAAATTTTACTTAAAATTGAGAATGGAAATGGGGAATGTGTCAAAGAGACAACAACCCTAACAAAAAGCATAAAACAGTCAAAGGCCACCAATGGGTCTTTAACACAGCGAGAAAATACTGCATCAAGAAAAAGATTTACTTAATCTAGAAAGGAAATGACAACTTTAACAAAAAGGTGCTCAATCAGCTTAATAATCAATTGACTTCAATCTTTCTGTTGTAAAACACCAAAACTTGGATGATAACAATCACAGAAAATAATCTTAATCCTTATATTATTAATCTCACTGATATTTTTACACTAAAATCTAATCTTGGCATGTTTGCTGAGTAAAACCTGTCACAAAGAATTCTAACTACTAATTCCCAAATGCAACATCTGAAATCTGAGTGATAAAGTTAATAAATAATCTTTAAGTTTTAAAAAATGGTGAATATGAATTTGTCTAAGGGAGATAATTTAAAAAATAAATAATTTATGTAAGGGAGATATATAGTTATAAAAATATTGCTAGTGAAAAGTATGTTTCTTTTACTGGTTATATGTTTTCATGTTTAGGTCAGTCTCTCATATGTCATGTCACATGTCTTCAACTTCATCCAATTGATGTCTCCATTTCTATCCTTTTATTGTCAGTTTGAAGAAATTGTTTCAGCACAAGTTATTAGTTTTGGGACCAAATTATTAAGCTTAAGTATGTTAAGGTTGTTTGAAATAACTTTACAGCAGTTTTTGAGGAATATTTCAAAATGAATTTCAAATACAAATGTCCAACTGACAAAGACATAAATATGGTGCTCCTAAGTCCTGTACAGATGACAAAGTGAACTCATATGGTGCTCCTAAGTCCTGTACAGATGACAACAAGAACTCATATGGTGCTCCTAAGTCCTGTACAGATGACAATGTGAACTCATAAGGTGCTCCTAAGTCCTGTACAGATGACAACGTGAACTCATATGGTGCTCCTAAGTCCTGTACAGATGACAATGTGAACTCATATGGTGCTCCTAAGTCCTGTACAGATGACAATGTGAACTCATATGGTGTCCTAAGTCCTGTACAGATGACAACGTGAACTCATATGGTGTCCTGTACAGATGACAACATGAACTCATATGGTGCTCCTAAGTCCTGTACAGATGACAACGTGAACTCATATGGTGTCCTAAGTCCTGTACAGTTCTATGACAACGTGAACTCATTTGGTGCTCCTAAGTCCTGTACAGATGACAACGTTAACTCATATGGTGCTCCTAAGTCCTGTACAGAGGAAAATGTGAACTCAATCTCAGTCACTGATATCCAAAATGGAGAATAATTCAATAAAAAAATAATTAATAGAAAAATATCACCAAAAAATCATTAAGCTATATTGTCTACAAGGTGTTCTTAAAATACTATTTATCTCTGTGGTCTTGTTAATGTCACAGAACTAATGTTCTACATTTCTATCCTGTGTTAAAGATTTGTCAGTTAATTAGAACCATGTAATTTTTGCAACAAAATAGCTAGTATTACAGTTGTGTCTTGATGGCTGTTTGGATTGCCTTACAGTATTTTACACAGTTTAAAGACTTACAAAACTTAATCAAACCAAAATATCTTAATTTCTAAAAAAAAATGAATAACAGTTGACAATTACAATATATACAATTATGGAGATGTATTCTATTACTTATAATCCACAAAAGTTTATTTAGCTATTAATTATGCTTCATCATACCTGTCAACCTCTGAAAATGAAAAGTCAGGTCATGACCTGCATTGAGAAAAAATATCTCAGGTCATAACGCGTACGACATTTTGCGGGCTCAATTGAAGAACAAAAATATGTTTACATATAATTTATATAGTCAATATGTATATAAAACAGTTAGAACATGTATACAAGTTTATTTCAGACTATTGTTATATTCCATAGTAGCAGACTTGGCATTCTTTAAAAGAACTGCACTTGGTTTCAGTTCATAGCAATGCAAATGTGTATTCATTTTACAAGAAAGAAGAGCACACAGTGTATCCTTATTAAGATCAGCCCTAAACTCTGTAGCTATTTTCTTTACTTAAGAAAAAGCCCTCTCACTGTCTGCATTGCTGTTTGGCAAAACCAGTAATGTTTTAGCAAGTTTTGACAAAACAAAAAATCTTGGCTTGTTAAGAAAAATGTCATGCAACTTGGACATTTCTCCCCAAAATGTACCAATGTCAGTTTCAGGGGAAGTGCAAAGTGGAAGTTCATCTAAAGGGGTCAACTGATAGTCACTGAACTCATCTTGTAGCTTGTTGAAAATATCGTTACGTAGCTCAGGCAAACAAGTCCTACATTTTGACTTTTGGTTACATTGAAAAAGACCGATAAAACCGAAGGTCGTATTACTTCTAAATACCGGAAACAATTCCGGTCAGAAATCCGGGTGAAACGGGTAATATTAAAAATTCCCGGGACCCGCCGGGTAAAGAAAAACTCCCGGGTGAGAGGTGAAAATAACGGGTGTCACCCGCAAAAAACGGGTGAGTTGACAGGTATGCTTCATTTGAATAAACCAAAATTAACTAGATAAATATCTACAAAAGTATAACACATTTTAATCAAGTATCATGTATATCTGTTTTAAAACATGTACTTGTTAACTGATCTTCGAACAACTGCTTAAATAAATTGAATTAAACATAAACAAGGGCATAAGCAAATTTTCAGGATCAAGAAATAGCACCTGAAGAAAAAAGTTTGAATAAAAAAATATTTTAGAATTAATTGATAATAATTTTAGTGTCTACAGAAGCAAGAAACAGCGTTCATTGGAATCCTTTAAAATAAATTCTTTCGTAATAATTCAGAACATCCCAAATTTGCTGTCATCTTCCCTGTCAGCATGCCTTGCTGTGTGATATATTTTCACAAACATTTTACAGTGGTATCATTTAAGTTAATTGACTTGTTAAGCAGGTAATAAACTTAGTAATTGCACACTTGTTTTATTTACATGTACAGTGAACATGAAGTACCGTCTGAAGGTACTTCTACCAGTCACCAGCAAGAAACTAAAGTCGCTGTTAAACCAACAGCACCTCCATTACCCAAACCACCTGATGTTTCTGACAAAAAATCTGATCCAGCATCTACTAAGGTCAGGGATGATTTAAAAAAAAGAAATATGGAGGATCTTGATAAATTAAAAAAACAAGCAGACGACTTGCTGAAAATGATTGAACAATCGATGACCACTCTTGAGAATTCAGTGAAGAAAGATGCTGTTTACCAGGGGTATTTAAACAAGGAATTCACATCACCTGCTAGAATAATCAGGATATTTACCAGTAGTACTTTTACAGGTAAGCAAATGACATTCTTTTGACATATATTTTTATTATTTCCTCTATGAGGAAATTTTATATATAAACCAGTGTTATCATTTCCAATTATCATCAGTCACTTTGCTTCCCAGTGAATCACTGAAAATGTTTTTTTTAGCTAATTCATGTTCTGTGAACTGTACCAATGGTATACATGTGTACGATAAGAAATCAAATCCATAAATCCCCCTTGTACAAAATGTTGTATGGCAAGTACCATGCTCTCTGCACATCAAATAAAATTGAGATTGGAAATGTGGAATGTGTCAAAGAGACAACAACCTGACCATAGAACAGACAACAGCAGAAGGTCATCAACAGGTCTTCAATGTAGCGAGAAATCTTTGCACCCGGCGGAGTCCTTCAGCTGGCCCCATTAACATATACTAGTTCAGTGATAATGAACGCCATACTACATTTGTGTACTAAACTCCAAATTGTACTCAAGAAACTAAGATTAAAAATAATACAAGACTAACAAACGCCAGAGGCTCCTGACTTAGGACAGGCGCAAAAATGTGGCAGGGCTAAACATGTTTTTGAGATCTCAACCCTCCCCATATACCTCTATCCAATGTAGAAAAAGTAAAAGCATAACAATCATGACAATACGCACATTAAAATTCAGTTCCAGAGAAGTCCTAGTCTGATGTCAGAAGATGTAACCAAAGAAAATAAACAAAATGACAATAATACATAAATAACTATAGACTACTAGCAGTAAACTGACATGCCAGTTCCAGACTTCAATTGAACAGATTGAAAGATTATGTCTACATCATAAAACGCTTGAATCAACTCTGAGGAAATAACCTACTTATTGTAATATTTTTTTATTTGTTCTGGTTCTGAAAAGATTTGCAATTTTTGCCACTGGACATAAGGAAATCAATTAATCAAAAAACCCTTTCATAAAATTCTTAAAAGGACAGTAGACACAAGAATATATGATCTGTCATAAACAAATATCAATGAAATTCCTGACATGACACAGGGCCATTGACAGTTGACAGGTTAAACTGGCTAGTATTTGACCCTCCCCCTTATTTTGGCAAACTTTAAACTTTAGTAATTATGTTTTGTTTATGAATTAGGCTTTCAACATGGTTGTAGTATTTAAAAGACAGTCCAAAGGCATGTTGAAAGTCTAAGAATGAAAATCAATTGTACAATGGTTAGAAACCAGAAGAAAATGGACCATTATTGTTTCAGACACTATGCATGAGAGAAATAGAATGATGGAAACAACATTTCCTCGCCTTAAAGAATATTGTCAGCAGAGAGGTTTTGAGTTTCAAATCGTTGACATGAGATGGGGAATACGAGATGAGGCGACCAATGATCACATGACTACAGAAATATGTCTTTATGAACTGGCTAACTGCCAGAAATACTCAGCTGGACCAAATTTCCTGGTATGTTTAATTTATAGAATTCATCTCTTTTTGACAAGAGATTGATTATAGAATATATTTAGATTCTATCTTACATTACACTGTTTATTATGATACAGTACTTATTAACTTATTTTTTTTGTAGATTTTAAGAAGATTTTAGGGTAATTTCCACTAGTCTAGATTTACATACTGTAAATATTCTTATTTTAGAAGGAAATATAAACACAACATTTAAAGGAGAAAAAATAAAGTGTTTATAGATCAATAAGAATAAGTCAAACTTGATCATATACCATGTATACATGGACTTTATACTTCACTTGAAGTTATGTTTTTAGTCAGGTGACTTAGGAGATAACTGTATTGTATTTAAAGCTCCGACGGCATCAATTGTGGATTTGATGGTCGCAAATTAAGTTTACTGGCGACGCGTTAATGGAGACGGTAAACAGGTATTTGCAACCGTCAAATCTTCAATTGATGCCGTCGGAGCTTAACATACAATATTGTTATCTCCATTCTAATGAAATTGACAGAAAACAACATTAACCATGTTTTTAAAATCTGTCATATGCGGTACGCGCTTGCACGTATGTCCCATAGCATCAATTGTCAATTGATGCCATGTAAATAAGTGAGGTTATCCAATCAAAATGAAAGTTACAAATGTTGTTGCATTAGAATTTACAGTTGAATGCTAATGTTATAGGCATCACGTATAATCCCATTGCAAGGATATTTATTACAAATGCTAATGTTATAGGCATCACGTATAATCCCATTGCAGGGATATTTGTTACAAATTTCACTTTTTTTCAGACTTTGTTGTCTCATAAATATGGATACCGTTCCCTTCCAAGACAGATTCTTGCTGAAAAATATGAGAAAATAATCGCATACATAGATATCAGTGATCAACAACAGCTTTTTTCAAAGTAAGTTTTTTTTAATTAAAAAATAAGTCATAAAATTGTTGAAATTGTATTTTCCTTTTCTTTGAATACAATTTTCTTCAGATGAATTGATCAATGAGTGATGTATTTCTCTCCGAAGAAAGTAAAAGGTCCATATGAATAAGCAACACAGAGAAAAATAGCTATTGTATTTATTCAATGTGACAAAATAACTGACAAAAGTTTAAATACATTGACCAAGTGAAAGTGATTCTGAGGTAAAGTTTCATTATACCCCCGCTTTAAAAAAGGGGGGTATACTGTTTAACCTCTGTCTGTCCTTCCATCAGTCCGTCAGTCAGTCGTACCGTTCCATGAATATTTTTCGTCGCATTTTTCTCAGGAACTACAATACAAGGATTTCTGAAATTTGGTTTTAGGGTTTATCTAAGTCAGCTATACCGTGTGATGCGTTTACAGATTGATCACTTGACAACTTCCTGTTTACCGAACACTTGTATGATTTTACACACGATAGCCAAGTTGAAAATTTTCATCACATTTTTCTCAGGAACTACATTACAAGGATTTCTGAAATTTGGTTTCAGGATTTTTATAAGTCAGCTATACCATGTGATGCGTTTTCAGATTCATCACTCAACAACTTCCTGTTCACTGAACACTTGCATATTTTAACACTATTAATATTATCCACTTGCGGCGGGGGTATCATCAGTGAGCAGTAGCTCGCAGTTTCACTTGTTACTTTTGCAATAATAAGCACATCATTTTGTTTCTTTTTCCCATAATGATAATGTAAAATTTTGTTATTCCAGGTGGTATGTGAAAGACGAGAACTATGACCCGCCAAAATATATCCTTCAGCCAATAAGCACTAACCTCCCAGAATTCCTTGAACAAGATGACAAAGAGAAACAAAAAGCAGCCAGAGAAAAATGGTGGGAAGAAAGTGACACTATGTTAGATGGCTTAGTAACAGCAGCAGAGAAGGCTTTACCACAAGAGGAGGCATATACACTCAAAGTATCAGGTACACTCTTCTTCACTTGATAGAGAAAAAGTAGGAGGAAGTGCCATCCAATATTCGGGTGAAAATATTCTTTTGCAGATCCAGAAAATTTAATCATTAATTCCTGAGTTACAATATAAGAAGTCCCAAGTGCCCTGCAATCCAAAATTCTTGCAACAACAAGGGCCTGATAAAGTGGCAGATCCAGAAATTTTCTTAAATGGAGGCCCACTGACTGCCTAAGAGGGGGCCTGCTCCAGTCATGTTCCATAATTTATATTTTTCCCACAAAGGGTGGGTGAAGGTGGCTGCCCCCCCCCCTTTACCCTCCTCATATCCAAACATATTGAAAAAGGTTCTTCCACCACTCTTAGTAGAATTATTGCATTTTCAGATTTTATCACCCATTAATAAATTATCATGAGGACCTTCAATCGAAGGAGTATTGAAGAATTGCCACCGTCAATAGTTATATTTTTGATGAAGGAATAATTGCAAGTGTTACATATCTGTCTTGCAGGGTTCATGTGACCTATTTACCTAACTAGTAATGTCCAAATTGTTTGATGTATTATGAGTTATCACAGTAATGCAGATTTATCAGAGAGGAACTAACTGGGAACTTTGAGATAACATGAATTGATGTGTTTTTTATGTGTCATTTAGTCTCTTGTGGAGAGTTGTCTCATTGGCAATTATACCACATCTTCTTTTTTTATATTTGAGATATTAAAGAGAGGCAACTGTACATGTATTTACTCATAAAGCAGGTTTGTTCATAAATCAAAGTACAAATACACATGAACCTTGGTTAATAAACATTTGGCTACTAGATGGATAATCCCAGTAAATACACTACAATATGGTACTCATACATATAGTTTAGATATACATGTACATGTGTAATAAACTATGATAATAAGTTGATAACATGCATATTACTTTCATTCTATTTTTCAATATCCCATAGTGCTCACAGATCTTTGATTTAACATTGTGGTAGGTATAACGTATATAAACAATGAAATTACACAACATAAGTTTGAAAATCCTTTTTATTTCTTTTAGTTACTCATACTGAGGTCATGAGTGGGTTATCCAGCCAAGATCTTGGAAAGAAATGTGTATGGCTAAAACGTAACATTACAGATATAGAAGAACAGAAGCCCTCTTACCAACTGTCCAGATTTATAGGTATACACATTTTTTTGAAAGATTGTATTTATTTATTTCATTGTTCATCTTTATATGAAATGAGTATGAAAAATGAATGCAGATAAAGATGTAGCAACCTTTACTGTTTCACTAAAAATGACTATCATTGCTCATGAAAAGTACATTTCCAGTGATATGTAATGAAAGTTTAGAATGACTAGATTGTTGTTAGATCAATTCTATATTTGGTCATTATGGTTTGAGTCTATCTTTATATGTTTGCGTCTTCACAAACAAAACACTGTCTTTGCCATTATGTATTATTTAAGAATAAGTAGAATTTGTTTGTTTCATTCTGATTTCCATTTAACTGCTATATGCAGACATTTATATGAATTTACAGTAAATGAATCCCAATAGTATTTTAGTTGATACCAATTTTCGTGGATTGAAGAAAACTTGATTTCATGGTTTTGCCAAAGTTTGCATACGAGCCTATATAAAATTTGTCATTTGTTGAACATTTAAATTTGTGGTTCAGTTGCATCCACAAAATCCACGATTATTGGTATCCAACGAATAATAATGAATCCACAGTATTCTATACTTCCACATACAAGACATACTCGTGCATCTAATAATAATAATTTAGGTTATGATTTTAGGGGTTTCAGATTTCAGTGATGTAAGTGCAATTCTTCAATTCTTGTGTTATATAAAAGGACATTGGGATAATATATAAGTTATTGCTAGTTAATAATTCTGCATGAGTCCTAGCATTCTGCTGTTAAAATGCCTTATGAGCATTGTCTGTAAATTGCCAAATTAACAGTTGTTAAGAGGTAATGTCAGATAGCACCAGGCAGGACTGTTCAACTAAAAAAAAATGATTTGGTCAAACATATATTTTACCCTTTCAATATAACATACTGACTGGGAAAATATATATTTTTTTTTAAATTTGTGAATTTGACATTTTTTTTAATGAAATTCAATATAAGGGCTCAAACTGCTAATTTTCATTGAAATGTATAGGGAAAAAGCCAGTTTCTAACCGTTTTCAATAATCCATCATCGGAGAAAAACAACACTTATGACTAAACTACCTGTATGGAAGTCTAGTATTATGTTGGTGTAAAAAATAATGAAAATAACATTTTGGGTATCTTTTGGATTTTTTTCTAAAAATAAGGTAAAAAAAGGCTAAAATAAGGAAAATTGAAAATATTGAGAAAAGCCAGTTTCTAACTGTTTTCAATTATCCGTCATCGGAGAAAAACAGCAGATATGACTAAACGACCTATATGGAAGTCTAGTACTATGTTGGTGTTAAAAATAATAAAAATAAAATTTTTGGTATCTCTTTGATTTTTTTTCAAAAAATAAGGTAAAAAATGCTAAAATAAGGAAAATTAAAAAAAAAAACAGTTTCCAACCATTTTCAATTATTTATAATTAGAGGAAAACACCACTTATGACTAAATTACCTATATGGAAGTCTAGTTCTATGTTGGTGTAAAACATAATGGAAATAAAACTTTTGGTATCTTTTTTATTAAAAAAAAAAAAATAAGATAAAAAAAAATGCAAAAATAGAAAAAATTGTAAAATTGATAAACTTATGCTTTGGCAAACCAAAATGGTATTACATCGATTAAGTTGCAAAATACCATAAACTCTTGCATCTTTACTGTATTTACCATGTTTAAGTGATAGTTTTTGATGAAAAAAATTAAAGAAAAAAAGTTGCAGTCTCATCACCACCTTGTTCATTTGGTTGCCATAGCAACCATAAAATGTACACTATACATTTCTTGTCCTTTTTTGTACAAATTTTCACCATGAAAGTACTTAGTTGGAAAATGCAAGAACATTTTCATTGAATTGGCATGTAGATCATAAGTAAATGCCACAGATACCTACAATACAATTGTTGGCTGTACTTTGACCTTTGACTTCAAAGTAAAAAGATGATTTTTGTTTACACTTTTGTGTAGGGAGCATGATTTGTTTGCCCTGTGACAAAATCTTTTGATATTTGGCACATGTGTGCAGCACCTCAAGATAATGTGTAGTGTTCCATGGACTATCATCCCCAAATTTATCCCAACCTTTCTTTTGGGGGTATTGAACCTTCTTACTAAATTTCATAGAAGTCCATTCATTAAAACTAAAGTTAATGTCCGGAAACCAATGTGTCTTCAGACGACAACAATGACGACATAATACCATTATATGATCCCAAAAATTGTTTGCAGTCATATGAAAACTGATTAGATCCTCATTTTTAACCTAATATATTCTGAACTCCCAACTGGCATGACCATCATGACCATAGATCTTGTCCATTTAATTTTTTTTTGGTGTGGGGGGGGGGAGGATTTAAAATCATTTTTCCAAGGTCAGCTTTAGTTAGAGGACGGACGCAAGATGAATACATTAGTATATGCACATATATACTTGATAGTGTGACAAAATAAGCATGCTCTTGGTTTTTGCAAGATCAAATATGATATGCAGAGTGGTTATTTCTTTATTAAAGGATTTATTACTATAAACTTTTACATTGTATGGTCTCTTAATGGAGAGTTGTCTCATTACAATTATACTACATCTTCTGATTTTATTGTGTTCCAAAGCAGTTTCTTCACAACCTTTGGAAATAGAAGCATTGTTTATCTTCATCACTTGGTTTGTATTAAAGTCAGAATAAGACAACAGATAATTCTTCCCATACGTCACAAGGATTATGACGTAAAGATAACTATGATTAAAAAATGTATAGAAGCATGCAACTGCTAAAAAGCATTAGAATTCTGCTACTAAGGTGGCTACAGGGCCTGAAGTTTCTGTCAAAAGTGTCGTATTATTTCAATCTTTACAGAGAATGAATCAAATTGGTGGGGGGAAAAACGGGGGTCCCAGACCATTTTTAAAGCTCAAAATTTTACTTTAAATATGTAAAAGGGACCCTTTTTGTCGTCCGTCGTCTGTCGTTAACTTTTACAAAAATCTGAAACTACTGGGCCAAATTAAACCAAACTTGGCCACAATCATCATTGATGTATCTAGTTTAAAATTTGTGTTTTGTTACCCGGCCAACCAACCAAGATGGCCGCCATGGCTAAAAATAGAACATAGGGGTAAAATGCAGTTTTTGGCTTATAACTCAAAAACCAAAGCATTTAAAAAAAAATCTGACAATGGGTAAAATAGTTTATCTGGTCAAGATCTATCTGCCCTGTAATTTAAAGATGAATGGGACAACCAGTTGTTGGGTTGCTGCCCCTAAATTGGTAATTTTAAGGGAATTTTACTGTTTTTGGTTATTATCTTGAATATTATTATAGATGGAGATAAACTGTAAACAGCAATAATGTTCAGCAAAGTAAGATTTACAAATAAGTCAACATGACCAAAATGGTCAGTTGACCCCTTTAGGAGTTATTGCCCTTTATAGTCAATTTTTAACCTTTTTTTCGTAAATCTCCATGATGTTTTACAAAAATCTTCTCCTCTGAAACTACTGGGCCAAATTAAACCAAACTTGGTCACAATCATCATTGATGTATCTAGTTTAAAATTTGTGTTTTGTTACCCGGCCAACCAACCAAGATGGCCGCCATGGCTAAAAATAGAACATAGGGGTAATATGCAGTTTTTGGCTTATAACTCAAAAACCAAAGCATTTAGAGCAAATCTGACAATGGGTTAAATTGTTTATCTGGTCAAGATCTATCTGCCCTGAAATTTTTAAATGAATCAGACAACCCATTGTTGGGTTGCTGCCCCTAAATTGGTAATTTTAAGGAAATTTTACTGTTTTTGGTTATTATCTTGAATATTATTATAGATGGAGATAAACTTAAAACAGCAATAATGTTCAGCAAAGTAAGATTTACAAATAAGTCAACATGACCAAAATGGTCAGTTGACCCCTTTAGGAGTTATTGCCCTCTATAGTCAATTATTAACCTTTTTTCGTAAATCTCCATGATCTTTTACAAAAATCTTCTCCTCTGAAACTACTGGGCCAAATTAATCCAAACTTGGTCACAATCATCATTAATGTATCTAGTTTAAAATTTGTGTTTTTTTACCTGGCCAACCAACCAAGATGGCCGCCACGGCTTAAAATAGAACATGGAGGTTAAATGCAGTTTTTGGTTATTTCTCAAAAACCAAAGCATTTAGAGCAAATCTGACAATGGGTAAAATCGTTTATCTGGTCAAGTTCTTTCTGCCCTGTAATTTAAAGATGAATGGGACAACCAGTTGTTGGGTTGCTGCCCCTGAATTGGTAATTTTAAGGAAATGTTGCTGTTTTTGGATATTATCTTGAATATTATTATGGATAGATTTAAACTGTAAACAGCCAAAATGTTCAGCAAAGTAAGATTTACAAATAAGTCAACAGGACCAAAATGGTCAGTTGACCCCTTTAGGAGTTATTGCCCTTTATAGTCAATTTTTAAGGTAATTTTAAGGAAATTTTGCTGTTTTGGGTTATTATCTTGAATATTATTATAGATAGAGATAAACTGTAAACAGCAATAATGTACAGCAATTTAAGACTAAAAAATAAGTCAAAATGACCAAAATGGTCAATTGACCCCCGAAGAAGTTATTGTCCTTTATAATCAATTTTTTAACAATTTTCATAAAATTTGTAAATTTTTACTAACATTTTCCACTGAAACAACACGGACAAGTTCATTATAGATAGAGATAATTGTAAGCAGCAAGAATGTTCAGTAAAGTAAGATGTACAAACACATCACAATCACCTAAACACAATTTTGTCATGAACTGTCTGCTTCCTTTGTTTAATTCATATACCAAGGTGAGCGACACAGGCTCTTTAGAGCCTCTAGTTTAATGAAATGATAGGGAAAATAGAGGTGTTGACATATTTTTATCTGAATATCAAAACAACTGTCTGTGACACTATTAATATAAAAAGCTGAAATATAGCTTCAAAGAATAAGCAAATAAAGAATATAGGTCACTGATAAGGAAAATAAATCATTTTACCTTAAAACACAAAATTTTGACAGGGTAAATGGTGAAATTGGGTGAATTGTCATTTTGAGCCTTTCACAGATACAAATAATGAAGATAATAATTATTTAGGGGCTAAAATACAATAATTTAACATTTTTAAACAATTAAAATATTTTTGAAAAATAGTGAATTTATGACACAACTTTTTCGTGTGCATGGTACAGGTAATTCATGGGTGAAATTATGCGCAGTGGAATAGTCATGATCCTTGTCATCTATTTAATCACAATCCAAATTCAGAGCTGTATCCAGCTTGAATGTTGTGTCCATACTAGCCCCAACCGTTCAGGGTTCAACCTCTGCTGTAGTAGTATATCCTGCAATTTAAATGCAAATTTACATGTAACATGATTCCGTCAAAATGCATAACTAGTGAGCATTTGTGATTTCAAATGGGTTTTGTATAAATTTTGCTGCTGTGAATGTGTGGAGATGATACAATGTATAACTGTATCAGTACTATGCTTGCTTGTATTCTGTATTCTGTAATTAATAGTTTTTTGTGATTTAATTTTTTAGTTTAAAGATTCTGAACAGTGTTTTGAGTGGCTTGCTTAAGTTGCTTTTATGTTTGCTGTCAGATTTCAAATTAGATATTATATGACAATGAAGTAGCAACTGCAAAAGCAGAAGAAATATTTAATATAAAAAAAACAGGGAGCTTTGTCAAAAGCATCTTGAGCAAATACTATAAAATTGGAGAAGGATAAAAAGTACTATAATTAAGCAATTGTTGACTTGATTTTAGTTGATACAATCATTTATCAACCCCAGAGATATGAAATTCACACTCAGCCTTAAGCCTCATTGAATATCATATCTGTTTGGTTGACAAATCATTTTCTCTAATTCTATGGAAATTTATCACTTTCCAAAACCATTGTATAATTTTTTTTTAATCAATGTGTGGTTGCTAGTGATCTCAGAAGATGATTGGATGATTTTAAGGGTCTTAACCTCTCTCAGCTACTAGATGAATTAAAATATGCTAACAGGTTCTAATGAAATTGACAATTTTGGTCAAAGTGGAAGGCACTCAAAGGGTATTTTAGTTTGGCAAAAAAGGAAGATTTATGTTTTAATCATTATAGAAACTGATTCTTACATAGTTTCTTGTGGATTAATGTATTTATCCATTCTCGATAGTTAAATTATAAATTTGATAATTTAACTATCTGTATTGGATAAATCCCCTAATCCACTGGTATCAATGTAAGAATGTAAATGTATCAACCTCATCAAAATTCAATTATAATGTATACTAGAAGACAAATAGCTTGTATATAAATCAAATCATGTTGGAATAAAAATGTGATCAATTAGAACTTAACTTACAGACCAGTTTAAAAAAAAAACCTAAAGGTGAGTTGGAATGTTTGTATTTCACACTGTCAATGTGTTGATATGAGAGCACATGTTTGCTGTGCCAACTGTTTACCAGTTTAACAAGTTTGTTTTGGGTAACAGAGAAAACTTCCCATCATTGATCATAGATTACATATTATTCTGTTTAACAAGTTTTAAGGAACCATTTCTTTCTATCATTTTCAACTCCGCCATGTGTGAATAATTTTCAGCCAAATTGATATCATGTGTGTGTATGTGCTGTATATATAATTGCACCAATTTTGATTTTCTGATACATTATAGTTCACATTTTTTTTGTAACAATACATGAATATTGCATTCGTCAATTAATATTAAAAGTATAAGTCTTTAAAAAAAAAATTGGCACACTGGTAAATAATTTTGATACTTTTAAATCGTGTTTTCAAGAATTAGTAATATTGAAACATCTAGATACAACTACGGAAAAAGCTATGCCCTAATCATCAGTGAATATGATTATAAAAAAAAAAGATGTGGTATGATTGCAAATGAGACAACTGTCCACATAAGAGACCAAAATGACACAGAAATGATCAACTATAGGTCACCTTACGGCCTTTAACAATGTGCAAAGCCCATTTTAGTTTATTATATAAGTGTATGCCATACACAATGCACATTTTTTTTTATATTATATCATTTTAGCAAACAAGAAATTTTTCATAACTATATAAAAAAAAAGGATTGTAAGAAAATGCATTAAACATAGAAAAACTGACACTTTCCATAAATGTTTTTATGTCAAATGCTTTTACCTCACTATTTTTCAAAATTATTTTTAAGATTGCCCATGCCATGGAATACTATATTTTGAGGCCATTTCCTCCGTTTTGATAGTTTCATTCACAGATTAATACCAAAAAAATTGTAAAAATCTACAGGGTATCATATGTAACTTATATTTCTGATTAGAATTATAGCCATGTTTTAGAACCTTAAGAACACTCTGAATATATTTGATAGTGGACTTATGAAAGTAACTGCAAGTTACTGTAGCAGTCTACATGGAGATCAAATTATGTATGATGTAATTGTCAGCTATCAGATCTTGGGGTTATCAGAGCTAACAATATGTAAATGCTTTAAATTTAGATTTACATTTGTACTTTAAGAATGTAATGGTCCTGACGACAAGGTCAAAATGGTGAAAACATTGTTGGAAGATTTGAAAGGAGATTTGACAAAGAAATTACCAGCAGAGAATATCTTATCCTATAATGTATCATGGCAAGAGAAGGGTGAGTAGATACTCATGGCAAGAGAAGGGTGAGTAGATACTCATGGCAAGAGAAGGGTGAGTAGATACTCATGTTGTATCATGGCAAGAGAAGGGTGAGTAGATACTCATGTTGTATCATGGCAAGAGAAGGGTAAGTAGATACTCATGTTGTATCATGGCAAGAGAAGGGTGAGTAGATACTCATGTCAGTCATTTTGTTTTGTCAATCTCTAGACTTATAGAATTAAGGTCACTGTGGCTTAGTATTCTTTTAACTTTTCAATGTTCCAATTTTAAATTATTTGATCACAACCAAAGTGTAGACTAACATATCATGAATAAAGATTTAATTTTGATTGCCTTTATATTTACTGTTTAAAAGATTATGCCTCTTTGATCTAAGAAATTGACATTTAAGGCTCTCATATGTCAGACCTGTCTTTCTGGGATCTTTGATATTTTTTTTCTATATAAAAGTTCATTCTTTAAATTAAGTCTTTATATAGTTCATATGACTTCCTAAATGAGATTCATCAACTAAATATTTCAAATGGTATTCATGCTTTAAGCAAATTCCAACCCCTAGCCATGAGTACCGTCTTAATATTTTTTATGTGTTTTGCTCATTGTTAAAGGCCATTCACTGATTTATAGATTTCAAAATTGTGTTTTCTGGTTTGTGCATCCATTTGTGTGTTCGTCCGTGCATTCGTCTGTTAGTTCATTCATTCGTTCGTCTGTCTGTCTCACTTCAGGTGAATGTTATTTGTTGAGGTAGTTTTTATACGTCCTTCAAAATTTTGACGGGACGTATTATGGTATACAAATGTCCTGTGTCCATCCGTCTGTCCGTCTGTCTGTCCAGCGTAACATGTCACACCGTAACTTGAGAACGATTTATCCAAATTTCATGAAACCTCAGATAGTTGTTTCTTATGATGGTCAAATGATCTATACTTTTTGGTGAAAATAAGATTAAAACTTTTTGAGTTACGGCACTTTGTAACTAAAACAGGGTGTGTTTTGTTTCACATGTCGCACCGTATCTCAAAAACGATTCTTGATTATGGCTTAAAACTTTAAGCACTTCTTAGTTATATTATTCTTAATATCTGTATACTTTTTGGTGATGATTCAAAATTTTATTTTTGAGATATTGAGTATTATGTAAAAAAGGGGGAGGGTTTTTTTACATGTCGCACCATATCTCAAAAGCGATTTATGATTATTGCTTAAACTTTACACATGTCTTTGTTATATTAATTTAAAGATCTGTATACTTTTTGGTGATGATTTAAAACTTTATTTTGGAGTTATTGAGTATTTTGTTAAACAGGGGAGGTTTTTTTACATGTTGCACCATATCTCAAAAATAATTTATGATTATTGCTTAAAACTTTACACACTTCTTTGTTATATTAATCTAAAGATCTGTATACTTTTTGGTTTTGATTCAAAATTTTATTTTAGTGATACCGGTATTTAGTTTTTGGAGAAAAAAAAACAGGGTTGGGGGTTTCACATGTCCGCCGTGTCTCAAAAACAATATATGGTTATTGCTTAAAACTTTCTCAGAAACTATTTATGAGCATTGCATAAAACTTCCATACATGACGTCGGGCTCATAACGCAGCTGTTTATTGATGAAGTTGAAGTCCAATCAACTTGAAACTCAGTACACATGTTCCCTATGATATGATTTTTCTAATTTTAATGCCAAATTAGAGTTTTGACCCCAATTAAACAGTCCGAGAACATAGAAAGAGAGTGCGAGTGGGGCATCTCAGTGTACTGTGGATATATTCTTGTATCTAAGTATTATAAAAACCATTTAGACTTTACAGTGGATAATTTTGGCACATTTGACAATTTAAATTCAAGTTTATGATACTTTTGCTTTTAAACATTTTTTCAATGGACTATTTTTCCATATTTTACTCTTGTTTATTATAATGTGAACTTGTAAAAAGTGTATGCCATTTTTAACTCACCTGGCCTAAAAGGCCATGTGAGCTTTTCTTATCACTTGGCGTCCGTCGTCGTCGTTAACAATTTTTCAAACATCTTCTCCTGAAACTACTGAATGGATTTAAATGAAACTTAACATGATTGTTCCTTAGATTATCCTGCACTAAGTGTGTGCTTCGATTTTTGATCCATTAAAAAACATGGCCGCCGTTACTTAAAATAGAACATAGGGGTCAAATGCAGTTTTTGGCTTATATCTCAAAAACGAAAGCATTTAGAGCAAATCTGAGATGGGGTTAAAAAAGATCATTAGGTCAATATCTATCAGCCCTGAAATTTTCAGATGAATCAAACAACCCATTGTTGGGTTGCTGCCACTTAATTGGTAATTTTAAGGAAATTTTTCAGTTTTTGGTCATTATCTTGAATATTATTATAGATAAAGATAAACTGTTAATAGCAAAAATGTTAAAGTCATAAGAAACCTCAAGTAAAAAAGATAATGCATATGTTTTTTATTACTCAATGGATAGTTTTCATTATAAAACTTGTGTACATATACTTTTTTCTGAAGAAAATTCTTTAATTTATTCATATTTAGAAAAAGTTTACTTTATTTGAATTGCTTCCTTCCAGCAAGCAATTCCCCCGACATATTTTCCGTATGCAAGGTGACCTCAGTGTGACCCATCTCGGAAAAATCCGGTGACCACAATACGCATGGATGTCCTTAAAATAAACTATTATCTGTATTTACATGTTAAACACATGCTCAATTTCCATGCTTTTTGTTTATTTTTCGTCAATTGTTGACAAACAGGTGACAATCGTTAAACTTCGGCTTCAAAACACGAACTTTAATTACCTGCCACATTTTCACAACAACACTGACCGATTGAAAAAACAAATGAAATTTACACAAAAAAAATGATAAATTTGAGTACAGAAGACTAAGTTTGTGATGTTTGTATGCGTTGGTTCAAGAATTGGAAGAACATTATTTTTCACCGGTCACTCGTTTCTTATGACTTTAAGCAAAGTAAGATCTACAAATAAGTTAATTTGACCAAAATTGTCTATTGACCCCTTAAGGAGTTATTGCCCTTTAAAGACTTTTTTCACAATTTGTTCATCATGTTGACTTACTTTAAAAAATCTTCTCCTTTGAAACCGCTGTATCAATTTCGGCCAAACTTAGGCTAAATGAGTTTCAGAGTATCTAGTATAAATTTTATATTTCATTTCCTTGTATGTCAAGAAACATAGCTCCTATGGCTAAAATAGAACATAGGAGAAAATAATTTTTATAGCTTTTGAAGAAAATAGGACAATTCAAAGAACATTTAAATAAATTGAAAAGCCAAAATAATCATTGATGAGAGATTTAACCAAAAAAAATTAAGGTGAGCGATTCAGGCTCTTGAGAGCCTCTTGTTTTTGTTTGGTTTAAACAGTTCTCTGAACATGGAATACAATTATATGTGCAGGTCATGGTGAGAATTCAATTTGCCAAATAATTCATGCAATATAGCTTTACAGTTTTCTAACTACTCACTCAACATTGGAATGGATGTGCCTAAGCCCCTAAAGGTGTGAATGATGTTCACTAAAACCAATGTTTTTGACTGAAATGCATCAAACTCGAAAGTTATCTATTGAGATACATGGAGATATAAAAATACTTATTTTACAATATTTAAACAATTCATAAAAATGTTTTAAATTTTGTTTTTTATTAGGTTTGGATCCTAGTATCAAAGAACACAGTGAGTATCTTGATAAAATTACTGAAGATTCAGAAAGGAAATTAAAGCAGTTAATAGATGACATCATTGCAGCAGACAAGAAGAAGAAAAGTGATCCAGTAAAAGATGAAATCAGACAACATCTTTTGTTTTGCCAGACAAAGTGTGCTGATTTTAAAGGCAAAGAAGATACTCTGGAGGTAGGCATTTCCACCATTTGATTATTTTTGTGTGAATCAGTTTCTGACATGTCTGAGGATAGGGAAATAAGAATATTTTTTTGATTTAATCTTGATTTTATAGTTAAGGTCACAGTGCTCCACTTTTAATGGACTAATAATGTCACATGGGTAAAAACAAAACTTTTGGGGTCAATAAGTCAAAGGTCAAGGCAACAGTAGTAATTGAGAGACTGAATCCTGGGCCAAAATTTTTGCAGATTGTATCTTTTGAACCATATGTAAAACATTACCCAAACTATAAACTGGAGAATACATCTTAGAAAGATCACAAAAATTTTGTCAGTAGGTCAAATGGGAGGGTCACGATACATGTTTTCCATTATTCAACATAAATTGTTTAGCAAAATTAAAGTCTTCATCACCAAAACCTAAAAAAGTACCTGACGATTCTAAAATCTGTTTATTATACCAGTACTACAAATGCAGAAAGATCATAATTTTTGTATGCACTCATTGTTTGTCTGGAATTTTACTATACTTTAATGGAACTATTTGTATAAATAGATTATTAGTACACAATACATTTTTGTGCAATGCCTGTGCATATCATTTTGATTTGGAATCCCTGTCTATTATTTTGTCCAATCAGCTATAGGGTTTCCCAGTTGCTGCTGCATGTGAAATCTCGTTAACTAATTGCTTTTCGAGATCATACTAATTAACCAATCAAAATTAACACTGCATTTGAATTAACCAATTAGCGCTTAATTGACAAGGCTTTTGTTTTAGACACAAGCACATAATTATTCTGAAAGCAACACCAATGCTTTGAGCAGACATTCAAATTTTTCTGGGAAATTATTTATTCCCACCCTCCGCTCCCTATGATAAAAAGATATTGTTGTTTCATATTTGTAGCTTACTATTCATGTGTACACTTTAGTCTTAGATGTCTGAAAGACTATTGATAATCTGTTTATCATTATTTTTTTCTAAGCCGTGTCAATGATTTTAGGCTGATCTGATGTCATACATTCTCTTACTACTTGACTGAGAAAAATGAAATATTACTCAAGTAGTGTCATATATACATTTTATTGAATTTTCTGCATTTGATATTAATATTGAGGAGTCACAATTATTAGATTTCAGAATATTAAAACTCAGTCAAAAAAAATCATGATATATCAGTCATTTGATTTTGAAAAAATCCCATTTGTAAAAAAAATAAAATCTTTTTCATATTGATTTTCTCCAGGCAGTGCACACCTATTTAAAAAGTGACAAAAAGCATCCTCTTGTTATTCATGGTGAATCTGGTAGTGGTAAAACATCCCTTATGGCAATGATAGCTAAAAAAGCCAATGAATGGTTTGATGGGAAGGCAACAGTTGTTATAAGGTAAGATTTTTATTATAAATGGGATTCTTTTTCATGCTTAGATAGTCATAGACATTTATTTTTAGCTCACCTGGCATAGCCAAGTGAGCTTATGCCATCACTTGGCGTCCGTCGTCGTCTGTCGTCGTCGTCTGTCGTCGTCGTCTGTCGTCGTCGTAAACTATTTCAAGAATCTTCTCCTCTGAAACTACTAGGCCAAATACTTCCAAACTTTAACTGAATGTTCCTTAGGGTATCTAGTTTATAAATTGTATCCGAAGTTTTGATCTATCAACAAACATGGTTGCCATTGCTAAAAATAGAACTTAGGGGTCAAATGCAGTTTTTGGCTTGAATCTCAAAAATAAAAGCAATTAGAGCAAATCTGACATGCGGTAAAAATGTTCATTAGGTGAAAATCTATCAGCCCTGAAATTCTCAGATGAATCAAACAAACCATTGTTTGGTTGCTGCCACTTAATTGGTAATTTTAAGGAAATTTTGCAGTTTTTGGTCATTATCTTGAATATTATTATAGATAAAGATAAACTGTAAACATAAAAAATTATCAGCAATGTAAGAACTACAAATAAGTTAATATGACCAAAATTGTCAATTGACCCCTTAAGAGGTTATTGTCCTTTAATGACAATTTTTCACAATTTGTTCATCATATTTGCTAACTTTAAAAAATCTTCTCCTCTAAAACTACTCGACCAAATTCAACCAAACTTCAACTGAATGATCAGTAGGGTGTATAAAATAAAGTTTGTGTTTCATTTTCCATTTCGTCAAAAAACATGGCCATCATGGCTAAAAATAGAACACAGATTAAAATGCAGTTTTTGGCTTATATCTCAAAAACTCCAGCATTTAGAGCAAATAAGACAAAGAAGTTAAAGTAATTATTAGGTCAAGGTCTACCTGTCCTGAAATTTTCAGCCGAATCGGGTAACTGGTTTTGCAGGTATAATGCCCCTGAATTGATGATTTTAAAGAAATTTTGCAGTTTTTGGTTATTATCTTGAATATTATTATAGATACAGATTAACTGTTAATAGCAAAAATGTTAAGCAAAGTAAGATCTACAAATAAGACAATTTGACCAAAATTGACCCCTTAAGGAGTTATTGCCCTTTAAAGACTTTTTTCACAATTTGTTCATCATGTTGACTTACTTTAAAAAATCTTCTCCTTTGAAACTGCTGTATCAATTTCAGCCAAACTTAGGCTAAATGAGTTTCAGAGTATCTAGTATAAATTTTATATTTTATTTCCTTGTATGTCAAGAAACATAGCTCCTATGGCTAAAATAGAACATAGGAGAAAATTTTTTTTTTTTTTTGCTTTTGAAGAAAATAGGACAATTCAAAGAACATTTAAATAAATTGAAAAGCCAAAATAATCATTGCTGAGAGATTTAACCGAAAAAATTAAGGTGAGCGATTCAGGCTCTTGAGAGCCTCTTGTTTCAAAAGGTTCCAACATTTTTGAGATGCTATTCATCAATTTGGAAGTTGGTTTTTTTTGTTCTTCAGTAAAATAAGTGTTATATAAAAGATTATTAGTAAAGTTTTTCATAGCTTTTAGCTATTAAATTGTAAAAATTACCATCAATTTTTTTGTTGAAAATTTCCATTTATTTGTTTAAATGTAGTTTTACAAACACAACTTTTGCTAAAAAAAATCAATTAATAACTAAAATATTTACGTGGACAAATATCAGTAATGAATACATCTTGAATACATAGGCAAATATAATTTATATTTTTTATTTTAGGTTTTTGGGAACAACTCCAAAAAGTTCCAACCTTTTTGATTTGTTATGTAGTTTGACAATGCATATCAGAACCGCCAAGATCTTGGATCATCTGAATGCTAAGGTAATTCTATAAGTTTTGTAAATTTTAGCCGAAAACAAAATTAATAATTTGTTTAAATACTTTCATTCTAGTTGTCATATTCTGAAACAAGGATGCCAAATCTCCTGTTTGAAGGGTTGACAAATCTTTTATTATCTCCCTCTTTAACCAATATTTTACAAGAGTACTAGCTCTGTCAATCATTCATTACTAAATAATTGTTCATACATTGTTTACACATATTTAGTGCTTAATCTTCCAGAAATGATGTTGAGTTAGTTAAAACTAACTAGTATAACCCCCTTTGAATGTTAAATCATAAAAAATGTGCAAAATGAGATAACTATTAGAGACAACCATTAGGCCGCACCAATTTAATTCCTTGTTCAACGGAAAATTGTCTCATTGGCACACATACATGTACCACATCTAACTATTTAATTATTTCTTTGTGAACAGGGAAAAATACTTCATAAATTAAAGAAATGTCAAAGAACAAGTGATAAATCAAGTTTTAATATTATCAAAACATATTATTATATATTTACAAAAAAAAAGTATAATTGCTCCCTTTTACTTTTCAAGCTTCATCTGAAAAATTTGCAAATTTATAAAAAAAATTTTTTTAAATATATCAAATCGCTCGCTCACCCCAATTTTTGGAGTTCAAAAATCTGTAGAACAAGAAATTAAATTGGTGTGGCCTTAGTTTGATATCTCAATACAGTAAATCTCTGAATAAAAAGTTAAACTTGAAGGAGACTTATTTTTGTCTCCCCTTGAAGGAGTCAAAAAAGCAAAGTCTGGGTATGCTGTTTCCGCCGGTGGCATTAACAGTGAACATGTATTAGTTTGTGATGAGGTCTAATTTATGGTTAATCACAAATGTTAGGTCAGTCATATGATATTTGGTATGCAGTTGTGTTAGCATTGGCACGTCTCATTTACATGGAGATTGTTAAGCCATGTACCTCAGTCATGGTTCATTAACTTTGAATATTTGCATAACTGATGTAACATGTTAGAGTATTGCTGTTTTGATTTCAACAATTGCATTATCAAAATTACAAAAAGGCGAGACATATATCTGTGATAACAGTTTATTGAGATTAGAAAGTTGACTAATACAGTATGTATTCCTCAAAAATAATGAAGATATACAAAAAATAGCAGATTTTTTTATTTTCCTGAATAACTCATTTAATGGAAAAGGGAAAAAAAATATTATTGTGGATATTTGATTTAGTAGTTTTGCCAAAGTCTGCATTTTCCATTAAAAAAACATAAATTTGTAAATCAGGTATATTTTGTACTAGTATATGGTTTACCCACTATATTCCAGAAATTTGGTACCCCACCAATAATAATGAATCCACAGTTAGTATTAATCAAATAATAATGTATGTATAGTATCAATCGTCCTGAACATGCATGAAATATTTGCCACTGGATGTTAAGCAACCAACAATCAATCAATCTAAAGAATCAATGTTTGCTTTCTTTTTACCAGAGCTTTAGTGAGGTTGAGCTTATTTTCAAACAGACCTTAATAGCAACGAAAGGATCTGATAAAAAGAAAATCAGTGATCCTCTGATCATCATATTGGATTCTCTTGACCAGTTGGATCCTTCATACAATGCAAGAGGGATGCAATGGCTACCACTCCTAGTGAATCCTAATGTAAAGATTATAGTATCAACGTTAGAAGAACCAAAATATGAAGTATTTCCTAATCTCAAGGTATGTATAGAATCTTACAAGGATTACAGTCATTCCTTATAATTTAATTCTAAATAAGATTATTTGTGATGTCATTTGAAAAAAATTATGACTATGAGCTGATAGACAAAACACTTTCAGCCATTCAAAAGAAGTGACATCTTAAATTAAATTAAATATAGTCAGAAAATGTAATGTGATGGACAATAAGACAACTATAAACCAAAGAAGAAGGAAAAGTATGTTAATTTAATTATTACCACAGGGCCTTTAACAATGAGTATTATTGTCAATGAGAAAAATTCCATCCAAAGAAGAATGGACAAGCATGTTGACATCAACATATCACCATATAGTGCCTGCAACAATGAGCAAATTCATACGGCTAGTAGGAAATAAAATGCTGCAGATATCTAGATGTGAAATAAAATTCAAAACAGAGAACTGACATCCTAACTTTAAGCTGATGCCACTAAAAAAAATGGTTCAACAAAATTAATATATTGCAGGCAATCAATTGGTAAAATGCTTGAAATGTTTTGGCATTTTTAAACGCCAGTCAAATTGAGCATCATATATATTGACTCATTTTGCTAGTTATTTAATAATTCTTTGAAAAATTTAAAGTTATGTTATCAATACCTGAAATTATTTCAAAGAATAAAACATATCCACATGATTATCTGTGACACAAATATTCCATAATTGTCAAAACACATAATTTAAAAAATGCCTTTATAGAACATTAACAAATTAACCCAGCCATATTATTTATGTATGTGCCTGTACCAAGTCAGGAGCCTGTAATTCAGTGGTTGTCGTTTGTTTATGTGTTACATATATGTTTTTCGTTCATTTTTTTGCATAAATAAGGCCATTATTTTTCTTGTTTGATTGTTTTACATTGTCTCATCGGGGCCTTTTATAGCTGACTATGCTGTATGGGCTTTGCTCATTGTTGAAGGCCGTACAGTGACCTATAGTTGTTAATGTCTGTGTCATTTTGGTCTTTTGTGGATAGTTGTCTCAATTGCAATCATACCACATCTTCTTTTTTATATACTGCATGTTCTTTCTTTTTCAGAACCGAGTTCCAGCTGATGGCTTTATTCCTGTGGCAACCATCCCGAGGCCTGATGTGAAATTAATTTTGAATCACTGGTTGGAAAGAATTCAACGAAAATTGACACCAGAACAGGAAGATTTACTTTTGAAATCATATGATCAGTGTCCTTTTCCACTTTACTTGAATCTCTGTTTCAGAGAAGCTTCTCAGTGGACATCATATATGGATGTTTCAAGCATTCAGCTGTTTCAGACTGTACGGGAAGCCATAAATGGTCTCTTTGCCAAAATGGAGTCACTTCATGGATATGCTTTTGTGTCTAAAACCTTAGGATATTTAACTGCAGGTAATATTTTGAGATTATTATTGTACATGTATTAGAAATTTGATTGAGTAGAAATTGAACTTTACTCATGCTTTGATTCTTTATATTTGTTATTTTATTTGTATCAATGACCCCACTATCCTAGAACAAGAACTTCATTTCAAAAACATCAAATTAACTCATCATATGGATTTTCATTTTACAGCAAAGATTGGATTGACAGAATCAGAATTAGAAGATATATTGGCATGTGATGATGATGTGTTGAATGATGTCTATGTGTATTGGACACCACCAATCAGGAGACTTCCTCCATTACTTCTAGTGCGACTCAGACATGATCTACAGCAATACTTAGGTTTGTGTAATATTTTTCTTTCAAAATTTACATCGGAAAATAATGCATTATTCTGAAATAACACAATTGCGTTACTAATTATAGAATATTACTGATTCTTTCCTGTGATATTAGTGTTGATGTCGGGAGGATTTTTAACTTTGTCTTCAAAATTATAAAACTTGTTAATCACCCATTTGATATGTAATAACAATTATATTTTAAAATAATCATAACAGTTTTTACAAAGGAAAAGATAACCCATTGTTTAGATGGAGAAGTACACAGTAAATTGGCTGTCAACAATCTTCATGCAATAACTTATAATTATTAGCCCTAACCTACCAATTATTTTCAAATTTAAATATGTTGTTACTGATGGACAAAACAGAGGTCAAGGTTGATATTAACCATTTGTGTGTACACTGTAAGTTATGGTCCTTGAAGAGGGTGGTAAAGGGGGGTGCTTGCACGAAAAAAACGTGAAATAAGACATAAATTCACGTTGAACGTGAAATAATTTCTGTAACGAATGTTGCACGAAAAATAAATACTTTTATTTGAACCTTTTATGACTGAGTCACTGTCTTCTTGTATGTATTAACTCTTTGTTTTATTTGATATTCCCAATTTAGTATACACATTTATGATATAATTGGTTTACGGCTTTTAAAAAAGTATTTCTTGACAACCCCTGCCAAGTGTTTGAATTTTATTTGAAAAATACTTAGAACGCAAAATAAGACTTTGAAAACCTTGATGCATGTAAAATTAAATAAGCAGAACACTTTGAACAAGATACCAGTCTTGCAGGACTGAACGTCACATAAAAAAGTAAAAACACGTTGAACGTGAAATGAAAAACGGTGATCACGTTGCACGAAAAATAACCCTTTACCACTCTCCTTGAAGTATTGTAAAGTTACACTTTATGGTGAATCTGTCAGTTATTGTTGAAACTTAGTATAGTAATTTATAAACTAATTAATACTTTTTCCAATATAGTACAGTCTTTTATTTTATGTCTTTCTTTATATCTTTTTATTTCAGTTGAGAGAGGAGCAGACGGTTCTACTGTTATCTACTGGTACCATAGACAGTTTATTGAGGCAGCGAAGGATAGATACTGTGCAGAAGAAACCAGTGTAACAAATCTTCATACTGCATTGGCAGACTACTTTTTAGGAACTTGGGCCAATGGTAATAATATTGAACATCAGATTTTATTGTTAATTTTCATAAGTTGAAAAAGATTACAATGTTCTCAATGTCTTGCCTAGATTTATTATATTATATTATTATAGTATTAATGTATGGACTTTTTCATATTGGCCCTGTAACATGCCCGAGGTGTTAATAATGGCCAAGGATGGTTGTAATGGCCCTGAGGCAACGCCAAGGGCGATTTCAACTGTTCGAGGCCATTATTAATATCAAGGGCATGTTACAGGGCCAATATGAAAAAGTCCATATATTGATACTTTTATTACCCAACTATAAAGGCAACTACATTCAAGAACAGTCTTCGAGTCTCGGATCCTAAATTATACAGCTATCCACAAACTTTATCAAGACCAATACAGAAAAGCCTGTTTCATAACATTTTTATTAAATGGTTTTAATTCTTCGATTGAACAAAGAGTAAGAAACTTACCGTGAAGAAGATACAGGAATTTCATAGCTGAACTTCAACTTGTCTCTTCGCATGGAATTTTGGTCAACATTGTTCTGATTTCTCATCCAAGTACTTAATGTTATGCTATTAAAATTCATTTCATCTAGCAAATAAAAAGTAGCTGGGAAGAATAAATCAGACAGTTGAACTAATCTTAAGTCTGCATTCTGAGGATTGAACAATGGAAATGAAACAGTGATAATAATCAAAAGTCGTACTCGAAAAAGGCTGTGAAATATTTCCGTTTCAAGTCGTTACAAAACAATGTCAATGAACATCATGTAAACTTGTTTTTATGAAATTAAGTTTAAAAAAAATTAAAAAAAAATGTCACACTTATTTAAAGAAATAAACGACATTTTGATTTAATCGATGTCCCGTCCATCTGTTCATAATGCATGACTGTGATTTCGTAATGCACGGGTGTGATTTCGTAATGCATGACTGAGATTTCGTAATGCATGACTGAGATCTCGTAATGACTGGCTGTAGCAATTTCTCTGTTCATAATGACCAGATGTCGAAATATTCCTTTTATAAAGCATGGGCATTTCTATACATATTGTAGTAAGTTGGTTAATAATATATATTATTAACCAACTTACTACAATATGTATAGAAATGCCCATGCTTTATAAAAAGAAAATTTCGACATCTGGTCATTATGAACGGAGAAATTGCTACAGCCAGTAATTACGAAATCTCAGTCATGCATTACGAAATCACACCCGTGCATTACGAAATCACAGTCATGCATTATGAACAGATGAAACGGGACATCGATTATATCAAAATGTCGTTTATTTCTTTAAATAAGTGTGACATTTATTTATTCTTTTTTAAACTTAATATCATAAAAACAAGTTTAAATGATGTTCATTGTTTTGTAACAACTTGAAACGGAAATATTTCACAGCCTTTTTCGAGTACGACTTTCGATTATTATCACCGTTTCATTTCCGTTTTTCAATCCTCAGAGAATGCAGACTTTAAGAGTAGTTAAACTGTCTGATTTATTCTTCCCAGCTACTTTATATTTGCTAGATGAAATTAATTTTAATAGCATGAAATTAAGTACTTGGATGAGAAATCAGAAATTACATCTGACAGTCACAATGTTGACCCAAATTTCATGCGAAATTGAATGCGAAAAGACAAGTTGAAGTTCATCTATGAAATTCCTGTATATTTTTCACGGTAAGTTACTTACTCTTTGTTTAATCGAAGAATTAAAACCATTTAAAAAAAATGTTATAAGACTGGTTTTTAGGCAGTTAAGCTGCCTTATGCGAGCACCCTGGATTTGTGTGCTACCCAATAAATGCTGAAATATGTGCCATTGTTATCATCTAGCTGGCTACTATATTATTTATAACTTATTGGACAGTTTGTTCATACTTTTCATTCTGGATTACAAAAAATATGACCAGAAAAACCTTAAATGATCGTCGATTTTCCCAAAAGTTTTGAAGTTGCACATATTGAAGTAGAGCACATTAGAAATCCTTATGTAGTTTATTCTCCCCTGAGCTTTTGGCTAAGATGTCAAAGAACAAATGTATGAAATATTTAATCGCCGAAAATCTCTAAAGACAAGTAGTTGAGATTTCCCAAATTGCAAAAGTCGTAGGAATATTGTTTGTCGTCAATACGTAGTCAACTACGTATGTAAACGTCAGTAGTCTATTATATAAGTTCAACTGATCACGCTGTTGGCGGCAATTTTGAATCAGAAAACGAAAATTTCATATCTTTTCAATTTGGACGCAAGGTTTCAAATTAGCGGTGGTCTGAGGTCTGCAACCTTCCAATTTTGCAGTCGGACTTTCTACTTGGTTACTAGCTACGCCCTACATGCCCAACGGACCTTGAAAGAAAATAAAAAAATAACTTTGCAAACATTTTTACCAAAGTTTCCTAATAAAGATCAATAAACGATCTCAAACTTATTTTTATCATTACCATTCATGAGAGCGATGTTCAATTTGTTCAACCGCTAGCTTTATACAGAAAATCGCCGATTAATAATGTGTAAATCCGAGTAAAATCGTATCTCACTCTCTGTCAAAAACAACATTGTAAATAAAATGGCTGCCGCGAGATTACAATATCGGATCCGATTCCGGAAGCGGATTAGTGTAATCCCGGGTTTTGGCTCTTTTAAACTAGAAAATGCAGACAGGTGACAAAATACATCTATGCATGGTTAATAAATATAAACACTAGAATTGAAAACCAAAAGATATATGCTGAGACTACTATAACAAAGTAGTCTCAGATATATATATAAAAGATGAAAAAGCAGAAAATATTTTGTACATCAATTATAGTGTCAAAATCCAATACAATGTAACAGTGGTAACAGTTTATCTAACAGTTTAAATTTTTTTTATCAGTGATAAATGTTGGTAATTCATTTTAAATGTTTTTCAAGTTAAACATATTACTGCAATTTCAAGAGGTATTTTTTTCTTCTCAGTTTCGATAGGTCAGTTAAAATAGCTGGAAGTTTCTGATATAAAAAAAAAGATGTGGTATGATTGCCAATGAGACAACTATCCACAACAGACCAAATTGAAATATAGGGGAAGTCCCTGTGGTCACCCTACCCCTCATGTTTAAGAACTTTGAAACAGTTGGGATCCACAACTCTAAATTAAATGAAATATAGGGGGAGTCCCTGCAGTCACCTGATTGAGAAATTGGAAACAGTCTAGATCCCCACCTTTAGATAAAACCATATATATTCATGTATGAGAACTAATCAAATGAAATATAGGGAGAGTCCTTAGGGTCACCCTACCCACTCCTGTTTGATAACTTAGAAACAGATGAGATCCCCACTCCTCAACCATATATATTCATGTATTGGACAATATAACAAATCAAATTAAATAAAGGGGAAGTCACTGGGGTCCCCAACCCCTCCTGTTTGAAAACTTGATAACAGTCGAGATCCCCACCAATAAACCATATATATTCATGTATGGGACAATATAAAAAATCAAATGAAAATTAGGGGTAGTCCCTAGGGTTAACCCACACCCTCTTGTGTGTGATTTGAGAACTTGTAAAAGATTGAGATACCAACGCCCAAACCATATTCATTCCTGTTTGTCATTCAAAAAAGATTGAATGACATACAAGGTCAATCTCATAGGCGACACATATGCATATCACTTTGCTAGACCCTAACACCTGTCATTTTATTACTAACTTAGACATCATGGACTTGGGGTGAAGGAGGGAGTCGTTTACATTTATAAGTCAGACCTCACCATTGATCCCTGTAGTAGTAAACATTTGTCTGATTTGTGTCTCATAACTTTTGTACTGTACAACACAAACTTAGTTTTTGTTTCCAGGGAAGCAAGTCCATTCATACTTTTACAAGCTTGTACTAAAGTCAACTTGAACTACTAACAGTCAACTAATATGAACAATTACGATCAAGTAGAAGAACTGCAAGCATTGCAAATTTGTACCACTGCTGACTCATTAAAGACTCATGACCATTCGTGGTCATGTGCGTTGCTATTGAAAACCTTGATAAAATATGAATTATTTGCCTTAATGTTTAATTCATTAAATGAACATAAATGTACAATTATATATGAATGTTTAATGTTTTTCTTTTAAATCTTTAAAAAAAAAGTTGAAGCAACATTGCCACAGTTTTCATAATTATGTTTGCCTTGTTTTTTGGTTAACTGCCTACAGTGCTTACAGCGCTTTGATTCTGTATTGGTCCTGGTGTAGATTGTATAATTTTGGATCCGAGACTCAAAGACTGTTCTTGAATGAAGTTGCCTTAGTTGGTTAATAAAAGTATCAATATATGGACTTTTTCATATTGGCCCTGTAACATGCACTTGATATTAATGATGGCCTCGGGGCCTCAGGGCCATTACAACCATCCTTGGCCATTATTAATACCTCGGGCATGTTACAGGGCCAATATGAAAAAGTCCGTACATTAATACTATATTACTGCATGGGAAGAGTAAACAAGTGTAAACTTTGTCAGTCGACAGTCTATCAGTATGTACATTCCAAAATAAGTTTCCTTTCTCTAACTTTTGGTTTCCTCAACCAAATATTATGAAACTCATACACTATGCTTATTGCCACAAAACACAGACCAAGTTTGAATCTTGGTGCTGCATGGTCACTTTTACCATTCATTAGTTATGCTCCTTTGTAATGTTACATGCAAGCAGATGCATAATCTTTGTCCCATGGACACATTATATTCATTTATTTTATTTTGAATTTGACTCCTTTAAGATTTGTTGTTCTTTAGTTACCTAAGGGCCGACATCAAAATATCAATGTAGGATAAAAAACTTAAATCAAATAGTTTGGGGTTGGGGAGTCAACATTGCTGCAAGTTTTGTTAATCTAAAATCGATTTTACATATATCCCTATTGGTCAATCAATTTTTATGCCCCACCTATGATAGTAGAGGGGCATTATGTTTGCCCCACCTACGATAGTAGAGGAGCATTATGTTTTCTGGTCTGTGTGTGCGTCCGTCCTTCTGTCCATCCGTTCGTTCGTTCGTTCAGGTTAAATTTTTTGGTCAAGGTAGTTTTTGATGAAGTTGAAGTCCAATCAACTTCAAACTTGGTACACATGTTCCCTATGATATGATCTTTCTAATTTAAATGCCAAATTATATTTTTTATCCCAATTTCACGGTCCACTGAACATAGAAAATGATAATGGTAGTGGGGCATCCTTGTACTATGGACACATTCTTATTCCCAAATTAATTAAGTTAAGAGGAGGGGGGGGGGGGGGGGTCAGTGAAAAAACTATTTGAATTAAGTTTTTTATCCTTCATTGAACTTTTGATGTCGTCCCTAACTGTACATGTTAGAAATAAGTTATTTTTGTGGAAATTTGTTTTTCAATATTTGTTTTATATTGTAAGAACAAGTCAAACTTTTTAAATGCAGATAACTTTGTTTTTTTTCATTATCAGGCAATAAAAAGCCATATGTGAACAGAAGTGGTGAGAGTGGATTAGCTGACAGACATGTTGTGACTCAACCAATCAAATTTGGTGATACATACAATTTAAGGAAGCTAAATAACCTTCCATACCATCTTACTATGTCAAAAAGGGTTAAACAGTTGAAGGATGAATGTTTGATGAACTTATCATTTATAAATGCCAAACTAGAATGCTCTTCTGTAAGGTAAATAAAAATATACAAGACTAAATTTATAGAAAAATTGATCCCTGAATTTTAACATTGACAAATTTTCTAATTGCTTAAACATTGAAAATTAACGAATGCGCTACTTGCCTTCATGAACTATTGTATGAGAGTTGTGAAGGAGGTACATGCATGTACAAACAGGAACTATAATTGTTGTTACATAATAAAATTGAGAATGGAAATGGGGAATGTATCAAAGAGAAAACAACCCGACCATAGAAAAAACAACAGCAGAAGGTCACCAACAGGTCTTCAATGTAACAAGAAATTCCAGCACCTGGAGGTGTCCTTCAGCTGACCCCTAAACAAATATATACTAGTTCAGTGATAATGAACCCCATACTAATTTCCAAATTGTACACAAGAAACTAAAATTAAAATAATACAAGACTAACAAAGACCAGAGGCTCCTGACTTGAGACAGGCGCAAAAATGTGGCGGGGTTAAACATGTTTATGAGATCTCAACCCTCCCCCTATACCTCTAGCCAATGTAGAAAAGTAAACGCATAACAATACATACATTTAAAATTCAATTCAAGAGAAGTCCGAGTCTGATGTCAGACGATGTAACCAAAGAAAATAAACAAAATGACAATTATACATGAATAACAACAGACTACTAGCAGTTAACTGACATGCCAGCTCCAGACTTCAATTAAACTGATTGAAAGATTACGATTTTATCATATGAATATCAGGCACAATCCTTCCTGCTAGGGGATAAGTATCATACCATCATAACAATATGAGAAGAACATAACCTGTGTCATGCCAACAACTGTTTTTTTTTAATAAATGTGTTTAAGTTCTGATGCAAAGACTCTATAAGTGAATCAATATTAACGCCAAAATATGCAATCTTTAATGACCTGACAACTATATCCCTTCTTAATAAGTCTATTTAAAGGTTTTGTTAGTTTCTGCGGTGAATACTGACATTTTTGTGCTTTATAAAGAATATTTTCATAAAAAATTGGATGTGAAATACCTAAACGTATAAGAAGTCTGCATGTTGAGCTATATTTACGAATGATGTCCTTATACCGATGTTAAAATCTAAAACATTGTTACAAACACGAGTGAATCTTACAAGTTGATATATATAAACACCGTAAGATGGTGACCATCTAAAAATGGATAATTGAAGATAGGAAATGAAAAATCATCTCTTTTATCATAAATTTAAGTATTAAGCTTTCCGTTAGTGATATAGATATCATGAATGATTTATAAAAAAAAATGGCTTACACATCAATTTTTTTTAAACAATTTTGCACGGAGCAATTATGAGCTTCAAGATATTGATAGATCAGTTTAGGTCTGTTTTGGAACAATTGTATGTGAGGTAAAGGTCATTTATATTTATATTTGATGAGTAATGATTAATTTTTATTTAAAGATTACCTGAACAACTAATCATTTAGACTTTACACGTTTAATGTGTACTAAAGAGCACCCACTTACCATCTCTATATTTATTCTGAAACAAAGCTATTTTATTTAGTAGAATGTTATGTTAAAGGAGAAGGAGTTGATATTTAAAGCTATGTCTCTTATTTAGATCAGTGATGGAAGATTATGAGATTGCCAAACAGATGATCAATGATTCCCAGTTAAACATGATTCTACAAGCTCTCCTTCTATCAGGGGATTCTATTCTGTTCAACGCAAAACAGTTTGCACCACAGATTTTCTTAAGACTCAAGAATGTCAAGGTAAAATATCTATTCAATTCATTTCATGCAAATTATTATTATACTGTACACAGATAATTTTCTGTTGGGGAAACTAATTTTTGGGGGAATGGAGGAACAAATATTTTTTTTGTCTGATTTATGGGCATTATGTTTTTTGGTCTGTGTCATTTTGTTCTGTTGTCAGTCTGTCTAATTCAGGTAAATGATTTTGGTCAAGGTAAATTGTTATGTCCAATCAACTTGAAACTTAGTTCAAATGTTACCTATGATATGATCTTTCTAATTTTAATATCAAATTTGGGTTTCATCCCCAATTTTCACAGCCTAATGAACATAGAAAATGAAAGTGCTGTATTGTAAAAGCCAAGTTTGATTTTATATTTAGGAATTACAGAGTTTTACTGATGCATGTAAACAGACAGATGTGACCTATTTATGTCCTGACACTGACCTGTTAGTGACGGTTGGAGGACCTTTGGTTTATGCACTAGGAGGACATAAATCTCAAGTTGATTGGGTGGACATGAAGAAAGATGGAAAGATAGCTGTCACTGCTTGTAAGATTTCATAATTTACATTCTCTACATATTTTGCCTGAAGTTACTTTTCTGTTGTGATAGGAATTCTGACATCTTACTTATTTTTTCTAAAATCTGATGCCATTCATAGGTACAGTGCTAGGATCTCTGCTTGTTAAAGAACACTTGTAAAACTCTTCAAGGGATCCTTTGGTTGTCTGCTACAAGGCAAAATTTCGCCACCTATCCCTTATACCCTCTTTTTCTAGTATAAGCTACTTTACTTCTAAGTAGATTTTGTACAAAAATGTCACTATTTTAAAATAAAATTGTTGTAATTTCAGCAAGTGATGACCACTCAGTAGGCCTGTGGGACGTTCAGGATGGTAAAGTTATCCGAATCATGGAGAGAATTGTTAAGGATCCCAATGAAGTACATTTTGTGGCAGACGATTCTCTTATTCTTGTTTATTCAAGTAACTCTTTGGTAGCAGTTACTGAACTAGGCGAGAAAAAATACACATTTTCTCATACTGCCATGAAAATTTTCTGTGTTTGTGGTAAAAATAAAGAAGTACTTGTAGGATTTATGAAAACTGGAGTTGTCCATCTCTATGATATGAGAACTGGTGAAAAAACTGGTGTGATTAATCCAAAAGATGGACTGTCGGATGGAGACAAGGCCAAATTGAAAGTGTCATTTGGATTATTTGCTTCAGGTAAGTTTAACTAGTGTTATAAGTATTTACAGTCTGGATGGGAACAGTGTGGGGGTAAGTCCTACATTTCTGTATTATTGTTGAGCCTTCGGCCAGGAAACAATACATTCACTCTGTGGTAAAAGTTTTTTAAATTTAATAAATTTCTTAAACTATACTGGATTTCTAACAAACTTGGACAGAAGCTTGTTTATGATCATAAGATAGTATCCAGAAGTAAATTTGTAAAAGTTTTGTACCTGTTTATCTGTATTTTTCCACACTGTTAAATAGTCTGCTTTTTTGTCATGCTTGAAGATATTGACTCAATATTTGATATATGAAATACACCATGACAATTTATTGATCAAGTTAGCATTTTGTTCCAGTAAAATGACTTTTTAACTGCCCAGGGACTATGTATTCCCATGAACTTGTTATACATGTAATAAATCTAAATAAAACATTGATTTTCTTTTATTTTCAAAAAAACTGTTTTCAGGTTCTGATAATTATGCCATTTGTACTGATGATGATGACAACGCTATATGGGTGGTAGATTTAGAGAAAAGGCATGCCTACTGCTCACCCAGAATCAGATTTCCACCAACTCCTGCCACTGCTGATGTAGATCAAGATGACTTGACCATAGATGCTTCTGCTGTTACTAGAGATGGGAAATACATTGTGGCATCAAATATGTATGATAACGTCCCTTACCTGTTTGATATCAAGACTTTTGAAATTTGTAGAAAATTAACAGGTAGGTAGGTAAAAAAAATGTAAAATCACAAACAAAAAAAACTTTGAGGAAAATTCAAAATGGAAAATCCCTAATCAATTGTCAAAATCAAAAGCTCAAACACATCAAACAAATGGATAACAAATGTGCAGACATTTTCTTATGTTGAAAATAGTGGATTAAACATGATCACAGTTCTTATAAGATTATACAAAATATTTAAAAAAAAATAATTAAAAAATTGTAGTTGCCAGACTGCTTATATAAAAAAAAAAGATGATTAAGGTTGACTAAGTATTTTATAAGTAAGTGTTGTCCATCTGCTAATATTTGTTAAAAAAGCATTGACTTGAACCATAAAAAAATTTATGCACTTGACCTATTTGTATTGATAGGATTGTTTTTTCTTGCAATTCTAAATATAGTGGGTTACAAAAACGGATAGAAAACATCACTTGTTTAATTTGAAAACTTTCCCCATTACCTCATGACCCTCATGGGTACTCAAGATTGTTAAATACAAATGCTATAGGGTCTAATTCAAAGTCTTGAACTCTTAGGGTTCTTTAATATGCTGTCAGAATCTAACCATGTATTTATACTTTGGATTATTGACCCAGGTTTTAAAGTGGTCCATATTGAGGTCCACAGTGTCCAAAACTTAACTTTGTTTGAATTCAACAGAAGTTGAACTCTAGGGGTTCTTTGATATGCTGAATATAACTGTTTATTTAGATAATTAATTCTGGTTCCAGTTTTCGAATTAGTCAACAGTACTAAACCCCATTTGATTTCATAAAAAAATTGAATTCTTGGTGTCTTTGATATGCTGAATTTAACCATGTATTTTAATTTGGAATATTGGATCATAATAGGATGTAGACAAAATTGTAAGTTCTTAGACCAAATTCATTCTGTGTCAGAAAGTCGGAAAACCTATTCTGTGTATAATATATAATCACTATCCAAATTAAAGCTGTATCCAGCTTTTCAGGTATTGACCTCTGTGGTTGAATCAAGTTGCGCCTTGAGGAGCATTTTATTTTAAGTATGCTTAACAATAAAGTCTAATCATGTGATTACTTTTGACACTTAGGTGATGACTCAGATACAATTCAGAAATATAAGTTCTCAGTTGATGGCAAAAAGATGTATGGAGAGTCCAGCAAGACCATTGTTGTGATAGATCTGGAAACTGGAAACAGACAAAAAGTGTTACAGCATAGCAATCAGATAGACTGCTGTGTGTCAAATGATGCAACAACTTTTGTCACTGTTTCTGATGATAGTGTTCTAAGAGTTTGGGATACTTCAAAAACATCATTTTCAGAAGAAAAATTATCAGATTTTGGTACATCTGTACAGTAAGTTTTGTAAACTAATAAAGTACTGTTCACCATACTCGCTAATAATAATAATTGAAAAAACATTGCCTTGAATATTAGAGTTAAGATATGTAATGTATTGTAGTGGTAGTAGAATCACACTTTATAAGGCATTAACTCATTTTCCAATACTGTAAACCAACTTATTTTCACAGATACTTTATTTCGCGTTTTACCCTTTTAAGTCCACTTCTATTCAATTTGGCAATTTTCAAATTTACTTGTTGTAATTTAATAAGGAACGATCCACGTTTCACATTGTTGTGACGATTTATATTTGCGTTATTTTTATAGTCGCTAAAGTCACAAAAAAATAAATCATTCATGAAAATAAGTTGGTTTACAGTATTAATCAAGTTTTGTTTTTAAATTGTTCATCAAAAGGTTTTGGACAATCAATGAATTAATCTACAGTCCTCCTAATTCTAAAAATGCATACAGCAAGAAGGAGAAATTTGACTAGCATTCAACAACAACTGATTATAAGACCTGATTTATTCTCTTTTAAAGGTTTTTTAAGCTTTTATCAAATGAGAGGTATGCTCTCATGATATCTTCCTTTGGAAAAGATAAAAAGCACAGAATAATGGTTGTTGATACAGTTGAGAAGAAAATTGTGTCTCAGGCAGAATCAGAGGTAATTATTTAAATGTTTTGACATAAACATAAAGACAACGCTCATGTTTGCTTATACAAAGTTAAATTGTCAACAATCATTCAAACTATATTATTTTGTAATTTGCAAAGCTTGACTTATTTTGTAATTTGCAAAACTTGAAACTAATAATTGGACATCACTATATTTAAAATCTCCTTTACTTTAGCTTGAATATTTGAGCTTGTAAATACAAACAGATCATAAATGGTATGGACCATGATATCCATATTTACTTTGTTTGTTGAGACCATAGTGCAAATTATATCAATTACTGTTACTTTCTCCTCTAATATGGGCGCCAGAGTTAAATATGTGATCATTTAAAAGTAACACAACCCAAAGAATTGAAGACTTATTTTTTTATATTAACAAATTTTGGTGCCTTGACCAGGATATTTCAACACATTGTTCACTTTGTTTTTTCAGTAACATGTATGTGTGATTATCATGATAATAAGTTTGTCTATTGAAGGAGTCTTAAACCAAAGTAAGTAAACTGTGAAAATGCTTCCAAACAAGGAATAACATCTCTGATTTTTATGCCCCACCTACAATAATAGAGGGGTATGTCTTCTGGTCTGTGCCTCCGTTCTTTGGTTAGTCTGTTTGTCCGTTCGTCCCGCTTCAGGTTAAAGTTTTTGGTTAAGGTAGTTTTTGAGGAAGTTGAAGTCCAATCAACTTGAAACTTAAGTTTACATGTTCCCTATGATATTATCTTTCTAATTTAAATGCCACATTAGAGAGTTTTTATCCCAATTTCATGGTCCACTAAACATAGAAAATGATAGAGCGAGTGGGACATCTATGTACTGGGGTCACATTCTTGTTTTCATTTATATTGAATCTTTCAGGCAAAGTCAAGGGATGTGCTGATCCTTAATGACAGTAAGGCAATAATGTGCTTTACAAAAGACAACAAACCACATGACCTTCACTTGATTGATCTGAACTCAATGACAGAGAATCCAATTCAAGGAAAAATGTTCAAAGATTGCTACACAATATTGAAGGTTAATAATGCCAAAGGTAATTTGAAAAGCTTACAAATAAAAGGAATAATTTAGCATACTGTGAAAGTACTTTAATTCGTGGGTATCAATTTTCGTGGTTTCAGCAATATTTACATGTTCGTGGGTTTTTAAATTCGTGGATTTTAGTTTTCTTGAGAAAAAAAAATTGAAAAATTTATCGAAGAAAGTTACAAATAGTCTGTATTGAAGGAAATTGCAAAGTTAACATTGACCGTGTAAATCGTAGTTATAACACTAATTATTCCATGATAAAGGGATCAATAGACTAAAGACCATCAAAGGTGTAAATGAGGCCATAAACATGTCACCTTAAGAAAACAGTAATATAAACAAATGCCATAAACAAAATTGAATTGTCAAATAATTCTTATCAAAATCAAGTCCAGCATGAAATTATTTCCCATATGTACGAGAACAGTGAGGATATAAAATGAACACTTTATCATACTAGCATATCAATAACGGAAATCTGACTTTTATCGATCAAAATATTTTTTTGAGAATTAAAAGATCAAAAGTTGTACATTTTAGGTTATTAAAGATTAAATGGGTATAATCTTGCATGCGGTTGTAGTTCTGTAACTGCCATTAAAGTATTCTCAGATTTGACGTTATTCAATATATTCTCTAGATCATATCAGTATTCAAACCTTCCGATGGGGATCCGTCTTGATTTGGACAATGGTTGTTTTATTTCATTGGACACTTAAATTCGTGGCTAAAGTCATCCACGAAAATTGGTACCCCACGAATAAAAGTACTTTTACAGTACCTTCAATATATGTAAAAACAGTCAGCAAATTGAAAACATCTGTAAAATAATACCTTTGTAACATCAAAGCTTTTATTGCATATTGTAGTCATATGAGCAGGTACAAGGTCATTAAATCAATTAGAACTGTTCACAAGTATGAGGTTGGGAATGCTCTTTACATTTTAAGACAATCATTAGCATTGAGTTGGTTAAGAAAAATGTGATTACTTAAATTGCCTTATCTTGATATGAAAGAGGTCTCATTTAATTATCTGTTGCAGTTATTTTTGGAAAGAATTAATGTGATTTTGTCAAAATCAGTCAGGGTTTTCATTTTATTGTTATGCACCAAAAATTACTGTTAATGTCATTTGGCAAGATTTTATTCCTTATTTCCCCTGAAGGTGACCCCATTACGACCCTCATGTAGTTTTACTTCAAAGTGAAGAAACATATCATTTCGACATACACAACCCAATAACATGAAAAAATAAGTTTCATTTGGCTCCACTTATTTTTGCTGAAATTAGGGGCTTTGGACTTTGATAAATTATTGAAAATCACAGTTATACAGATTTTTCTCTATTTTCCTTCAGATTTTAAGCTGATTTTTGATATGTGAGACCACCATCATGTTTGTGTCCACATGTGTTTATATTGAAATTGCCGATTTTTCAGCTTTTTGGGACGGGCCATTTGTGTCGCTTTGACACATCTAGTTCTTAAATTAATTTTCATACAGGCATATTAAAGATAGAATAATTTATTCTTGTTTCACTTACACTTTCTGAATCTATAAATAAAAGTACTCAAATAATAAACGTGAATTCATGTGTGTGTCAAATTATTTAAATGAATTGGGTATCAGAATGCACTTATTATTTAAGAAAGATAAAGTGAACAAAATTATTGGAAATAATCACTGAAAATTCTTTGTATCTTTCTGTATCTCTTTGGGTAAGTGAAGATCCTATTTAGGCTTTTATACACGGTATAAAATCTATATGTATAGGTACAACAAAAATGCTTTTAGGGCATCCCTCTCCCCCTCTCCTAATTATGGAATAGCACTAAGACGTGGTACCCAGCTAAACGTTTTAATTAGGTTGTGTTGTTAAGGGATTATTAAGTTGCTCAATGATAAAAATAAGTGTTTGTCAAACCAGTGTAATTTTTCTGATAAATTGGTGGGTTCAAATTTTTTGAAGCTTTTATATTTTTGTGAAAGGGTCAAAGTTAATAAAATTAAATAAGCCAAATTGATTTTAGTGAAGGTGTTGGGTACCACCCACCTTAAAAAAATCTTTATATCTAATTTTAGAATTTATGGTACCAACTAGAGGTGGAAAGAATGTGAAGTTTTACAGCACAGAGACCCTTAAGGCAACTCACATCATGGAGATAGTAGATACTTCTAGTGTTGGTAGAAGTTATGAAGTGAGTACTTTATTGCTTTGAAAATAATACTGTGTGACCCGTGATTCTGGATAGATAAAATAAAAAAGGTTTTATAATTTATTCCATTTTGTACAATAAAAATTTCCTGTAATTTTCAGTCCTGTTTTTTTGTCCAATTTATAATGCCCCATTTGTGGGCATTATGTTTTCTGGTCTGTGTGTCTGTTGGTTCTTTTGTTCGTCTGTCTATCACGCTTCAGGTTGAAGTTTTTGGTCAAGGTAGTTTTTGATAAAATTGAAGCCCAATCAACTTGAAACTTAGTACACATGTTTCCTATGATATGATCTTTCCATTTTCAATGCCAAATTAGAGATTTTCCCCCATTTTCATGCTTTATTGAACATAGAAAATGATAGTGCAGATGGGGCATCCGTGTACTTGGGACACATTCTTGTTTAGGCTATTTTCCTCTATACTTTATACTGTTTGCCCATTATTCTCTATCCTTTATATTTGAACACCTCATTATTTTCTACTATGTCTTTTTTGGTTCATTTTAAGCTTAATTTCAGAAGGAAAAATCATTTATTAATTGGTGATGTACAGTGAGTATCAGATGCCAAACAGTGTCCTTACAACAACTAGAAATCATTTGGATAAGATTTTTTCAATTTTAAATATGTTATTTCCTGTGACTTAATTAATGGTAAAGTTTTATTCTTTTGATTTTAGTTTTTTTTATTATTGAGTTGAAGACCTTAGATTATTGAAACATATGCAAAAAAAATTATATTAAGAGGTATGCCGTTTTTAAAGTTTAATTAACTGGTGTCATGGTATTCTATTTTTCCTTTGTTTTTACTTAGACAAATAGTGATGGTAGCATGGTAGTATTTGTAACTGATGATGATAAGAAAATCATAGTGATTGATGTTGGAACAAGAACTATTGTAAAGGTGTTAGAAGCGAAGGATTTGAAGAAGGATCTTGGAATGGATGATGATTTTTGTGGTGCCGAGTTGTTGGTGCCAGACAACAAGAGCTACATTGTTTTTACAGCCTTCACAAAGGATTCAACAACCGCCATGTACCTATGGGATTTAAAGGAAGGTAGGTTAAATTTTAAGTTATGAAAATGAAACCATAATGTGGCCTTTAAAAAAGTTTATCGCAAATATTTAAAAGATATATTTATAATATGACTCACAACAGTAATTCTTTAATACACAACCATCATAATTAAATCAATCATGATTTTTTTTAAATTTTACCAATTATTTGAAAATCATATGATTAATTCAGAAACTTGTGATTTTCTAAGTTTTATTGATTGATTGATTATTGGTAAATAATGCCACTCTCACCACTGAGCCTGGTGTGATTGATTATTGGTAAATAATGCCACTTTCACCACTGAGCCTGGTGTGATTGATTATTGGTAAATAATGCCACTTTCACCACTGAGCCTGGTGTGATTGATTATTGGTAAATAATGCCACTTTCACCACTGAGCCTGGTGTGATTGATTATTGGTAAATAATGCCACTTTCACCACTCAGGCTGGTGATTCAAATCAGATTTTTATTGGTGAAGGAAGCTACAGAAAACCCTGAACCTTCAGCTGAAAAAACTTGTTATGGTTATTAAAGCTCTGGACCATCAGGACCCCCACCATTAGTTTGCAGTTTTTTATTTTAAGAATAAATGACCTGCATATGAATTAAACATTCCAAGACTAGACAAGATTACCTTCCAATATATTTTGATCCAGAGATGTCAGGGGAATACATTTTATTATTTGGTCTGCAATATCTAATATGAGCTATAATTTATAGGGAAGTTTTTAACTTCAAGTTTTGCCTCCTGAATGAAGTGTAAACAAACTTGAAACTTGTGAATTATATATACATTGTGTTGCAGTTTTTGTGCAGGTCCAAATTCCAGATCAAAACTGAATAGATGAAGTTTTAATAGTTACCGAAAGTCTTTAAATCATTGGTTTCTCTCTACAACCTTCAGCACTTGACAGGCAGCATTATATAGTTTATATAGAGATATAAAAATTAATCCACTGGTTTTATTAATGCAAAAAATATGGCAGGACAATGTATGTCTGTTTCAATTATCAAAGCTCTCAATGAAAACTTTCCAATTAATATTCCTCTACAATTTTATTTGATAATACATTGAATTCCAATTGTAAAGAATTATAGAATAACTAATCGAAAAATTAAAATAGAGAAAAATATTCAAAGAGTGACCGAACCACACATTTTAAAATTCATGAATGCGCTAGTGCATTAGTTAATTATCGGTGTTGTTCGGTCATGAGTTGAATATTTTAGGATATTTGAATTCTTTAATTAGTTATTCTTTTTATTACATTGGCAAGTGGCTTTTTTAAAGAACATGTAAGGAACTGTATCTTTTTTCTTCACATTCACAATTTGTTTGATCCCAGTTAGCGATGTCTTGACAACGCCTATTGTTGTATGACGTCAGAGAGTGAAATAACCACGTTTATTTCATATGTGAAATTATCGGTCTTTATTTAACTGGGAAATCAATGTAATTCATTGCAACCAATGTAATAATATGCAATAATATATCAGGGTTTCCCCTGGGTCAATTATTTTTTTCGCCAAAACAATATATTTTTCCCACTTTATTATTTTTTTCGCCAAGTGATACAAATATATTTTTCTTTTTAGCTCACCTGGCCCGAAGGGAAAAGTGAGCTTTTCTCACCACTTGGCGTCCGTCATCGTCCGTCATCGTCCGTCTTCGTTAACTTTTTACATTTTGAACTTCTTCTAGAGAACCACTGAATGGAATGAAACCAAACATAGCATGAATGTCCCTTATGAGGTGCTGAACAAGTGTTGTTACTTTGTAGCCGATCCATCAACCAAGATGGCCGCCAGCGGGGGGACTTAGTCTAACATAGGACCCTATGTGAAATGCATACAAATGACTTCTTTTAGAGAACCACTGAATGGAATGAAACCAAACATGGCAAGAATGTTCCTTATGAGGTGCTGACCAAGTGTTGTTACTTTGTAGCCGATCCGTCAACCAAGATGGCCGACAGCAGGGGACTTAGTTTAACATAGGACCCTATGGGAAATGCATACAAATAACTTCTTTTAGAGAACCACTGAATGGAATGAAACCAAATATGGCAAGAATGTTTCTTATGAGGTGCTGACTGAGTGTTGTTACTTTGTAGCCAATCCATCATCCAATATGGCCACCAGTGGGGGGACTTAGTTTAACATAGGACCCTATGGGAAATGCATACAAATGTCTTCTTTTAGTGAACCACTGAGTAGAATGAAACCAAATATGGCATGAATGTTCCTTATGAGGTGCTGACCAAGTGCTGTTCCTTTGTAGCTGATCCATCATCCAAGGTGGCCGCCAGTGGGGGGACTTAGTTTAACATAGGACCCTATGGGAAATGCATACAAAAGTCTTCTTAATACATGTATAGAGAACCACTGAATTGGATTAAATCAAACATAGCCTGAATAATCCTTTCCTTATGAGGTTGTGTTGTTACTTTTAGCCAAATTTTGTATTTTTTTATATGATTTCAAAAACCCAAGTAGAATCAGGTGAGCAATACAGGCTCTTGAGAGCCTCTAGTTTAAATTTTCCTTTTCTCCAGCCCCTCTAAATAAGAAGTGTTTTTTACAAAAAAAAACAGCATCTTATCACTTGGAATTTATCCCTCGTGTAAGGTGTAGTCATTACCATGATTACATTAAAGGGTTACTCTCTAGCCAACCTTTTGAATAGAATTCTTCATAACGACAGTTTTCTTTTCTAGACCATCATTAAAAAGCAAAACTATATGCTTGAAACACGTGTGTCACTGAAACGACTTTGAAGTACCCACTATATCAATGATCTATATGAAAGTTAAATGATAAAGTTTTAAATCAGAGACCTTTCTTTGTTTTGAACATTTTTTCGTCATAACAATAAATTTCTTTTCTGGACTATCATTAAAAGAAGGAGAGGAAGCGTAAAAATTCTGCTTCAAAAACGTGCGTCGCAAAGCGGATAACACAATACCTTTTGTGACATGTGACAGAAGCCATTTAACCATATCATACACTCAACACCTTTATTAATTAGCCCTTTGATGTCGATAGCTATGAATGCAATCAGCTGATTATTGATTTTCTGTCAAAATCTTAACGAGTTCAAGATGAATTCTGAGTATTGTCTGATCGGTAAAGTCAGAGAAACCCGAAAAAAGTAAATAAACAAGATGGCTGAAAATAAATCGTAAGATATATTTCTTTCGCCAAATTCTTTCGCTAAAGATGAATTTTAATCGCCACAATTATTATTTTTTCGCAAATTGCGAAAATGGCAGGCGCCAAAGGAAACCCTGATAAATGCTACTATTTAATTTTGACCTTAATTACCATGTTTAAACTTGTTAAAATTTCATAAAATTTACATTATTTTTTCTGATGTTTTCTAGATAAGCTGAGAAAAGAACTCACAGATTTTGATATGCATAAGAAATATAAAATACTCAAAGAAGGAGACTCAGTTGATGTGTGTTCATTTGTACTCCTGGATGATGATACCATTATGTCTACTCATGACGATAAACTCCTCCGTGTCTGGTCTACAAAAAATGGTATTGTACTCTTCCTTATACACATATTTATAGATTATTTAAATCATCTCCTGTTCAGTGAAAGTGAAAAAAAGCAATCAAGTTGAGATTACCATTGATAATCTGTTTATTGCTATTTTACCTATGACAATGGTCAATATCATGTCAATTGCATTAGCAATGCCACGTGCCTCCTTAGATACTAGCGATAATTTCCATCTCAAGCGAGTAGCTTGATATGAAAAATTACCACAAAAAATGATGAAAGGAAAAATGCACAAAATAGCGATGATGAAGAAAACTGTGTTTCTCAGTGTAAAGTAGAAATTTCTTTAGACATTTGTGGATAACACATAGTTGACAGTTAACATGACTCTGCACCAAATTTTTTGAATCTATTTTAGACTCCAAATGTGACATGGGTTTATAGTAGAAATATTGAAAGTTTGGTTTTCTGTCAAATAGTAGTAGAACCCTTGCCATAGGAGGGCATCTGTGTAGCTGTGCAGGATCTATAAATTCAAAACCATTTTCCATCAGAAAGGAGACATTACATCTCCTGCATCATGAAGAAAAATGCCATGCTCTTTGCATGTGAAAGAATCCTTTGCAACAACTCTACCTGGTAGAATCTACATATTTTTTTTCTTGTGTATGAAAGAAAATATACTTTTATGTACAGTAGTTTTCATTTGTTTATGTAATATATATGTGTTTCTTGTTTCTTGTTTTTTTTTATATAGATTAGATCGTTGGTTTTCCGGTTTGAATGGTTTTACACTAGTAATTTTGGGGCCCTTTATAGCTTGTTGTTAGGTGTGAGCCAAGGCTCCGTGTTAAACTAAAAGGCCATACATTGACCTATAATGGTTTACTTTTTTTTAAATTGTTATTTGGATGGAGAGTTGTCTCATTGGCACTCACACCACATCTTCCTATATCTATTTATATTAAATGTATATAATTGTAGTAAATTATTACCTTTTACAAGACATTTCTCTCTATGACCTTCTTCAGTTTCTTTGTTGTTTCTGTAAACTACATGGTAGATCAGTCAATGTTCACATTAAATTTAGATATTGAATATTTAAACCTTGGTTATGAACAAAGTCAGTATATTTGTATACCTCACCTACATTATGCCCCACCTAGGAAAGTAGAGGAGCATTGTGTTTTCTGGAATGTCCATTCGTTTGCCTGTTCATTCATTTGTCCATTCGTTCCTCTGTCCCCCTTCAGGTAAAAGTTTTTGGTCAAGTTAGTTTTTGATGACAGAATTAGTTGATACATACATGTTCCCTATGATATGATCATTCTAACTTTAATGCCAAATGAGAGTTTTATTCCAATTTCACAGTCTACCGACATAGAAAATGATAGTGCAAGTGTACCATGGCCCCATTCTTGTTTTATGAATGAAAGTGAAAATGAACTAAATAAATTTCTAATCAGTTATTTCAAAGTTATTCCTTTCTGATGAATACTGTACTGAATAGATATATTTGCTGATTTTTATTCTACACCTACTATAGTAGAGGGGCCTTTTGTTTTCTGGTCTGTGGCTCCATTCGTCTGTTCTTTCGTCTGTGCGTCCGTTCAGGTTAAAGTTTTTGGTCAAGGTAGTTTTTGATGAAGCTGAAGTCCAATCAACTTTAAACTTAGTCCACTTGTTGCTTATGATATGATCTATCTAATTTTAAAGCCAAATTAAACTTTTGACCCCAATTTCACGGTCCACTAAACATAGGAAATGAAAGTGGGAGTTTCAGGTTAAATTTTTTGGTCAAGGTATTTTTTGATGAAATTGAAGTCCAATCAACTTGAACTAAGTACATATGTTCCCTATAGTATAATCTTTCTAATTTTAATGCCAAATTAGATTTTTACCCAATTTCACGGTCCATGGAACATGAAAAATGATAGTATGAGTGGGGCATCTGTGTACTTTGGACACATTCTTGTTCATTTTAAATTAGTTCAAAAACTTGTAGTTATGTTGTCCTTGTAGTGATTCTTCTGATTAAATTTTCAGCTTTTCCCTGATTCCCATATAGCTTGAAAATAAAGAAGGCCAGTGGCCAAAAAGTCTTGTTGAAAGCTCATTTATTGTGGATTCATTCAATTTTTGTATGTACCAAATTTTTGTGCATTAAGAACACATAGTATTTTTGTGGATAGTTGATTTCATTGTTTGATAAAAAGCTTCTGCATGCAAGCATATAGATTTGGTACTTCATTAAACGTTAAAATTTGTGATGTACCTCCGAAAATTGGTAACCCTGGAATAATTATGAATTCATAGTACTACAATAATTAATTGTATTTAATTTGTCCTCATTCTGAACATAAATGAAATATTTGTCACTGAATGTTGAGCTTACAACAACCAATCAATTAATCTATTTTAGGTTCTTTGTTGAAAAGAATTATTGGACATAGATCAACGTCATCTAAGATTTATTACACTCCACAGTCACCATATGTTCTGACTTATGGACATTATCAGGAACAAACTCTTCGTATCTGGGACAAGAAAACATACCAGCAGTTAGCATCTTTTAAGCTTGATAAAGAGGTAGGTCTTCATCTTTTAAAGTGGCATAGGTCTTTTTGAAGTTTGTCAGGAAGTTCCGTAAAAAAAAAAAAAATGTCTGTGACACTTGGTTCAAAACTGTAATATTAAAAGCTGAAATATAGCTTCAAAGAATAAGCAAATAAAAACATAGGTCACCGATAAGGAATAGAAAATAATTTTCCTTAAATCCCCAAATTTTTGGTGGGAAAATGTTGAAATTGGATGAAATATAATTTTGAGCCTTTCACAGATACACATAATACTGATAATAATTTGTTAGTGACTAAAATAAATAATTTTACAAAAGAAAGAAAAGTGAATTTACGACACAAACTTTTCGTGTGCATGGTTATTCATACGTGAAATTAAAGGGCAGTCGAATAGTCCCAATCCCCCTGAAGTTTGATGAGGGGGTGGACAGGATAAAGGGAGACAGGAAGAGAGGGAGCGGGAGAAAGGATAAGAGGGGCGGAATAAAGGAGAGAAGGGCTGGGAGAAAGGAGAAAGGTACCCCCCTGTCCGCCCCCTCCTTGATAAATTGGTATTTATTATACCCCCGCTTTAAAAAAGGGGGGGGTATACTGTTTTATCTCTGTCTGTCAGTCCGTCAGTCCGTCAGTCCATCCCATGAAACTTTCGTCACCTTTTTCTCAGGAACTACACATCCACCCTTTCTGTAATTTGGTATCAACATTTATATATGTTAGCCATACCGTGTGATGCATTTTCAGATTCATCACTTGACAACTTCCTGTCTACCGAACACTTGTATGATTTTACACATGATAGCCAAGTTGAAAATTTTCGTCACATTTTTCTCAGGAACTACAATACAAGGATTTCTGAAATTTGGTTTCAGGATTTATATAAGTCAGCTATACCGTGTGATGTGTTTTCAGATTCATCACTCTATAACTTCCTGTTTACCGAACACTTGTATGATTTTACACATGATAGCCAAGTTGAAAATTTTCGTCACATTTTTCTCAGGAACTACAATACAAGGATTTCTGAAATTTGGTTTCAGGATTTATATAAGTCAGCTATACCGAGTGATGCGTTTTCAGATTCATCACTCAACAATTTCCTGTTTACCGAACACTTGCATACTTTTACACTGTTAATATTATCCACTTGCGGCGGGGGTATCATCAGTGAGCAGTAGCTCGCAGTTTCACTTGTTTTTTCATTTTTTGAGCTGGATTGGTAACTTCATCTTTTAAGCTTAAGAAAGTAAATATAGATTGAAATACCACCATAATCGTCTTTTTTTTTTAGATGAAATTTCTTGAGGTTAACTTTTAATGCATAAATTTTGTTTTTATCAATGTCTGATTTTTTCTGTCTTTTAATAATTCTTTACAAAATGTCGGCTTTTAGTTTTAATTTCTATTTGTGAAGTTTGATGTACTACAAGAATATTTTTTAATGTTGATTTATTTTTGAATAAAAATGGGAGTTGTTGCAATTTTTTAATGGTAAAAAAAGAGGGAAAATGAAACAAAAATATATTTAAAATAAAAATGGAACGATTTGTGTCATTTGATGTTTTTTAGGTGAGTAGATAGGCAACATCAAACAATCAGAGATCTATCTTTAGACTTTATGAGTTATAAAGAAAATATATAGTACAGCAATTTTCACATGCTTTATATAAACCCCATAGTAGTTTCTCAATAACAGACTAAATGTCGTGTTTTGTTTTGTAGTTAGATTCAATTGAATGGTGTAGTGATGGCCTATCATTTGTGAGCTATAGTAGAGATCCTACTGTAATTGTTCGGTGGACACTAGAGGGAGCCAATGTTCAAAGAAGTAGTTTGTCAAAGTATCCTGCCACATTTAAAGGAAATGGTAAGTTTGTAAAATATTTGATTTAGAGTTAAAATAAATACTGAATTTCAAATCGTCTTTTATAAAATGTACTTGTTGTAAGTGTCATGACAATTTCATTTTAAATAATAAAAAAATGAGTGAAAACTTTATGAACATAGAAATAGCAAATTCTGTGTTGTTTGAAATTGTTTCAACTCAAGAAAAATACTGGACATACCATGATCAAGGATAAAATTATTCCTATAACCCCTTGCAACGTCCATTATTTACTTGATCAAGGATAAAATTATTCCTATAACCCCTTGCAACGTCCATTATTTACTTAGGAAAATGCATAAATTAATTCTGATAATTATTTTTATTTTTGTAATTTTTATAAGTGTATAATTACCTATTAATATATTGATTAAGCTCCTCATGTTTATCATTGCTTGTAAGAAAATAAAATTATAACTTTCAGTATCAGATTCTGAAGTGTTACCCGTCCTTGACATCAAAGAAGTAGAGGTCAGTCCAGATGACATTGACCAGGAAGAACAAGCACCTGATACAGATACTGATGAAGATGATGAAGATGAAGATGAAGATTAAGATTGAGATGATGTACATTATATACATTTTACTCTTTGTTTTAGGGAGCAAATATTTGATTTCAAGGAAGGTTAAGTTTTTTTTGTAGATGTCAGAATATTTTCTGATGAAATCTGCTCAACCACAATAAAAAAAAATCATCAAATTTGGGATCAGAATATTTTTTTCAGGAAAAGAGTATTATCCTCCCTTGAAGTTAAATGTTTGTTCCCTTATGAATTAGCATTTATAAAAAAATCACTTATTAGTCAATACTTTCTATGTATTTTATACATATCTGTCATTAGTCAGAAACAGTAATATATTTTTTGTAGTTGTATAGTTGATATTTACATTTTCCCTCACATTTCATAATATTTGGATATTATTTATCTGTTGTAGAATGCTCATGTTATATAGGTAATTTGCAAAAACTATTTTTGATATATATAACAATATTTCAGGAAAGATTTAGTACATACTACTCATGTTTTGAGTAGAAATATTTTCTCAATGTCATTTGAAGCTTTTTTTATTATTTGTCACCTGCCTTTTAATTTCCAAATTAGGGAAAAATAGAGAACTGATTTTGGTTGAAATAATTGATTGCATTGTCTATTATGTTCAAACTTAAAGAGACGTTCATTGTACCAATAATTGATTGCATTGTCTATTAAACTCAAAGAGACGTTCATTGTACCAATAATTGAATTTGGAGGAAAATTATTGCCATTCAATGCTATTTTGTGAATTTTGATCTCTCAACAATCTTATAAAGTAATTTTGTTGTTGTAAATTCTCATTATGTTGCACCATTTATATAAGAATATCCATTGTATAATGTTTACTTAACAAATTGTGTCTTTTAGTGAAAGCTCTATAAATATAATGCATCAATGTAAACATAACAGAATTTGATGAGATTGTCATCAAAGTGAGAGGGTTAGCGCTATAAAACCAGGTTTAATCCACAATTTTCTACATTTGAAAATTCCTGTACCAAGTCAGGAATATGACAGTTCTTGTCCATTGTTTTTGATGCATATTGTTATATGATTTTGCCATGTGATTATGGACTTTCTGAATTGATTTTCCTCTAAGTTCAGTATTTTTGTGATTTAACTTTTTAATCGGAAGTATTGCCCAGATTACTTCAGTTCCCAAATATAACTTTCTGCATCTTGATTTTGTTTGTTTTATCTCAGTTATTATAACTGACTTGTTTTATTGTGGGTTTTTTTTTTGTTGGTTTTTTTTTTTGGGGGGGGGTCTAATTTGATAAATTAATCATATCCAGTGCAATAAACAATCACACAAGTGCAGGGATAAAACATCATCTTAATTCAGCAATGTTTTCACATGTGCAACAAAGGACTTTAATTGATAAAAACTGATTTTTTCATGCAAATCATGTCATTTCACCACTGTTTTTGTTAATAACTGAATCATAATAAAAGGTTGTGTATAATCACACTTATTTAATCTTGGATATAAATTGTTTGGGAGGTGTGAATAATAAAAAACTACAAGCAAGACTTGCTGGAGGATACCCTTTTAGTTATGTGTGTTTTTGTTTTTAGCAAAATTATTGAAGACCTCAACATTTAATGTATTTTCTGAAATATTTGTTTGATTACAAAACTTCAGTATTTATTTTTGGAAAAAAATCTTTTTTTTTTATTGAAAGTATGCAGATCTCTGAAAGTTTATTGAGCAAAAATAGTTAAAAGCAGAGTAAATGGTCACCCTTGGACAGATTGATTTTCCTTAATAAAAAAACTAATTGATGTCAGGATAGGTCCTATGTTTTACCTGAAGTACAATTTTTTTCTACATTAGCATACAATAGATTAATATTATAATGGTAACTCTGTGTTATACATGTAAAAAGGTAAGATACCTATTAATTTTTTAGTACACGTATAAATCCAAATCAAATTCAATTCTAAATTCCTGTGGTTACAGGTTAAAATCCTCAATGTCAACTGATTTCCATATATATGATTATGGTTTGTTTTGACATTGCAAAGATTTACAGCATATTGCATTGAGTGTGTAGATAAAGGTAATATCATTGGTTAGCTTGCTTTCTAGCTGAATCTTGAAGTCTGTATTAGGTAAGGTATACTACCCTCCTTCACAGTAGCCTAACCCTAAGACAGATAGATGGGTTATCTGTTGGACTAGACTAATCTTAAAGGATGGTAGTTTAACTAACTTATAATGACTTCACGGTTCAGCTAGCAACCAAGCTAACCAAAGCTATAATATTTACTTACACACTCAATGCAATTGGCTGCAATGTCATCATAACCACTGAAACTACTGGGCCAAGTTCATTATAGATAGAGATAATTGTAAGCAGCAAGACAGTTTATTACAGTAAGATTTACAAACACATCACCATCACCAAAACACAATTTTGTCATGAATCCATCTGCTTCCTTTTTTTAATATTCACATAAACCAAGGTGAGCGACACAGGCTCTTAAGAGCCTCTAGTTTAGTCAATAACTTTGTTATGTCCATCTTCTTTTTAGGTTATAATAAAATTCTTACTTTGTTATTCGTTTTAAATTGTCCAAAATATACATTGTACATGCACTGTGATGATCAGTTTCAGAAACCCCTCACCTTTTTAGGTGACCATAATATGTCTTTTTACAATCAGTGTTCTCCCAAGGATTTTTGGATAGGGCTGTGGTAAGCGTGTAATTTTCAACAATTCTCAGTAATTTTATCGCAGTGCACGGTTTGTTTGTACAAATGTAATTGATTTGTTATGTGTTTTTATTATATTATGCTGTTGATGTTTCCTATTGATATAATGTCCTCATCATGTTCATGGAAGTTATGTTGTACCCCTTAAGCTTTGTTTGTTAATGTTATTGTCTGGATATAGAAAAAGTGTATTCTTTTTCCATTGTAAATTCATCTATTAAATCCTCATACTATCTATGCATAAAACTGAAGGAGAAGTCTCTTTCCATGATGGGTCTACACCTGTGTGAAGATTTGTTAGCACTATCAGGTAATGTTGCAGAACATGAAGAACCAACACTAAAATCATTGTCAGCTTCTGTTTGGTTTTGTAATCAACTGTAGCAGTGTACTGTTAACCTTATGACGATTGACAGGAATTGACATTTTTTAGCATAAAGATTTCTCATTTTGATGACGTTTTATAATATTTATTTAAACGTCCTCATCCATGCTGAACATTGAAAAGTAAAATTTCTCAAGTTGTATCAGATTGGGGTTTGTTTTTCTAATCATATCCTCTCAAATGGTAAAATTTCATTATAAGTTCGAATGGGGGATAATTAATTCTTAAAAGACTTGCTCATTTTCGGGGTTCATATGGATAGTAAACCGGGCAAACAATACACCTTATCTAGATTGTCCGCCATTGCTGGAAATAACACAGGTTCCCGTAAAATTTTGACGTCATAAAACAAAATATCTGACGTCACAATAAAAAGGTGATTTTTAAGGTTCATCATAACAAAGTTCACAGGTAAGTCTGTACTCCGAGTAAATTTTGGCATGTAAATACAGCCATATTTGCAATAGTGCTGAAAATTGCTGTGCTAAAACGGCCTGGGGAGAATACTGTACAATGTTATCAAATCAAAGTGATGAAAAGAAGTGGAAGAAAGATTGATTGATTGGTGTTTTAATGCCACTTTCAACACTATTTTCTTTTTTTATGTTGGACAGTTTATACTGGTGGAGAAATTGGAACGTTCTGTGAGATCCAATAACCATTTGGTAAGAAACTGACAATCTGTGTCAAATAAAACATTGGTGTCAAGTGCAGATGGCAAGATTCAAACTCACAATCTCAGTGTTGACTGGCTAATGATATACTAGCTCGACTATATAGGGCACTTGGTCACAGAGGCCCCTTGAAAGATTGAAGACTTATTAGAATACCACTGGAAACACCATTTTTTCAATCTTTCAAGAACCATAACTCCTGAATGGTAAAAGTCAAAATCGCTATTATTGAACTAGACCTTTATTTAGTTGTCAGTAACAACATATTAAAATTAAAAATGCACGGACAACATTTGATTGCCCCCGCCCGCCGTACATCCCCAAATCAATAACCTCCAATGTTTGTCACAAAAATCCGGTTAAAAATAAAAGCAAACAATATACTACCAGTTTATAATTTTTTTAATTTATAACAATATATCATTGCATATTTGTATAATCATAAATATAAATAACAAACAAATCTGCAGCAAATTCATGTTGGTATATAGTATTCCAAAAATCTTATTTTAATACAGCATTTTGAGGATTTTGGCATATTATAATATATAAAACTCATAAATACAACTGTTCCTAGAAAAAAACTAATATAAAAGGAAAGAAATTACTACCCATTGTTATTTATAGCCTGACCTGTAGCTTAAATTTCCATACACCAACAATCAAATAAGGCTCCACACATAGCAAATATGACTAATTTACCTTCAAAATTTTCCTATGAATGAATGTTGTTATGGGGTATACTTTGATGATGCCAAACCATGAATACAAAATCCCACAAGAGATAGCCAGGTAAACTTAATGTATTCACCAATAAAAAATGACCAGAACTAGATCAACTGTAGAAATAATGAAGTGAATAATTTGTCAAAATATGATCTATGAATGATATGTTGTTGTTTAATGCCACATGATCTTAATGGTAATACTATAAATATAAGGAGTTTGATTGCCAATGAGACAACCATCTACCTGAGTTCAAATGTAGTGATGTAAGCAATTATAGGCCAATTGCCTTCCCAAAAAGATAAAATATATTGTGTACCTCTACCTGTATAATAAAAAGTAATGGTGACACATATTTGAACAAAGTGTATGCAGCCTTTTTTCATCTTCGTCATTGATACATTTGTTATTCATTCATACAGAGATGCCCAGACATAGATGATGAAATAGGGAATAAAAATTAAATTCTATGGGGCTGTATTTCTGTTGATCTAGTGCACATTTTAATTATGAAATGTGTTGAAGTTAATAAATTTACACCAAAAGTAGAATACAAAAAGAAGCCTTCAATTCTTCAAACATTATTTCTCAAAAAATGGAAAGAAAAACTACATTTGCTATATAAGGAGCCATATAATGACTCCTACTATACCTTATCTATTTAAGGAGTTTGTATCGATAGCAATTGTGACTACTCATAAAGAAAATTAAACAAATAATCAAAATATTTATAAAAAAAAATTAACACTAAATTTCTACACTATAATTTTTTGATTGCAGTTCACAAATTATTCAACTGATATATTTGACTTGCTTGATGGATGAACTACTGGATAAATCAGACTTGCATAAAACAAGTCAATTCAAATACACAACTTTGTGAAAAACTAAAGTAAACAGGATTCTTAAATTATTGCCATTACTATGGAACATATATTTGGTTCATTAGAAAATTTTGTATCAGATTATAATAAAAGTGGTATATAACACTACAGGGAGATACCTCTGTAAAATCAGCTAAACGTTTTAATCACATTGTATTGTTGAGGAAATATTAAGCTCCTAAACGATCAAAATTAGTGCTTGTCAAACTGCAATCTATCCAACCAATTTTTTCCGAGATAGTGATCGTTTCAAGTTTTCTGATTTTTTTTTTTTAATTTCGAAGGGTCAAAGTAAATATTTAGTCAAAATCTTATGAAAATTAAACGAGCCAAATTAATTTTAATCCAGGTGTTTGGTACCACCTTAAACCATTAACAACATACATATAAATACTGAACTTTTTTGAAATACTGTTTAAAAATATATTTTCCTTTATCAAAATAAAACATCTGATATATATACAAACAACATCATGGAATATGTTTTGCTGAGATTGAAAAAATAATAATTACCAGAGAAGCTCAGGACTAAACTGTCTTTAATAAAGCCTGTAATATGCATCAATTCTTATATATTACAAATTTGCATTCAATTTGGCAAGTAGTAAACAAGCCATTAACAAAGTGTCAAAAGTTGACTTGTATAAAGAAATTCACACAGTAGCCTTCACTATATAGTAGTTCCATAATACATCTCAGAAAAACAGATTTTCATTTAAATCTTTGCAATTCAGCTATATATTATATAAATGATGATGTAGATTTAAGGACAAGGTCAGGCAAGACATAAAAAACAGTTTATTGTGGATTCAATCGCATTTATGGGGTACTTATTTTTTGTGAATTTTGTGGATGTACTAGTAAGTGATTTGTAAAAATAAACTAAAAAAAAACAAGTTTCTCAAGAAACTTTTGAGTTAGTTTAACCAGTATAAAAAAATTCTACATAACAAATTGTTTTCAAAACCACAAAAAATTAATGCATCCACAGTTAAGCATATGAAATTACTGGTGATTTTATTCCTGTAAGTTAAAGCCACTTGACAAAGATGGAAAAATATGTAACAAAAAAAATAATTTGAAAAAAAATTCTACCACGCATCAGTATAAAATAAAAGCCAGAGCAAAATTTTAGCAAAAACTAAAGTGACTAAAACATATCTTGAATAAATAGATAAAAAATCAGAGTTTGATTTTACCTTCCTGTTTATTAATATTGTTGTGATTTTTCATTCACAAATTTATCTATAAATAGCACAAATTAAAAGTTTCAACAATAACATAAATCAAATGAACTTGGGCAGTAGAATATATATTCAATATACTTTTTCATAGAATAAAAAAAAAATACTTTCTCTTCCTGCTTTTATTCACACTGTTAATATCCATTTTTATCAGCAAATCAGGCATAATGATGAAAACTATTTGAGATCTGTTGTGTTTTGACAATAAGTGCATAAAAACAAATATGAACATTTCTTTTCAAGAAGATTATAATGGATAAATTCAGAAATATAAACTTCTATAATCGAAACCAACATTTTTCTTCTCTTAATGTCTACTTGAGTTTCATTACTAAAGCATCACTCATCAAATTTTAAATTTTAATACAGCGAGACCTGTCCTTGGCAAACACTATGAAACTAAATACCTGTCTAAACTGAACACTTGCATTAAAACATGAGTGAATATTATTTTGTAATTTAACTAATATAAATCAAGCACCTGTCTTATAATAACATTATATTAAGTTACAAAAGATAAGAAAGCTTAACCAAATTTTACAATAACAAGATCTAAAGACAAAAGGAATTAGCTCAAGTGATCTAAAGAAACATAATTTGCTTAAATATCCATTCATGTTCAGTGCTGTCAAGTTAAGCTCTTCATGACTTAAAGAGAAAATATTCGATACTCAAATATTGGCAGGAGTTTTTACCTTCTAAGGTTATCCTTAGACAGTTAATAAATTAAATGACCTAAACATGTACACATCAATCTATACCAATGGCACTCTGAAGCTGTTCAAAATAAGGACTTCTTAGTGGTAGAAAATGTTTACGATCATCTGGAATGGTATCACACTGAAAATATAAAAGTTAACAGACAATGAAAAAATACTGTATATTTAACATTTTTTGCATGCTTTTATTATTGCAATTGTTGAATGTGATTTCAGAAAGATTTGTCGTCAGATACCTTCTCATAACCAACAGTTCTCCTATCTTTTTGGTGAAATTTGCAAATGATTTGACACAAATTTTTCAATTTCTATATTTGTCTTTAGAGTCTTATTTATTATATTGTAGCAGTTCTCAAAACCTTTATATCTTTACAAACACATATGGTGTCTATGTTCCAAGTCTATCTTAATCATTACAGTAAAAATCAACAAACAAGAATGTGTCCCAAGTACATGGATGCCCCATCCACACTATCATTTTCTATGTTCAGTGGACCTTGAAAATGGGATGAAATCTCTAATTTGGCATTATAATCATAAAGATCATATCATAGGGAACATGTTTACTAAGTTTTAAGTTGATTGGACTTCAACTTCATCAAAAGGTACCTCGACCAAAAACTTTAACCTGAAGCGGGACGGACGAATGAAAGAAAAGACAGATGAACGAATGGACGAACGGACAGACAAACATAGGCACAGACCAGAAAACATAATGCCCATAAATGGGGCATAAAAATCAATAAATAAATTTATCTTCCTCTTCAAATATCTATAAAATACTGTGGATTCTCTTTTTGTGTGGGTACTAATTTTGGTGGATTGGGAATAACCTGCATTTTTCGTGTTTGTTTGATTTTGTGATTTAGAAAAACCATTTATATATTTCTTTAGAAAATCCTGATTTCATCGATCATTTTAATTCTTGGTTCCCCTGTACCCACAAAATTCACGAAAATTGGTATCCAATGAAAATTAATGAATCCACCAGTAAGACTTAAATTGACTTTTGATGTGGCCATAACTTACATTGAAAGTAGAATTATCTGCTACATTCACCACACTCATCACTTTAGGAACACTTTCTTTCTCCTCCTCAGTCTGTGTATCCTCCTCCCATGGTTTTACTCTGAACCTTTTATCTATAGGGAAAACATGTCCTTCTGTGGTGAACACATATTTTGAAGCATGTTTGTTTAAATGATTGTCTTCATCAAATAACTGAAAATTTAAAAAAAATTAAGTTATGATATTATTGTCTCGCTTTGACAGAGTCAAAAAGCAAAACATATGTATGCTGTTTCCGTCGTCGGCAATGGCGGCGTCAACAATGTAAAATTTAGTTTGTGATTAGGTCTAGTTTATGGTGAACCACAAGTGGTAGGTCAATCATATTTGGTATGCAGTTGTATAAGCATTGGCACATCTTATTTCCATGGAGATTATATGGCCCTGCTCCCTCAGGCATGGTCTATTGACTTCAAAACTTTTGCTTATTTTACATATATTAGTGTGTGATTAGGTCAGTTTATGGGGAACCGCAAGTGGTAGGTCAATGATATTTGGTATGCAGTTGTGTAAGCATCAGTATACCTCATTTCCATGGGGATAATTTGGCTCTGCCCCCTTAGTCATGGTCTATTGACTGAAAAAAATTCTGAGTTATCATGTATTAGTTTGTGATTAGGTCAATTCAAGGGGAACCATTAGTGGTATTCAGTTGTATTTATAAGCATTGGCACATTTCATTTCCATGGAGAATATTTGGCCTCACCCCTCAGTCAGTCTAATGACTTTGAAACTTATCTTAGTTTACATGTATTAGTTTGTAATAAGATCAGTTTAAGATGAACTGCTAATGTTAAGTTAATGATATTTGGTATGCCAATTTATTGGCATTTACAAGAATCGTTTCCATGGAGATTATATAGCCCCACCCCCTCTTATTGACTTTTCACTAGTTAACTAGACACTGCCTGACTGGTTAATGTTTGTATTTAGATTTGGGAACAACTTATGATAAGTCAATGGTCATGATGGTATTTGGTATGCAGTTGCATAAGCATTTGCACATCTCATTTACATGGAGATTTTTTAGCCATGTAACTCAGTCATGGTTCATTGACTTTGAATATTTTCATAGTTTGTGCAAGATGTTGAAGCTATTTTGATTTCAAACTTTGCATAATCAAAGTTACAAAAAGGCGAGACATATCTCTGTGATAACAGTTTATTTTTTAAGTTCAGATCAAATCATCTTCGCTAGCCAAGGGTTACGATCCACTCTCATTCTCTCCACCCTTGGCGAATTGAGATAAAATGTCAGAGACACAAGGTAAGGATTTTTATTGGTTGCAGTCGAAACTCGCTGCATCCAATGAAAAGGCGCCTATAACATGATCAAGTGGTAATGTAGAGAGTGTTTGTTAACAATTGCCACATGTTTATTGTGCAACAAGTCTTTACATCCCTAAACATACGAATATATTTAGTGACAACTTGAATGTTTTTAATCAACTTATAGAAGTTCCTGTGTATGTTTCTTGCACAAATGCATGAATGTTGACATTTATTTTCATTTCTGGCTTTACCAAGTGTGTAGAATCTAGAGACTACTGTGTTTATACCCCCGCTTTAAAAAAGGGGGGGTATACTGTTTTACCTCTGTCTGTCAGTCCGTCAGTCCGTCCGTCAGTCCGTCCCATGAAACTTTCGTCACATTTTTCTCAGGAACTACACATCCACCCTTTCTGTAATTTGGTATCAACATTTATATATGTCAGCCATACCGTGTGATGCATTTTCAGATTCATTATTCATCGACTTCCTGTTTACCGAACACTTGTATGATTTTACACATAATAGCCAAGTTGAAAATTTTCGTCACATTTTTCTCAGGAATTACAATACAAGGATTTCTGAAATTTGGTTTCAGGGTTTATCTAAGTCAGCTATACCGTGTGATGCGTTTTCAGATTGATCACTTGACAACTTCCTGTTTACCGAACACTTGTATGATTTTACACATGATAGCCAAGTTGAAAATTTTCGTCACATTTTTCTCAGGAACTACAATACAAGGATTTCTGAAATTTGGTTTCAGGATTTATATAAGTCAGCTATACCGTGTGATGCGTTTTCAGCACTCTACTATCGTAGGTGGGGCATAAAAACCTTTTACATAAGTCCTAATATTAAAAAAATTAAATATATAGTTTGATCTTTTATAGGCTCCTTACCATTGTATTGATAAGTCAGTGAAAATAAATGAAGAAATTCTTACCAAGTACAGATATTTACAAGTTTCACTAAGGAAGAAACTTTCCATTCTGTCTTCTAGTTCCTTTGTATTGACATCATGTACTGTACAATAACCACATCTAAAACACAAAATAATTATAGATTATCGTTGGTCTATTGACATCATGTACTGAACAATAACCACATCTAAAACACAAAATAATTATAGATTATCGTTGGTCTATTGACATCATGTACTGTACAATAACCACATTTAAACACAAAATAATTATAGATTATCGTTGGTCTATTGACATCATGTACTGAACAATAACCACATCTAAAACACAAAATAATTATAGATTATCGTTGGTCTATTGACATCATGTACTGTACAATAACCACATCTAAAACACAAAATAATTATAGATTATCGTTGGTCTATTGACATCATGTACTGTACAATAACCACATCTAAAACACAAAATAATTATAGATTATCGTTGGTCTATTGACATCATGTACTGTACAATAACCACATCTAAAACACAAAATAATTATAGATTATCGTTGGTCTATTGACATCATGTACTGTACAATAACCACATCTAAAACACAAAATAATTATAGATTATCGTTGGTCTATTGACATCATGTACTGTACAATAACCACATCTAAAACACAAAATAATTATAGATTATCGTTGGTCTATTGACATCATGTACTGTACAATAACCACATCTAAAACACAAAATAATTATAGATTATCGTTGGTCTATTGACATCATGAACTGTACAATAACCACATCTAAAACACAAAATAATTATAGATTATGGTTGGTCTATTGACATCATGAACTGTACAATAACCACATCTAAAACACAAAATAATTATAGATTATCGTTGGTCTATTGACATCATGTACTGAACAATAACCACATCTAAAACACAAAATAATTATAGATTATCGTTGGTCTATTGACATCATGTACTGTACCATAACCACATCTAAAACACAAAATAATTATAGATTATCGTTGGTCTATTGACATCATGTACTGTACAATAACCACATCTAAAACACAAAATAATTATAGATTATCGTTGGTCTATTGACATCATGTACTGTACAATAACCACATCTTAAACACAAAATAATTATAGATTATCGTTGGTCTATTGACATCATGTACTGAACAATAACCACATCTAAAACACAAAATAATTATAGATTATCGTTGGTCTATTGACATCATGTACTGTACAATAACCACATCTTAAACACAAAATAATTATAGATTATCGTTGGTCTATTGACATCATGTACTGAACAATAACCACATCTAAAACACAAAATAATTATAGATTATCGTTGGTCTATTGACATCATGTACTGTACAATAACCACATCTAAAACACAAAATAATTATAGATTATCGTTGGTCTATTGACATCATGTACTGTACAATAACCACATCTTAACACAAAATAATTATAGATTATCGTTGGTCTATTGACATCATGTACTGTACAATAACCACATCTAAAACACAAAATAATTATAGATTATCGTTGGTCTATTGACATCATGTACTGTACAATAACCACATCTAAAACACAAAATAATTATAGATTATCGTTGGTCTATTGACATCATGTACTGTACAATAACCACATCTAAAACACAAAATAATTATAGATTATCGTTGGTCTATTGACATCATGTACTGTACAATAACCACATCTAAAACACAAAATAATTATAGATTATCGTTGGTCTATTGACATCATGTACTGAACAATAACCACATCTAAAACACAAAATAATTATAGATCATCGTTGGTCTATTGACATCATGTACTGTACAATAACCACATCTAAAACACAAAATAATTATAGATTATCGTTGGTCTATTGACATCATGTACTGTACAATAACCACATCTTAAACACAAAATAATTATAGATTATCGTTGGTCTATTGACATCATGTACTGTACAATAACCACATCTAAAACACAAAATAATTATAGATTATCGTTGGTCTATTGACATCATGTACTGTACAATAACCACATCTAAAACACAAAATAATTATAGATTATCGTTGGTCTATTGACATCATGTACTGAACAATAACCACATCTAAAACACAAAATAATTATAGATTATCGTTGGTCTATTGACATCATGTACTGTACAATAACCACATCTTAAACACAAAATAATTATAGATTATCGTTGGTCTATTGACATCATGTACTGAACAATAACCACATCTAAAACACAAAATAATTATAGATTATCGTTGGTCTATTGACATCATGTACTGTACAATAACCACATCTAAAACACAAAATAATTATAGATTATCGTTGGTCTATTGACATCATGTACTGTACAATAACCACATCTTAACACAAAATAATTATAGATTATCGTTGGTCTATTGACATCATGTACTGTACAATAACCACATCTAAAACACAAAATAATTATAGATTATCGTTGGTCTATTGACATCATGTACTGTACAATAACCACATCTAAAACACAAAATAATTATAGATTATCGTTGGTCTATTGACATCATGTACTGTACAATAACCACATCTAAAACACAAAATAATTATAGATTATCGTTGGTCTATTGACATCATGTACTGTACAATAACCACATCTAAAACACAAAATAATTATAGATTATCGTTGGTCTATTGACATCATGTACTGAACAATAACCACATCTAAAACACAAAATAATTATAGATCATCGTTGGTCTATTGACATCATGTACTGTACAATAACCACATCTAAAACACAAAATAATTATAGATTATCGTTGGTCTATTGACATCATGTACTGTACAATAACCACATCTAAAACACAAAATAATTATAGATTATCGTTGGTCTATTGACATCATGTACTGAACAATAACCACATCTAAAACACAAAATAATTATAGATTATCGTTGGTCTATTGACATCATGTACTGTACAATAACCACATCTTAAACACAAAATAATTATAGATTATCGTTGGTCTATTGACATCATGTACTGAACAATAACCACATCTAAAACACAAAATAATTATAGATTATCGTTGGTCTATTGACATCATGTACTGTACAATAACCACATCTTAAACACAAAATAATTATAGATTATCGTTGGTCTATTGACATCATGTACTGAACAATAACCACATCTAAAACACAAAATAATTATAGATTATCGTTGGTCTATTGACATCATGTACTGTACAATAACCACATCTAAAACACAAAATAATTATAGATTATCGTTGGTCTATTGACATCATGTACTGTACAATAACCACATCTTAACACAAAATAATTATAGATTATCGTTGGTCTATTGACATCATGTACTGTACAATAACCACATCTAAAACACAAAATAATTATAGATTATCGTTGGTCTATTGACATCATGTACTGTACAATAACCACATCTTAAACACAAAATAATTATAGATTATCGTTGGTCTATTGACATCATGTACTGAACAATAACCACATCTAAAACACAAAATAATTATAGATTATCATTGGTCTATTGACATCATGTACTGTACAATAACCACATTTAAACACAAAATAATTATAGATTATCGTTGGTCTATTGACATCATGTACTGAACAATAACCACATCTAAAACACAAAATAATTATAGATCATCGTTGGTCTATTGACATCATGTACTGTACAATAACCACATCTAATACACAAAATAATTATAGATTATCGTTGGTCTATTGACATCATGTACTGTACAATAACCACATCTAAAACACAAAATAATTATAGATTATCGTTGGTCTATTGACATCATGTACTGAACAATAACCACATCTAAAACACAAAATAATTATAGATTATCGTTGGTCTATTGACATCATGTACTGTACAATAACCACATCTAAAACACAAAATAATTATAGATTATCGTTGGTCTATTGACATCATGTACTGTACAATAACCACATCTAAAACACAAAATAATTATAGATTATCGTTGGTCTATTGACATCATGTACTGTACAATAACCACATCTAAAACACAAAATAATTATAGATTATCGTTGTTCTATTGACATCATGTACTGTACAATAACCACATTTAAACACAAAATAATTATAGATTATCGTTGGTCTATTGACATCATGTACTGTACAATAACCACATCTAAAACACAAAATAATTATAGATTATCGTTGGTCTATTGACATCATGTACTGTACAATAACCACATCTAAAACACAAAATAATTATAGATTATCGTTGGTCTATTGACATCATGTACTGTACAATAACCACATCTTAAACACAAAATAATTATAGATTATCGTTGGTCTATTGACATCATGTACTGTACAATAACCACATCTAAAACACAAAATAATTATAGATTATCGTTGGTCTATTGACATCATGTACTGAACAATAACCACATCTTAAACACAAAATAATTATAGATTATCGTTGGTCTATTGACATCATGTACTGTACCATAACCACATCTAAAACACAAAATAATTATAGATTATCGTTGGTCTATTGACATCATGTACTGTACAATAAACACATCTAAAACACAAAATAATTATAGATTATCGTTGTTCTATTGACATCATGTACTGTACAATAACCACATCTTAAACACAAAATAGTTATAGATTATCGTTGGTCTATTGACATCATGTACTGTACAATAACCACATCTAAAACACAAAATAATTATAGATTATCGTTGGTCTATTGACATCATGTACTGAACAATAACCACATCTTAAACACAAAATAATTATAGATTATCGTTGGTCTATTGACATCATGTACTGTACAATAACCACATCTAAAACACAAAATAATTATAGATTATCGTTGGTCTATTGACATCATGTACTGTACAATAACCACATCTAAAACACAAAATAATTATAGATTATCGTTGGTCTATTGACATCATGTACTGTACAATAACCACATCTAAAACACAAAATAATTATAGATTATCGTTGGTCTATTGACATCATGTACTGAACAATAACCACATCTTAAACACAAAATAATTATAGATTATCGTTGGTCTATTGACATCATGTACTGTACCATAACCACATCTAAAACACAAAATAATTATAGATTATCGTTGGTCTATTGACATCATGTACTGTACAATAAACACATCTAAAACACAAAATAATTATAGATTATCGTTGTTCTATTGACATCATGTACTGTACAATAACCGCATTTAAACACAAAATAATTATAGATTATCGTTGGTCTATTGACATCATGTACTGTACAATAACCACATCTAAAACACAAAATAATTATAGATTATCGTTGTTCTATTGACATCATGTACTGTACAATAACCACATTTAAACACAAAATAATTATAGATTATCGTTGGTCTATTGACATCATGTACTGTACAATAACCACATCTAAAACACAAAATAATTATAGATTATCGTTGTTCTATTGACATCATGTACTGTACAATAACCACATTTAAACACAAAATAATTATAGATTATCGTTGGTCTATTGACATCATGTACTGAACAATAACCACATCTAAAACACAAAACAATTATAGATTATCGTTGTTCTATTGACATCATGTACTGTACAATAACCACATTTAAACACAAAATAATTATAGATTATCGTTGGTCTATTGACATCATGTACTGAACAATAACCACATCTAAAACACAAAATAATTATAGATTATCGTTGGTCTATTGACATCATGTACTGTACAATAACCACATCTAAAACACAAAATAATTATAGATTATCGTTGGTCTATTGACATCATGTACTGAACAATAACCACATCTAAAACACAAAATAATTATAGATTATCGTTGGTCTATTGACATCATGTACTGAACAATAACCACATCTTAAACACAAAATAATTATAGATTATCGTTGGTCTATTGACATCATGTACTGTACAATAACCACATCTAAAACACAAAATAATTATAGATTATCGTTGGTCTATTGACATCATGTACTGTACAATAACCACATCTAAAACACAAAATAATTATAGATTATCGTTGGTCTATTGACATCATGTACTGTACAATAACCACATCTTAAACACAAAATAATTATAGATTATCGTTGGTCTATTGACATCATGTACTGTACAATAACCACATCTAAAACACAAAATAATTATAGATTATCGTTGGTCTATTGACATCATGTACTGTACAATAACCACAGCTAAAACACAAAATAATTATAGATTATCGTTGGTCTATTGACATCATGTACTGTACAATAACCACATCTTAAACACAAAATAATTATAGATTATCGTTGGTCTATTGACATCATGTACTGAACAATAACCACATCTAAAACACAAAATAATTATAGATTATCGTTGGTCTATTGACATCATGTACTGAACAATAACCACATCTAAAACACAAAATAATTATAGATTATCGTTGGTCTATTGACATCATGTACTGTACAATAACCACATCTAAAACACAAAATAATTATAGATTATCGTTGGTCTATTGACATCATGTACTGTACAATAACCACATCTAAAACACAAAATAATTATAGATTATCGTTGGTCTATTGACATCATGTACTGAACAATAACCACATCTTAACACAAAATAATTATAGATTATCGTTGGTCTATTGACATCATGTACTGTACAATAACCACATCTAAAACACAATATAATTATAGATTATCGTTAATCATCTCCACAAGATTGATTTTCTCACTTGAGCCTGTACAGCGAAAGTGAGAAATGCAAACAAGTTATATGCATATATTGTGTTCAACTTTACATGAAAACAACCATTAAAATAAGAATATCTGATTTAATAACATCTTCATTGAATTATTGATATTCAATCGTCAAAGTATCAATGAACTTTTAACAAATGTGTTTAAAAGTGTGAAAATTTTATTTACTTGATTTTGTTCAAATGAATTATGTTGACAATTTAAAAAAGTGAGAATTAAGGCCACAAAAATATTATCTAAAGATAAAACCTACTCTGCTTTTGCATAGGTATTAATATTTTGAAGGATTTCCTTTCCAACATGGAGGTAGAATGGATTTTTAGTTGCTTGATAAAGGAAGTATGTGGATTCAATAAGTTCTGGCCTCAGTGGATAAAACATAACTTCTGGTACCCGTAAATTCCAGTTGTATCTTTCTGGTAAAAATCCATACTTTTTCCATATAAAATAAAATAAGGCATGGGAACATATAGCTTCTTCAATGTCTCCATTTAAAACCTGCAATTTAAAATTATCAACATTAAACAACTTCTTTAATATATCATTATGAGCAATAATTCTATTTACCAAAAGTTTGTGGATATTTGAATGATATTGTTATTTTTTTACAATTGTCACAATGACATTCTTATTTATATACAACATAAAGAAGAATCAAACTAACTTCTATGAAAACATTTTATTTTTTTAAATAAAGGAAATACAACATACTCCTTGTCAAATATAAGTTAAACACATTCAATGTAAACTACAGCTTGTATGGATTATTTATAAGATACCCTAAGAATGATTGTTTTCAGCAAATTTTATTTTACCAAAACACAATCAAGTGAATCAACGCAATATTAAAACAAGAAGCTGTAAGAACGACAGCCATCCAGATTTTTTACATTTATTTGTGTCCTGGCATTTTTCAATATCAAGTCAAGGACCATAACTCCTGAACAGTGAAAGTGAAAATCATCAATATCAAACTTGACCTCCATTTTGTCATCAGTAATGACATATCAAAATTTAACAAGAATGTGTCCAAAGTTCACGGATGCCCCACTCACACTATCATTTTCCGTGTTCAATGGACTGTGAAATTGGGTAAAAAATCTAGAAAGATCATATCATAAGCAACATGTGAACTAAGTTTCAAGTTGATTTGACTTCAGCTTCATCCAAAACTACCTTTACCAAAAACTTTTACCTGAAGCGGGACGAACGGAAGCACAGACAAAGGAACAAATGAACAGAAAGCCGGACAGCCCTTTCATTTTCTATGTTCAGTGGACATTGAAATTGGGGTCAAAAGACTAATTTGGTCTTAAAATTAGAAAGATCATATCATAAGCAACAAGTGTACTAAGTTTCAAGTTGGTTGGACTTCAGCTTCATCAAAAACTACCTTGGCCAAAAACTTTAACCTGAAGCGGGACAGACGGAAGAATGAACGAATGGACAGACGAACGGACACACAAACCAGAAACATAATGCCCCTCTACTATCGTAGGTGGGGCATAATAAAAATCTTTGTTTAAATGGTTCATGACTTAAAGCAAGGACATGACTGGAAAAAACATTTTTCAATCTTTCAAGAACTATTACTCCTGAACGGTGAAAGTGAAAATAATCAATATTGAACTTGACCTCCATTTTGAAGAGCTTGGTTGAACTGATCATTATTAATCTCATTTTTACTGTTTGGCAGAAAGCTGCCCCTCCCCCCGTATATTTTAATTTAGAAATTAATAACCGATTTTTCCTTCTGAAATCCATTTAATTATGTATTTTTACTTACCTGTATACCAGGCCATGCTGCCTGTAGCGAATCAATCCAATTAATTATGTATTTTTACTTACCTGTATACCAGGCCATGCTGCCTGCAGCGAATCAATCCAATTAATTATGTATTCTTATTTACCTGTATACCAGGCCATGCTGCCTGCAGCGAATCAATCTAGTTAATTATGTATTCTTACTTACCTGTATACCAGGCCATGCTGCCTGCAGCGAATCAATCCAATTAATTATGTATTCTTACTTACCTGTATACCAGGCCATGCTGCCTGCAGCGAATCAATCCAGTTAATTATGTATTCTTACTTACCTGTATACCAGGCCATGCTGCCTGCAGCGAATCAATCCAGTTAATTATGTATTCTTACTTACCTGTATACCAGTCCATGCTGCCTGTAGAGTCTTACTTACCCGTATACCAGGCCATGCTGCCTGCAGCTAATCAATCCAATTAATTATGTATTTTTACTTACCTGTATACCAGGCCATGCTGCCTGTAGAGTCTTACTTACCTGTATACCAGGCCATGCTGCCTGCAGCTAATCAATCCAATTAATTATGTATTTTTACTTACCTGTATACCAGGCCATGCTGCCTGTAGTCTTACTTACCTGTATACCAGGCCATGCTGCCTGCAGCAAATCAATCCAATTAATTATGTATTCTTACTTACCTGTATACCAGGCCATGCTGCCTGCAGCGAATCAATCCAGTTAATTATGTATTCTAACTTACCTGTATACCAGGCCATGCTGCCTGCAACGAATCAATCCAATTAATTATGTATTCTTACTTACCTGTATACCAGGCCATGCTGCCTGCAGCGAATCAATCCAATTAATTATGTATTCTTACTTACCTGTATACCAGACCATGCTGCCTGCAGCAAATCAATCCAATTAATTATGTATTCTTACTTACCTGTATACCAGGCCATGCTGCCTGCAGCGAATCAATCAGGTTAATTATGTATTCTTACTTACTTGTATACCAGGCAATGCTGCCTGCAGCGAATCAATCCAATTAATTATGTATTCTTACTTACCTGTATACCAGGTCATGCTGCCTGCAGCGAATCAATCCAATTAATTATGTATTCTTACTTACCTGTATACCAGGCCATGCTGCCTGCAGCGAATCAATCCATTTAATTATGTATTCTTACTTACCTGTATACCAGGCCATGCTGCCTGCAGCGAATCAATCAGGATAATTATGTATTCTTACTTACTTGTATACTAGGCCATGCTGCCTGCAGCGAATCAATCCAATTAATTATGTATTCTTACTTACCTGTATACCAGGCCATGCTGCCTGCAGCGAATCAATCCAATTAATTATGTATTCTTACTTACCTGTATACCAGACCATGCTGCCTGCAGCAAATCAATCCAATTAATTATGTATTCTTACTTACCTGTATACCAGGCCATGCTGCCTGCAGCGAATCAATCAGGTTTATTATGTATTCTTACTTACTTGTATACCAGGCAATGCTGCCTGCAGCGAATCAATCCAATTAATTATGTATTCTTACTTACCTGTATACCAGGCCATGCTGCCTGCAGCGAATCAATCCATTTAATTATGTATTCTTACTTACCTGTATACCAGGCCATGCTGCCTGCAGCGAATCAATCAGGATAATTATGTATTCTTACTTACTTGTATACTAGGCCATGCTGCCTGCAGCGAATCAATCCAATTAATTATGTATTCTTACTTACTTGTATACCAGGCCATGCTGCCTGCAGTGAATCAATCCATTTAATTATGTATTCTTACTTACCTGTTTACCAGGCCATGCTGCCTGCAGCGAATCAATCAGGTTAATTATGTATTCTTACTTACTTGTATACCAGGCCATGCTGCCTGCAGGGAATCAATCCAGATAATTATGTATTCTTACTTACCTGTATACCAGGCCATGCTGCCTGCAGCGAATCAATCCAGTTAATTATGTATTCTTACTTACTTGTATACCAGGCCATGCTGCCTGCAGCGAATCAATCCAATTATTTACAGTATCTCCTGTTTTCATATGTACATTAACATATAAAGGGGGATAACCTGAACCATTGTTACACTTTAATCTCCTGAAAATGAAAAACAAAAAATCTTATAAAAGTTTTAATTAATACATTGTTATATTACATGTAATGTAAATCCAATACTAGTGTGAAGCAAGGCTTCCAAAACGGTCATATATTCCGGACAATTGTATTATGTCCGGTAAAAGTCCGACTGGGAAAAGCATGAAACGGTCTTTTACTTTTTAGATATTAAGGCTTTTTCGGTCATGATCATTTTTACATAATTCACGATCTTTTTGACCCAATATTTTGCCTTTAACAGCCACACATTTCCGGTCATAAAAGTGACATGATGATTAATTACAATCAAAACAACCCCTACTTCAATTCTTTCTAATTTTAATCAAGGCTAATTAGTGTTGGACAGCTGAAATCGGTGAACCCTGAAATCTACCTGTTCAGTTGACAGGTAAACTATTTTCAGTACCGGACATCATATAAATTGATCAGTCTATTAAAAATTATTTTTTAACATTTCAGCGGTTTGTATCTAATTAACTTAGTCCAAAAGATTAAAATTATAAGAAATACGTTTATAAACATGATTTGATGAAAAATTTCAAAAGGTTCTAAATGAAAAATCGTCTGAACTACGTAGTATGAACTAGAACACATGTGCGCATGTGCACAGGTGGGAAGTTTAATTATGCATCCTACATTTCTTCAAAAATGCTAAAATTATCATTGAAACCTGTATCTAAAGTTCATTTGAAGTATTTTGTTGAAGAAATAAGATGGAAAGAGCTTCTCCACTCAGTCGTGCTTTGTAAACATACACAGATTTTAGGTATCCGTATATGGTCCATGTTTTACCATTGTCATGTCACATCCGGTTTAAAAACGAAAGTAAAGTTTTTGACATCATTTTGCCCAAATAAAGAGACTATAAGGCAGATGCACGCTGATGTGCACACTTTAAATTATATACACTGTCAATTTAACAGTTAACGTCAGAACTCAGTATTCAACTCCAATGTAATTTTCCTATAGGCTTGTTTGCATGAAATTTATTATCCTTGCACTTACAATTTTTCAGCAATCCTTATAAATTAGTAGCATAGTTAATATACAAATTCACAGTACAGCATAATCTGCAATTACAGAAACCTCTATTAAGTGTTTCACTGTTTCTATTAAGATAACTTTATATTGATCTAAAGCTAGTGTACAAAATTTTCACAATCAAAGCAACAACTTACCCTCTACGTAAATGGAATTTTATTGTTTCATAAGCTTCATTAAACATTTCTAAATCTTCTACTTCTCCAAATAATATATAACTCTAAAAATGAAAAAGATTTATAATATTATTTTTTTCACAAGTGTGGCAGACAGATTCATATGATATGTGTTAATTTCATAATTACAAGGTACATTTTTGTAAATATTTTTTTTATCACTACATATCCTAATCAAGACGTACACCATGTCAGTATAATCTATTAACACCTGAAACTTAAGTCCAATATATGTAGTTCCCATACAGTCACATATAAAAATCCAGTCTGTATTACTTTTTCGCTGTGTAAATTTACAGTTCTGTACACAACTGTTTCCTGCATTTTGTTTGACAGAACATACATTTTCATCTTGTCTTGAGGAAACTTATTTTTCATATGCATGGGTTTTAAAAGTTTGATGATTTTCGGACAATTAAGGAGCGCCTTTCACCATTTTTTTTTTTACTTTCTAAAATCAAAGAGCTGAATAGCTCTGAGGGGAAAGACGGCCCTTGTTTCTATATAATTATGTTTTTGGAAAGGGGGGGGGGGGGGGTATCTTTTGATAGTTTTCATATGAAGAATGAAAAAGAGAACAGCTAGAACATGTAGAAAGGTTGACAATATTGAAATCAATTGTTGTTTATGTAATTTCATTTCCTTAGTTTAGGATTCAATTTGGACCAATGAAAGAGCTCTGCATCTTCTCTAAATCTAAACATTTGATTAAAGTTGATAGCTAATTATAAAACTCAACTGAATTCTGTCATTTCACAACAACTACAATATTTTCTGAAATCTTGATTGTGTACTACTGAACTGCAGGCTCGGGCCATTTTCCATTTTTTTGTGACAGTTCTCTTGGATTTTTAGGTTTTTTCTTTAGAAAGTGTGGACTGAAAAATCTATTCAGTTTTAAATTTCCAATGAATTTTATGAAGTTCGGAGTTATAACTCTCATCACAGGGAATCAGGTACTAATAAAAAAAACAATATGAGAGATGTAAACTGTGTGAAGCTTGTTTCCAAATCTTAATTTTGAAATATTTGTAAATAATAAATATGTTTAAACTACAAAATGCAAATTTTTATTATTTTTTTTTTACCATTACAATGATTATGTAGGTACACAAAAATTTAGTTTTAATAGAAGACTACCAATCCAATGAAATGTTAAATTTGAAGTGTTTAAATACATCAACTTTTATTTTAGTGGATAATTACTCATCAATTGAGTCCTGAATTGGAGGAAGATTCTCAGAATTTTTACAGAAAAAGTGGTCTCACTAATTAGCGACAAGAAGAATTTTAGCGACAAGAAGAATTTAAGCGACAAGAAGAATTTTAGCGACAAGAAGCGACAAGAAGAATATTTTTTTCTTGTCGCTAAATAGTCTTCTTGACGCTTCTTGTCGCTTTTTGACGCTTCTTGTCTCTGATTAGTAGGACTCGAAAAAAGTAATCAAATCGTTTCTTTCCCCTGTCTCATGTAACCCCACGATCTTAGTTGATTTTGAAAGTTGTTGACCTACAAATTAAAGTATTGTATGTTGATGTTTAAATCATCTACAGTAAACAATATTATGTTTAGATTTAACAAATACAAATTTGTAATTAGTGCACGATCTCTAAGAATGATTGAAATATTAAACCAGTGAACTGGTGAAGGATATCCCTGCTTCTTCCAAGAATGACGTCACTATAAAATGCAATGTAGGTTGGATATATTTAGAATATCTCGTCATACTAATTTTTCCGGATTGTAAAATAAGCGTTAATAGTGTAAAGGAGAGTTCAAGATACGATAATTTTGTGAGAAACAGAAGGGAAATGTGTAAAAAAGTGTTTAAAGTCAAACTATTCATTTCTGGGTCTCCTTCTCTTCAATCTAAGTAAGATTTGTTGGGGGGTTTTCCACACTATAACATGCATAATATCAAAATGAATGATGTGAGGGAGTGTCACTCTGGTCAACCCCATAGGGGATTGACGGCTTGAAGCCGTCTTTCCCCAAAAAATCAACTACTAGAGGAGAATTAATTCCTTACTTTTTCAGAAAATAGCAGAGATAAATGCATTATTTACGAGATTTTCAATTTTGTAAAATTTGACCTGAAGAGGGGTAACCCTCAGTTAAAGAAAACATTGCCCAAAAAAAAACATCTCATTTGTGTCAACCATTTTCATTTATTTATTCTAAGCTTCATAATAACACCTATTTCTTAAATTCAATTTGGTATGAACATTTATTAGCCTAGATATAACTGATTATAACAATAACACAACATATTTTATGGGTTATCTTCCTTAACAGAGGTCTTTTGTTTACAAACCTTTAAAAGATATTCATAAAATGAATCATGACCTGCTCCTAAACCACTCATTTCTCCTGTCCATTCACCTGTCTGGATATTTAAAACACTTCCTGAAAATAATATCAAAAGAATTTATATTATTCTACTGTAAGGCACAGGTGGGTGTTATGAAATAAGATATGTTAAGTAGTCATCATAGTTTAACACATCTTATTTCTTAATAAGGGAATTGATATGCAAATATTTTAATAATTAAGAGTCTTTTTTAGTTGTGTGTTTTAATGAAATGATGTAATAAAATGAGAGCCAAGAAACAAAAGAGAATCGTTGAAAATCAGAAATGCTATCTGTATTACTATGAGAGAAAGTACTATAGTATTTAGAACTATAAATGTTACTTGTAGGTGATTTAAAATTATTGTGATCAGCTATAATTGTCAGAGAGATTGATAAAGTTTGTGATTATTTGCAAGGAGATGTCTACTTATACCATACTTGGGGGTATGTGTAGTAATAATATTTATAAACAATATTAATTACCTAGAATTGTTAATACAGATTTAATTTACTGCTATAAATAGTGTATGCTTTGTTAGCTTAGCAGCTGGTTATTTTTTTTTCAAAATAAAACCATGTTCTTAGTCATAAGTACAAAATCAAAATTAATAAGGGGAGATAATTTGAAAAGGGAGATAATATATTTCAGAATTATAAATCTCTGACAGAAACATTTTATTTTGGTAATTTTATATGGAAATTCATTATTAAAATTAGAGCTACGTAATTGTTAAAAGTTTAAAAGACTTGATAATAATTAAACTTATGATAAAGTTGAGAAAAGATTTTTTACTGAGGAAATAGAAATTTATGCACTTGGTTATTATGACATATAAAATGTATATCAAGAAATGAAACTTACTATTATGATCTTTGTTTTTGTTTCTTTCATTTTATATATAAGACGTAGCCTAAAATTTATATTTAATGATATAACAACAAAAAATAATGAGAAATTTTTATATTAATAGAAAAGTTGTGATAATATGTATATGGAAGATTTAATTAACTATGATGACGACTCAGCACATCTTCTTTTATAAAGCCGCCTGTGTCATTACACTAAATCAAAAAATATTCTGTATACCAAATTACCAAGTAATAAAATCGTTCTTAATGGTATTTTTTCATGGTACTTCACCAAAAATCAACCTTTCTGAATTTGCCATAAATATATGCAAGGATTATAAATTAGGCCAGGTTAACATAGCTATCTAACAGGCAAGCACATCTTAATTAATGTGATAGAATCTACAAACATGTCTTAAATGATCTTAAATGCAGGGGTCGAAATTAGCGCTGGTCCAGTGGTCTGAGACGAGTAGAATTTCCTTTGGACCAGTAGATTTTGTCAGCTGGTGGTCCTGTGGACCAGTAGAAATTTATTGATAAAAATCACTTATTGTATCAATCACAGTTTGTTTACAAAAAAAATTACCTGCGAAATCAATAATACGGTATTTGGGGTACTTATTAGTATAACAATTGATCATGTTAATTAATATCGCAGGTAAGCTTTGTTCACAACAACACAAAATACGGAAAATTTTGGAAGGAGTTAAACCGCCAGAGAAAACAAATAAAAATTAGAGACATTCAAAAGGAATAAGAAAAAATTGTGAATGGTTAAATCATATAGTCGTTTGCAATGTAATGACTTGTATAAAAGCTGAAAAATTTGCAGTGACAGACCTAGATAAGAAATGTATTTTTGTAATGGATCTTCAAATTTTAAGTTATATTCTGTACAAGCTCTGACATGAGAAATCAGAAAAGCCCAAAAAATCTACGGGAATAAAGGATAGGAAAGCACTTTTTGTCTAACATGTGTAAAAGAAAAACAAAATATAGTGTTTGTCAAATGAATGACATTTTTGCAGGACCAGTTGACTTGGAGCCAGACCAGTAGATTTTTCAGTCCACTGGTCTGCCTGGCCAGTACACCCAAAAGCTTAAATTCGCCCCCTGCTTAAATGTGTGACATATTTGAAAGTAAGGATCAAGGTTGTTTTTGCTTTTAATCACAAACAACTATGAAGCTAAGAAAATTAAAACAAAGCAAATACCTAGCAATCCTGTAACATTAGACTTAAGCTGCCATAAATTTCTAACTGCTCTTCGTGCATAAGATTCATATATAGGATCACCCAATAATCTGGACAAAACAGCAAATTCTAAGACAAGAGTTCCTGCCCCTGATGTACATGTTGTATTGACACAGTCAACTGGCACACCATTCTCTAAGTTCACCTAAATTATAAAATAAAAACCACTTATGCTGTGTTTCTATGTAAAGCCTTATTAACATCTAGGTACTACAATTTTTTATTTTTTTTATTTTGACATTAACTTAATCAAGTGACTCATCCTAACACATTTATTTCTTAATTTTATTGAAACCTTTTTGACCTTGTTTTCCATCAATATGTTAAAAAAAACTTCATCAATTTAAAGGAGTGTCATGTTATTGCATGTATTTTGCAGTGGATACCACTGTGACATATTTTTCTTTACTACTTATGTATCTGCCAAAAGTATGACTAAAAACACAAAGAGTTATTGTAGAAAAAAAAGGCCAAAGATACCAGAAGGACAATATTAAAATTAAAGTTGAAGGAAAAGAACACAAATAAAAAGACAATCAACTGTTTACAAAATGCTAAATAGAAAAATAATGACAGAACAACACAATTAACTGAGGGTGATCACAGCTAGGTGCTCCAGAATGGTGAGCAGATTCTGTTTCTGATGTGGCACCAATCACAAATTCAGTGTTAAAATTCACTATGGTATGACTCCAATTTTTCATACTATACAAACCCTAGGATACGGGATTCCTGTCTTTGTGTTTTCAAAAGCTGGAAGTAACCTTGTGCCAAGGTCATTAGCCAGGGTTAAGAGTTCATTATCATATCCAGGTATACTCATGTTACCAAATGGCTGTTCTGGGTCAGTGATGATAAGATGGGCTGACAATAAGGCACCTAACATTCTGGAAAAACAAACAAACAAAATATAATCAGTTCATAGCAGTTCTTTACTTTAATAAATATACATGTACTTTAAACTAACTTATTTTTACATAGACGTAATGTAAGCACTTTCTAGCCCACTTTGAAACAATTTTTTTTCTTCAGGATTTTCATTATTTTTCTACTTGCAAAATTCACAAAAATTAATTGGTTATAGTGTATCATTCATTGATAAACAGAATTTTGGACACTCCATCATGATAATGCTTGTGTAAAATATTTTTATCTTCATACATGTATGTTACTTTATTAGGTGTCTACCAATATTTAATCTAATTCTGAATTAATTATTTTTCTCAGCCAATTCGGTCTTTATATTAACTCAATCAATCAATATTCATGCAGTGGTCCAGAGTTTATAAGAAGAAGAATAGTTGATATATAAACAAGAATGTGTCAGAAGTACAGGGATGCCCCACTCGCACTATCATTTTCCATGTTCAATGGACCATAAAAAAATCTAATTTTCTAAAAATTAGAAAGACCATACAATAGGAAACATGTGTTCTAAGTTTCAAGTTGATTGGATGTCAACTTCATCAAAAACTACCTTGACCAAAAACGGAAGCACAGAAGAAGGAACGAACGAACAGACAGACGGACAGACCAGAAAACATAATGCCCCTCTACTATCGTAGGTGGGGCATAAAAAATTACTCAAGAACCAAGCAATACAATGAATAAGGAAATATCACAAAGAAATTAATGATGTTGCTTGCATAAATAAAGAATTATATATTAGTTTTAAAAAGTAAATTTGATATTAAGTTAATAATCATTGATTTATATTGTAACTACATTTCTTTTTTATCTTCCAGATGTTACATGTACAAGATCATTAACCTGCATTTGTTTAACAATCTGTCATTTAAATACTTAGTCATAAAGTTGTGTTTATAGAATTAATATTGAAATTACAGAATTATACAATGAAGACACAGTTTTTTACTAAATACAGATACATGTACAATAAAATGCCAAACTATGAATATAATCATAAATATAATTCTCTCATTAACTTCTACATATAATAACTGATTGCAAAACAAACATCATGAATATAAAGACTTGTTTTCTATCTTGCACTACTATTTAGAAATTTGATTCTAACTCTAAGGTGCAAAACAGGGAAATCTAAAAAAAAAATCTAAAAGATTAAAAAAAATCTAAACTGTAAGTAGATATATGAAGTTGTGGTATGAGTGGCAATGAGACAACTCTCCATATGTCAGGTATTCTCTCATCATAGATACCAGGATCAAAATTTTATATTTATGACAGATGGGCGTTTCTTCAATAAAAAAACCTCATCAGTGACGCTCGAATCAAAATATGTTTAAAAGGCCAAATAGAGTACCAAGTTGAAGAGCATTGAAGACCAAAAATTCTTAAAAATTTTGCCAAATATAACTAAGGAAATCTGTTCTTGATATATATAATATATAGTATAACTAAAAAGTTCTATTAACCTTATTGTCACTTCAAAAACTTGCACTGTGTTTGATTTGAAGACAAGATTATCTATCACAATCTGTACTGCATTCTTAAATTCTGTGCTGTTTCCCATTATCTAAAATAATAAATAATCTCATAAATATGAATAATATAATTTTGTATAATGAATTGATGCATTGAAAGGATATTAACAGGAATTACCAAGAATACAGGACAGTACAACAGACCACATCCAGGAATGTAACTTCATGAAAGACCAAGCAACTTTGCACAATAGGAGTGGGACTTGTAAATAGTCATTTTGGATATTTTCTGTTGTTATATCTTCTGACATCAGATTTGGACTTCTCTTGAACTGAATTTCAATGTGCCTATTGTCATGCTTTACTTTTCTACATTTGCTAGAGGTATAGGGAGAGGGTTGAGATCTCATAAACATGTTTAACCCCGCCACCTTTTTGCGCCTGTCCAAGTCAGGAGCCTCTAGCCTTTGTTAGTCTTGTAATATTTTTAATTTAGTTTCTTGTGTATAATTTGGAGTTTAGTATGGCGTTAATTATCACTGAACTGCTATATATATATTTGATTAGGGGCCAGCTGAAGGACGCCTCAGGGTGCGGGAATTTCTGGCTGCATTGAAAACCCATTGGTGACCCATTATGCTGTTGTCTGTTCTATGGTCAGGTTGTTGTCTCTTTGACACAATCCCCATTTCCATTCTCAATTCTATAAAAAAAAAACAACATATTTATCAATCTTTAAAAGGGGACAAAAACCCACTCTCCCTTTTATATCCCTCTGACATCAATCATCAACACCCAACTCCTAAAATGTAGGGGAAAGGGTTCTTTAAATGACAACAAGTACTAACAATTGCTGAATAGATGTACATTCGTATTAATTTCAAAGTCTGGAAAAATAATACTCCCCTAACAACATAAAATAATAACAGGTGCGCTAAGTTTATATATGTGTGTTATGTTTCTTTGGAAATTACAAGAATCTAGCCATGGATTGAATAGAAGGTAATTATACACAATAATCAAATTTGATAAGATCTGATAGATAGTAGTGGTTTCAGTGTTTTGCTGATAACTTGCATGCTGGTATAAAAGTTATATATAAATGTATGTAAACAACATGTACATGATGTACATTGTAGGACTTCATTCATATGCTGTAGAATGAATTACATTGTGATTCACAAATGTCTTTTTGGTGAAAAGGTGATCAAGTTTTGCAGAGATACATGTACAGTGTAGTCAATAAGGATATGTGAACTGGAGATATCTGATGGATAGAGTACTCAGTAGTGAACCTACAACTGAATTATTTATTGATAAAAAACTCTATATGTAAACAGCACACAGAGGCATGGAAGGGATTGGAAATTTTTAAATCAGTCCCTGGGAAATTGGGGTTAGGGTGCTGATCTTCCTCACAAACAAGTTTAACCCTGAACCCAGTCACATTCTTTAAGTGCCTGTCCTAAGCTTGGTCAGGAGCCAGTGGCTGACATTGGTTGCAGTCTTTCTTTTGTTGCTGTATAAATCAGGCAGATGGTTTTCTTTTTTGAATTATATCACTATTTGTAATCCAAGAGCATTTTATATCTTTTTTTGTTTAATAACTGATGAAGGTGGTACAGTGTTTGGTGACCTGTTGTTTTTTTGTAATAAACGACTAAAACTCGATACTTTGCGTTGTGTTACTTTTATGCTCATAATCTAATATCGAAGGCGCCCAAAACAAAGGTACAAAGTCACGTCATAAACATAAGACGTTAATACGGGAAACATAACGTTAACGTTTGCATTATATTCTCAACAGTAGTCATGGTAGTTGTTTTCATCTATATATGTCTCTTGGCAACTACACCAAATCTCCTTTTTTTCATTTAACCCATAATTACCGCAAGTGTATCCAATGTATCAACCAGACTAAGCATATAGTCACCAAGGGCATCATTAATATTGATGTTGGATCTACAAAATTACAAATAATAATGTGGCTTAAAATACTTTTCATTAATTTTGGGATTAAGGAAATCATCCAATAAATTTATTTCATACCTAAAACTATTTAAAAAAAACCAACAGCATCCTCGATTACTGTAAGGAAATGCTTTATTCTGGTTTGTATGCATAATATGTTTCTCCACTTAAGGTGACATTTTCAGAACAATTTAATGATAGCTGGTAACAAGTGGTGAAGTACATAAAATGCATTTCAATCATATGGGATTACAAAAAGGTTAACAATTACGTCTGACACACGTAATGGTTTGACAACGTTAAAATGAAAGTGAAAGTTAATAATGAATTGTCAGTATCTTTTCCCAAAATGGACAACACCTCACTGAACATTCTGTAACACTTCAACTGGCTGCATAGGTTTTTAGTGTGTATAGATGTCATATATAAATGAGAAGATATGATCTGATTGTCAATGACAAAAATCTCCATCAGAAACCAGACGATATAGAAGTTAACAACTGTGGCCAACGAGCAGTCTTCAAGAATGAACAAAAACCCATACCCCAAAGACAGCTATGGCCCTTAAATGACAAATGTACAGTAAAATAATTTAATGAGAAACTTTAAAACCGTACGGCAAGTTTTAGGTACCAAAACAAATATGATATACATATGCATGTTCAGCAACAAACTTAGTCCAAATAATTATGACGTCTTGGAAAGGCTATTTTAAATTTTGCTTTGACGCCTTCCGCCATGTACATTATAAGGCGTCAAAGAAAAAAAAATATAATAGCTTTCAAGATGTCATAATTATTTGGACTACAACAAACTACATATACTAAAACCACTGAATTGAAGGCTCTTGACTAGTCTTCACGCTGAACCAGTGGGCAGTAGCCCAGGCTTGTAAAAATCTTATCTACAGGCCAACTTGGCCAACAGAATTATCTAACTAAACTTTCAAAATTTCCGGGCCTGTAGATCTAAAAGTCCATTGTGAAGACTGCTCGACTTGGGACAGGCACATACAGAGTGTAAAAGGAAAGATGGTTCCTTGTTTTTTAATCTTGACTTTGGGAGAGAATGTTTGACAGTAACTTGCCAGACCTCATAATTATTTGGACTAGAGTGAACGTGGTTGATATTTTAGATTATTTTTACAGATACCGCTACATAAGTTTCTTACGGGTTATCATGGTCATGTCCACGCCCTTCACAGTCTATTGGGTCTAACTCATCTTCAGGATAAGCATACTTCATGTAGTTGTCATAACCAAAATGAAACATATCTCTAGCTGCTTGTAAAAGTTCGATTCTCTCAGACTGGTTGAAATAACCATATTTCTTTTCATTAAAATCAAAATTGTCATCAAGTTTAAAGAAATTTAAGACGACACCCAAGGAAAGGGAGAGCGTGTAGACAAATAGACAGTTTTTCATCATATGCCATCACTTTCAATAAAGCAGTCTGCTAAACTCAAAACATCAACATCAACAGGAAGTGCCGAGCAACTAATTCCGGTTGTGAATTTGATTCGCAACAAAATATAGTTTTATCTTTGTTTTGTATCACAATCAACCCAATCAAAATCTAGGAATAAAATTTATAATCCTTATTTTTTAGCATTAAAATTTTGCCGCAGATAATTGATTATAAAAAGAATCTTAATCAGTTTCCAAAATTTGCGGAGTAACACAAAGTTTTTAACCAATGAAAATTGTGAACGTCGGCAGAAAAGTAAAAAGTAAATTCAGCGGGAAAACATGACTTTTCTCTCCCGATCTAATCTTTACACCTGTCATATATGTGAAAACTGTTCATAATATACACCATGTCATTACTCAAATGTTCATATCTATTCAATTTACAATAAGTCTGAAAGAAACAATAAACAAGTTATACATCGACTCGATAATATAAATCATCATTTCTTGTGTGAGGGGGGAGAACCTTTATCGGGACTCCGGGATCGGGTGATCCCTCCTATCCCCCCTCTTGTGTATCTTATTCTAACCATCAAGATGACCTCCGAAGACTGTTGACAGTCACATTATAACCAAATATCTATAATACTTAAATTACGAGTTCCAATTTGTCAGCCGCCGGTCATCACGTAAAAACGACGAATAAAAGATTTCAACTTTATATATAACTAATATAGTACAAAGGTTTAGATTAAAAATTACACCACTCCAGGCCCTTTTGTTTTCCACGTAATTAATATTGCCAATAATTAAGAAGTTCCGGGTCGATTCCCATACCGATACCAATAGTATATTCACCTGTTAAACCTATTACATTACCTTATCTGTATACGTTCCGCATCTGACAGGCGCACCAGCAAACGGTGTATTCAGGATACACGGGTCATAAATTAATCACAGGGTTGACACTACTAAATTGTCAAATTGTTACCTATTGTAGTATTAAATCAGTAAGACTTCCTAAGATAACAATACGAATACTAAAAATCTGGACTAAAAATAAGGCGTATAGGTACAGTTTTCAATTTGTAAGCGGGCATGACGTAAAACAGCGAATCAAAGAATTCAACTTTATTTATAACTAATATAGGACAATGCTGTTGATTAAAAATACTCCATTCCAGGACCTTTTGTTTTCCAAATAATTAATATTACCAATAATTGATAAGTTCCAGTTCGACGGGTTCAAACAGAAAGATTTGAAAGCAGACGGAAAACTGTGTACCTTATAATCGGCATGACTTTATCAGATGACAATACTGATACTAAAATAAGGCTTGCGAATAGTTATATACGTTAATTCAGTCACGGACCCGCGATATCACGGGTGTGCTCTAGTTAAACAAAAGCATTACTATTCACTCGATCAGAGAACGGGCACACATGGCTACAGAATAAGTTGTTTTTGCATTGAAAGAACATTTAATTAAGTTCTATCAAAGATTTTATTGATTTATTTGTGTATGTAATACAAATTCTTGAGTTGGCGGAAATTTTTATATTTTAATATATATAAATAGTGATGCGCGTTGTATTGTGAAATATTGTGTATTGACATTTTCCTCTATGGCCTCTATGTGAATGGAGTTGTGCCTTGATTGGCAGAACTACGTTAACAGATTACAGATTCACTAGCGGATTTAGGGGTTTTAGGGTCGCACCCCCACCACCCCGTCCCCGCTTGAAAATCTTAAAATATTTTTTGTCACGAATACTCAGTCTACGCAACTGTCATGGATTTTTCAAAAGCGTTTGATAAGATGGACCACCAAAGACTTATCCTAAAACTGTAACGCATGGAAATAAATAACACAACAACAGATTGGATAGAGGCATGGTTATCACATGTATAGATCCCAATAAGTGGTGGTTGACAGTCACACATCAAACAGCTGTCCTGTACTGTCAGGCGTTCATCAAGGCTCTGGCGTTTCCATCAATAACGATCTGACATGGAATTTTCATATAAATGACATCACAGACAAAGCAAATGCATGCATCTCTGAGATTTATTAAAAGAAACGTCAAAAACAAGAGCATAAAAACAAAAGAACTGGCTTACAAAACATACGTAAGACCAAAAATAGAACACTATAGTGTCGTCTGGGACCCCTGGCAGAAACAACAAATACATAAAATTGAAATGGTACAGAGAAGAGCTGCCAAGTATACACTCAACCAATACAGCTATCAAAGCAGTGTGACAGCCATGCTTTAACATCTACGATGGTCAATATTACAACAAAGAAGAAAGCTTGCGTCAGTCACCATGCTATATAAAATTCAACATCAATTAGTCTCCATCCCAGTCAATATATACCTAGTTATACCATATAAAGAACATAAATTTATACAGACATTCTCTCCCACAAACTATCCTGATTTATATTCATTTTTTCCTAGAACAATAAGGTTGTGGAATTCCCTAACATACCAAGTAGCCTGTAGCCCAGACTTAGAAGCTTTTAAGTTTGGTGCAAAACCACATATGTATTGCTAAACCAAATCATGTTTTTTATCTATATACAAACACACAAAAATTTTTATTTGCAATTATTGTAAATATGTTTAGTTTTTAATTTGTTTCCCTAGTATGTGCCTTCTTGTAATCTTCAACATATTGGAGTTAAGAAGTATTATGTAGATGTAGATGAAGACCTCAGTCCTGAACTATAGTGCTCAAATGTATAACATTCTAAATGAAAACTGGAATCCACCTAGTTTTTTTCCTTTTCATAAACGTGAAATGTACGGGTTAAAAAGATGCTTCTTATACATTGTTTGCGTGGCTGTACTATTTCCCGTGCATTGTCTATTCAACCTCACAGGACGAAATTTATTGCAAATTTTGCGTTTTGTTCGCTACTGACGACAACCCCGGACAGTTTGTTAAAAAAAACACGTTCAGAATTTGGTAAAGTAAATGGTGAATGTTAATCTCACAAACAAACAAACATAAAAAAATACCACCAAACAGTATGGCAAGCCGTTTTACTATTTATTCGAATTTCAAGATATCTCCTATTATATATAAGATATCTTATATAATATATAAGATATCTCCATTAATATATTATATATCTTATATATTATATAAGATATCTCCTAAATTTTATAAGATATCTCATAAAGTTTATGAGATATCTTATATAGTTTATAAGATATCTTATATAGTTTATGAGATATCTTATAAATACAATTATATAAGATATCTGATAAATTATATGATTATCTTATAAACTATATAAGATATCTTATAAACTATATAAGATATCTTATAAACTATATGAGATATCTTATAAACTATATCTTATAAACTATATAAGATATTTTATAAACTATATAAGATATCTTATAAACTATATAAGATATCTTATAAACTATATAAGATATCTTATAAACTATATAAGATATCTTATAAACTATATAAGATATCTTATAAACTATATAAGATATCTTATAAACTATATTATTCAGATATCGCAGATCAAATTTATTCGTTCATTGTGTAATCATACGTTTTTTGATTGAGTTAAGTCTGCCAATTGATATTTTATCGCATGTTTTTCTATGTTGTGATGTTATGCTATTGTTTCAGAAAAAGGGAGAAGGTTTGGGCCCATTAAAACGTTTAATCCCGCTGCAAATGTTTGCACCTGTCCTAAGTCAGGAATCTGATGTACAGTAGTTGTCGTTTGTTTATGTAATATATACGTGTTTCTCGTTTCTCGTTTTGTTTATATAGATTAGACCGTTGGTTTTCCCGTTTGAATGGTTTTACACTAGTAATTTTGGGGCCCTTTATAGCTTGCTGTTCGGTGTGAGCCAAGGCTCCGTGTTGAAGGCCGTACTTTAACCTATAATGGTTTAATTTTTAAATTGTTATTTGGATGGATTTGTCTCATTGGCACTCACACCACATCTTCCTATATCTATATATAAGATATCTTATAAATTTTATGAGATATCTTGAAGTAAGCATAAATAGCAAAACGGCTTGCCATAAAACAGCCTTATTAAGATCACCAAACTTTACCAACACACATGATAAGACGCGGCTATATGAATAGATGCAAGGGGTGATACAGCGATTGTAAAACGGATATAGATACGAATTAAATAATTAAACTAATCAAGTTATATAGAGTAACCATATGCCGGATTAACAAAAAGTGTGCCATTTATTGAAGAAGAAAAAAACATATAGTTTTTATAAATGACATTCAGACTGTTATTTTTATATTTGGATTGATCTAGGACTATTATACTATAATCTTATATTAGGATTAATGTCTCAAGTGTGATCGTAGATATCAATACAAGGGACAGCACTCGTTAGTCTAAACTTTCAGACTAGCCTAGATTACTTGCGTTTCTTTCGGCGAAGTTTTAAAACTATGGGTTGATAAAGATTGTTCGCCGAGAGAGTGGCAAAATTTCAAGCATTAGACAAAGTAAAAAATCAGGAATTCCAAAAATAATGGACTATTTCAAATGGATAACTGCACTGGTAACTTATAACCAAACTACAAAATTGGCAGCATTTTAAACTTTAATATAATACCCTTTTCTGCTCACCTGACCAATCGTAGCTCGTCAACATCATCTTCATTTAACCTTTTATATAAAATTTTCTTTTCCTCTAAAACTAATGGGTCAAATTGAACCAAACTTGGTTACAATCATCTGTGGTGTATTAAGTTTTACCCGTAACTATACCAACTAACATTGCCGATTAGAAGTAGAACTCAGGGTATAATGCAAGGTTGTCTATTTTTAAACACAGCTATATAAAGAGAGAAATCTATTCTCATATTACTTCTTGTAGCATTGAAAAGAGTTTTCTCATTGGCAATGATACCACATCTTCTTTCTTTTTTTTCTTTTTTTTTACATCTACCCACAATCAGAACAATCATTTTTAACGAGATTACCTGCCTCTAGAAAAGCAACTATTATGTTTACAGTCAAGAATACACATCTTATTGGACTGCAGTAATTGCTCACTAAAGATGCATGACAATTTCTTTGCTAGATAAGACCAGTGGCGGATCTAGAATTTTTCATAAGTGGGGGCCCACTGGCTGCCTAAGAAGGGACCCGATTTCATCACGCTTCAGTAATTCCCAATTTAAGCAACCAATTTTTTTTTCTCATAAGGGGGGTGCCGGGGCCCTCTGGGCCCCACCTTAATCCGCCTCTGTAAGACAAATATCTATTCATATACAACAAAAAAATATATTTATTTCATACAATTATTATTTACATAGATACAATTGGAGGATTGTCTCCCGCAACGGCGGTAACTTCTTCACTATGTTCAACTATTTCAACATTCTGCTTTCCTTTCTTCATCTGTTCTGTTCGTTTGTCATCTTTTTTCAGTTTTTCTTTTGTTTTGCTAATTTTTCTTTTAATGATTGCGTCTTTTCTTGCAATCACCTCTTTTCTTCGCTCTTCGCTCTTCCTTGCAGTATTGCCTATGAAAAAGGAATACATAATTTCCTGTAATTCAATATTTTACAAAAGAAAAAAAAAGAATGATAAGGAAATAAATAAATAAACTAATATAAGCAATGTACACTTTCTGTTTGAACTTTCTAATCTTTACATACTCAAGCATATAGTCTATTTCACTTGTAAGAACTTGAAAATAAAATATGATAATTTACACGAATAAGTAAATAAATACCGTTGTATATAAGCGTAAAACAGAACACAGAAACTTTATTGTGAGTCTTATTGGGGTATACGCGTTACGCGGGATTGCCGAAATTTTGTAAGCATGACACGTGAAAGTCAAATTATTATGTCGTGAATACGGGAAATGAGGTCTAGCGAGACCTGAGAAATGACAAATGAGAATTGCTTACGTAGTCAATGATAGTGTAAGCGGGATACGGGAATCTGACAAAACCGTAAGCGAGATCGAAACCCCCATTGAGACGAGACCTTCTTTATGTATTATCAACCCTCCCCGTAAAAAAATCTGCTTGATCACGCCTTTGAAACTCTTTATGAAGTACATGTATTTACATGATACATTTTAAATGTATTTTTGACAGTTTAAAGATAATTTACATGACCTGTGTTTAACGCATACTTATTTACAAACAGCTGTTGATCTTTTGATGGCGTTTTGCTTTTTAAACGGTTTATATATTTGTCTGACTAATTTTCAATCTTTTTGTATTTAAACATTACCCTTTTCAGCCAGTGCCCCGTTTCTCCTTATTTCTGTCATTAGGTCTTTCTCTTCTCTGTCATATTGGATATTGTTTCCTGAAAAGATAACATTGCATGTATGTTTCATTACAAATATTAATCCATAGCCAGTTACTTTAATTCCATTCAAATAATGTTTTTATTGACAATTTACGCATGACATGAGAGGTTCAAAGGGAACTGTCAACTTGTCACGGAATAGAAGTTCCAAAAGGAAAAAAATATTCTGGAATATTATTTCCACAGGAATAAATATTACGGTATACGTTCCTAATGGAACAAATGGTATAGAATATTTGTTCCAACAGGAATAGATATTATGACATTGTTTATAACAAAGTTTCCAGTGGAACTTCTGTTAGGTGGAACAAATATACGTTGACAAACTCAGCCAATGAATTTCTACATTGTTTGATATATTATTGAGTAAAACATACAGATAATGTGAAAAATAATGCATACAAACATTTACCTTGTTTTAACGTGGTGTCTGCTTTTTTAAGTTTTTGTCTTTCCGGACAAACTAAGGGCGGAAGTCGTCTGGGTGTTTTTGATTCATGACTGGTATGAAATAAGTCTACAGAAAATTTAACCCCTCCTGTCTTCTGTGTGATGAATCCAGTGTCTGTTAAGTCTTTGATTATATCGATTGAAGTTCGATCTTCTTGTCGCGACGGTTCATCCAAAACAAAGTTAGTTGATCTCCTTGTTGGGTGAACCTTGTTTGATTTCCTGCAATTTTTACAACAGTTCAATTTTGTTAGCATAGCTCCCATGGTTGGGGATGATCTTTTGATACAGCTTACTTGCAGTAAGATGCAAATCAAAAGTGGACGTTTCCAAGATCATAATAGTGACGTTGTAGAACAAAGCGTCGCGTTGCATGCTTGGATATTCCTTGACATGTTTATTAAGCATTGCCAATATTTGGTATTTTACTACTTTAATAAAGGAAAAATTAAATATCGGCCCAATTTAATTGATATGAAATAAGAGCACGATAAAATGACTAGAGCATTGTATGCTTCACTAATGTTTAAACTATATGTTTTACATATGTAGAACTCAGTTTTACTCGTATTATGCATAACACCAACTTCAATTTATACATGTATTAAAATAAACATGTGATATACAAAAAGCTGACGCCAATCGCAGCCGCCAAATAAGCTTCGGTATATCTTCGACACAACAGTCATTGGCAAGGAACAATACCTTCCTTATTTTATTGTATTAGTGGCATACACTAGTTTCGATCCCACGTCAATTCTATTAACCGATCCCACGTCAATATTTTTAACCGATCCCACGTCAATTTTTTTAACGAAAATTTGCATACAAGCTAGTCAGTTTAACTTGTCAATGTGTGGGCGCACTACGTTTGCGCGCAGCTTTTTATTACATTTGATCGCATTCATATTACAGGTAATCTCAGGTAAAAATATAAATAAAAATAAATTAAATTATAAGTGACTATATTTTTTGATATTTCTTGTATATGTTTTGTGGGGAAAGTTTGGTTGATTATATAGATGATCACTAAAGCATGACTGGAGTGGGTCCCCCCTTAGGTCAGTGCCCCCTTACAAAAAGTTATGGATCCGCTATTTGTTTGCACATGTCGCAAGTCAGGAACATGTTCACCGGTTGTCGTTTGTTGATGCGGTTCATAAATGCTTCTCGTTTCTCGTTGTTTTTTCTTGTTTTTGTTTTTTTAGACCGTTGGTTATCCTGTTGGATTGTTTTTACGCTAGTCATTTTTGGGGTCTTTTTAAGCTTGCTGTTCGTTGTGAGCCAAAATTCCATGTTGAAAACCATATTTGACACATAATGGTTTACTTTTGCAAATTGTGACCTGGATTGGGAGTTGTCTCATTGACACTTATATTATAGACCACCATCCAACACTAAAGATTCCATAGAAAGCTTAAACACTTCGCTTCACGGCTAATACATTTGAACAAACTACCAAACTTTGTTCTCACTGGAATTTGATGGCAAACATAAAATTTAAAACAGAGGAATACAGCAACTCACAAGTAAGAAAATAAAACTATAAGTATGGGAATCAATGACAAGTTTATAGAAAACATTTGATGAAATTTTTATCCATGCAGCAAAAAAAAAAGTCATCAACCTGTCAAGATAAAATATCAGACATACTTAGACCGGCCTCTAGTAAATGTTCTACAACTAATTTTTCGATGCTTTTAACAATTTCATTAACTACTAGTAAAGAGCTTATCATAAACTATTGTAATAAAATATATGAACATAGTGGAATAAAATAGTTTTGGAGTGTAAACTATTCTTTGATGTTTTAGATAAACTGAGTGCGTTTGATGGTCGTTTTGAATCTGTTGACAGCTTGGATTTTTCTATTTTTTACACTACACTTCCACACTTTCTTATCAAACAAAAGTTTTCCTATTCAATTAAATGGTCGTTTGGTAAATCTGAATGTAAATACATTTGCTGCAATTCTTACAGATATACTTACTGGAGGTGTGATGAGATGGTTGAAGCTAATAATTTTCTTCTTGATAATATCTACGTACGTTCACGGGTGTCATTCGGTTTATTGAGAGAAATGATCGTGAAAGAATATCTAACGGCGGTCAAGTATTGAGAGACGATCGTGAAAGTTCTGGTAACGGATCGTGAAAGACATTTAATGAACATTTTAGTTCAGAATCTTTGAAAAAAATCGCTTAATTTTCAAAACGCAGAACAAATCCGAACAAAAAAATATGTCTATCAAAATGGTTTAACTTCCTCAACATAAATGTGAAAGAAGATAAAGAAAATATGAAGTACTTTTTGAAAAAACACAAAAGGCGCAATGCGTGTCTATGAAATTAATTAAAAATAACACGCTATTTGTACATATAATGGTCATATTTCAGTTTATCGGGATATATTTGAAATTTAATCTTTGGTGTATTTGATAGTACAGTAAAACTAAGCTATGTTCTTCTCTTAAAAGCATTAATTTGTATATGAACACCTTGAATTTATTGAATATCCATCAAACTTGATCGTGAAAGCTCAGGCAACGCATTATTTTGATCGTGAAAGATAATGCGTGACCAGACGTATTACTAGTAATCAAAAATCAGTATTTCTTTTACCATTTGACAAACCTGCAACTGGTTGAAGCCTGTAACTATTTTAATAAAGATGAAAATTAAAGCTATTTTTTTCATTCAACACTTTACCTCGAAAGTTAAAAAAAAAAAACAGCTAAAAACGTCTCTAAATAAGTTTGAAAGCTTTAGCTCTGAGAATCGGTCAAGTGCAATTAAGGCAGACCGACACTAATTAGCCAATAATATGGATATGCAACGTTTAAACCAAAATGATATCCATCAAACAAAAAATTAAATCAAAACAGCATATTTCATGAGTAATTTGAGATTGAACGATAACCAACATTTTGTGCAACAGTACTTTCTTAAGTTCTGTATATACAACGCAGATGTCATAGTGGATTGATTTAACCATACACAGTAATACAGACTATAGAATACCAGAGCGCAAATGTTGTAATGTCTCGTCTGCTCTACTTATGATAGTTAATTTTTTTGGAACGTCTATAATATCAAGGATTTTACTAGAAGTGTCAAATGCGCTTAATGCACTTAATGTATTTTTGTCCATCTGATGAATTTCGCCTTTTCAAATGATTTTTATAGTTCGTTTTATGTTGTACTGTTATACCATGGGAAGGGTTGGGATCCCGCTAACATGTCTAACACCGCCACATTATTTATTAATGTGTCTGTCCAAAGTCAGGAGCCTGTAGATCAGTGGTTGTCGTTTGTTTATGTGTTACATATTTGTTTTTTGTTGTTGTTTTTTTTTTATACAAATAAGGCCGTTAGTTTTCTCGTTTGAATTGTTTTACATTGTCATATCGGGGCCTTTTATAGCTGACTATGCGGTATGGGCGTTGCTAATTATTGAAGGCTATTTACGGTGACGTATTTATAATTGTTAATGTATGTGTCAAATTTTTTTGTGTGGATAGTTGTCTCTTTGGCAATCATATCACATTAAATTATGATTGTCAATGGTTCACAAAAACAGTGCAAGGTCAGATGAACATTGACATACAAATCTCTACAAATATCCCGTAGACCAAATACATGTGTTCCGATCGTTACAGTGCCTTAGAAACTGACAAAAGTTATGCTTGGCAAATTAATTCGAAACATAAGGTCAAAAGTATATAAACCCTGACCGACAGCCAGACATAGACATCTTGCTATTATTCAATATATCAAATACAATTGACGTCATCATGGTCATATATGAAGCATGTAGACAGACATGTACACCATACACGAAATACCTTGGCGCTATAGCATCTATACTATTAAACGAGAAGACCTCATTTTGGGTGTCGCTTCTCTTCTTTCCACAATAAATGAATCATCATGCCTCTGTGTCCTATGGGTACAGTGCATAATCGCATTTGTCATCCATTCATATAATTATTCAGATTGAGTTATTTTGGGTGAAAAACGAGAAAAAAGACGTCCGGATATGTTTCCGTCATTGGGCGAAATTTTAAGTTAGATTAGACTTCCGGTTTGCGTTTTTCTGTATAATTTGAACATACATTAATACTACGAACATCATTTTGGGTGTCGCTCCTCTTCTTTCCACAATAAATGAATCATCATGCCTCTGTGTCCTATGGGTACAGTGCATAATCGCATTTGTCATCCATTCATATGATTATTCAGATTGAGTTATTTTGGGTGAAAAACGAGAAAAAAGACGTCCGGATATGTTTCCGTCATTGAGCGAAATTTTAAGTTAGGTTAGACTTCCGGTTTACGTTTTTCTGTATAATTTGAACATACATTAATACTACGAATACAGTGTATTTTCTGTCTTATATCCGTCATCGGACGAAATTTAGTTGAACATACATTAATACTACGAATACAGTGTATTTTCTGTCTTATATCCGTCATTAGACGAAATTTAAGTCAGATTAGACCTCCGGTTTGCGTTTTTCTTTTTACTTTGAAACAAATACATATAGATATAGGAAGATGTGGTGTGAGTGCCAATGAGACAACTCTCCATCCAAATAACAATTTAAAAAGTAAACCATTATTTCCGTCATTGGGCGAAATTTTAAGTTTGATTAGACTTCCGGTTTGCGTTTTTTTTCTGTATAATTTGAACATACATTAATACTACGAATACAGTGTATTTTCTGTCCTATATCCGTCATTGTACGACATTTAAGTCAGATTAGACGTCCGGTGTCCTATAGCCATTCTTCCCCATGCCAATTTTTCCGGTGGGAAAAACTGGATCGATCCAATATTTCCCCCCGGAAAAATTGGCATGATCCAACTTTCCCCCCTCAACGTTATAGGGGGAAAACGAGGATCAGGCCAATTTTTCCCCTTTGCGGCATGATAAGCTAGTTTTTCCCCTTTATAAACTTATGACGTCGGCGACGTCAGTTAGAAATTTTTATCCTGAAAAAAGAATATTAACTTTTTTTATTAGTTTAGCGGTACCAAAGCTTCATCGTATTAATATAAATTGATATGTATTGATATACACCATGTATGCATACACACGAAGCACATTCCGATGTAGTGATCACATCCATTCTCAATCGTGAATCCTTTGTATCATTGACCTACTGAATACAACCACTTCTGGTCAGTTTGAAGATTTTGACTTTACATGATAAATCATTTTTGTACCACAAGGTAAAAGTACCCATCAAAGGCATGGATATAGAAAAATACTCATCGCCTTTAAGCTTTCATTCAGGAGAAGAAGTCCGATAAGTGTGAACCTAGGGGAGATATGTACCCCTCTCCAACCAGCATGGGAGACGTGCAGTGGAAACTTGGATCGGAAGTACAGGAACTACCTCCATTATTGTGACTCGCTGTACAAGATCTACAAAAATATTCCACCTGCCCTAAAGGTGTATATATAGGGTCGACCACGATCTAGCACTTATGATACAAATATCCACCGGAGTTACACGGACCTGGCAGTAAGTAATAAAAGGCCACCGTACGGCCTCCAAAAGAAAGAAAAAACCATATATTGTCGGCTATAAAATGCTCCGACCATACAAATAAGGGAACAAAACAAACAAAACTAACAGGCTTATTGATTACAAAATAATTTACAAAAAAAACCAAACTCAAACGACATGAACCAACAACAACCACTGTAACCGGTACTAAATGTTCCTGGCTTTCGAATGGGCATTGGTGCATAAACAATGTCATGGCCATAAACTCAACCCTCCCCAATGAACCCAACCTAGGACAGCACACCGCAAGAAAAAAAATATCAGTTGAAATTGGCTTCACTAAAAATGTTGATACGTTGCACAATAATCACTTACATAAAAACAATAGAAACAAAACACCGAAATAAAAGTACTCGCAGTTACTGAAACCTATTTCAAAGCTAGTGAAAATATAGACGGACTAGTGAGCATAGACAGACTGGTGAACATGTGAACAGACGGATGAATATGTAGACAGACTGGTAAACATTTGAACAGACGGGTGAATATGTAGAAAGACTGGTAAACATGTGAACAGACGGGTGAATATGTAGACAGACTTGTCGACATACAGACAGACATGCAGTTGAGAATGTAGAAAGACTAGGGGACACAAAGAAAGACAGATTAGTTGAAACATAGATAGACTGATAAACCTGCAGACAGACTTTTGTTTATGTAAAAGAACTAAAAATTTGTATCTATAAACCTATTTCTAACACTGTTCGGGTTAATTTTCAGACGTGTATATATCTACAGTGATATCTATAATATAGGGGGAAAGATTGGCATGGGGGAAAAGTGACTATATGTATACGTATTGTCAATTTTCCGCGGGGGAAGAATGACAATGATCCAAACTTTCCACGGGGGAAATATTGGCTCATGCCAGTCTTTCCCCCGGGGGAAAAACTGGCATGGGGGAAGAATGGCTATATAACACCGGTTTGAGTTTTTCTTTTTACTTTGAAACAAATACATATAGATATAGGAAGATGTGGTGTGAGTGCCAATGAGACAACTCTCCATCCAAATAACAATTTAAAAATTAAACCATTATAGGTTAAAGTACGGCCTTCAACACGGAGCCTTGGCTCACACCGAACAACAAGCTATTAAGGGCCCCAAAATTACTAGTGTAAAACCATTCAAACGGGAAAACCAACGGTCTAATACTACGAATAAAGTGTATTTTCTGTCTGATATCATTTTCAAGTTTACTTTCCACGGCAGTCACAGGTTTTATTTAATAGAGAGGCCCTGAATAATATTTCAATGACCGCTGTGGATCAATTATTAAACTGAGAATTGACTGTAAAAAGAAAATACACTTTCGGGGGACGTCTGAAACGGATGTTTTTAAGATCGAAATTTCAGGATTGACCATTTTGGGATCCGGGATTTCTTTTTTCGAATTTCGGGATGTCGAGATATTTAATTTGTATAATAAATTCAGAACCTCGGGATTTCGTGTTTTTGAGCCCGGGATATTGGGACCAGAGCCCCTCCGCAGTGGCGGATCCAGAATTTTTCATTTGCAGGGGCCCGTTGACTGCCAAAGAGAGGCCCGCTCCGGTCATGCTTCGTAAATCCGCTTTGCAACGACCCCCCTTAATGAATGTTCATAATATACAGATAAGCGCTAAAATTATTCATGTGTCATTAAAATAAATAGAGAACAAACAAACAAAAAAAGGATTTTTTTGTGGAAATAGGAGGAGCCGGGCTAGAAAAACAATTATCCTGTCCCAAATTACCTATGACTTTTGATATCTTTTCTGAAATTCTCAAGTCACTAAATGTTTTACAAAAAAAAGATGTGGTATGAATGCCAATGAGACAGCTCTCCACAAGACACTAAAATGACACCGAAATTAACATTTAAAGGTCACCTTACGGCCTTCAACAATAAGCAAAAGCCGATACTGCAATTCTGATATAAAAGGCCCCGAAATGACAATGTAAAACAACTCAAATGAGAAAACTAACAGCCTTATTTATGTACAAAAAATGAACGAAAAACAAATATAACTGAACTACTGAATTACAGGCTCCTGACTGGAATGTTCATAATACATGAACACTAAATGTATGTTCAGAATGAAATTGATAGAAAACAAAAAATGGGAATTTTGGAAATAAAGGAGGAGGGTTAAAAAAAAATAATTCCTGTCCCCAAGTACCTATGACTTTTGATACTTTTTCTAAAATTCTCAAGTCATTAAATCTTTTACAAAATTCTTCCTACAACACTTTACATCCTTTCAAATACGCTCTGAATGCCCGCGATTTCGCGGGTGTGTACTAGTACAGGTATATAATTATCCAAAAGGCTAGACAACATAAAACGAGCATTGCCGAATGATGCATGATAATAAGTTCGATGTTATTTGATAGCTATCAAAGGTACCAGGATTATAATTTGGTACGCCAGACGCGCGTTTCGTCTACATAAGACTCATCAGTGACGCTCTTATCAAATAATAATTATAAAGCCAAACAAGTACAAAGTTGAAGTGCATTGAGAATCAAAAATTCCAAAAAAAAAGTGCCAAAATTTATTTGAAACCTTGCAGAGGTCGAAAATTTACACCTCACAATCATAACAACAGACAGTTATCCTAAAGCTTAACGAATCCGCGATACGGACTTGACCACACAAATGAATCTTCATCCATTAAATAAGACAAATCCGGGGTCAGGTGAATCCTGTCTGACGGACATGTAGATTATAGGATTCATTATACAACATGTGGGTATCCTATAACTCGTAACAGAGACATATAATACATGTCCCTGCTCGTAATAAGTGAGTACTTCACATGACAATAAAAAGCTTCATCCTACAATCATCCAACTATTTTACATTTCATTTTCTGAAAATATTAATACTTTGAAAAGCTTAAACCTATTGAGGATGTTGACCTATATAGCTTTTCTCAATATAAATAACAAATATTAATTATGATATAATTGAAGAATAATTTGAACGTCTTCGTGGCATCAGATCTTTCACGATCCTTTTCACGATCTTCAAAAATGCGGTACGTGATCTTTCACGATCCGAAAAATCAATTTTTGTGTAAATAGTTCTTTATTTACCAAGTTTCAGATTATGTTTATACAAATTAACAATGATAATCATTTGATTAATTCAAACAGAATGCCCTTATTCGTATTAAAGTAGTTTTTCTAGACGAATTTGTGAGAAAAAAAAATCATGTTTGTTTACATTTTTTATGTCACTAAAATGTCGAGAAGCAATCTGCCTTTTGTTGTTTTGAAATAACTATGTACTTTTAAAACTGGATACTCTCACATACATCAATCATAATGTTGGACCATTTGACAGACAGTTTTATTTTGTCGTAAATTTGTCTGTGTAATTAAATAAATTAGAATATGTATTGACCTTTCATGTGTCTTCTCGATTAAATGTCTTTCACGATCCGTTACCATCTAACTTTCACGATTGTCTTTCAATACTTGACCGCCGTTAGATATTCTTTCACGATCATTTCTCTCGATAAACCGAATGACACCTGTGACGTTTCGGTAAGTGTTTATCGACAGGTTGTAGGTATCTCTATGGGCATTTATTGCGCCCGTTTAATATCACATTCAGACTTGTACTGTTAGGAATCACAGTTTACATCTTAAGTCAGTAAAGACACGTCGAAAAGAATGATTACTTCAGAAAATGCTTAATACAGACTATAAACGGGACCTATTGGTCAAACAATGTACGCACGGTCAACGCTTAAACATCCCTTTGAAATGATGTAAAGAATCATTCAATACTAATAATTACTGTTCTTTCGCTTTGATCAAGAGGACATGCTTACTATCAAGTTTTTATTTTATTTAACTGTATTGTGGAAATGTGTGTCATTGTGTATACGTTCCGATTCGTGCAATTCATCTGAAATGAACTTCGGAACTTCGGAATGATGCGAAATTGCTGCTAGCCAATCAAAATAAGGTTTAATAATGAACCCTACAGCTAATGTTATTATTTGCAGATGAACGTTGTCTTTGTACAAAATTTAAGATTTGTGTGAATAAGATAAACAGTGTCCTTATATATGACCACGGTCATCATAATGTAAAAGCAATCTAGCTGAACAAAACCACAATATGTTTGAAAGAAATACATGTGTTTTTAAATACTAGTTATCAGAATTTATTAATTCCTGTCAATATGAAAATACATGAATAATAAAGGTATTACTAACCTTTGTGCAACCATATTTCACTTCTCTGGCAAAGATGGTGAAGATAGACATATCGAAACAAGACAAATGACTCATGTCACTGACAACCCTGATTAGATATATATGTAACAGAGAAGCTTGTTTTGCTCTTCGAATAATCTTCGACAGCTTTACTGCCATTGGTGAAATCGACAAGACATAACACACTCCCGGTATAGAGATTCCTCAAAATAAAATAATTTGTTTATGGTCTAACTTAAACATGTCACTGTACTGTCTTAAACCCAAAGTAAAATAGCAAAAATGCCGAACTCCAGGAAAAATTCATAGCAGAAAATCTTTTATCAAAATGGCAAAATCAAAAGCTCAAACATATCAAACTGTGATAGCCTCTTTATTTTTTTTATATTGTAATTGTAAAATAAAGATGTATAATTATGTTTATATTGAATAAAACTTTAAAACATGGAAATGGAAAACAAATGTCATATACCCACAATTCATATCTTTTACAAGAGAATATCTCCACTCAACATAATAAGGATTCGCAAAAGTCTTAAACATTTCTTTCTAGGCTAAATATGAACCTTAACATAATTTCTAAACACTGTCTTCCATATAAACATGTTTTGAAATTAAAAACGGTAAAAAAAAGTAAAATCACAAAAATACTGAACTCCGAGGAAAATTAAAAAAAGGGGAGTCCCTAATCAAATGGCAAAATCAAATGACAAAACACATCAAACGAATGGACAACAAATATTCCTGACTTGGTACAGGCATTTTAAAATGTAGAAAATGGTGGATTGAAACCTCTCACTTTGTATTACAGTCGCATCGAATTCCATTACATTTACAACGATGCGTGAACAAAATAGACATGATAGGTAAAAGAGTCAAACTATGGGTTCATCAGTCAACACTGTGTCACACTCTCAAAACAAACACATATTTAACAAAAAAGCACAAAAAGCATCTATGAAATTCAAAAAGCACATGCATTGTGAAGGTGCGCAATCAATATATTTTAGGATTCAAACACCATATACATGTAATTTAGTGAGTTTACATGCATTAAGGTTATTAAGGAATGTATTTTGCAGACGTGTTTAAAAAACAAATTTTATAGATGAACTGTCTATGCCACTAATTTAGAGAACGAAAACTCCGGTCGATTTAAATACCGGTATATGACTTGATTTTATTCTTCGAATATATTGAAAAATATCACAAAAATACCAAACTCCCAGGCACATTCAAAATACCACACTCCCAGGCACATTCAAAATACCACACTCCCAGACACATTCAAAATATCAAACTCCCAGGCACATTCAAAATACCAACCTCCCAGGCACATTCAAAATACCAAACTCCCATGCACATTCAAAATACCACACTTCCAGGCACATTCAAAATACCAAACTCCCAGGCACATTCAAAATACCAAACTTCAAGGCACATTCAAAATACCAAACTCCCAGGCAAATTCAAAATACCAAACTCCCAGGCACATTCAAAATGGCACATTCAAAATACCACACTCCCAGGCACATTCAAAATACCACACTCCCAGGCACATCCAAAATACCAAACTCCCAGGCACATTCAAAATACCAAACTCCCAGGCACATTCAAAATACTAAACTCCCAGGCACATTCAAAATACCACACTCCCAGGCACATTCAAAATACCACACTCCCAGTCACATTCAAAATACCACACTCCCAGGCACATTCAAAATACCAAACTCCCAGGCACATTCAAAATACCACACTCCAAGGCACATTCAAAGTACCAAACTCCCAGGCACATTCAAAATACCAAACTCCCAGGCACATTCAAAATACCAAACTCCCAGGCACATTCAAAATACCAAACTCCCAGGCACATTCAAAATACCAAACTCCCAGGCACATTCAAAATACCAAACTCCCAGGCACATTCAAAATACCAAACTTCCAGGCACATTCAAAATACCAAACTCCCAGGCACATTCAAAATACCAAACTTCAAGGCACATTCAAAATATGAAAGTCCATGAAAACGGACAACATTAAACGATATCAATCAGCAACAGCGACCATACAACTTTTATCTTATAAGTGTGAAGAACAATTAAGAATTTTCAAAGATAACTAAACAGTTCATTTTGTTAAGCAGTTGGCTAAGAACATGTGATTTATTACGAAACAGCAGGGCACTACGAAAGAAGAAGAAGCTGTTTAAAAAAACTAATCCTTAAATAACATGAAACATATAGTGTCAATAAAAACATAAAGTTGCAACTGCATTTAAAAAACATCGCCTATAAAGACATAAAGTTGCAACTGCATTTAAAAAACATCGCCTATAAAAACATAAAGTTGCAACTGCATTTAAAAAACATCGCGTGAACTAATTCCGGACTGAACTTATTGATTCAAATTGATATTTAGCACCTTTTTTATTGAAGAAAACACCTTTCTCCTCATAGACTGTCTGCATATTTACAATTTCATGTTAGAAAATATTGCCACATAAGAACTTTTTTTTCTCGATTCGCACTTTCCAAAAGCTCAATCTAGCTGATCTTCTACAGTGAAAAAAGGTCGATTTCATGCTCTATATAACGACTGACAATAAGTGAAAATAACTACGTACTGAAAAGTCTCTACAAAAGCAAAATATAATATAAATAATATCATATCATCAGCAAGCTGTTATGGTGTCAAATTCATTTTTTTTTTATATTACTGAATATTATCGATATGAGGAGATATATAACAAAAACAATTTGTGTATTGGCATTGTTCTTTGTCATCATACCTTGTTTCAAGTTTTTTTATTCTGTGAATGTTGATAGCTTTAATCTGATTTTAAGAAAAAGTGAACATAAATCTAGAGAAAAACTATTGCAGTGTAGTTCTATTGACAATCTTTGTATTATCAAGTCATCGAACAAAAGTATGGATAACCATATCTTGGGAGTTTTGGAGACTAATTTTTCACAACTAACTACAGTTGTACCTTCAAACCAAAATACGAAAAACGTTTCAACAAGACAGAGAAAAGACGTCCCATGGTTAAGCCAAGTAGACTTGAAACAGACAACAAGACAGAGAAAAGACGTCCCATGGTTAAGCCAAGTAGACTTGAAAAAGATAACAAGGACTTGGTTTCAGTCGCCAATAGTTGTAACAAAATACAAATTGATATTCTTTTGGAACGAAAAAGCTGGGTGCACCTATTGGAAAAAACTCCTTCAAGTTATACAAGGACTGGAAAATAAGGAGGTGCACCATCCTGATTTTAATGGTCTTAGTTATCTTATCAATTACAAAGATAATGAAATAACACAGATGATGTTTGATAATTCATGGACAATAGCAGTTTTTGTGAGGGAACCGAGAGAGAGAATATTGTCAAGTTATCTAGAGAAAGGATTAAACAATGCTTTTATGATGGGTAATTGTGCACGAAAGGTTAAATCATTTATAGATTTTTTAAATCTAATTAAGAACTGCAAAGACTCCCATTGGTCGTCGCAAGTTAGGGCACCGAAATTTTTCTATAAGAATATGATGGTTGGTAAAATGCCTGATATTTTAACCTTTACTGAAAAACTTTTAATAAAAATTGGAGCTTGGAATGAAAGTATTAAAGATTGGATATATTCAAAAGACCGTAAAAATAAAACAAGGTATCATGCGAAAAAAGCTGAAGATAAATTGTTTCAATATTACAATGATACCAAAATTCAAGATATAATTTTTGAAAAGTATTCTGATGATTATGACGTGTTTAACTTTGAAAAGAAATACTTTGTGTTTGACAAAAATATTCAGAAATAACTAGATATGCAATATCATCTCTACAGAAACAAATTAGATATTCCAATTTTGCATTTAATTATTTTCTTAGAAACGTAAATGTTTGTATTGAAATTAAATTCTATGGCAATCTTACCAACTGTAAACATGAACTCGCATAAAAAAAATATAACAGGATTTACGTTAATTTACATATGGAATATATACTGGTAGTGTATTCTTAGAATCTAAGTGTAAAAATAAGGGATTACTTATTGTGATTAAAAGAGGTACTGTGCTGTCAACTGTTTATAATCTGTTATGACATGCGCTCGTTCGAGCATTCTTGTTTTCTGTTTTAATAAACTCACAAAGTATGTTCTTCTATTTCATGGATGATATCGAAGCAAATGGACAAAGGAATAAATTCACATGCTGAATGTGTGCCAATGATTTTATTTAAATACTGAGGACTGATTATTTTTTTCCATTGGAAAAATACATAAGAAATATAGAGACTTGGTTTGTAAAAGTTTATTTTCATGTGTCGTCTTTAATATGCATGTTATATTTGTCTTTGTAAGCATAAATCAACTAATCATAAAATAAATGTTGAAATAAGATGAGATATTTTAGAAAAACCGCATTCATTTATAAGTTTTAGAAATGTCTTAGTTCATTTAAGAATACATCATCGCTCTCTTAGTCAAAAAATGACAATGTAAAACACCTTATATAATTATTAATTTCATATTTTCCCCTATCTATCTGGTTTTCCTAAACTAAGGGTATTTGTCCTTCCTTCATATATATATATATATATATATAAACGAGTCTAAATTGAAAACTACGTTCAAACCTATGACTGCGTTGGATAAAAACCGCAATTTTTATACGTGTGCATGTCAAACAAATTTCGTTGTAGAAGGGTCTAAAAACAGCACAAACAACATTTCCCAAAAGACCAAAAGAGTGAAAAAGTATATTTAAACAAAACGCATTTGACTAACAGGTCGAACAACTGATGTTCTTTAACCCTGCTGACTGCCATTGACGATTGCCAAATAAAATTGATCACAAGATGTAACAAAATGGATCCTAATATAAATTTAATACGTCACAGAAAGACAAAAAATTGTTAACTTGTGGACAGGATGTTGTGCCACAAACATTCGGTGTCAATATTTCTTTAGTACACCATATCCGGATTTCGACAATAAATGTCTCTTCAGTGATGTTAGGGATCGAAACGGTATTTGGAAGGCCATATAAAAAGTACCCTCATTTTTAGAGAAAGTACCCTCATTTTTAGATTAACTCTTGAATTTTAAGAGTCAATATATAGGATGAACGGATCATAAAAACCGGAGGGAAAATATGATACATGCCCAAACAAAAAATATAAACGAGTCTAAATTGAAAACTACGTTCAAACCTATGACTGCGTTGGATAAAAACCGCAATTTTTATACGTGTGCATGTCAAACAAATTTCGTTGTAGAAGGGTCTAAAAACAGCACAAACAACATTTCCCAAAAGACCAAAAGAGTGAAAAAGTATATTTAAACAAAACGCATTTGACTAACAGGTCGAACAACTGATGTTCTTTAACCCTGCTGACTGCCATTGACGATTGCCAAATAAAATTGATCACAAGATGTAACAAAATGGATCCTAATATAAATTTAATACGTCACAGAAAGACAAAAAATTTTTGATAGTTTCAACCATATTTTTGGGTATTTAAGTGACACAAATCTACCAGTAAGAAGAAATCCAGATCAAAGTACTAATGAGTTTGGATTAAAATTGTTAAATCTGTGTAGAAGCACTGGTCTACGTATTTTGAACGGTCGGCATAAGGATGGCTTAGCTAATGACTATACATTTTGTGGTTCCCGGGGAATGAGTGTTGTAGACTACTTATTGGCTCCATATGACTTTTTACACATTATAGACCAGTTTATTGTTTGTAACTTCACTTCTTTTAGTGACCATGCGCCTTTACATGTTCGCTTGCGGTGCATATTGAACGATTCACAAGAGCCTAAGCGTAACAGTGGTACGTCAAACAACTCATATGATAGTTACCGATGGAAGGAAGAGCTAAAAGATCAGTGTTATGAGTCTTTAACTTTAAACAGTGGTTCACTTAGCCAGATAGTATTTTCTGATATTGAAAAATCCCAAGATGGTATTGACAATTATGTTGAATCGTTTACTTCCAATTTGATGAACATTATTTCACCATTCTTTTGTAATTCACATAGTTCAAATAATATTTGTGACCGTACCCGTAGTAAGACGACCCGATATAAAGATGACAAACCATGGTTTAACTACGAGTGCAAAAGACTTCGATCTATCTATACTAGTTCTTTGTATACATTTAATAGAGACAAAAATGTTGAAAATCATCAAATATTAATGATGTCTAAAAGTCTAAAAGACAATACAAGCGTTTAGAAAATAAACTAAAACGAAAATATAAGCGTCAAGAGTGTGATATGATAGCTACATTGCGTAAAAGCGACCCAAAGAAATATTATAAACTTTTTCAAAAGAAGAGAGCCAAAAATTCTGATGTGTCACTTTCTGAATTCTTCGAACATTTTAGAAATTTGGTCACAAATGATGGTATTAATGTGACAGTCGAAACTCCAGAGACCGTTTCCGACACAACATATGATGAACTTGATCAAATTATTACACAAGATGAAATTTTGAAGTGTATTTCTAACCTAAAACGTGGCAAAAGTCATGGTATTGATGGTACATTTAATGAGTTATTCATTGAATTTAAGGATATTCTGCTACCGTTCCTAGAGGAAATATTCAACAAGATATTAGCATCAGGACATTTTCCGAAATCTTGGGCACTCGCAGTGTTAATTCCTGTTTTTAAAAAAGGCGACTCGTCCGATCCATCGAACTATCGTGGAATCAGTTTAGTCAGTAATTTAGCGAAACTATTTACATCTATTATAAATTCAAGACTAATTAAATGGTCTGAGAATAATGATATTATTACAGATGCGCAATTTGGATTTCGCCCGGGTAGCAGCACTGTTGATGCAATTTATTCTTTGTTGACACTCGTTCAGAAAGCACTTTTCAAGAAAAAGCGTTTATATTGCTGTTTCGTTGACTACAAACAGGCATTTGACTCCGTAACCAGACTTAACTTATGGTTGAAACTATCAAGAGTTGGTATAACAGGCAAATTACTTTCTGTTTTAAAATCAATGTATTCTACAGTAAAAGTATGTGTGAAAGTTGATGGTTTTTATTCTGAGCAGTTTACAAGTTCAGTTGGTCTTATGCAAGGGGAAGTTCTTTCTCCTATACTTTTTTCGTTATATGTAAATGACTTTGAAATGGAATTTCTACGTAATAGTAATATAACATATGAAGTGCAAGACTTGTCATTATTTTTACTTATGTATGCTGATGATATGATTTTATTTTCTGATTCAGTTATTGGCTTGCAAGATATGTTAGACACATTATTATTATATACATGTAAATGGGGTTTGACTGTAAACATTGCCAAAACAAAAATTATGGTATTTAGAAATGGAGGTTTTGTAAAAGACGAAGAAATTTGGTATTATGATGGCAATGCTATTGACATAGTGGATGAATTTTGTTACCTTGGTGTACTGTTATATTTTAACGGTAAATTTGTTAAAGCTCAAAAACATTTAGCTGAGCAAAGTAGAAAAGCTGTTTTTGGTTTAAAGTCGAAGGTTTCGTCATTGTATTTGAATGTTTTTACATATTTGAATTTATTTGATACTTACATTAGCAGTATTTTATGTTATGGTTGTGAAATATGGGGCTTCCATAAAGCTCCAAATATTGAAAAAATACAACTTGATTTTTGCAAAAACATATTAGGTGTGAAACAATGTACAACAAATGTTATGGTTTATTTTGAATTGGGTAGATATCCTTTGATATATTTTAGAATGTACAACATAGTGAAGTACTGGTTCAAATTATTATCCACAAGCAATTGTATTCTTAAAAACTGCTACAGGGAACAACTGTATAATTTCTGTAATATTAGAAGCAGTTGGATTTATCAACTACAACAATTATTATTTAACTTGGGTTTAAATGAGATCTGGTATAACCAAGACAATTTGATTATTGATACAAATTTATTATTATTTGTAAAAACAAGGATATATGATCAAGCAAAACAGACTTTGAATGATCAACTGAACGTTTCATCTAAGTGTTATTTATATAAATATATTGTCAATAATGTATGTTTACAGAATTATCTAACTAAACATATGAATTTTAGAGTGTATTTAACTCGCCTTAGATTGTCATCTCATAATTTGTTTGTTGAAGTAGGCCGTTATCATGGAGTAAATAGGTTAGATAGAAAATGTACTCTTTGTAATTTGAATATCACTGAAGATGAATTCCATTTTGTTTTACAATGTGAAAGCTATAGAGACTTAAGGAGACAGTTTATTAAACCTTATTATTATAGACGTCCATCGTCGTTCAAATTAGTGCAACTTCTCAGCACTGAAAATGTAAAAGATTTGCGTAATTTGTGTAAATTCTTGTTTAATGCACATAATCATAGGACCAAACTGTTATTGGTCAATACTTGATATTTATTTGCTTCTCTGATGTATTATGTTATGTTGTGTTATAGAAATGTATTTGTATTTATTGCACTGATAAGCATAATGTGCTTAAAGTAATAAAGAATTGAATTGAATTGAAGGTCGAGGAAGTGGTAATCAGCAAATCAAATACCATAAAGTAATCCATTAAAATAAACCAGCATGACAATTGAGTAAGAAATTCAGAAGAGAAAGCCGACGGCTTTAATTATGTGCTAAACAGCGACAACCAAAAATTCGAAAACGAGACAGCATACAGATTGTGTCGGGACAAATTTGTGAAATATCAGCCTACGACTAACATGGAGAATAGTGTATTTTACGAAAAACTGAATTTTACGAAAAACTAAGGATTTTCTTATCCCATGAATAGATTACATTAGCTGGAATTTAGGGTCCTCAATGCTTCTCAACTTTGTACTTGTTTGGCTTTATAACTAATTAGATCTGATGAGTCTTATGTAGACAAAACGCGGGTTTGGCGTATTAAATTATAATCCTGGTACCTTTGATAACTAGTAACAACACAACATAGAGGATCTGCATCATAGTTGACAGATGTAGAAGAGGGACGAAAGATACCAGAGGAACAGTATGAAACTCATAAATCGAAAATAAAATGACAACGTTATGGATAAAAAATAAACAAACAGACAAATAACAGTACACAAGAAACAACATAGAAAACTAAGGACTGAGCAACACGAACCCCATCAAAAACTGGGGTTGATCTCATGTGCTCCGGAAGGGTAAGCAGATCCTGCTCCACATATGGATGAGTGTTACGCTCTTAGTACGCAAAAACGTTGGAAGACTTTTAATACGACATCCCAAATTAATTTCTAGTTCTTCAGACTCTTTCATTTGAGAAGGGGTATTTTTTTAGTTCAAAGTTCTATTTTTGGTAAGCGAAAGAACGTTTAACTAGCGATTAATATTACATGTACTTTTGAATTATATATAAAAAAAAATCTATGAAAACATTTCAAGTATGCAAGTGATTAGAAATTACCATAGTTTTGGTGCTTGATATTTTATTTTCCCCATAGTCTAGTCTCTATATCACCCTACTTTGCTTCCCAATGTGTTCTCTGTCACCCAGTTTAATCTTTTCACACCACTATATAAGTATGAAATAGGGTCTTTGGTAAATCTTACAATTTCGTGTATTCAGATCAAATAAATGTGATCCTGTTGAATACAAAAAATGTGACAGCTTTTAACAGGCATGCATCCATGAATGATGCAATTTATAATTCATGCATTGTGTGTTGTTTCAAATAAACGAACACTTTCAATTCAGATGATCCCATATATACACTTTACAAACTTAACAAAAGAAACATTTCAACACATTCCATTTAGTCATTCGTTTGCTGTAGAATTTATTGACAATCAAGTGTTTCAAATGTATATATATATACTTATATCAAAATATACTTATCAGTTTTATGGTCTTTTGGACAATGATGTTTGTGTTGTATTTAGAACCCAAGAAACAAATTGCGATTTTTATCCAACGCAATCATAGGTTTGGACGTAGTTTTCAATTTAGACTTGTTTATATTTTCCCGTTAAGGCTTGTTATATCTTCCTTCTGGTTTATATGATCCGTTTACCTTATTTCAACTATTTGAAAGTCAACAGTCTATCCTAAATTGACCGGGCTGAAGTACGTCCATTATTCATAGTTCATTATTCATTATTCAATAATGAATAATGAAATAGTTCATTATTCACTATTCAATATTGAAAAATGTATAATGAATAATGAAATGGTTTATGTTTCATTATTCAAATTGAACCGGTGAATAGTGAAAAAAATATAAAAAAATTTGACCGTGACACTATAGCTACATTTTGATTTGCAATGACCATAAGAGGGTTTACGGACGACCTAAATGCAACAATATGCATAAAAAGTGAGGAAATATAAAAAAGAAGATGTGGTATTATTGTCAATGAGACAAACATCCACAAAAGACCAAAATGACACAGACATCAACAACTATAGCTCACCGTACAGCCTACAACAATGAACAAAGTCCATACCGCATAGTCAGCTATAAAAGGCCCCAATAAGACAATGTAAACAACTAACGGCCTTATCTATTTTACAAAATGAACGAAAAACTAATATGTAACACATAGACAAATGACAACCACTAAATTACAGACTCCTGAATTGGGACAGACACATACATAAATAATTCAACGGGGTTAAACATGTTAGCCAATTTTGAATAATGAAATGGATATTTTGAATAATGAAATGGATATTTTGAATAATGAAATGGACTGCTGCGACCCTTTAACCCCTAATTATAGATAAACCTTATACCTCATTCGAAAGATTATAACGAGAGGAACAAAATGAATATAGTCAACATGTTCCGCAACGCATATAAGAGGACTTAAATGTCGAAATACGCGTGAAAGTTAAGAAATAGCCAATTTTGATAAATGAAATGGATATTTTGAATAATGGAATGGACTGCTGCGACCCTTAAGCCCCTAATTATAGATAAAACTTATACCTAATTCAAAAGCTTATAACGAGAGGAACAAAATGTATATAGTCAACATATTCCGTAACGCATATTAGAGGACTTTAATGTCGAAATACGCGTGAAAGTTAAGAAATAGCCAATTTTGATAAATGAAATGGATATTTTGAATAATGGAATGGACTGCTGCGACCCTTAAGCCCCTAATTATAGATAAAACTTATACCTAATTCAAAAGCTTATAACGAGAGGAACAAAATGTATATAGTCAACATATTCCGTAACGCATATTAGAGGACTTTAATGTCGAAATACGCGTGAAAGTTAAGAAATAGCCAATTTTGAATAATGAAATGGATATTTTGAATAATGGAATGGACTGCTGCGACCCTTCAACCCCAAATTATAGATAAAACTTATACCTCATTCCAAAGCTTATAACGAGAGAAACAAAATGTATATAGTCAACATGTTCCGCAACGCATATTACAGGACTTAAATGTCGAAATACGCGTGAAAGTTAAGAAATAGCCAATTTTGAATAATGAAATGGATATTTTGAATAATGGAATGGACTGCTGCGACCCTTAAGCCCCTAATTATAGATAAAATTTATACCTAATTCAAAAGCTTATAACGAGAGGAACAAAATGTATATATTCAACATATTCCGTAACGCATATTAGAGGACTTAAATGTCGAAATACGCGTGAAAGTTAAGAAATAGCCAATTTTGAATAATGAAATGGATATTTTGAATAATGGAATGGACTGCTGCGACCCTTCATCCCCAAATTATAGATAAAACTTATACCTCATTCGAAAGCTTATAACAAGAGGAACAAAATGTTTATAGTCAACATGTTCCGCAACGCATATTACATGACTTAAATGTCGAAATACGCGTGAAAGTTAAGAAATAGCCAATTTTGAATAATGAAATGGATATTTTGAATAATGGAATGGACTGCTGCGACCCTTTAGCCCCTAATTATAGATAAACTGTATACCTCATTCGAAAGCTTATAACGAGAGGAACAAAATGTATATAGTCAACATGTTCCGCAACGCATATTACAGGACTGAAATGTCGAAATACGCATGAAAGTTAAGAAATAGCCAATTTTGAATAATGAAATGGATATTTTGAATAATGGAATGGACTGCCGCGACCTTTTAGCCCCTAAATATAGATAAACCTTATACCCAATTCGAAAGCTTATAACGAGAGGAACATAAGGTATATAGTCAACATGTTCCGCAACGCATATTACAGGACTTAAATGTCGAAATACGCGTGAAAGTTAAGAAAGAGCCAATTTTGAATAATGAAATGGATATTTTGAATAATGAAATGGACTGCTGCAACCCTTTAGCCCCTAATTATAGATAAACTTTATACCTCATTCGAAAGCTTATAACGAGAGGAACAAAATGTATATAGTCAACATATTCCGCAACGCATATTACAGGACTAAAATGTCGAAATACGCGTGAAAGTTAAGAAATAGCCAATTTTGAATAATGAAATGGTTATTTTGAATAATGGAATGGACTGCTGCGACCCTTTAGCCCCTAATTATAGATAAACTTTATACCTCATTCGAAAGCTTATAACAAGAGGAACAAAATGTATATAGTCAACATGTTCCGCAACGCATATTAGAGGACTTAAATGTCGAAATACGCGTGAAAGTTAAGAAATAGCCAATTTTGAATAATGAAATGGATATTTTGAATAATGGAATGGACTGCTGCGACCCTTCATCCCCAAATTATAGATAAAACTTATACCTCATTCGAAAGCTTATAACAAGAGGAACAAAATGTTTATAGTCAACATGTTCCGCAACGCATATTACATGTCTTAAATGTCGAAATACGCGTGAAAGTTAAGAAATAGCCAATTTTGAATAATGAAATGGATATTTTGAATAATGGAATGGACTGCTGCGACCCTTTAGCCCCTAATTATAGATAAACTGTATACCTCATTCGAAAGCTTATAACGAGAGGAACATAATGTATATAGTCAACATGTTCCGCAACGCATATTACAGGACTTAAATGTCGAAATACGCGTGAAAGTTAAGAAATAGCCAATTTTGAATAATGAAATGGATATTTTGAATAATGGAATGGACTGCCGCGACCTTTTAGCCCCTAAATATAGATAAACCTTATACCCAATTCGAAAGCTTATAACGAGAGGAACATAATGTATATAGTCAACATGTTCCGCAACGCATATTACAGGACTTAAATGTCGAAATACGCGTGAAAGTTAAGAAAGAGCCAATTTTGAATAATGAAATGGATATTTTGAATAATGAAATGGACTGCTGCAACCCTTTAGCCCCTAATTATAGATAAACTTTATACCTCGTTCGAAAGCTTATAACGAGAGGAACAAAATGTATATAGTCAACATATTCCGCAACGCATATTACAGGACTAAAATGTCGAAATACGCGTGAAAGTTAAGAAATAGCCAATTTTGAATAATGAAATGGTTATTTTGAATAATGGAATGGACTGCTGCGACCCTTTAGCCCCTAATTATAGATAAACTTTATACCTCATTCGAAAGCTTATAACAAGAGGAACAAAATGTATATAGTCAACATGTTCCGCAACGCATATTAGAGGACTTAAATGTCGAAATACGCGTGAAAGTTAAGAAATAGCCAATTTTGAATAATGAAATGGATATTTTGAATAATGGAATGGACTGCTGCGACCCTTCATCCCCAAATTATAGATAAAACTTATACCTCATTCGAAAGCTTATAACAAGAGGAACAAAATGTTTATAGTCAACATGTTCCGCAACGCATATTACATGACTTAAATGTCGAAATACGCGTGAAAGTTAAGAAATAGCCAATTTTGAATAATGAAATGGATATTTTGAATAATGGAATGGACTGCCGCGACCTTTTAGCCCCTAAATATAGATAAACCTTATACCCAATTCGAAAGCTTATAACGAGAGGAACATAATGTATATAGTCAACATGTTCCGCAACGCATATTACAGGACTTAAATGTCGAAATACGCGTGAAAGTTAAGAAAGAGCCAATTTTGAATAATGAAATGGATATTTTGAATAATGAAATGGACTGCTGCAACCCTTTAGCCCCTAATTATAGATAAACTTTATACCTTGTTCGAAAGCTTATAACGTGAGGAACAAAATGTATATAGTCAACATATTCCGCAACGCATATTACAGGACTAAAATGTCGAAATACGCGTGAAAGTTAAGAAATAGCCAATTTTGAATAATGAAATGGTTATTTTGAATAATGGAATGGACTGCTGCGACCCTTTAGCCCCTAATTATAGATAAACTTTATACCTCATTCGAAAGCTTATAACAAGAGGAACAAAATGTATATAGTCAACATGTTCCGCAACGCATATTAGAGGACTTAAATGTCGAAATACGCGTGAAAGTTAAGAAATAGCCAATTTTGAATAATGAAATGGATATTTTGAATAATGGAATGGACTGCTGCGACCCTTAAGCCCCTAATTATAGATAAAACTTATACCTAATTCAAAAGCTTATAACGAGAGGAACAAAATGTATATAGTCAACATATTCCGTAACGCATATTAGAGGACTTTAATGTCGAAATACGCGTGAAAGTTAAGAAATAGCCAATTTTGAATAATGAAATGGATATTTTGAATAATGGAATGGACTGCTGCGACCCTTCAACCCCAAATTATAGATAAAACTTATACCTCATTCGAAAGCTTATAACGAGAGAAACAAAATGTATATAGTCAACATGTTCCGCAACGCATATTACGGGACTTAAATGTCGAAATACGCGTGAAAGTTAAGAAATAGCCAATTTTGAATAATGAAATGGATATTTTGAATAATGGAATGGACTGCTGCGACCCTTAAGCCCCTAATTATAGATAAAAATTTTACCTAATTCAAAAGCTTATAACGAGAGGAACAAAATGTATATATTCAACATATTCCGTAACGCATATTAGAGGACTTAAATGTCGAAATACGCGTGAAAGTTAAGAAATAGCCAATTTTGAATAATGAAATGGATATTTTGAATAATGGAATGGACTGCTGCGACCCTTCATCCCCAAATTATAGATAAAACTTATACCTCATTCGAAAGCTTATAACAAGAGGAACAAAATGTATATAGTCAACATGTTCCGCAACGCATATTACATGACTTAAATGTCGAAATACGCGTGAAAGTTAAGAAATAGCCAATTTTGAATAATGAAATGGATATTTTGAATAATGGAATGGACTGCTGCGACCCTTTAGCCCCTAATTATAGATAAACTGTATACCTCATTCGAAAGCTTATAACGAGAGGAACAAAATGTATATAGTCAACATGTTCCGCAACGCATATTACAGGACTTAAATGTCGAAATACGCGTGAAAGTTAAGAAATAGCCAATTTTGAATAATGAAATGGATATTTTGAATAATGGAATGGACTGCCGCGACCTTTTAGCCCCTAAATATAGATAAACCTTCTACCCAATTCGAAAGCTTATAACGAGAGGAACATAATGTATATAGTCAACATGTTCCGCAACGCATATTACAGGACTTAAATGTCGAAATACGCGTGAAAGTTAAGAAATAGCCAATTTTGAATAATGAAATGGTTATTTTGAATAATGGAATGGACTGCTGCGACCCTTTAACCCCTAATTATAGATAAACCTTATACCTCATTCGAAAGCTTTTAACGAGAGGAACAAAATGTATATAGTCAACATGTTCCGCAACGCATATTAGACGACTAAAATGTCGAAATACGCGTGAAAGTTAAGAAATAGCCAGTTTTGAATAATGAAATGGATATTTTGAATAATGGAATGGACTGCTGCGACCCTTTAACCCTTAATTATAGATAAACCTTTTACCTCATTCGAAAGCTTATAAAGAGAGGAACAAAATGTATATATTCAACATATTCCGCAACGCATATTAGAGGATTTAAATGTCGAAATACGCGTGAAAGTTAAGAAATAGCCAATTTTGAATAATGAAATGGATATTTTGAATAATGGAATGGACTGCTGCGACCCTTTAACCCCTAATTATAGATAAACCTTATACCTCATTCGAAAGCTTATAACGAGAGGAACATAATGTATATAGTCAACATGTTCCGCAACGCATATTAGAGGACTTAAATGTCGAAATACGCGTGAAAGTTAAGAAATAGCCAATTTTGAATAATGAAATGGATATTTTGAATAATGAAATGGACTGCTGCAACCCTTTAGCCCCTAATTATAGATAAACTTTATACCTCATTCGAAAGCTTATAACGAAAGGAACAAAATGTATATAGTCAACATGTTCCGCAACGCATATTACAGGACTTAAATGTCGAAATACGCGTGAAAGTTAAGAAATAGCAAATTTTGAATAATGAAATGGATATTTTGAATAATGGAATGGACTGCTGCAACCCTTTAGCCCCTAATTATTGATAAACTTTATACCTCATTCGAAAGCTTATAACGAAAGGAACAAAATGTATATAGTCAACATGTTCCGCAACGCATATTACAGGACTTAAATGTCGAAATACGCGTGAAAGGTAAGAAATAGCCAATTTTGAATAATGAAATGGATATTTTGAATAATGGAATGGACTGCTGCGACGCTTAAGACCCTAATTATAGATAAAACTTATACCTCATTCGAAAGCTTATAACGAAAGGAACAAAATGTATATAGTCAACATGTTCCGCAACGCATATTACAGGACTTAAATGTCGAAATACGCGTGAAAGTTAAGAAATAGCCAATTTTGAATAATGAAATGGATATTTTGAATAATGGAATGGACTGCTGCGACCCTTTAACCCCTAATTATAGATAAACCTTATACCACATTCGAAAGCTTATAACGAGAGGAACATAATGTTTATAGTCAACATGTTCCGCAACGCATATTACAGGACTTAAATGTCGAAATACGCGTGAAATTTAAGAAATAGCCAATTTTGAATAATGAAATGGATATTTTGAATAATGGAATGGACTGCTGCAACCCTTTAGCCCCTAATTATAGATAAACTTTATACCTCATTCGAAAGCTTATAACGAGAGGAACAAAATGTATATAGTCAACATGTTCCGCAACGCATATTACAGGACTTAAATGTCGAAATACGCGTGAAAGTTAAGAAATAGCCAATTTTGAATAATGAAATGGATATTTTGAATAATGGAATGGACTGCTGCGACCCTTTAGCCCCTAATTATAGATAAACCTTATACCTCATTCGAAATCTTATAACGAGAGGAACATAATGTATATAGTCAACATGTTCCGCAACGCATATTACAGGACTTAAATGTCGAAATACGCGTGAAAGTTAAGAAATAGCCAATTTTGAATAATGAAATGGATATTTTGAATAATGGAATGGACTGCTGCGACCCTTTAACCCCTAATTATAGATAAACCTTATACCACATTCGAAAGCTTATAACGAGAGGAACATAATGTATATAGTCAACATGTTCCGCAACGCATATTACAGGACTTAAATGTCGAAATACGCGTGAAATTTAAGAAATAGCCAATTTTGAATAATGAAATGGATATTTTGAATAATGGAATGGACTGCTGCAACCCTTTAGCCCCTAATCATAGATAAACTTTATACCTCATTCGAAAGCTTATATCGAGAGGAACAAAATGTATATAGTCAACATGTTCCGCAACGCATATTACAGGACTTAAATGTCGAAATACGCGTGAAAGTTAAGAAATAGCCAATTTTGAATAATGAAATGGATATTTTGAATAATGGAATGGACTGCTGCGACCCTTTAACCCCTAATTATAGATACACCTTATACCTCATTCGAAATCTTATAACGAGAGGAACATAATGTATATAGTCAACATGTTCCGCAACGCATATTACAGGACTTAAATGTCGAAATACGCGTGAAAGTTAAGAAATAGCCAATTTTGAATAATGAAATGGATATTTTGAATAATGGAATGGACTGCTGCAACCCTTTAGCCCCTAAGTATAGATAAACTTTATACCTCATTCGAAAGCTTATAACGAGAGAAACAAAATGTATATAGTCAACATGTTCCGCAACGCATATTACAGGACTTAAATGTCGAAATACGCGTGAAAGTTAAGAAATAGCCAATTTTGAATAATGAAATGGATATTTTGAATAATGGAATGGACTGCTGCGACGCTTAAGCCCCTAATTATAGATAAAATGTATACCTAATTCGACAGCTTATAACGAGAGGAACAAAATGTATATGGTCAACATGTTCCGCCACGCATATTAGAGGACTTAAATGTCGAAATACGCCTGAAAATAAGGAAATCGCCAATTTTGAATAATGAAATGGATATTTTGAATAATGAAATGGACTGCTGCGACCCATTAACCCCTAATTATAGATAAACCTTATACCTCATTCGAAAGCTTATAACGAGAGGAACAAAATGTATATAGTCAACATGTTCCGCAACGCATATTAGAGCACTTAAATGTCGAAATACGCGTGAAAGTTAAGAAATAGCCAATTTTGAATAATGAAATGGATATTTTGAATAATGGAATGGACTGCTGCGACGCTTAAGCCCCTAATTATAGATAAAATTTATACCTAATTCGAAAGCTTATAAAGAAAGGAACAAAATGTATATAGTCAACATGTTCCGCCACGCATATTAGAGGACTTAAATGTCGAAATACGCGTGAAAGTTAAGAAATAGCCAATTTTGAATAATGAAATGGATATTTTGAATAATGGAATGGACTGCTGCGACCCTTCAACCCCTAATTATAGATAAACCTTATACCTCATTCGAAAGCTTATAACGAGAGGAACAAAATGTATATAGTCAACATGTTCCGCCACGCATATTAGAGGACTTAAATGTCGAAATACGAGTGAAAGTTAAGAAATAGCCAATTTTGAATAATGAAATGGATATTTTGAATAATGGAATGGACTGCTGCGACCCTTTAACCCCTAATTATAGATATACCTTATACCTCATTCGAAAGCTTATAACGAGAGGAACATAATGTATATAGTCAACATGTTCCGCAACGCATATTACAGGACTTAAATGTCGAAATACGCGTGAAAGTTAAGAAATAGCCAATTTTGAATAATGAAATGGTTATTTTGAATAATGGAATGGACTGCTGCGACCCTTTAACCCCTAATTATAGATAAACCTTATACCTCATTCGAAAGCTTTTAACGAGAGGAACAAAATGTATATAGTCAACATGTTCCGCAACGCATATTAGACGACTAAAATGTCGAAATACGCGTGAAAGTTAAGAAATAGCCAATTTTGAATAATGAAATGGATATTTTGAATAATGGAATGGACTGCTGCGACCCTTAAGCCCCTAATTATAGATAAAATTTATGCCTAATTCGAAAGCTTATAACGAGAGAAACAAAATGTATATGTTCCGCAACGCATATTAGAGGACTTAAATGTCGAAATACGCGTGAAAATTAGGAAATCGCCAATTTTGAATTATGAAATGGATATTTTGAATAATGGAATGGACTGCTGCGACCCTTTAGCCCCTAATTATAGATAAACTTTATACCTCATTCGAAAGCTTATAACGAGAGGAAAAAAATGTATATAGTCAACATGTTCCGCAACGCATATTAGAGGACTTAAATGTCGAAATACGCATGAAAATTAAGAAATAGTCAATTTTGAATAATGAAATGGATATTTTGAATAATGGAATGGACTGCTGCGACATTTAGCCCCTAATTATAGATAAACTTTATACCTCATTCGAAAGCTTATAACGAGAGGAACAAAATGTATATAGTCAACATGTTCCGCAACGCATATTAGAGGACTTAACTGTCGACATACGCGTGAAAGTTAAGAAATACCCAATTTTGAATAATGAAATGGATATTTTGAATAATGGCATGGACTGCTGCGACCCTTAAGCCTCTAATTATAGATAAACATTATACCTCATTTTAAAGCTTATTACGAGAGAAACAAAATGTATATAGTCAACAAGTTCCGCAACGCATATAAGACAAGTAACGAACGACCTAAATATCGAAATACACTTGAACAATAAGAAATAGCTTATGTTGTATAATAGGATGGACTTCTGCAACCGTACAGTTCCTAATAAAGGCAAAATTGATACACCAAATAAAAGCTTATTTATAGAGAAATAGACTGAGTATAAACGATATGTTCTGCAATGACCATTAGAGGGGTTATTGGGGACGTAAATGCCAAAATACGCGTGAAAAATAAGAAACAGTCTATTTTGAATAATGAAATGGATATTTTTAATAATGGAATGTACTGCTGGGACCCTTCAGCCCTTAATTACAGACCTTCCTCTTACCTCATTCGGAAGCTTATAAAAAGAGGAACAAATGGTATATAGTCAATTTATTCTGCGCAGTAACAAGGGACTAAAAATCGAAATACGCTTGAACATTTTGAGGGGAGTTTCTGCTTGGACTGCACCTAAAAATCCGAAAATCTTGCACGCTCGTTGAGGAGGTTAAGAAGGCAAAACGTTGTTGGTTGGGCTTGAAGGGGAAAAGTGGGTGTTGGGGTTGTGGGAAAATGTAATTTTGTGGAAAAAAGAAAATACACCAAAACAAATCCACAGATAGGATAAACACAATGGATTGTAAGATTACAAATATGTCTGATCAGAGAGTTAATGGCGCAAAGGGTAGACATTTTGGAAAATACTGATGAGGAAACCCTCAAATGGCGAGAAGTAGGTCAGGAATCACCCTGGACTGTCAAAGACATTTAAAATATTGACATGAAGTGTTGGTTCGCAAAAGTTATAACCTTGTGCTGGAAAGAGAAAAATATCCGCACTTGGGGATGTGAAAGACTTAACAAGCAGCTGAACACCGTCTGGACAAAGAGAGACACCGATGGAGCTGTGCAAATCTTGAGCTATGAATTGAAATACTAGAGGCTCTCAAGAGCTTGTATCGCTCACCTGATTCTACTTGGGTTTTTGAAATCATATACACAAATATAAAATTTGGCTAAAACTAACAACACAACCTCATAAGGAAAGGAACATTCAGGCTATATTTGATTCATTCAATTCGGTGGTTCTCTAGAAGAAGACTTGTGTATGCATTTCACATAGGGTCCTATGTAAAACTAATTTCACCACTGGCGGCCATCTTGGATGATGGATTGGCTACAAAGTAATAACACTTGGTCAGCATCTCATAAGGAAAATTTGTGCCATGTTTGGTTTCAGTCCATTCAGTGGTTCTCTAAAAGAATTCAGTTGTATGCATTTCTCCAAGGGTCCTATGTTTAACCAAGTCCCCCAATGGTGGCCATCTTGGATGATGGATCGGCTACAGAGTAACAACACTCTGTCAGCACCTTATAAAGAACATTCATGCCTTGTTTGGTTTCATTCCATTCAGTAGTTCTCTGAAAGAAGTCATTTTCTTTAAAATAAGTCATTTGTATGCATTTCCCATAGGGTCCTATGTTAAACTAAGTCCCCCGCTGGCGGCCATCTTATATATTGGATCGGCTACAAAGTAACAACACTTGGTCAGCACCTCATAAGGAGTGCCTTGTTTGTTTCAGTCCATTCAGTGATTCACTAAAAGAAGTCATTTGTATGCATTTCCCGTAGGGTCCTATGTTAAACCAAGTCCCCCACTGGTGGCCATCTTGGATAATGGATCGGCTACAAAGTAACAACACTAATTGTCTTGGTCATCACCTCATAAGGAACATTCATGCCATGTTAGGTTTCATTCCATTCAGTGGTTCTCTTTAAGAAGTAATGTGTATGCATTTCCCATAGGGTCCTATGTTAAACTAAGTCCCCCGCTGACGGCCATCTTGGATGATGAATCGGCTACAAAGTGACAACACTTGGTCAAAACCTCACAAGGAACATTCATGCCATGTTTTGTTTTATTCCATTTAGTGGTTCTCCAGAAGAAGTTCAAAATGTTAAATGTTAACGACGACGACGGACGACGGACGACGGACGCGAAATGGTGAGAAAAGCTCACTCAGGTTAGCTAACAACAGGCGCACAGGGTATGACTACCACGACTTTTGTATTTTTAATAAAAATGGTATGATTGGAAGTGTGAGAATATGTTGTTAAGGCCTGAAAATGGGGTTCAAACTATTGAATTGGGTAGGAAAAACCTAAAAGAAGCATTTTGACAGATCCTCGCTGAAACTTGACATGGGTTGCTGCATCTGATCTTAAGGTCGTAGTAGTTTTTGAGTCAAACTCTTCATCATCGATCTGGTCATCATCAGCTAAAGCCGATCTGACACATTGTTCAACCAAGGACTTTTTGGACTAGGCCAATCGCAAAGTATCGTGGTGTTTCTTTTTCTTTTTGGTTACATGCCTAGAAAATAGTGTGAGATCCATTACGGTGATAGCATTCAAGCAAGATAGAAATCCCAGAGGAAGGGTGGCTTTAACACCTGTGCCGGTCAAAGCTGAACCCAGGTTACTGCTGGTTATCACCAAACTACCCACAGAACAAGCACACAGTGTTACAGATACAGCTTTGTCCAGACGTACATAGGCGTTAAATGTAGTTTGATACCTTCCATTTTTGTATCGAGTTGATTCTACACACATTCGACTATAGTCGCCGGTACCCAGAATCTAAATCGTTCATCTATTTTATAGGAGCATACCGAGGAGGGGAATGTTTTTAAAGAGGCTGTTAGCATCCAAATATAAGATCAGACCAGCTCCGTCGTGGAATTGCTGACCACGCTTCAAGTAAAGTCCAGTTCCATAGGTAATCCGGGCGTTTGCGGATTTGAGGTAGAGACCGTTGACACTTGGTTTCACTGCGCAAACGCATCCACCACGCTACAGGTACAATCCAGACCTTAAGGCCTTCTTGACGGCTTCACCACCCAAACCGGTCAAGGCTCCAACACCCAAGGCTGGTAGAATGGTCTTTTGCTATCATGGAGAGTGCCCTTATTCCCAGCCCTGCCAGCATGGGTAGATATCCACCTACTTGTTGCGTTTACCTTCATTTGGGTGATACTCAGCTTCCGATTCATTCCACCAGTACCTTTTGGGGAGAGGCTTGGTAATCTTTTGAACCTTTAGAGAGGTGAGCCAGCTTTGCATGGGACAAATGCAGACTTGACAGTCCGTTGTAGAAGAAAAGAGGGACAAAAGATACCAAAGGGACAGTCAAACTCATAAATCTAGAACAAACTGACAACGCCATGGCTAAAAATGAAAAAGACAAACAGAAAAACAATAGTACACATGACACAACATAGAAAACTAAAGAATAAACAACACGAACCCCACCAAAAACTAGGGGTGATCTCAGGTGCTCCGGAAGGGTAAGCAGATCGTGCTCCACATGCGGCATCCGTCGTGTTGCTTATGTGATAACAAATCCGGTAAATAGTCTAATTCGGTAGGTCAAATTCATGAAAGGGAAGGGGATTGTAGTTATGACGTAAGGAACATATCCGATATCATTTGTGAAACGGTTATTCCATAACGGTCAACCAACTCGTGATGGCGTCCGTAAAATTTTCGAGGGATGATTTCAACTTCACCATTTGGAACTCTTGGTTTAATAGCTTCCTTGTGAGCAGTAACCCTATATCAAGAAAATCATGATAGGAAATGCAAGCACGGGAATATCGTATCAATTGGGAGATATATACCCCGTATGCAAGTGCTGCTGGAATGTTGCTACTTAGAAATGGAAACTTCACAATTGGAAAGCATAAATCATCTCTTTTGTCGTAAAGTTTTGTCTTCAACCGACCCTCATTGACAATTTCCAGATGTAAGTCAAGATATGAAGCCGACTCAACTGTATCTGTAGTATCCTTTATCTCCAATTCGATAGGATAGATGCGTTCCACATAGTCACCAAATTTTGAATTGTTTAGTGAAAGAACGTCATCTATATAGAGAAAAGTAGAGTTAAAGGATATTGCTAACTTCTTATCTTTCTTCCTAAGAAGTTCCTGCATGAAGTCAGCCTCATAATAATAAAGAAACAAGTCAGCAAGTAGAGGGGCACAGTTTGTTCCCATTGGGATGCCGACAGTCTGTTGAAAAACACGTCCTCCGAACGTAACAAATATGTTGTCAATAAAAAAATCAAGCATCTTGATAATATCGGTTTCGGAGAATTTTTTGTTTGAATCAGAGTGATTCTTTACAAAGTAGGATTTATCACTCCCTAAGACAAGATACTTGTATCTACGTTGGCCATTCTTTTTTTTATGAAGCAAAGTAATACCAACTCTTTTCATTTGTCTTTTAGTTTGGCATGTGGAATACTTGTGTAAAGAGTAGAAAGGTCAAATGTTTTAATACTGTTACAAGATGAAAGAGGGTTAGATTGTATGTACTCTAAAATATCTTTGGAATTTTAAAGTATCGACATCTGATTCACGCCACCTCTAGAATAGGCAGTTTCACAATAACTTTGAAGCCCGTATTTGACTGCTGATAAAATAGATGTTAATAACTTAGAAAGGGGTTTCGTGGGGCACATGGAAGACCCAGCAATATACCGTTGTTTGTAAGGACACTTATGTAGTTTAGGTATCCAATACAGTGATGGAAGATCCAGTTCTTCATCTTTGGTTGAAATACTAAAGGAACAAAGAACAGACCTATGATTATCCAGGATTTCCTCTTTGGAAAGTGTCGAGAGGGTATATGTTGAGTTTCCAAGTGAATTGTCTATACCTAATTCGTTTATCAAGCATTTAATGTAATGACTTTTACAGACAAAAACGATGTTATTTGGGGCTTTGTCTGCGGGGACAACAACATATTTATCATGGAGGTCGGATAGGTGTTTAGCAACATTTGGGTCTTTGAAGATTGACTTAGCATGGGCATTGATGGACCAATTCGGTTTCTTAATTCTGATTCGTGATAAGTCATTTATTCATACCTCTCGATCGATTTGCCTACCGTCTTAGTCGTTGAGATATGTTTGCATGCGATTGCTGGTTTGCAAGATCACTGGTAAGTATACTAGTTTTTGGGGTTTTTGAATGATTCTTATACCAGGACCGTCTGCGGGGAAAAAAGCTGTAGATGGAAGACTGCTGTAATACCATTTACATAACTTATATGGTTGATATAGTATGGCGGCTTTGTGAAAAATTGGGCACATCCTGCTACAAACATGAAGTTTGGCACAGACCTTCCTAAACTATTTCTCTTTTATTTCAGATAGTGAGGCATTTGAAAAAAATGTCTCATTTCCGGTAAAATTCAAAATGGCGGACATCATTCTTTAATTAGCCCAATACCGAAGGCTAGTATGTGAATAGACGTTATGAACATGCTACTATCATGAAATTTGGTACAAACCTTTGTTATGTAATCCTTTAGATATATGCTATAGATTAGACGTCTTCAAAAACCCTACTTCCCGTAAAAGCCGACATGGTGGACATTGTACTAAAATAAGCTTACTTTTAGGGAGGGTAATTGAAATGTATTTTAAACTATTGCTACTTTCAATATATTGAGCAGGAACCTTTCTTTGCTGCTTGTCATGGATACAATGTATAAGACATATTTCTTTAAAACCATACTTCCGGATATATCCAATATGGACATAGAAATATTGTATTTCATTTTAATATTTAACTTTTTTCCCAATGTAAAGAAAATGTTTTTTTAGCTGGTCACTAAATTTTTGGCTTTCTCACTTCCAAATTCAAGCCAAAGTTCGTCTGCCCCTATTTCACTGAATAGCCAGACATCAATGACAGCAACATCAGTATCGACCTTTCGAGCCATGACTCAGTTGAAGTCTGTGTTTCACTGCATCAGACACATGCATCTTGTTTCAAGTGTCAGCCTCTTCGTGTGAACATGGTGCTAAGCTTGAAACATCATCATGTGGTGGATAACACAAAACATCATGAGTAAGTGTTGCTACAACTACCTTTTCCTCAAAATAGGTTGAGCAATCTGTTGCGAATGAAAACTTAAAAGTTCTTACTTATTGTCGTCATCTTTCAGAACACTTTGCCAATTTTGAGGATTTTGTTTGGACTCTGGGTTCGTCTGTGTATTCCCCTTTCCCTAAATGTAGCTCTTGCTTCTTATAAAAATGCTCCTGATATTATATCTTATCTACCTCGTGATGTATTTCAAGTTAATAACCATGCTCACATTAAGAAGCTGCGATTGAATCATGTTGCATGTGTCTAATGTGATGAAACACGAACTTGCACGAATCATGATTCGAATAGTCGTTACTGATGATGCTGTCATTACTGTTTCGCTATTCTGTGACAAGGGTAGACGGACTATGGGTTGTGGTTTGGAGGGCAAAAAGTTTTTTTTATAAATATACTAGTATATCAATTACCTTTCAAATGCACCTGGCAATGAGTGATTACAAACACTTATTGTGATCCATGTATTTACCGGTTGTGATATAGTTTTCTGATTGCTTGAAAAGGAAAAAATTGTGGGCTACATTGATGGCAATTTGAAGATGTGAATTTAAGGTAAAGAATGATGATTGATCAGTATAAATCATCGAGGTTTAACTGTAAGATCACACAAACATGGTTAACGATTCAAGAAACTAACTATTTACGCAATAGGGAAGACTAATTGAGGGTATTCCCTCAACTTGGTCTAGACTTTTCAAGCATGTAAAACGTGCAATATACTAAGGCAGGTGTTTAGAGGGGACGAGCTTGGAATTGGCTATTATGCTACCCAGTTCAGGCGCTAATGGATGGCGAAGGGACAAATATGATCACTTATTAATAACTCTTTCTAATGCCTCATCATTTTGGCAGAAGCTTGTACATTGTGGATGTACTGGGGAATGAAGTTCAATGAAAAGATTCTACATCCTAAGCATCAGAAACAAAAGCAATACAATCTACAGTTTAAGTGGACACATACTTCAACAAGTCAAGCATGACCCGTTCCTAGTCCTTAATATTTCGGAATACCTCAAATGGACCACCCACAAATTAAACATTTCGCTCGTCAGATCAACGATGGAATATGGAGCCATAGTATGGGACCCATACACGGTAACAAACACAAATAAGCTAGAAAGGATACAACGGCAAGCGGCAAGATTCATCACTAGCTATTACAAGTCAAGAGAGGACGGTTGTGTCTCCAATATGATTGCCAAACTGGAACTACAAGACCTCTTTACAATTGCAAGACGAACAAGTTAGAAGTTGATGTTTATGTACAAAGTGGTTCAGAGGCTGATTCCCGTTATTGAACCAGACGGATTTATACAAAAGCACGTCCTAAGAGAAACATAACTGCCAATAAGTTCGAAGATTACCACGCAACAAATATTGTGGAAAACAAGTTAGAATCACTCTAAGTGTTTTGACATTCCACTAAGCAAAACACCACAATACTCAAACTCACTCTTTGAAAAGACAGTGATCGCGTCAAATCAGCTACACAACACTGTAGACTTAGTGTTTGCATCAAGCATAGAGAGCGTCAAATCTGCTCTTAATGCTCGTCAATATTATAAAGCACAAAGGTGTCAGTATTCACCTCAAAACAAACAAAACCCTTGAATAGACTTATTAAGAAGGGATATAGTTACGATACTGTTGTCAGGTCATTAAAGATTGCATATTTTGGCGTTAATATTGATTCACTTATAGGGTCTTTGCATCGGAACTAAACACATTTATCAAAAAACAGTTGTTGGCATGACACGGGTTATGTTCTTCTCATTTATTTTATGATGGTATGATACTAAAACCCTAACGGGGAGGATTGTGCCTGATGTTCATACTATGAAATCATAATCTTTCAGTCAGTTTAATTGAAGTCTGGAGCTGGCATGTCAGTTAACTGCTAGTAGTCTGTTGTTATTTATGTATTATTGTCATTTTGTTCATTTTCTTTGGTTACATCTTTTGATATCAGACTCGAATTTCTCTTGAACTGATTTTAAATGTGCGTATTGTTATGCATTTACTTTTCTACATTAGCTCGAGGTATAGGTGGAGGGTTGGGATCTCACAAACATATTTAACCCAGCCGCATTTTTGCGCTTGTCCCAAGGCAGGAGCCTCTGGCCTTTGTTAGGCTTGTATTATTTCAATTTTAGTTTCTTGTGTACAATTTGGAAATGAGTATGGCGTTAATGATCACTGAACTAGTACTAGTTTAGGGGCCAGCTGAAGGACGCCTCCGGGTGCGGGAATTTCTCGCTACATTGGAGACTTGTTGGTGACCTTCTACTGTTGTTTTTTCGGTCGGTTTGTTGTCTCTTTGACACATTCTCCATTTCAATTCTCAATTTTATATACTGATACAAATACAGAGGATATCGTGGTCGTTGTTAATGTGAAAAATCGGGTCTCCCCTGCACTGCTTTGTTTTCATGTGGTGGTGACAATGAATGAATATGTTTTTTTTAGCCAAAAAGTAGTAACTTGATTTGTTTTAGTGTTATAGTAATTTAAGTTTCAATCAATCTATCTAAAACTTTAAATCAAAGATGTGGTTTGGGGACTCATTTCTTAAATCTACGCCATATGTTTTTTTTTACCGGAAGTGTTATTTAAAAGTTTAGATCAGAATAATTTAGTGGAAAACTAGAAAACAAAGTTTAATGACAAGCAACAAAACCCACAAGAGCGTTTTCTTTTTATTTTGAAAAAAGTAGAATGTTGAAATAGAAAATAGATATTTCTATGTCCGCAATTTTGGATATTACCGGAAGTAATGTTTTGAAAGAGATATGTCTTATACATTGTATCCACGAGAGACACAAAAGAAAGGTTTGCTGCACAATGTAATGATAGTAGCAATACATTAAAACACATTTTATTTACCCTCCCTAAAAATGTGCTTATTCTAGAAGTATGTGCGCCTTGTTGGACTATACCAGAAGTAGGGTTTTTGAAGATAATTAATCTCTATCATATAGCCAAAGGTAGTAGATAACAAAGATTGGTACCTAATATTATGTTAGTAGCATGATAATAATACCTTTTCACATATTAGACTTCGACACAGGGCGGATTTAAGTATGATAACCCTATTTTTTATTTTACCGGAAGTGAGACTTTTTGCAGATGTCTCTGTTTCTGAAATGAAAGAGGAATAGTTGAGGAAGGTCTATGCCAAATGTCATGCTTGTAGCAGGATGTGTACAAATCGTCTCAAATATATGTGTAGCCGCCGCACTAATATCACTATTCCCAAGAATGCTGTTGATTCTGATGATATTTACAATGAGCTCCCCGTCTTGTATAGCCGTTTGTGATCAAACCGAACTTGTAAATCTGCCCTTTGAATCCCAAGATGTGTTGATGCTATTGACAACGTTGATAGAGGTTGGCGAGAGTCATCGTTGCTCTTAGGGTGAAACTCGCATTGAAGTCTAGCGCCGGGTAGCGTTCTGCGATGAGAGTGACGTAGATAGTTCGCAACTGGCAGTGGTCGAACACGATTGCATTTTGAGTCTGATCGTACTACGATGATGTATCTCGGTTTTTTTCCGACCGCTCTTGGCAGACAAACACCAGTGGAACTGTAAGTTTGGGGTAACACTTGTAGAATCACACTGTCGTATTCGGAAACCACATTCGATCTTACTTTTTCTATGGATGGTCTTGTACAACCGCAGTTTTGTTTTCATCGGAAGGAAGGAAGGACATGAGAACAAACCAAGAGATCTGACTCAGGTTGATTTTCGCCACGTCCACAGGTTGATTTTCGCCACGTCGTTGACGGCAGTAGCAGGATAGCATTGTCGTCCGAGTCGCTTACGAGTGACAATTCGTGCTTGATCCATGCACAATCTTGCCGAAAATGTGTCTCGGATGTATGGTGAATGAAAACGATCCTTTGTTTGCGGGCTAGTTGATAATATACCCATGTCCTGCTGCAAACCCTATGTTTTCGGCCTCGGCTTCGGTAGATGGTTCTTTGTACCACAGCTAGTTGAATCCTTGGAATTTGGAGAAATTGTTGGGATAAATCAACATTCCCAGCATGATGATGGCAACGACTGGGATGTTCGATCAGCTAGCTTGAGAGCTTGCATTTATTGTATTTGATGGTCTTACTTCGGCCTTACTTCCTGTGGTTTTGGTGGCAGATGAAGTAAACATGTGTGCAGCCAAACTGGCGATTGTTTCAAACAGACATCTACCACCGTATGCGTACTTTCAGGCGTAACCTTTCCTGATTTGCAACCTTTACTAATAGGATGCTATGATGAAGCGCCATATATTCTTCATGATATGTCTACCTTTTTTCATAGCATGGAAAATCGATACAATTTCGTTGCGCACACCATTATTTCCTGCTCGGTAAGCTGTAGCACACAGTTCCAAGCGATCGAGAAGTTGCTTGAAGTGGAAAAAAAAGCATGGTTTGCAGCTCAATGCCAAACTAATACTTCTGGTAGATGTGGGACACGATTCCCTTCCACATGTACTTCTTATTCGCCTTCGGGGTTCTTGCAAGGATGGAATTTCCTTTATAGATAGTACCGGAACTTTTCAGGATCTCTGCATAGTCGTCAGGGTCGTCGAGCTCGAACGATTATGGTTTCTTTTTTACCATGACTTCCCAGAAGCCAAGGGTTCCTTTTTACTTCACTCTGTCCATAAAAACATTATCGCCGTCAAAAATAACTAGTGAGCTTCCGATGAAGATACCAACGTCGGCATACTGAGCTGCAAATGCTGCTGTTCTCGAGCTCAGAGGAAGGTGTCTGTATGTCAAGTAATGAGTAGTGGGTCGGCAAACTATGGCGGTGGTGAAGGGATGGCTGGCTGGCACTGTTGCAGGAAGGTCTGCCATATTTTCGATGATCTGTGAAGCTGCCTCTCGCTGAGCCTCAACCACAGGCGTGATCACCTTTTAAAGGTCCCAGCTAAGTTCAGACTTGTCGAGACGATGCTGTATATAACTGGATTGAATCTTCCGTTTGGTGTCTTGCAACTTACGTCATTTATCTAATACTAGTAGATCGAATGCTGTTGCGCGACCCTAAGCGTTTGTGTGAACGCCTTAATTTATGAGTTGCACATGAAAGTATTACACAGCTGATACGGATCCCTTTTCTTCGATAGATTCACGTGTCATGGGTATGTGAACTAATGGACTCAAATCGTCTTGGCAGGGCATTGGTATTAAGAAAATTGCTCCACCTTACCATAATGGTGGGAGTCCTTGCGTTGAAATCACCACCACCGCTTTAGATCGGGTGAAGAATCACGCAACCGCATTTTCAACATATGCTCCTCATATCGACTGGAATCCACTCAAAATTGTATTTGCAGGGCCATTCGAACTGTGTCCAGATATTCTTTATACCTAAAGAAATATTCGAGCTGATCCATTCTTTATCTTATACCGCATAGCACTCATTTAGTTTGCATCGATATTTTCCATTTGCCTTGGACCAGAAATGCTTACACAGAACGTCAAACTGTTTCTTGGTGAGATCGTTGCAGTGATTGCGTCGGATGTGGTCGATTTTCTCAGCGTTCTTCTGGGAGATGCAGGAGAAGTAGGCATTATCCGGGATCGACTGGATGGGCAGTGTGAAGTAGTTCTGGTACAGGTAGAAACAGTCGTCATTGTCTTCACACGTGTTCTGTTTTCTCAACATCGTAGAACACCATGAGGTTCACCATGAGGTTCTTGCGGCTGTGATCAAGTACTCGGGGGTCTAGTACATCACTTCCTTGCTCGAAGAAAAAAGTGTCGATACTCGGGTGTCGTAGTGGTAGTAAGGTGTTGACCACATCGATCAACGAGAAGGGTGACTTGCCCTGCACTGTAGGAGGCCTCGGATATCTTCTTTGGGGAAGCTTTATTCCAGCGCTTGCTCCAACAGCTGGTAGATAGGTTGGTGAATGGATTATCCGAAGACGAACAATTGGTTGTAATCGGAGCTATCCATCGCACAGGAATAGGTTGTTTAGCTGCGTCGTCTTACCACAGTCCCAATGATCGACCGTCTTATCGATCATTGAAGTAGGAGGTAGTGATTACTCCTCGTGTGAGCGTTAGCACTCTATGAAATGTCCTTAATGTTCATTTGTTAAAATAAAATAGCGATGGTTTTCTGTGTGAAAGTCGTAGGAAGATGGACACAGGTAACACCAGCGAGGTAATGACCAGCAACGGGCGACGGTGAAAGGTTGGCAACTACAAGGTGTGCGATGCCAAGATGTCTAAGTTTGTTTCTACAACCGGTACATGGTTCATGAACAATCTAATCAACCGATTACCCATGAAAATGCATCTACCCGGACACAACTTCACCAGGCCAGGGACTTAACTTAGAAAGCGACAACTTCCCGACGACACCCTGAAGGCTTGGTCAAAACCCATTAATCAGGTTGACGAGGCAGCATATCACCACGATCTTTGTTATGCTCAGTACAATGATTCATCCGCACACAACTCCATCGTTCACGAAGCTATGCTACAATGTAGCCTCGCTTAACACTTGGACTGCAGCATCGTCGGACCCATCATCAGTACCAAAGTTGGATTCGTTCTGGGTGTTAAAAAAAAAAATTCGCTGGACCGATGAGCTAGCTGAGGGGTTCACAAACCAGTTCGACGCTAGTTTCATAAACGCTGTGTAGCGGTGGGTGGTGTGGATGAGACCTGGGCGGGCGACCTTTTTGATATGAGTGACTTTTCCAGGGACAAGGGAAATGAATTTATCCTGAGCATTATCGATGTATTTTCCAAATATGGCTGGATTATACCACTCAAGAAAAAGAAGGGTGACATTGCGGAATGCATTCCAAGCGGTGTGCCCAAGAAGCTATCGACAAACAAAGGCAAAAATTTTACAACAAACACGTAAAAGCAAGGTATCGATATCTACTCCAGCGGGAACGAAGACAATTCGAGTATTGTCAAACGTTCGAAACTTTTCAGCCAACTCCACACGCACCTATATCGATGTCCTGGACGATCTTGTTCGCCAGTACAATACCAACAAACACCGCTATCAAGATGGCCCCTGTTGTCGTAAGTCATAAGGAGCATAAAAACAATTTGTATTGGAACCTTTCCCTCCCATTCAAACACCGCGAATTTCCGAAACAGAAAGGTACTTTCGAGAAGGGATACACCCCGCTGGACCGAGGAAGTATTCACCATTTTTGTCATATGTCCAATCGGCCTCCTACGATCTTTTTATCCATCTCCTCAAGAGTTTCAACAAAGTCCGTGGCCGCGGTGAAAATCTAGTTTCCCGAGTGAAAGTATCCCCCGTTCTCATCATCCGCATTACCTGTTGGATTAATATTTACAAAGGTACATACAGTGCATGATTACATTGTTTTGCCCCTTAAAACGCCCAATCGCCTTTAACTTACATCCGTGACACCAGAGAGACCCTAAGGGTGGTATGCACGTCCATGCCAATAAGCGGGGTCATATTCCAGGTAGTAAATAAATCTTTAAACGTTTTTTTTTCGGCGAATGTACCTCAATTTTATCCGCAATGGCTTTCCTATCTTCTAAAATCTGTTCCTGTACCTTCTTTAGCAGTCGATCAGCCTGCTAACCCTTTTCGACCCAAGTTGTTTTGCCTGGGTGACAACCTCCTCGTGTAGGGTTTGGGACGACGATGAATTTTAAGATTTGTCTTCGTTTCTATCAACTCTCAACCAACTGATATTTTCTCAACCGGGATTACCCTCGAAGGTGGTTCATTTTGGCTATATTTGACGTTTTCAACTACTAACTCCATGTTCAATTGGATCAATGTCTTCATCATAACAAAAAAATCAATTTAGGTCACCCCAAAACCACCATTCCCAATTTACTGTTTTTAGACCCATTTTTTGGGCCTACAAAACATATATATTCGAACACATTCGATCCTACAATCCTTATAAAAAATAAGAAAGTCGAGAAACGTACGCGGTGCGTCATGATTTTTCATCCCATAGCTCACAATTTGCACAGCTCCATCGGTTCTCTCTTTGCCAAGACGGTAGTCAGTTGCTTATTTAATCTCTCATATCCCCATGTGCGAATAGTTTCCGCTTTCCAGCACAAGGTTATAATTTTGCAGGTCTTTACTTCGTGTCGAAGTATTTAATGTCTTTGACAATCAAGGTTGAGTCCTGCCCTACTGTTCGCAATTTGATAATTTCCTCATCATTGCAGCGCTGTTCTCGATTGGCCTTTACAGCGGCCATTTTTTTTTCAGAATTTCTACCTCTTGTGCCGTATACTATCTCTGACCAGACATATTTGTAATCTTAAAGTCCATTGTATTTATTATATCTGTGAATTTCTATTTCTGTGTGTGTGTGTTTATTTCATCCACAAAGAAAACGTTTCCCTCGGCTCCAACATAAAAATGGGTGTGTGGCAGAACTCTCGTAATCATGCTACTGTTCATCTCTTAATAAGCCTTCAATTGAGGTATAAGGTAATAAGGGCCTGGGGTCAACGGCTCACAACAGTCCATTCTGTAAGACAAGTGTTCTGTAATTCAAAATATGCATTTCATTATTCAAAATTGGCTATTTTTTTATTTTCATGCATATTTTGGCATTTAGGTCCTCCGTAACCCCTCTAATGGTCATTGCGGCACATATCATTTATACTCAAGTTATTCCTCTATCAATACGCTTTAATTTGGTGAATAAAATTTGCCTTTGTTAGGGACTGAAGGGCTGTAGTAGTCCATTCCATTAATCAAAATAAGCTATTTCTTAATGTTCAAGCGTATTTCGATATTTAGGTCGTTCGTTACTTCTCTAATATGCGTTGCGGAACTTGTTGACAATAAACATTTTGTTCCTCTCGAAATATGCTTTCGAATGAGGTACGAAGTCTATCTATAATTAGAGGCTAAAGGGTTGCAGCAGTCCATACCATTATTCAAAATATCCATTTCATTATTCAAAATTGGCTGTTTCTTAATTTCCACGCGTATTTCGACATTTAAATCCTCTAATATGCGTTGCGGAACATGTTGACTATATACATTTTGTTCCTCTCGTTATAAGCTTTCGAATGAGGTATAAAGTTTATCTATAATTAGGGGTTAAAGGGTTGCAGCAGTCCATTCCATTATTTAAAATATCCATTTCATTATTCAAAATTGGCTATTTCTTAATTTTCACGCGTATTTCGACATTTAAGTCCTCTAATATGCGTTGCAGACCAAGTTGACTATATACAATTTGTTTCTCTCGTTATAAGCTTTTGAACAAGGTATACAGTTTATCTATAATTAGAGGCTAAAGGGTCGCAGTAGTCCATTCCATTATTCAAAATATCCATTTTATTATTCAAAATTGGCTATTTCTTAACTTTCACGCGTATTTCGACATTTAAGTCCTCTAATATGCGTTGCGGAACATGTTGACTATATACATTGTGTTCCTCTTGTAATAAGCTTTCGAATGAGGTATAAGGTTTATCTATAATTAGGGGCTAAAAGGTCGCAGCAGTCCATTCCATTATTCAAAATATCCATTTCATTATTCAAAATTGGCTATTTTATTAACTTTCACGCGTATTTCGACATTTAAGTCCTCTAATATGCGTTGCGGAACATGTTGACTATATACATTTTGTTCCTCTCGTTGTAAGCTTTCGAATGAGGTTGAAGGTTTATCTATAATTAGGGGCTAAAGGGTTGCAGCAGTCCATTCCATTATTCAAAATATCCATTTCATTATTCAAAATTGGCTGTTTCTTAACTTTCACGCGTATTTCGACATTTAAGTCCTCTAATATGCGTTGCGGAACATGTTGACTATATACATTGTGTTCCTCTCGTAATAAGCTTTCGAATGAGGTATAAGGTTTATCTATAATTAGGGGCTAAAAGGTCGCAGCAAACCATTCCATTATTCAAAATATCCATTTCATTATTCAAAATTGGCTATTTCTTAACTTTCACGCGTATTTCGACATTTAAGTCCTGTAATATGCGTTGCGGAACATGTTGACTATATACATTTTGTTCCTCTCGTAATAAGCTTTCGAATGAGGTATAAGTTTTATCTATAATTTGAGGTTGAAGGGTCGCAGCAGTACATTCCATTATTCAAAATATCCATTTCATTATTCAAAATTGGCTATTTCTTAACTTTCACGCGTATTTCGAGATTAAAGTCCTCTAATATGCGTTACGGAATATGTTGACTATATACATTTTGTTCCTCTCGTTATAAGCTTTTGAATTAGGTATAAATTTTATCTATAATTAGGGGCTTAAGGGTCGCAGCAGTCCATTCCATTATTCAAAATATCCATTTCATTATTCAAAATTGGCTATTTCTTAACTTTCACGCGTATTTCGACATTAAAGTCCTGTAATATGCGTTGCGGAACATGTTGACTATATACATTATGTTCCTCTCGTTATAAGCTTTCGAATGAGGTATAAGTTTTATCTATAATTTGGGGTTGAAGGGTTGCAGCAGTCCATTCCATTATTCAATATATCCATTTCATTATTCAAAATTGGCTATTTCTTAACTTTCACGCGTATTTCGACATTAAAGTCCTCTAATATGCGTTACGGAATATGTTGACTATATACATTTTGTTCCTCTTGTTATAAGCTTTTGAATTAGGTATAAATTTTATCTATAATTAGGGGCTTAAGGGTCGCAGCAGTCCATTCCATTATTCAAAATATCCATTTCATTATTCAAAATTGGCTATTTCTTAACTTTCACGCGTATTTCGACATTTAAGTCCTGTAATATGCGTTGCGGAACATGTTGACTATATACATTTTGTTCCTCTCGTTATAAGCTTTCGAATTGGGTATAAGGTTTATCTATAATTAGGGGCTAAAAGGTCGCGGCAGTCCATTCCATTATTCAAAATATCCATTTCATTATTCAAAATTGGCTATTTCTTAACTTTCACGCGTATTTCGACATTTAAGTCCTCTAATATGCGTTGCGGAATATGTTGACTATATACATTTTATTCCTCTCGTTATAAGCTTTCGAATTAGGTATAAATTTTATCTATAATTAGGGGCTTAAGGGTCGCAGCAGTCCATTCCATTATTCAAAATATCCATTTCATTATTCAAAATTGACTATTTCTTAACTTTCACGCATATTTCGACATTTAAGTCCTCTAATATGCGTTGCGGAACATGTTGACTATATACATTTTGTTCCTCTTGTTATAAGCTTTCGAATGAGGTATAAAGTTTATCTATAATTAGGGGCTAAAGGGTCGCAGCAGTCCATTCCATTATTCAGATATCCATTTCATTATTCAAAATTGGCTATTTCTTAACTTTCACGCGTATTTCGACATTTAAGTCCTCTAATATGCGTTGCGGAACATGTTGACTATATACATTTTGTTCCTCTCGTTATAAGCTTTTGAATAAGGTATAAATTTTATCTATAATTAGGGGCTTAAGGGTCGCAGCAGTCCATTCCATTATTCAAAATATCCATTTCATTATTCAAAATTGGCTATTTCTTAACTTTCACGCGTATTTCGACATTTAAGTCCTGTAATATGCGTTGCGGAACATGTTGACTATATACATTTTGTTCCTCTCGTTATAAGCTTTCGAATGAGGTATAAGTTTTATCTATAATTTGGGGTTGAAGGGTCGTAGCAGTCCATTCCATTATTCAAAATATCCATTTCATTATTCAAAATTGGCTATTTCTTAACATTCACGCGTATTTCGACATTAAAGTCCTGTAATATGCGTTGCGGAACATGTTGACTATATACATTATGTTCCTCTCGTTATAAGCTTTCGAATGAGGTATAAGTTTTATCTATAATTTGGGGTTGAAGGGTTGCAGCAGTCCATTCCATTATTCAATATATCCATTTCATTATTCAAAATTGGCTATTTCTTAACTTTCACGCGTATTTCGACATTAAAGTCCTCTAATATGCGTTACGGAATATGTTGACTATATACATTTTGTTCCTCTTGTTATAAGCTTTTGAATTAGGTATAAATTTTATCTATAATTAGGGGCTTAAGGGTCGCAGCAGTCCATTCCATTATTCAAAATATCCATTTCATTATTCAAAATTGGCTATTTCTTAACTTTCACGCGTATTTCGACATTTAAGTCCTGTAATATGCGTTGCGGAACATGTTGACTATATACATTTTGTTCCTCTCGTTATAAGCTTTCGAATTGGGTATAAGGTTTATCTATAATTAGGGGCTAAAAGGTCGCGGCAGTCCATTCCATTATTCAAAATATCCATTTCATTATTCAAAATTGGCTATTTCTTAACTTTCACGCGTATTTCGACATTTAAGTCCTCTAATATGCGTTGCGGAATATGTTGACTATATACATTTTATTCCTCTCGTTATAAGCTTTCGAATTAGGTATAAATTTTATCTATAATTAGGGGCTTAAGGGTCGCAGCAGTCCATTCCATTATTCAAAATATCCATTTCATTATTCAAAATTGACTATTTCTTAACTTTCACGCATATTTCGACATTTAAGTCCTCTAATATGCGTTGCGGAACATGTTGACTATATACATTTTGTTCCTCTTGTTATAAGCTTTCGAATGAGGTATAAAGTTTATCTATAATTAGGGGCTAAAGGGTCGCAGCAGTCCATTCCATTATTCAGATATCCATTTCATTATTCAAAATTGGCTATTTCTTAACTTTCACGCGTATTTCGACATTTAAGTCCTCTAATATGCGTTGCGGAACATGTTGACTATATACATTTTGTTCCTCTCGTTATAAGCTTTTGAATAAGGTATAAATTTTATCTATAATTAGGGGCTTAAGGGTCGCAGCAGTCCATTCCATTATTCAAAATATCCATTTCATTATTCAAAATTGGCTATTTCTTAACTTTCACGCGTATTTCGACATTTAAGTCCTGTAATATGCGTTGCGGAACATGTTGACTATATACATTTTGTTCCTCTCGTTATAAGCTTTCGAATGAGGTATAAGTTTTATCTATAATTTGGGGTTGAAGGGTCGTAGCAGTCCATTCCATTATTCAAAATATCCATTTCATTATTCAAAATTGGCTATTTCTTAACATTCACGCGTATTTCGACATTAAAGTCCTCTAATATGCGTTGCGGAATATGTTGACTATATACGTTTTGTTCCTCTCGTTATAAGCTTTCGAAATATGTATAAATTTTATCTATAATTAGGGGCTTAAGGGTCGCAGCAGTCCATTCCATTATTCAAAATATCCATTTCATTATTCAAAATTGGCTATTTCTTAACTTTCACGCGTATTTCGACATTTAAGTCCTGTAATATGCGTTGCGGAACATGTTGACTATGTACATTATGTTCCTCTCGTTATAAGCTTTCGAATTGGTTATAAGGTTTATCTATAATTAGGGGCTAAAAGGTCGCGGCAGTCCATTCCATTATTCAAAATATCCATTTCATTATTCAAAATTGGCTATTTCTTAACTTTCACGCGTATTTCGACATTTAAGTCCTGTAATATGCGTTGCGGAACATGTTGACTATATACATTTTGTTCCTCTCGTTATAAGCTTTCGAAATAGGTATAAGTTTTATCTATAATTTGGGGTTGAAGGGTCGTAGCAGTCCATTCCATTATTCAAAATATCCATTTCATTATTCAAAATTGGCTATTTCTTAACTTTCACGCGTATTTCGACATTAAAGTCCTCTAATATGCGTTACGGAATATGTTGACTATATACATTTTGTTCCTCTCGTTATAAGCTTTTGAATTAGGTATAAATTTTATCTATAATTAGGGGCTTAAGGGTCGCAGCAGTCCATTCCATTATTCAAAATATCCATTTCATTATTCAAAATTGGCTATTTTTTAACTTTCACGCGTATTTCGACATTTAAGTCCTGTAATATGCGTTGCGGAACATGTTGACTATATACATTTTGTTCCTCTCGTTATAAGCTTTCGAATGAGGTATAAGTTTTATCTATAATTTGGGGTTGAAGGGTCGTAGCAGTCCATTCCATTATTCAAAATATCCATTTCATTATTCAAAATTGGCTATTTCTTAACTTTCACGCGTATTTCGACATTAAAGTCCTCTAATATGCGTTACGGAATATGTTGACTATATACATTTTGTTCCTCTCGTTATAAGCTTTTGAATTAGGTATAAATTTTATCTATAATTAGGGGCTTAAGGGTCGCAGCAGTCCATTCCATTATTCAAAATATCCATTTCATTATTCAAAATTGGCTATTTCTTAACTTTCACGCGTATTTCGACATTTAAGTCCTGTAATATGCGTTGCGGAACATGTTGACTATATACATTTTGTTCCTCTCGTTATAAGCTTTCGAATGAGGTATAAGTTTTATCTATAATTTGGGGTTGAAGGATCGTAGCAGTCCATTCCATTATTCAAAATATCCATTTCATTATTCAAAATTGGCTATTTCTTAACTTTCACGCGTATTTCGACATTAAAGTCCTCTAATATGCGTTACGGAATATGTTGACTATATACATTTTGTTCCTCTCGTTATAAGCTTTTGAATTAGGTATAAATTTTATCTATAATTAGGGGCTTAAGGGTCGCAGCAGTCCATTCCATTATTCAAAATATCCATTTCATTATTCAAAATTGACTATTTCTTAACTTTCACGCGTATTTCGACATTTTAGTCCTCTAATATGCGTTGCGGAACATGTTGACTATATACATTTAGTTCCTCTTGTTATAAGCTTTTGAATTAGGTATAAATTTTATCTATAATTAGGGCTTAAGGGTCGCAGCAGTCCATTCCATTATTCAAAATATCCATTTCATTATTCAAAATTGGCTATTTCTAAACTTTCACGCGTATTTCGACATTTAAGTCCTCTAATATGCGTTGCGGAACATGTTGACTATATACATTTTGTTCCTCTCGTTATAAGCTTTTGAATTAGGTATAAATTTTATCTATAATTAGGGGCTTAAGGGTCGCAGCAGTCCATTCCATTATTCAAAATATCCATTTCATTATTCAAAATTGGCTATTTCTTAACTTTCACGCGTATTTCGACATTTAAATCCTCTAATACGCGTTGCGGAACATGTTGACTATATACATTTTGTTCCTCTTGTTATAAGCTTTCGAATGAGGTATAAAGTTTATCTATAATTAGGGGCTAAAGGGTCGCAGCAGTCCATTCCATTATTCAAAATATCCATTTCATTATTCAAAATTGGCTATTTCTTAACTTTCACGCGTATTTCGACATTTAAGTCCTCTAATATGCGTTGCGGAACATGTTGACTATATACATTTTGTTCCTCTCGTTATAAGCTTTCGAATGAGGTATAAGGTTTATCTATAATTAGGGGTTAAAGGGTCGCAGCAGTCCATTCCATTATTCAATATATCCATTTCATTATTCAAAATTGGCTATTTCTAAACTTTCACGCGTATTTCGACATTTAAGTCCTCTAATATGCGTTGCGGAACATGTTGACTATATACATTTTGTTCCTCTCGTTATAAGCTTTTGAATTAGGTATAAATTTTATCTATAATTAGGGGCTTAAGGGTCGCAGCAGTCCATTCCATTATTCAAAATATCCATTTCATTATTCAAAATTGGCTATTTCTTAACTTTCACGCGTATTTCGACATTTAAATCCTCTAATACGCGTTGCGGAACATGTTGACTATATACATTTTGTTCCTCTTGTTATAAGCTTTCGAATGAGGTATAAAGTTTATCTATAATTAGGGGCTAAAGGGTCGCAGCAGTCCATTCCATTATTCAAAATATCCATTTCATTATTCAAAATTGGCTATTTCTTAACTTTCACGCGTATTTCGACATTTAAGTCCTCTAATATGCGTTGCGGAACATGTTGACTATATACATTTTGTTCCTCTCGTTATAAGCTTTCGAATGAGGTATAAGGTTTATCTATAATTAGGGGTTAAAGGGTCGCAGCAGTCCATTCCATTATTCAAAATATCCATTTCATTATTCAAAATTGGCTATTTCTTAACTTTCACGCGTATTTCGACATTTAAGTCCTCTAATATGCGTTGCGGAACATGTTGACTATATACATTTTGTTCCTCTCGTTATAAGCTTTCGAATGAGGTATAAGGTTTATCTATAATTAGGGGTTAAAGGGTCGCAGCAGTCCATTCCATTATTCAAAATATCCATTTCATTATTCAAAATTGGCTAACATGTTTAACCCCGCTGAATTATTTATGTATGTGTCTGTCCCAATTGAGTCTGTAATTTAGTGGTTGTCATTTGTGTATGTGTTACATATTAGTTTTTCGTTCATTTTGTAAAATAGATAAGGCCGTTAGTTTTTTACATTGTCTTATTGGGGCCTTTTATAGCTGACTATGCGGTATGGGCTTTGCTCATTGTTGTAGGCTGTACGGTGAGCTATAGTCGTTGATGTCTGTGTCATTTTGGTCTTTTGTGGATGTTTGTCTCATTGACAATAATACCACATCTTCTTTTTTATATTTCCTCATTTTTATGCATATTTTTGCATTTAGGTCGGCCGTAAACCCTCTTATGGTCATTGCAAATCAAAATGTAGCTATAGTGTCACGGTCAAATTTTTTTATATTTTTTTCACTATTCACCGGTTCAATTTGAATAATGAAACATAAACCATTTCATTATTCATTATTCATTTTTCAATATTGAATAGTGAATAATGAACTATTTCATTATTCATTATTGAATAATGAATAATGAACTATGAATAATGGACGTACTTCAGCCCGGTCCTAAATTGATGTAAATGATATGCATGGCCTTCCAAATACCGTTTCGATCTGTATCATCAATGAAGAGACATTAATTGTCGAAATCCAGGTGTACAAATTTTTGCACCTCAAGTTTTCGTACAATACCATCTTCTCCACAAGTTTATTGTTTTCTATTTGGCATCAAATAATAATGAAGATCCATATTGCATCTCGTGATAATTTATGTCGGGCAATCGTCAATGGCAGTCAGCAGGGTTCGATCTGTTAGTCAAATGCGTTTTGTTAAAATAAACTTATTATTTTTTTAAGTCTTTTTGAAAGTGTTGTTTGTGCTGTATTTAGAACCATCTACCAAGAAATATGTTATACATACACACGTCTAACGCAATCATAGGTTTAAACGTTGTTTTCAATTTAGACTTGGTTATATACATATTTCTGTGACTGTAACATTCATTAATTTATAGGATCCTTTACAATTATAGATAATTTAGCTGATCTGTAACAATACCATCTTCATGCCTTATACCGGTATATAATGTACTGTTTACGACACTAGATTAAAACTGACGAGGAAAGGTAACACCCGGCCAACGTAGGCTTCATTTTTTATGCCCAGGGATTGAAGTCATAAAACTTTGCTCAGTGCTTAGAGCTCAAAAAATCATGCTCGAAACATGAAATCCAGCATTTGATTGGTTGTTTTTTTTTGTATGAGTACAAAAAACCGACTCAAAAGTTTTGTGACTTCAAGGCTAGGTGATCGAGTGGTCTAGCGCGTCGGATACAGTGCAGGCATTTTGGTGACACGCTATCTCAGTAGCATGAGTTCGAATCCCGGCGAGTGAAGAACAAAAAATTTGCAAAAGCAAATTTACAGATCTTACATTTTTGGGTTGATGTGTAGAGTCAATTTTGATGTTTAAAGTCAATTTTGTCTCACAAAAGTCAAATTTTGTGTATTTAAAGTCGATTTTGTATGCAAATTAGTTCACAGAATCAAAACTAAACTAATTTGCATACAAAATTGACTTTTGTCTCCCAATGTTCAAATTAGGAAACAAAAGTCAAGTCTGTGTAACAAAAATGAATTTTGTCATTACCAAAGTGACTTTTGTCCACTGAAAGATAATTTTGTATGACAGAATTTTTAATTTGTAGTATGTTACAAATTTTGTTAAACTGAACTCATTTTGGTTGAACAAAAGTCACTTTTGTCCGTACAAAATTGAATTTCGAGTACAAAACCACAAGAGTCCCATTCGGCGCCCCGTACGATGAGCCTTTTATAGCTGACTATGCGGTATCGGTTTTAATTCTTCTTTTTTGACGTGTGTGGACTTATAGTTGTTGATACCTTTGGTTTGTGGTATCTGGTGGAGAGTCGTCTCATTGGTATTTATACAACAACCATTTTTTTCATATAGTTATTTACATCTCTATCACTTCGTCTTGGCGGACAGTTGTCTCAATGGCAATCATACCACATTTTCTTATCTTTACAATTAGTACCTTGGGAAAACATAATGTCAGTAGAAATTACAATCATATCCAAATCTTATTCTTCTGTAATATCTAAGTAATTCCAAATCCATCCTTAAATCTGATAAATTAAAATCTACATACTTTTATAAAAAATAATATAAGTAATCATTTTCAGTTTTGCTCAATTTATTTGAACAATGTAAAAGAAAAAGAAATGAAAACCCAGTTTATGATATATAACTCCAATTTGATTACAATTCATGATTCGTGCAATCTAATCATTGTTATCAATAACACAACAATGTTAAACACAGCAACAATTGTAGCTATCATATTGATAATTCTGTCCAAAGCTGTTGCTACGTCTCGCCATGCAATATTATCGTAGTTATTGCGAGGCGCTGCCGAGTCATCCTTATTATCATTATTTTTCAAATCTCCTTCTTTATGATTTATTTGGTCAACATTGCTCTTACATGCAAGAGAAGGATGGTCTTCATTGGATGTTTTTGACGAAGTCGTCGTTTTGGGGGAAATCTTGACTTTGCAATGGCAACGAAGAAAATATCTAACAATGTGTTTATATACCACTGGAACGTCTTTGTTGTCTTCATAGTGATAGTATCCAAGTGTTTTAACTATTCCCAAAACAGTCAAACTACTATAAATGAGCTGAACAAACACAAATACATTAAACAACGACACAGTGTCCGTAGATGGAAGTTTGTCCAAAACAGTTGTCAAAAAAACAATGTATGTTAACAGAAGACTAACACAGAAAGACAATCGCTCACCTGATGCTACTGGTATCAAGAATGATAAACTATTTACGGTACATATAATAATAGATGGACAAACTAAATTAAGAACAAGAAAAAACGGTTTTCGAGTTAAATTCAAAACATAAATGACGTTTAAAATGGGACCATTTGAAATGTCATTATAAACTGAAGATGATAATTTCCATTCAGAATTTTCAATAGTGTAAATATTTAATATTGTAGTTGCTGAAGTTCTCGGAATAACGGTGCTGTAAAAGTTGAGTGGTACGAACGAAATATCGCATTTGTGATTATCGAACGGATAATAGGTTATATCCGTAGAACAACTTGTCCGAAGGATCGCTAGCAGCGTTGTCTTGGCTGTTCCATTTTTCAAAAAGGATACAAATGCTGAATCACTATCAAACGAACTGCTGAACTGAAAGATTGAAGTTTGTTCCACCATATGTCGAATATAAATCTTCGGAACCCATACTTCATGTACATTTAGTTGTGTCATAGCTATGTCATTGAATTCAGAATTATTCCACCTCATAGCAATTTGTTCATCGTTCCATTGTAATACAAACGTTCCAGCGAACGTCAAAATTCCGGTTAAAACATCAAAATCGATTACTGAGTTCAAGTAAAGATCGACATTTACTGTAACTGGTTCACTAAGGTTGATTCTGGGGTGTAAACGTCTGGAGTAATTCGCCAATAGATATTCATTCAAACGTTTCACGTCAGAATATAAAACAGCGTCAACAGGAATAACTATGAGCAGAATAAACAGTGCCTTCATTTTTCTTGTTCGATGACCCAACTGTCTAGATTTACCTACATGGTTTTGTATATGGCAGATCGGAAAACCATTTTATCTTGAATGAAATGAAAATAATAAATCACTTTAGAGAATGGATATCAACTGTGACGGGATAAACTAATGCAATTTATACAATTTTCTGTCTTGTTAATGCAAATATCTGGGCAGAAATACATCTTTTTTTAATTTTAAAAGTCCAAATTGATGTTTATCCCTACTATTGTTTTAATTTATATTATTGCTTATTCCCTACGGTCAACTTAGGAAAATTCTCAATAACGGAACAAATTTACAGATAAATAATTAATTTGAAATTGAAAGAAATATTGCAAAATTTTGAAATATTAAAGGCTATTGATACAGTATAATAACCAAACATAACAAGTTTGAAAGGGATTACACAGAGTATAGGTTTGTAGTTAAATGTTAGAGAATTTGTATAAACCATTGATAAATACCCGATATTGCAGTTGATTTTTTCTCTCTCTTAAATTAGGCTTAAAACTGCGTCAGTCAGTATGTATGTGTAGCATTTAAAAAGAATAGGAGAAAGGGAAATTCATATATATTATATCATCTGTATAACAATGATGATAATTATAATTTATATATGTTTGATAAATACAATTTACTTTTCTACATTGGTTAGAGGTATGGGGGGAGGGTTGAGATCTCACAAACATGTTTAACACCGCCGCATTTTTGCGCCTGTCCCAAGTCAGGAGCCTCTGGCCTTTGTTAGTCCTGTATTATTTTAATTTTAGTTTCTTGTATACAATTTGGAAATTAGTAAGGCGTTCATTATCACTGAACTAGTATATATTTGTTTAGGGGCCAGCTGAAGGACGCCTCTGGTGCGGGAATTTCTCGCTACATTGAAGACCTGTTGGTGACCTTCTGCTGTTGTTTTTTTATTTGGTCTGGTTGTTGTCTCTTTGACGCATTCCCCATTTCCATTCTCAATTTAATATATTATACAATTATGGCCCGTAGAGGTGAATATCTAAAATTGTCAACACGAGAAGGTTATTTCAATGAGGGCGCAGCCACTAAGGGGCCACAATTGTTTTATTGTACCGAACTAACAGTTGAAGGGTCCTTTGAACACCAACAATATTCTAAAATCTTTACATAACAAACACCAAGATCACATTTGAAAATACATTTGTGTTCTAGAATTTCTCGAATGTACAACAAAGACAACAAAGGTAGAATCTTTTTGTAAAATATTGATGGCTCTGATATCTCTTGATAGTTTCAGAGGAAAAGATGTTTGTAAAACATAACAAAAATTTAAGAAAAAGTGGTAAAATTGACTATAAAAGGCAATAACTCCTTAAGGGGTCAACGGACCATTTTGTTTACGTTGACTTATTTTTAGATCTTACTTAGATGAACATTATTGCTGCTCACAGTTTATCTCTATCTATAATAATATTCAATATAAAAACCAAAAGCGGAAAATTTCCTGAAAATTTCCTTAAAATTACCAATTCAACCCATCAAACAGTTGTCCGATTCATTTGAAAATTTCAGGACAGATAGATCTTGACTTGAGAAACGATATCACCCCGGGTCATATTTGCTCTAAATGCTTTGGTTTCAGAGTTAAAAGCCAAAATCTACATTTTACCCCTATGTTCTATTTTTAGCAATGACGGCCATCTTGGTTAGCTGGCCGGGTCATCGCACACATTTTTTGAACTAGATACCCCAATTATGATTATGGCCAAGTTTGGTTAAATTTGGCCTAGTAGTTTTATAGGAGAACATTTTCGTAAAAGTTAACAGACGACGACGGACGACGGATGCCAAGTGATGAGAAAAGCTCACTTGGTCCTTTGTGGCAGGTGAGCTAAAAATAAATTTTATAATTTCAACAGATGGTGTATAAATAATTTTACGTATTAATGGTTTTGATGTTCTTAAAGGTACTACTTCAGATTAGAAGTGTCAAAGGCGAAAAATATATTTCAATGGTTTGTTGTTGAGAACTCGTTGCTGAGAAAAGTGTTAACTTTTTAGCTCACCTGCCCCGAAGGGCCAAGTGAGCTTATGCCATCACTTGGCGTCCGTCGTCGTTCTTCGTCCGTCGTCCGTCGTCCGTCGTCTGTCGTCTGTCTTCGTCGTCGTCTGTCGTCGTAAACTATTTTAAGAATCTTCTCCTCTGAAACTACTGGGCCAAATACTTCCAAACTTTAACTGAATGTTCCTTAGGGTTTCTAGTTTATAGATTTGATCCGAAGTTTTGATCTATCAACAAACATGGTCGCCATTGCTAAAAATATAACATATATGGCTTATAGCTCAAAAATGAAAGCATTTAGAACAAATTTGACATGGGATAAAAATGTTCATTAGGTCAAGATCTATCAGCCCTACTATTTCCAGATGAATCAAACAACCCATTGTTGGGTTGTTGCCACTTCATTGGAAATTTAAGGAAATTTTGCAGTTTTTGGTCATTATCTTGAATATTATTATAGATAAAGATAAACTGTAAACAGCAAAAATGATCAGCAAAGTAAGATCTACAAATAAGTTAATATGACTAAAATTGTCAATTGACCCTTTAAGGGGTTATTGTCCTTTAATGACAATTTTTCACAATTTGTTCATCATATTTGCTAACTTTAAAAAAAATTTCTTCTCTAAAACCACTCCACCAAATTCAACCAAACTTCAACTGAATGATCAGTAGGGTGTATAAAATAAAGTTTGTGTTTTATTTTCTATTTCGTCAAAAAACAGGGCCATAATGGCTAAAAATAGAACACAGGGTAAAATGCAGTTTTTGGCTTATATCTCAAAAACTCCAGCATTTAGAGCAAATAAAACAAGAAGTTAAAGTATTCATTAGGTCAAGGTCTACCTGTCCTGAAATTTTCAATCGAATTGGGTAACTGTTTTTTTCAGGTATAATGCCCCTGAATTGATGATTTTAAAGAAATTTTGCAGTTTTTGGATATTATTATAGATACAGATAAACTGTTAATAGCAAAAATGTTAAGCAAAGTAAGATCTACAAATAAGTCAAATTTACCAAAATTGTCAATTGACCCCTTAAGGAGTTATTGCCCCTTAAAGACTTTTTCACAATTTGTTCATCATGTTGACTTACTTTAAAAGATCTACTCCTTTGAAAGTGCTGTATTAATTTCAGCCAAACTTAGGCTAAATGAGTTTCAGAGTATCTAGTATAAATTTTATATTTTATTTCCTTGCTTGTTAAGAAACATAGCTCCTATGGCTAAAATAGAACATAGGAGAAAATGCTTTTTTTTTTGGCTTTTGAAGAAAATAGGACGATCCAAAAAACATTTAAATAAATTGAAAAGCCAAAATAATCATTGATGAGAGATTTAACCAAAAAAATTAAGGTGAGCGATTCAGGCTCTTGAGAGCCTCTTGTTTAAGTAATTAACTGCACACCTACCCTTATTACTGTCATTATACTTTGAACAATGAATGAAGAGATTCCTATTACAAATTTTGTTTTGGATGCACAATTTAAAACTTGGGATGCGTTTGAAACGAAACTGACACAAATTTCATTCAGCAATAGATACAAACGCAGCTCTAAAAACAAGTATACATCAAAAGCAAAGTTTGCTTACTGCTGAATTGGATACTGAATCTGAGGTAAACCTAAAATACTTAATGAACGGCAATGCAATCATATCGAAAGACGATATGAAACTACACCAAATGCTTCCAACCAAAATATTGGATGAGCATATCAACAGTGCTAGAGTAAATCAAAGTACTGAGGTACTGAACATCGGATGACCGTATGTTCTTGTGGATGGTCTAAGGCACATGTCACAGAAACAGATCACATATCTATACCTGAAGCTAGGGTTAATTTACAGAGATATTTTATTCTGATACAAGTTCGTGCCTAAATGATAGATTAATGACAGGAAATGCAACCTCATCGTATAAATAACTATTATAGTGTAGTGTTAGAAATCAGTGTACCATTTACTATTATACTAATATCCCCAGGGAATACACTGGTTTGTTAACTTGTTATATATTATATTAATATTACGGTTGCATGCCATACTAGTAATTTTCATCTATTACTAAATTGTATATAGAATCATTTTATTCTATTAGTGCAGTGCAAATTCAAGCTCATTCGCACACAAGTTAAACTTTTACCGTATGAAGTATTCTCCTAGTTTGTAAATTTATAGCCTTATTTAAAGTATTTTTATTTCCTGTATTGATGATTTTCAACGGTTACTTCAAAATACACATACACATATGTGGTGTTCCATAACTGGAAGGAGTACTATGCAATAGAAGAAGAAGATGATTTAATTTATCTTAACATATATTGTATATTGAGTTTTTAACTTGATCAGAGACATATATACATGTGTATATATGTCTCTGACTTGATTCACCCTTGGCCCTCTATTTTAATCTAATATTGAACTGTATATTCGCACCGCCAGGTAAAGTGTCCCTTCAAAGGAGGATTTTTTTTAGTAGATCGAAATTGAGATTGAAGTAGTAGTGTCGTTCCCCATTACCTTTTTATCCAATTGCAGTTTTTCATATATTTTTTTTACATTGCAATAGTTGTTGTTCAATCGATGAAATGGACGAAGAATCAGACGAGGATGTTTATTTTGCGGTATTTTTAATTAACGGTGGTTTAGAAATCAGTGGTTAAAAACATAAAATCAAATAATTTGCAATAAAGTTAAGGTTCATCATAACAAACGGACAAATATGGCTGTAGTTAAATGTACATGTCAAAAATTACTCTGAGTACAGACTTACCTGTAAAGTTGGAAAAGTTTTAATGCCTAGCATCCACTAGATTTAGTAAAATAAAATAAAGTTAAATGCAGTTTGTGTTCTTTCTTGGTTTTTGATGGGCACTGCAAGAGTTATAGTACTCACAGGTTATTGATATATGTAATAATAGGGGGATAGACATGAAATTGCACCCATACTTACCATTATCTTTGTGAAGTCAGTTAAAACAGGTGTTAATCCAGATGACTGGAAAACTGTCCATGTCTCTCCTGTATACAAAAAAGGCCAAAAATATAACCCTGAAAACTACTGTACAGTATGTCCTATACCACTCACATGTTTTTGTTGCAAACTTTTATAACACATCATAGTTAAACACAACATGAAACATGAAGGTAATCACAACATTTTAAATCCCCTACAGCATGGATTTCACAGAGGTCGATCCTGTGAAACACAACTACTAGAATTTATAGACAATGTCTCACTTAACATGGAAAACAGATATTTTGGTCATGGATTTATCTAGAGCATTCCATAAAGTTTCACATTCTTTTTTAACTAATAATTTATAGCATTACGGGATACAGGGGGAATTAAATAACTGGATACAAAATTTTCTTAGCAATGGTAAACAGGCAGTAGTTCTAGAGGGGGGAAAATCTGAGTAAGTTGCAGTTTAATAATAATAATACTTTATTATATGCTAGAGGTACTTAGCTTGTGGAAAAAATACCTTTACGTGTAAGACTATGTAATGGTTAGGACAAAAAAAACAATTAACATATAATTTTTTTTTATGGCCTTAAAATCTGATGTGGATTTCTTGTACTTCAGTGAACATTGATGTCTTTAATACTTTATTCCAAAAGCAAGTACAGCTTATAGGATATACATTCATTTTTTGACAAATTAATTAAATCACAAAAATTATTCGCAAGGCAAGATCTATTAAAAGAAGTCAAATTTTGCAGATAAAGTAAGTAGACTGTCACTCTTCATACATTGTAGGAGTGATTGCCCTTGAAAGATGAATTTTGTTATCCTCTTTTGTGTTTTGAGCTAAAACTTAAGAACATAGAGAGAAACTAAACAGACTAAAAGATCAGTAATACAAGATCAACAAAATAGTGATTTTTTATCATGAGGTCTATTCTGCTGTTCAATGTTGGAGAGAGTCCTTTGTTAGATGTCGATATGCACATGGAGCGATACAGGCTCTAAAGAGCCTTTTATTTTTTTTTTAATTAGCATCCCTTTTTATACGACCGCAAAATTTGAAAAAATTTTCGTCGTATATTGCTATCATACTGGCGTCGTCGTCGTCGTCGTCCGAATACTTTTAGTTTTCGCACTCTAACTTTAGTAAAAGTGAATAGAAATCTATAAAATTTTATCACAAGGTTTATGACCACAAAAGGAAGGTTGGTATTGATTTTGGGAGTTTTGGTCCCAACATTTTAGGAATTAGGGGCCAAAAAGGTCCCAAATAAGCATTTTCTTGGTTTTCGCACTACAACTTTAGTTTAAGTTAATAGAAATCTATGAAATTTTGACACAAGGTTTATGACCACAAAAGAAAGGTTGGGATTGATTTTGGGAGATTTTGTTTCAATAGTGTAGGAATAAGGGGCCAAAAAAGGGCCCAAATAAGCATTATTCTTGGTTTTCGCACAATAACTTTAGTTAAAATAAATAGAAAATAATGAAATTTAAACACAATGTTTATGACCACAAAAGGAAGGTTGGTATTGATTTTGGGAGTTAAGGTCCCAACAGTTTAGGAATTAGGGGCCAAAAAGGGACCCAAATAAGCATTTTTCTTGGTTTTCGCACCATTACTTTAGTATAAGTAAATAGAAATCTATGAAATTTAAACACAAGGTTTATGACCATAAAAGGAAGGTTGGTAATGATTTTGGGAGTTTTGGTCCCAACAGTTTAGGAATAAGGGGCCCAAAGGGTCCAAAATTAAACTTTGTTTGATTTCATCAAAATTGAATAATTGAGGTTCATTGATACAGTATGCCGAATCTAACTGTGTATGTAGATTTTTAACTTTTGGTCCCGTTTTCAAATTGGTCTACATTAAGGTCCAAAGGGTCCAAAATTAAACTTCGTTTGATTTTGACAAAAAATTAATCGGTTGGGTTCTTTGATATGCTGAATCTAAAAATGTACTTAGATTCTTGATTATCGGCCCAGTTTTCAAGTTGGTCCAAATAGGGGTCCAAAATTAAACTTTGTTTGATTTCATAAAAAATTGAATAAATGGGGTTCTTTGATATGCCAAATCTAACTGTGTATGTAGATTCCTCATTTTTGGTCTTGTTTTCAAATTGGTCTACATTAAAGTCCAAAGGGTCCAAAATTAAACTTAGTTTGATTTTAACAAAAATTAAAATCTTGGGGTTCTTTGATATGCTGAATCCAAACATGTACTTAGATTTTTGATTCTGGGCCCAGTTTTCAAGTTGGTCCTAATCAGGATCTAAAATTATTATATTAAGTTTTGTGCAATAGCAAGTCTTTTCAATTGCACAGTATTGCGCAATGGCAAGAAATATCTTATCGCAAAATATTGTGAAATAGCAATTTTGTTTTTAATTAGAGTTATCTTTCTTTGTCCAGAATAGTAAGCAAGAAATATCTAATTGTAAGAATTTTTTTTATTTGGAGTTATCTTTCTTTGTCCAGAATCAACTTAAATCTTTGTTATATATACAATATACAATGTATATTCACTTTTTACTACCAACTGATAAATTAAAATAATCTTTACCATTCAGTGATAACAAGCAGTTTTTTTACATCTTAATATTTTATGATGTATTTAAATGAGTAGTAATTGTTGCAAACTCCATTAGAAATTTTAATTGAGATTAGTTTTGGAATAAGGGAAAGGGGGATGTGATTAAACAAATTAGGTTAAATTTTCTCATTTGAAATTTCATAAATAAAAAGAAAATTTCTTCAAACATTTTTTTGAGAGGAATAATATTCAACAGCATAGTGAATTGCTCTAAGAGAAAACAAAAATTTTAATTTCATTAGAACACATTCATTCTGTGTCAGAAACCTATGCTGTGTCAACTATTTAATCACAATCCAAATTTAGAGCTGAATCCAGCTTGAATGTTGTGTCCATACTTGCCCCAACCGTTCCGGGTTCAACCTCTGCGGTCGTATAAAGCTACGCCCTGCGGAGCATCTGGTTGAAACATTATTGTGACATTTTTATCAGATCAAGCTCTCAATTTTTGTTATCTTTATCAATGTTTATGCCAGAGGTACTTAGCTTGTGGAAAAAATACCTTTACGTGTAAAACTATGTAATGGTAAGGACAAAAAAAACAATTAACATACAATTTTTTTTTATGGCCTTAAAATCTGATGTGGATTTCTTGTACTTCAGTGAACATTGATGTCTTTAATACTCATTGACTATGTTGATTTTGGGAACTACATTTTTGTACCATTTGATTTTTATGGGGGTGGGTGCTAAGATGAAATTTGAAAAAAGAGTCAGGATAAACAAATAAAATTTAATAAAAGGTAGAACCAAATAGTAAAAAATTAAAAAGGCTGGACAAAATTTTATCATCCTTGCTTCCCCAAACCCCCTACCACCCATAAAAATCAAATGGTAGGTCCCTTAAAGATAGAGTTTTTGAGTTTGGTTCTGTTTTACCAATTTTTGCATAAGGTTGTATGTTAGAGCATTCAGGTATTGTGATAACACTTGAAGTTTTAAATTTAGTACAATGTTTTTATGTAGAATTCTCCATTAATGAAACATCTTGAAGAAGCTGGGATTGATATTAAGGATGAGACTGTTATTCAATCCAACAAATCAGATACTGTCAAAATAGAGAATACTTCTAAGATTCATTTCAGCACACACGTAAGTACATGTAAAATTATTGTAGTTTAAATCATATAACATGCAATTTATTCATGACCTTCATTAGTTAGTTGTGCTAACATGACTTAAGGTATTATTAATTAGAAGTGGTCAGCGGCTGATTCATGGGGTGTAGGGGACTCCAATGTCATCAATTGTTGAGTTGGCTGTATAAATAAGGAATGTTGCTGTTCGTCTGATTGTCTTTTTCTGAATTTATGTTGATAATCCAGACAAATATCTGTGTCAATTGTTATTTTATTTCAGTTTCAGGAAATAAGGCTCCTTTCTTTTCAAAATCTAGGATCATCCCTCATTACAGAGTTTGACACGTAATTTAGATACAAAAAATATTTAGCAGTTACAATGTATATAGACTGAAATAGACTGAAATTAAGTTATTCTTCATATGTTTTCATGGAAGTGACAATTGAATACACAAAGAAGAAGTTTTAATAGATAAAGGAAGATGTGGTATGAGTGCAAATGAGACAACTCTCCATCCAAGTCCAGTTTAGATGAAATTCCAGTTTTTGTCAATATTTCAATGGCACATTACTTGTAGATTAATTATCACCTATATGTACATGTGTACATCAATGATAAAAGGCATGCTCAGAAGGATTTTGCAATTTGAAGAAAATTAAGGAAGACGGAATGCAGACCTATTTGTCTTTAAGTCATAAGAAACCTCAAATTAAAAAAAAATATGCATAAGTTTTTTATAACTAAAGGGATAGTTTTCATTATACAACTTGTGTACATATACTTTTTTTCTGAGAAAAATTCTTTAATTTGTCCACCTTTAGAAGAAGTTTACTTATTCTTAATTGCTTGCTTCCAGGAAGCAATTCGCCGACATATTATCTGTATGCATAGTGACCCGAGCGTAACCCTCCTCGTAAAAATCTGGTGACCACAATACGCATGGATCTGTCATTGAATTAAACAAATATCTGATTATACATGTTCAATACCCACGCTTTTTGTGATTTGTTTACTATAAGGTGACAATCGGTAAAACTCGGCTTCAAAACACAGCATTTAATGAGTAGCCATATTTGTTAAATCATAACAAACAGAGAGAAACAAAATTGACAATTAAATGATATATTTGCGAAAATAATGATAAAATCGTGCACAGACGACTAAGTTTATGATGTATACATGCATTGGTTCAAGAATTGGACAAACATTATTTTTCACCACTCACTCGTTTCATATGACTTTAATTTGATATATTTTATATTTTAGTTGCAATGCTGGTACTCTTACATGTATTGTTTTATCATTAGTGTTTTGGGAATAAATATCTTAAAAGAAGAGAAAACTAACTTAGTAAGTTTTTTTTATCATAATGTATAATATGCACTCAAGATGTACCATATCAATGTTTTTATTGCTGTTCACATATTAGATAAACATTTGAGAATTTATTATTGTAAACAAAAATTATTTTTTTTACAAAAAAGAAAAAATTAGAGATGAACAACTGCAGTTTAGCTCAAATGTGTCTGGGACATTTATGGACAAATAGATATAATGTTTTCATCTAGCTATATGTTTTTGCACAAATGTTTGCTTTTAAAGTTATTGTGTTAAAAAACTTATTTCCCAGAAACATATGATGGTACATATATTGATTATATTCTTTACAACTTATACATGTACATGTATATATATAGTGATTGTTGATAACCTGTTTGATTTCAGTTAATTGACCTAAATTTCAGTGAATTTGACCAAAATGTCATGCTTTAGGATCTTTGATACTATTATTTACCTTATTTCTTGAGGAAATGACTTTTATATGTCAATGAATATCATTGTCATGGTAACCTCTATGTCATGCTTTAGTTTCTTTGATGCTATTATTTACCTTATTTCTTGAGGAAATGACTTATATATGTAAATGAATATCATTGTCATGGTAACCTCTTTGTCATGTTTGATTTACATGCAGGTCGATAGAGCCTTTAAAATTATATTCAATCTTGCAACATTTTTAGAATAGTATGATATGAAAAAAAAGATATATGATTTTGTTCAGTTAAATCATTTGTAAAAGTGAAATAAGGAAGTAATAATTCACTTTTAGCAGCCAATTTTGTTCAATTTGGTCAAAATATTAAGAAAAGTCTTACCAAAGAAACATCTCTGATGAATTATTCACTTGTAAGTTAATAATTCGACTCATTGAATTGATATTCATGTGACCTTCAATGTTACCCATTAGCTAGTGATTAGTTATGCATGTATTAGTCTAGTCTGAGATTGGTCTGACTTCCAACGACTGTTTGCATGTCAACCTGGGGCCATGTTTATACATATTATGTGACTGTCTGCAGTCTACAGGGGCCATCTTAATAGTTAAATAGAGGGCGTGTAGTCTCAAATACACTCAAAATTTTGATATATATTAGGGATTAGATATATTGTTGACTGTTTATTTCAGACTAATCTTAATTTGTATATACGTTTTAGTATATTGTATATGAATTTTAGGATTTGAGTCAAATCTTCGAACATAAATTTTGATAGCTAATGCCCCTTTACTGGCTGAAGTTTCAAAATTTATTTGTTTATTTCACCAATAATTTGAAGTCTTAATTTTCCATATATGTTCTATGACTCACTATAAAAATAACAAAACTATTTAAAGAAAAGAAAGAAGTAAAAAATGGTCATCATTACATTTCAGGAGAATATATACAAAGACAAATTACTTTTGTTGGCTGTCAAGTCAAAAGCATTTGAAGCAGAGGACCAACAGTTTTTAGAAAATTTTAAAGAAAATTATGAAGAAAAGAAACAACTAAACATGGATCCTTTTATAAAATCCAAGATGTAAGTATATAGAGATATTTAAAATTTTGAAATATGATCATGACTTTGCAGTTTTATTATAGGTTTTTCTAGTTTAAACCGCTATGGAGGAAAACATCCTTGTAGTTATCCTTTTGAATGTTGTGAACTTTATCCATTCCAATAGTTTATTGCCTTGTGGTCACAGATGATAAAGAGTCAAATTCCCTGGTGTTAAGGAATAAAACTCATTAAAACAGTTCTATTGCCTTGTGGTCACAGATGATAAACAGTCAAATTCTCTGGTGTGTTAAAGAATAAACCTCATTCAAACCGTTCTATTGCCTTGTGGTCACAGATGACAAAGAGTCAAACTCTCTCGTGTGTTAAAGAGTAAACCTCATTCAAACAGTTCTATTGCCTTGTGGTCACAGATGATAAAGAGTCAAATTCTCTGGTGTGTTAAAGAGTAAACCTCATTCAAACCGTTCTATTGCCTTGTGGTCACAGATGACAAAGAGTCAAACTCTCTCGTGTGTTAAAGAGTAAACCTCATTCAAACAGTTCTATTGCCTTGTGGTCACAGATGACAAAGAGTCAAACTCTCTCGTGTGTTAAAGAGTAAACCTCATTCAAACAGTTCTATTGCCTTGTGGTCACAGATGATAAAGAGTCAAATTCTCTGGTGTGTTAAAGAGTAAACCTCATTCAAACAGTTCTATTGCCTTGTGGTCACAGATGATAAAGAGTCAAATTCTCTGGTGTGTTAAAGAGTAAACCTCATTCAAACCGTTCTATTGCCTTGTGGTCACAGATGATAAAGAGTCAAATTCTCTGGTGTGTTAAAGAGTAAACCTCATTCAAACAGTTCTATTGCCTTGTGGTCACAGATGATAAAGAGTCAAATTCTCTGGTGTGTTAAAGAGTAAACCTCATTCAAACCGTTCTATTGCCTTGTGGTCACAGATGATAAAGAGTCAAATTCTCTGGTGTGTTAAAGAGTAAACCTCATTCAAACAGTTCTATTGCCTTGTGGTCACAGATGATAAAGAGTCAAATTCTCTGATTTGTTAAAGAGTAAACCTCATTCAAACAGTTCTATTGCCTTGTGGTCACAGATGATAAAGAGTCAAATTCTCTGGTGTGTTAAAGAGTAAACCTCATTCAAACCGTTCTATTGCCTTGTGGTCACAGATGACAAAGAGTCAAACTCTCTCGTGTGTTAAAGAGTAAACCTCATTCAAACAGTTCTATTGCCTTGTGGTCACAGATGACAAAGAGTCAAACTCTCTCGTGTGTTAAAGAGTAAACCTCATTCAAACAGTTCTATTGCCTTGTGGTCACAGATGATAAAGAGTCAAATTCTCTGGTGTGTTAAAGAGTAAACCTCATTCAAACAGTTCTATTGCCTTGTGGTCACAGATGATAAAGAGTCAAATTCTCTGGTGTGTTAAAGAGTAAACCTCATTCAAACCGTTCTATTGCCTTGTGGTCACAGATGATAAAGAGTCAAATTCTCTGGTGTGTTAAAGAGTAAACCTCATTCAAACAGTTCTATTGCCTTGTGGTCACAGATGATAAAGAGTCAAATTCTCTGGTGTGTTAAAGAGTAAACCTCATTCAAACCGTTCTATTGCCTTGTGGTCACAGATGATAAAGAGTCAAATTCTCTGGTGTGTTAAAGAGTAAACCTCATTCAAACAGTTCTATTGCCTTGTGGTCACAGATGATAAAGAGTCAAATTCTCTGATTTGTTAAAGAGTAAACCTCATTCAAACAGTTCTATTGCCTTGTGGTCACAGATGATAAACAGTCAAATTGTCTCGTGTGTTTTAAAGGGTAAACTTGGGTTAACATGGTTAAGGGAGATAACTATTCAAATCAGAAAAAGAAAGAAATAGTCAGTTAACATGTGAAACAGAATTAAAATAATCTATGTTTCTGTGAAGCTAAACATTTATTTATGGAAAGGGTATAACATATTACTCATTTTTTTTTAAAGTTTGTCCTTTCACATATGTATACCTCCTTAAAAGGAGAAAAAATGAATTTTTTGATATATTTTACAGGCTAACAATGATTGCTCTACCATGTCTGCTGGCCTATCTGTTTACCAGAGTTGTCTACCCTGATCTTCCATGGAAGTACAAGACATTAACAGATTTGTCGGCAATTTGTTCTTTACTGTATATCACTGCTAATATAGTGAAATATCTTATACTGCTATATCAAAGATGGAAGCTTGAACATATGTATGATGTGGTAGTGAATTGTATTCAGATGGCTGAAACTATGGTGAAATACACTCAGAAATCACTCAGATTGATTCAGGAGTCAGAACTGGTTTCCAGGGGATTTACATTGTAAGTGGAAACAGTTTGTATCAGTGATATCTAACTAAACTTCTTCCTTATCAAACTATGGTAAAGCTAGCATAAATTTATGTTGGCTAACTTTTAAATCTATATATTGTTACTTTGGAAAGGATTGATAGGTGTTTAATCCTTATATGTATATATCCAAGCGCAATTGCTATTTTTAAAAAGCTCATGATGAAGTTTACCTAAAAACTGTAACAAATTATCATGGCCATGGGATCTTTTATAAATAAATGATAGGTACTTAGAAAGAGAAAATAAATCTGAATGAGAAAGACGTTTGACAGATAGTTCCAATCTGACACTTACACAACCCCAAACCTACAACATGTACAACCAATTCAGATTCTTCATATTTATTTTCTAAAATAATCATATTCTCAGTTACCACTACTGCAATCCACCATCTCATCTTTATTTTATTTTTTATATTTATAGAGTGAGTCAAAAGAGTCCTATATCTAGATTAGAACAGAATTCTTTACATCATACACAAAGACAGTGCTCACAGCTAAGATTAGAATTGTTTCACTCTGCCAGAAATTGTTTCTTGGTACTCAAGTCAGCAGCAACAAATCTTGTCACTAGGTAAGTGTCAAAGGAATTTAGATAATCAGTAATCAATATCACCATATGTACACATGAATGAGGCAGAAAAATCAATCCTGCAGACCTTTTTATTTTTGTTGAAATCATTTGATAGAACTGTTTACAATTTTGAGAATAACTTATTTCTTTCATGTATAATTATGTTGTTATCAACATGATCAAATTGGCTTAAAATTTGTATTTTGTTGAATCTTTAAATTTATGATTTCTTTCCATCATGGGTTACCCATCAATATTGGATATACAAATATATGAATGATACTATAGTTATACACTTACCAACTGTACAGTCTTGATAAGCTTCAAATAGCTTAAAAGAGAAGAATATCAAAAATACTCTGAACATTAAATTTTATGACTGTGCAAAATACCTGAATAGACTAATGTTGTGCCTGATTTTGTGATAACTATATTTTTGTTCATACAGCTGCCCTTTAGATGCCAGCATAGATAATGTAATGAACTACTTATGTCATATACCTATAGACGAGTTTGGTCAGTGTTTACAGGTTACTGGTCATACAGAGGAGTCTACAAAAGAACTGTATACTTTAACTGATGGATTCTCTGTGGCATCACTTAAGGTAAAAATATTTATATCTTACCTGATTGATTTTCTTCGGCGTCAATCAAGGTTATAACACATGCATACTTTAATTCCTAAGGAATCAACAGGAGTCATTATGAGGTTAGCGGAAGCCTTAAAAGAAGTCATTATGGAGAAAAAGGGAGGACGTCAAAAGGCGTCATTATGGAGTAGCAGGATTGGTAAAAAGGAGGGAAAGGGTTTTGTTTAGAACTTCTTAATGGTCCTACCAGGGAATTTAAACAACTGTTTCTATAAACCTTACTTATAATTAGCATTTAATATGCAATCTTCAAACTTTTAATTGTACTGAAGGAGATAAATAAGTTTCAAACAACTATCTTATTTTATAAACTTGAAGTTAGTCAAAATGTGTCATTTAAATCATGCTAATAATGAAACATTGTTTAAGTTTTCAAAGTTTCATTGGCTCATAAATAACATGATAAAAATCAGCATAATTTCTTATAAATGACATTTTTTAATTTTTTTGATTTAAATCATCTCTTTTATATTCACAGGGATTAAAGCATTTGTTCCATTTACAACAATCAGAGTTTCTGAGAAGACTAACACTGACCTTTATTGAGAGTGGTAAGATATTTATTATGTCACCTGACTGTGCCCAGTTGTTGCTAACAAGAGAAAAGGATCACCTTTGTCATCTGGCATCATCTGCATTGTCCATATCACATTTAATGTCCATCTGAAACTCCTTGGAAAAACCTGAACAGAATTTAGCCAAGCTTGCAAAGATTCTTCTACGAGGACTGAAAGTTTTCATTTTTTCAGAGTGACTTTTAGGGTTTTGCAAAACCAACACATGGACCTTATAATTTCTGTTGATGTGAGTTTGTTTATCTGCACCTGCACCCACAAAGTGGAAAGGAATTAATATAAGTTTCAAATGAAATTGAGAATGGAAATGGGGAATGAAAGCTTGTTTCCCAATCTACTATGAATAAATATGTTTAAACTAATGCTTGAGGCTAGATACAATTTGACTAATCAGGGGCAGATTTGTCTACAGGACATGAAGTTTTGTACCTGCTTTATCAATTTTTGTACTTATCCAAAAAACATGGATTTTCCTCTTCTGCTTATACAGTATTATCCCCAGTATTTTTGAAAACCCAGGTAGTACCTTGGAATATATATATATATATATATATAAAATGACGGAATAAATAGTCAACGATCACTCTTACAGGGCGATGGATATATATATATAGCAATGTTTCCTTAAAATTATAGCTCTTATATTATGACACATTTTATTTAAAATATAATCTGTAAAATCAGAAATTATTTTGTGCATCTATTATTGTGATTTAGTCATTTTAGACTTAAATGCGATTTTAATTTTTACGATATTAAGAAAAATCCTGTTTAATTCATATCAAATATTTCCAAATGCAAGTTTGAGTTATTGCGTTTACAATTCTCACGCTTTTTTCCCATAATAAAAACCTTGCAATAATTTCTGATTTTCAGTACATAGCATCATGTTAAAAAAAGAGCACCTTGGTATCATGATGCTATAAGGCGGCATTAAGGGCTCATTTTCTTTTTGTGATATCATTTCGAGACATTATATATAATTAAAAGACACACATTCTTTTGAAGACTCACATGATTTTAAAAGTTGGCAATTATTAGAGAATGCAAAGTGCAAAACAAATTAGATAAACAAGTTCAATATTTGTTTTTCCATCGCTTTTAGGGTACCTAAATTCATCCAAGACAAAATGACATGCATGATACTTCAAGTTTTAAACATAAAGCAAAATCTCATACTGTATAATAAGCTTTGAAATGTGTCAAAGATGCCAGATGTTAAAATGTGAAACAATTTAATTAAAGAGAAAACCAACACTCTTAATACAAATAGATTCATCAAAAAACAATTATTGTATTTTGACTTTTTCTGAATGTTAACTTTTTTGGTAAACATGAATTTTTTATTTTTTTTATTTCAGACACTTCCAGTCTAAATGCAAGACCTGAAATAAGTAATATAATCAGTCATGTGACTTGTACACTACAAAACAATACTGATCAATTACAAAGATCATATAACATCCATTCTTGTTGTGCAATCAGCCTGGAAACCCAGTCTGTTAGAGTTCCAGCATCACAAACGTCGTCTGCTACTAGTGATGTATACATAGCAGTACACAGTCTGGATCTTCATCTGCAGGCAGCATTACTCAGGTTTGTCTTATATATTTTATCCCTTTTTGATCTGTCACTTCAAATTTTCAAAATCCATTCATGTCATCTCAGAAGGGTACAGAATGCAAACTGGGAAATTAAAAAATGGTGCTGATCACTCAGGTATTCCCAATTTCACAAACATTAAAACACTTTACATTAAATAAATCACACTTATGTTAGTCATTTAATAGGGCACTATATGTCTTCTTTAAAATGAAAATTTATTTGTTGAACATTTGGAATTATGTGGTAAATTAATTGAAAAGTTCCAATAAGTTTTCCAGTCATATGCTAAAAAAAATCCATAAATCTCACATAGTCTTATACAGTTCCAGATTTTATCAATTTAAAAGTGAAAAGCCTATCACATTCATTTTCCTATTAGATAAACTGTTCTTATGAAAATGGTTGTATATAAAAAAAAAAAGCTTCCCAATACCACATTTACTTTTAAGATGACATTATTTTTCGTGTTTTTTTAGAATAAGATCTTTATCAACCATAATGGAACACCAGATAGAAAGAGCAGAAGATTCATCAAATGAATTTGACCAATCAGGTGACAGCTTATTACAACAGATTAAACAGGAACTTCTAGCTTGCAAAGGATGCTGGGAAGAGGGATTAAGCAGAGTTGAAAATTTATTAAAATCTAAAGAAGAACCTGGTAAGTTTAACAATATTGGCAGGAAAAGGCTGACACAGACTTTTACCTTATATTTGCATTGGTATTATTTGGTTCTCAAATCCAAAGAAAAGAAAAATAGAATCTGCTTAATTTTGGGTAAATGACCTTTTATGATATATTTATGTCTTATTTGGAAAGGAAAATTGGTGTATGGGGCAAAATATTTTACAAAGTATTGAATGAAAAAAAACAAGGGGACCTAACATCTGACACAAACTCGTAAACCTCACCTCAGTACATCCTTAAAGATTTTTAACTTTTGTTGTCATCACCTGATTTCTGTTTCCAGTTATTTCAATCACCATTGAGTTCTTAAGGAAAAGTCTTCTTCAACTTTTGCAATTTTGCTGTAGGCCTTACCATTTTTGAGATTTTTGGAAAATTTTTGAGCTCAATATTGTGTTCAGGATATTCTTCTTTCCAAATCAACACTGCGTCTTTGCTGTGTGTCAGAAATCTTTTTTATTAAAATGCTGTAACATTATGTTGGACTCCACTAGATGATGTATTGATTTACACTGTACATGTATCAAGGTCTAAGTACACATATAGGACTAAAAGGGGGCTAATTAAGTTTTATAGTTATATAAGGACCTTGAATTTTGTCTAAATGAGCCAAAATTCCATAAATATAAGATTTATTTCTGTTTTGTGGAATGTTCGAAGTAGTCCAACTACTGTATTTCCAGCCTGTCATCACTGATGTTGTGTGTTCAAACCCCTGTGTAGAAGATGTATTTGATTAAATTAATTGTCTAGGAATGTCTAGGCCAAGCTGGGTGATTTTTTTTTAATTATTGGCCATTTTTTGAGGGGCCACCATCTGACCATGCCTCTGATATAGCAAATGCCATTGAGCATTTGACTCCTATCTTAATTGTCTAGGAATGTCAGTTTTACTGCCGAATGTAAGTGAATTTCTCCTGAAGCTTCCTCCACCAAAAATTAAGTGAATGTCATGAATTAGCAAATAATGTTGAAAGTGGCATTTATCACCAATCAATCAATCAAAATAACAGTATTAATAAAATACATAGATTTCAGGTCAAAACAACAGTTCTTACTTATTCAAATGTCACGTTTTTGCCTCCTGGTAGAGAAAAAAAATATGTTAGGTAAATGTACTAAGGTAAAATAATTTCATTTTGAAAAATATTATGAAAAGACAATAAAGGAAAATGTTCCAGATTTTACTAGTGCTCCCCGTTACTGTTCAATAAATCAGTTAGGGTAGGCATACAAATGTAGGGTAGGTATAGAGGCAGGAAACGGAACTATATTCTGTTTTTGCCTAAAGTTGCAAAGTTACTGCTATTATGTAGTTTATTAGTTTTGTAAATTTATGAATGAAATATTTCATTAAATTAAAAAAAACTTGTGGTCATATGTAAACATGAATATCCCTGTGGGTGACAGAGTAAACGTTTTTTTTTAATTATTTACTTGCAACAATTGATTGATTTCATGCAATATAACTCAAGTCTGGTTGTTGAAATTGAATTAATGTATCAGCATATAATGTTTTGCTCACCTATAGCTAGCTCTTTGAAAAGCCATGTGAGTTTTAATGCCATCACTTGGCATCAGTTGTTGTTGTCTGTTGTAGTCAGAAACTATTTCAAGAATCTCCTCCTCTGAAACTAGCCCTGAAATTTTAAGACGAACCAAGCAAAAGCAATCCATTGCTGGTTTGCTTTGTCTTTTAAAATAAGAAGAAGCATTTGTCTTTTAAAATAAGAAGAAGCATTTGTCTTTTAAAATAAGAAGAAGCATTTGTTCTTTTAAAATAAGAAGAAGCATTTGTTCTTTTAAAATAAGAAGAAGCATTTGTCTTTTAAAATAAGAAGAAGCATTTGTCTTTAAAATAAGAAAAAGCATTTGTCTTTTAAAATAAGAAGAAGCATTTGTTCTTTTAAAATAAGAAGAAGCATTTGTTCTTTTAAAATAAGAAGAAGCATTTGTCTTTTAAAATAAGAAGAAGCATTTGTTCTTTTAATATAAGAAGCATTTGTTCTTTTAAAATAAGAAGAAGCATTTGTTCTTTTAAAATAAGAAGAAGCATTTGTCTTTTAAAATAAGAAGAAGCATTTGTTCTTTCAAAATAAGAAGAAGCATTTGTTCTTTTAAAATAAGAAGAAGCATTTGTCTTTTAAAATAAGAAGAAGCATTTGTTCTTTTAAAATAAGAAGAAGCATTTGTTCTTTTAAAATAAGAAGCATTTGTTCTTTTAAAATTAGAAGAAGCATTTGTTCTTTTAAAATAAGAAGAAGCATTTGTTCTTTTAAAATAAGAAGAAGCATTTGTTCTTTTAAAATAAGAAGAAGCATTTGTCTTTTAAAATAAGAAGAAGCATGTTTCTTTTAAAATAAAAAGAAGAATTTGTCTTTTAAAGTAAGAAGAAGCATTTGTTCTTTTAAAATAAGAAGAAGCATTTGTTCTTTTAAAATAAGAAGAAGCATTTGTTCTTTTAAAATAAGAAGAAGCATTTGTTCTTTTAAAATAAGAAGAAGCATTTGTCTTTTAAAATAAGAAGAAGCATTTGTCTTTTAAAGTAAGAAGAAGCATTTGTTCTTTTAAAATAAGAAGAAGCATTTGTTCTTTTAAAAAAAGAAGAAGCATTTGTTCTTTTAAAGTAAGAAGAAGCATTTGTTCTTTTAAAATAAGAAGAAGCATTTGTTCTTTTAAAATAAGAAGAAGCATTTGTTCTTTTAAAATAAGAAGAAGCATTTGTTCTTTTAGAATAAGAAGAAGCATTTGTTCTTTTAAATACAATTCAGTAGAGTTTGTAATGCCACAATGTAAATACATTTATAGTTTTCTGTAGGTATACTGGCAGCTTGTTATCTCTTCAATAATTACTATTTTCATGACTGAAAAAAAAGGAGGATACATGTCAACTCGTACTTTCGGCTTCTCATACTCAGCCAACTCGTACTTTCGGCAACTTGTACTTCTACCAACTCGTACTTCTAGTCTACTAAGTCGTACCCAATATTTTTTTAGCATTATAATATAAGTTTTCTACGTTTATATCCGTAGATATGGATATTTCAACTCCCTGAAGTATCCCAGTGCACCCTGAGGTAGATCCATAGAATATGAAAAGGATATTTTTACTGAACATTGCATTGAACATGTCTTAGTTTTTTCATGTTAGTAGAAAATATTTTTAACATTATAATGCTTCATATTTTATTATTTACCTACTGATTTATCTACTGATAGAATTTATATCTAAAAAAAAATTCTCAAGTGTCAAAATATTTGAAGAGATTTTTTACTGAATATTGCGATAAACACGTTGTTTGTTGATGTGTTAATGTAAATGCTCTTTTGTTCCGACGTTGAAAAGTTCCGGGAGGAAAGAACTAACTAGCCGAAAAGGTCTGGAGGAACTTATTAACTAGTTACTTTGTTCTTCCTCTGGTTGAAAAGTTCCACCGGAACAAAGTGACTAGTTGAAAAGTTCCAACGGAACATATCAACTAGTTAGAAAGTTCCTTTTTGTCAAATTAGTCAAAATCGGAACTAACAAACTAGCCTTACAGTTCCAACGGAACTTATCAACCAGTCACAAAGTTCCATTTGGAGAATTGATGCAGAGTAAGAGAGGAACATATCATATTTGAACCTTTCAAGGGGGAACTAAGATACTGATTACAAAAGTCAAAAGGAACTTATCAACTAGTCACAAAGTTCCTCTTTGGCGCATTAGTGAAAACCAGAACTATCAAACTAGCCCTGCTGGAAAACCACATTTTTGCAATAGAAGTCTATCTCTTCTTCCTGTTGTACTAGCTGATTATACAACTCTTTAGAAATGCCTATGAGAAATAAAATGTATTGTTTTAATTTTTTATAATTATGATATATAATTTTATTTCATAATTCAATTTTACTAACAATTCTATGCAAAGGCAATTGACATCACCTATATTTATGATGATGTATGAAAGCTAAGTGCTTACTAATAGTCATATTTTTATCAGAGGTTCTTCATTAAATAAAAATATATTAGTCCAAACTTAAGACATAAATGAGAAATTATCCCCCCTTTTTTCTTGAAATTGGAAAAAGGCTTTTTTTTTGTATGAATTATAATTCTGTGGTAAAACATAGATTAATAAGAGCAATTTATATATCCCTCAGCTAGATAACTTACTAAACTGGTCAAAAATTGCATGTACAGTGAGATTTTAGAATTCTTATATGAGTATATACCATTTGCCTAGATTGTAAAAGGCTACCATAAGAAAAACAAAAAAACTTGAAAAATCATGAGATTATTTTGACCAACATCTATTTTGTTCCATAAACAAGTCATAAAATACATGTTTTATTGATTTGAATCAGAAAAAATGCAAAAATGAGAACTTGGAGTCAAGTCTTAACTGAATGCATGTTGTATGACCATAAAAGGCTAACATACTTGAGTATGCCGATTTAAGAGCTTAAATTTCCCATAAGCAGGACGGTTGACCCAGAAAAGATGATTAGACATGATTACTAACATCATGTTTGACTTATTTTCATTGGAATAGGTACAACTTCTAAAAATTGGATTTCTGGTGATTCTCTGTAATAGGAAGTACACCACTAATTCATGGTCCCATTGCTTTCTATGTTAAATTCCTCCGTTTCAAGCAGGCACACCTCTTTTATTTTAAGTTCAAATAAAGTGGCAATCATTGTATTTAAAAGCAACACTTTATGGTGTCTTGTACTGAAAAAATCAACATACCTTACATGGCATATAAGAAAGAACTGGTTCCCGGAACTTCAGATGTACCAAAACAGGTACTTCAGATCTGACAAACAGACAAAATGTACCCTCTTTTTAAAATTTAGTGCAGTTTTTTTAATTTTCAAAATTAAAAGTCCAAAGTGTTCTACATTGATCACCAGTCCTTCAGCTTTTATTTGATACCAAAAATACCTAAATAGTCTACTTATTTTGAAAGTTACACTCATGTGTAGGAACTATTTTGTGTTAAATATGTACTACTTTCTGGTATGTGCTTTCTGGCCGGGCCTGAATTAGTGGTGTTACACCTTAAAGCTTTATTACTATTGAAAAATTATAGGTATTTTAATATCAAAGAATATATATTTTTGGTAACAACCCAATTTATTTCCAGCTGTTCTATTCAATATTTGAGTATTCATCTGTTTTAAAAAAAAAATGATGTGAACTTCATCATTTAGATCATATGTGGGTCTCATTGGTGTCTAAGGATGACGCGTGATTGCTATTTTTGTAAGCGTGACACCTGAAATTATGCTGGAATTGGTTGTAATGACTTCTTTTCAGTATAGTTATTTGACATGTGTAACAGATATTCAGAATGAAAGAAAAAAAAATAACTTCTTTGACAGATTTTAATAGAAAAATATTTCAGATGTTTACATGTATTAGCTTTTTTGCACTGATTACTGGTAAAAGATTATCACAATGTATTTTCCATTTGAGGATTCTAGATTTAAGGATTTTAATTTATTTTTTTGGGATACGATTGCTGTCAACCAATCTGTAGACTTTTACCATTGACCCTATGACACACTCCCTCACGTCACTCGTTTTATTCTAAAAATTCGGCAACATCTCAGATTCTTATGATTGTCTTGCTTTAAAATGTAAAAACAAGCAAAACAATTGAACATAAACAACTTTCCTGTAATGTTTTACTCATAATCTTCATGTATGATATTTTCCTTGACTTATATGCGTGTTTTTAACAATACGGAAAATCAGAATTAAACAGTATTTATATTTAGTGTTTTTATAAATTTAGAAACACGTCAGAGGGAATTCCCAAATTTTGATAACTTGCGAGAGTTCTCTGAAAGCCGATCGATAATTCTATTTCTGTCACAAGAACTGAAGTGGAGTATTTCTATATTTTACCGTTATGAAACTGATATTTGATACTGTACTCTCATAAAGAAATGGAGAACCATTCATTTAATAAACGTTCTTGTTCCAAATCGCAAGTCGCGGTTTGTTTATGTATTAATGTCCATGCGTGGTCTCACTAATTAGAGACAAAAAGAATTGTAGAGACAAAAAGCGTCAAGAAGCGACAAGAAGAATAATATTAGCAACAAGAAACTATTTAGCGACAAGAAAACATTTTTTTATTTATATTACTTATTCGAAATAAATATTAAAAAAATATGCAAAAGAAAACAATTTCAACGACAGGAAAGTTAATTTTGATAGGGGGGGGAAATGAAACTTGTAAATCTAATTCAGTTGCTACATTTATTTACATGCTATTTTATAAGGTATCACAGGAAGTATATTTTGTCTTTTTATTTGTTTTTAAAACCATTTTTGTACAATATATAATTAACTTGCAAAATGCATTATTTGTGCATAATTGTCCAGAAAATTCATACACAAATTGTGAAATACAAATTAAGAACTGAAATCAAACAAGAGGAAAACATGATTAAAATGTGAATATTTTTCATCATTTTATTTAGTGTATTGTCTCATTTAACGATATTTATCATGTTTATGCAAATAGATTGAAGATTAAAGGAAACTGATGACAATCTTGAGTTTTCAACAGGTGTTCACTATTCAGTACAATAATTTTATATTCTGGTGCGTGTAATTGATGAAGGTGTTAATGGATGTTATTGTTGCAATAAAACAAAGGACACGCACCTAGTTAATCTCATTTGTTGCTCTTAATTGTGTATTACCTTAGAGTGAAGCCACAGCTAATGTTGGTCCTATCAGGAAAAATTAATTGTACAGTTAGGAAGGAAATAATATTTCATGTTTTTGTTTTATTAAATCCTTCAAAAGGAAGGTGACAAATCTTTGTTTTTATTTTCATTTTATAGCGTTTACATTTCCTTTGCTCTTACACATGTTTAATTTCTACATCTATCAATATGATAATAAAAAGTACACTATCTCTTCATCGATTTTTTTTTTATTTCTTCATCTTTCAATAGAAAAAATATTTTAATGTTTGTGATAACAAAATGTATTCTTGTCGCTAAATAGCTTCTTGTTGCTTTTTGTCACTTATTATTTTTCTTCTTGTCGCTTCTTGACGCTTTTTGTCGCTAATTAGTGAGACCCCACATGCGTGTAGTTTTCCTGATTTCAAGGGGTATCAGATTGAGTGATTCCCCGCTTCATTGATTAATTTGAAACTCATGGGATTCTTTCTTATGTCTGTCTGCATATGGAGGGCTATTGTTGTTGCATAATTTTAAATCACATGCATAATTTAAATTAAAATAAATGTTTCATCGTAAAAATTACCTATAACACCCCTTAAGCAGAAATGGAATCTTGACTTCCATGTTATCGTTTCGAGTTGTCTCCCTTTTCGAAGTATTCGTCAAGAAGAATTAACTCGTTAATGCCGGTAAACGTCGTATTATATTAAGAACGATCTCAATGTAAACAGAGGAGTGTGTACGGAAAGGAGTCATGCCCTCTGACCCAAAGGAACTTCAATAATTAAAGAGTAAGAAATGGGGATCCTCCTAAACTGGTCCGCCGTTCTATATATAGCTTCGCACCGAAGGTCAGTGTAGCAATAAGTGAACACAATATGATAGGGGTCCAGTTTAGGGTTCCTCCTAGAATTATGGTGATAAGATACGGAAGCAAGTTAACTCGTACCACGGCATTGGAACCAAAAAAGTTAACTTGAACTACTGGGAAGTCGTAACATTCAGAAAAATATATAAAAAATATGATGTTTTATGGGTTTCTGTTTGTAAACTTAATAGAAATAAAGTTGAATTACTTGAATTTTACACAGGAGTTAAATGAAAACTTAGACATAAAATAAAGAATGTTTTAACTGATCTTTCAAACTTAGAACATAGGCGGATCCAGCCCCCCCCCCCCTTTTTTTGTGGAAAAAATTTGGTTGATAATAAAGGGAATCATTGAAGCATGACTGGAGCGGGCCCCCTCTTAGGTCAGTCAGCGGGCTCCCCCTTAGGAAAAGTTCTGGATCCGCCACTGTAGAACTTAATCCAGAGGAAAGTTAAAACATTGCTTTAACTGTACCTTATTAAAATTGAACATGTTGAATATGTATATATCCAATTTAAGTTAATTAAAGCTGTAATCCATGACCACAAATTGAATGCTATGTTTACAATTGTTGAAAGCCATGTGCTTTTTTTGCGGGGAAAATGCGGACCCCCTTAACAGGAATCAGTTAAATTTCATTGTTACATTTATTTATAGACAGTAAAAATGATTTTGGCAATCATTTTGACTAACTGCTAAGATTTTATTATTCATGAAAAATTTTCTTCGGGTGAAACTGTATATACCTTAATTATCTACATCTGCCACAGTATTTTCTATCCAATATACAAGGAACATAAGCTACAAATTGGTCATTGTACTTTCAAATTATATACATTTTACAGACTTAAGAGGTATTGGGTGAAAGTAATAAAATCAACGGTACCAATTTTGTTGCACCAGATGCGCATTTCGACAACACATGTCTCTTCAGTGATGCTCGTGGCCAAAATATTTGAAATCCAAAACTTATTTAAAGGATGAAGAGCTATAATCCAAAAGGTCCAAAAAGTATAGTCAAATTCTAGAAACGTATATCATGTATATTCATCATTTAACACCATTTGAATGCATTTAAATAAGTTGGTACGAGTTAGCAATGGTTCGATTTTGTTTTTGTTTTAATGGTACGAGTTTACAATGGTACAGGATAACTATAATTCGACAAAACACAATAAGTACATGGCTCATACACTTGTAACGGGGATTGGCTATTCTTTAAGTTGAGTGACTATTCAGATTGTTACATTTTGCATGTGCAGTTGAATTAGTTTAGAGAATAATACTATCCAGCTGTACCAGGGTTACCGGCCAAAAATGCTTGAGACTCGCGCATGTTCATGCTTTTTTTGCAACAGTATTCTTGGATCTATTTCTTTCCTCTTTGATCTTTTGAATTTTGGCCAAATCTCATGCATTTGTTTAATGAAAATTTGGCAGAACTGCTATACATGTGTCAATGAAAACTATGGCAATCGTATCCCTCAGAGCATTCTGCTCTTTGATTATTTTAATTCTATTAATTATCATGTTATTTATTGAAAGTAATTTTGTTTGATGCTTGAAAGAATTTGATAATACTTAAGCCACAGATATTTCAAATTTGTTTAATAATAACAGACACCTATAAAACTGACCGCCATGAAATATCCTATAGTGCTGAAAAATGTGCTAAACACCAATCAATCAATCAAAATAAAAGTGAAGTGCATACTAATTTAGACATAACATCAGTGTAAAGATTTCAATAAATTCAAATTCAAATTCAAATATTTTATTGGACAAAGCACATATGATACAATGCGTATTCCAAGATACAAACACATTAAACATGACAATTTATGCAAATACAACATAAAGAAAACATTTCAAGTACTAATTATATATATAATATTACAGTACATGTATTACACAGTAATTTACTTATGTAAACATGTGCATTGCTGTGGGTGACAGAGTAAACATTAAAAAAAAATCTTAAGAGCTTCAATAATGTAATTATACCAAAAAATATATATGCACTTGTTTCATGCCTCCTGGCAGAGATAAAGTAGGATAGGATGGTAGGTAAAATAATTTTATTTTGAAAAAGATTTTATAAAGACAATAAAGGAAAATATCCTGGATTTTAACAGTACTTACCATTGCTGTTCATACAATGTGTTAGGGTAGGCATACATATTTAAATACGAAGGCAGGAAACAGAACTTTATTTTGTTTTGGCCTTTTAGAAGTTACTGCATTTTTGTAGTTTTTTTAGTTTTATAGAATTGTGAATGTCAGTTCATAAAATGTACTATTAAAATTAAACACCTTGTGATCTAATATTACCATGAGAATCTCACAGGGTAAACATTTTAAACAAATATATTTATTTGCAACAATTTATTGATTTCATGTAAAATAACCCCAGTATTGCTATTAATAAAGTTGAAATTACAGAATATCTCAGTATATAATTTTTTGAGAATTTTCTCCAGTACAGTGAAACCATTTTAAACTGAACCTCTACGGGACTTCAGGTTTTGTTCGGTTTTATCAGGTTGACAACGCATACAATTTGATATGACGGTGCTTAAGAACATGTTTGTGTTATTCAGGTTTTTGGTTTAGCCAGGTTTCACTGTATATTGAATAATAAATGATTAACATCCAGTGTACACATGTCTATAGTAAATTGTCATGGTGGGGTGTCAACATGGAATGTTCCGTCCTATAGGGAAGACCACAGTGCCAAGATACTGTCAGACACATTGAAATGGTCAATTTTATAAATCAAATTATTCAGTCAAGATCTTATCCAATCAGATGACATCTACAATTTCTATTCTTCTCAGTTTTCTTCAAATATATTCATCATCTATATCATTGCCAGAACTTAAACTTTGTTTTAAAAGTTTCTCTAAGATTTTGGCTCATTACTATATAGATAAAAAAGTTTGAGGAGCAGCCAATTATCATAGAAAGTTTTAAAATTTCTATAAGGACTTTCAGATTTTTCAAACTGAAGTCACTTTGTCCCCATATGATATTCAGTATATAATTCATTGGTTCACTGTAGGGTGTAGACCCTAGTATCATGATGGCTAAACGTTCAACCAATTCTACATCTTCATAACAGTCTAAATCTTTAAGAAAGTAATCTAACAGATCTTGTAACATGGGTTTATTAAATCCATTGCAGTATAAAATGATGGATTGTCTTAAAAAGAGTTGTTTGTTATTATGAAGAGCTTTATCTGAATTCAGGATCTTCCCATATACATATGACAATACCTCTCTGTAATAGCTTGGCTTGATTTTGTCTCTCAGGGGATCCAAAAGAAAACACTTCTCGGTAATAGACATGAATTCATGTGTTAACTCTCTCCAGTATTGTGGTAAATCCATCAATCCAGTAACACATGATTCGTCACGTTCAATACTTATATTCTGTTGTACCTTTGCTTTCTCAACAAGTTTTTTAGCAATGCCTGTCAGACACGAGAAGGATTTTATCTCTACTTCTTTACCAACTCTGTACACAGCCATATTATCCTTATCCACATCTGATCTGAAAGTGTGGAACACGGAAGCATTAAGGTAAAGTCGTGGAATTTCTGATAGCAGGAAAACAATCATCACACATACAATCAGTGTGCACGATTTCTTTTCAGATTTTGAAGCAGTAGCATGTCCACGAATATATTTTCTACGGCATAGTATTACTATAATGTAACATGTAGATGCTAGCATAGCCATTACTGCAATGGTTAAAATAATCGTGAAGAGGATAGGATAATATGTTAGTACATACTTTTGAATCGTTTCATTGGGTTTCGACATCAAACAGGTGCCTTCAGTACCCTCACTTAGGCTGACAACCAGTATCCTAGGAATATTTAAAACAAAGGAAAACATAAAGGACATGCCACACACTATCATTGATCCCATTACAGTCATCTTTGTCCTGCTCCATATTGGACATGCCACTGCAAGAAGTTTCTGTACTCCAAGGAACATGGTTAGCAATATAGATATGAGATGGAATGTATCTGCGAGATTTGTCAGGTAGTAATGTAACAGACAGTATGGAAAATGAAGATAAACCAGCTCTTTGGTTTCCACTATTGACATCGATGGCCCATATATATCTATCAAGTTTGCTGTTCCAGGTATGCCAACCTGTTCATACTTTGTTGCAAACAAAGGCTCCAATCCATAAGTGCATAATGCTGTGAAGCCGTCAGCCAGAGCAAGTCCTTGCATGATAACTGTTGAAGGTGTTTTTATCTTCTTATCAAATAAAGCCACAAATACAATAATGTTCATCACGATAGACAAGTATGCACTTGTTGGACCTGCCACCATGTTCATCCAAAATGGACTTCTAGCATATAGTGTGAACAACATTTTGATTAGAAGTTCTTGTTCTTTAGATTTTTAGCAAAATGACACAAGCTATATATATTTATACATTTGTTTTTTTTATTTCATAAATGTAATTTTTTTAAGCATTCTGGGGATTTTTACATTTAAATAATTAATGTAATATTGAAATATAGCCAAAACAGCTGTTTATATTTTAAGATGTTGGTTAATAATTGATACATCTCCAATTAAGTTAATTAAAATTATGCAAATATCAAAACACAATTTTTTCATTGTAATTCAATGTTATTGATCATATTGGGTAGTTAGTGTGATCTGAGTTGTTTTTCATCCCATATTGGATTCAGTTCTGAATTCCATCTGATAAACCAAACACCAACATAAAGGTTCGTGATTTAACATTCAGCATCAACAATTGGAGTAGGTGTACTCCATTTTGATGAGTAAGAAAACATTAAGATCAAGTCAAAGATTAGTAGACCAAATAATTATGACGTCTTGAAGGCTATTTTTTTTGTTTTTTTGCTTTGACACCTGTGTCATAAAAGATGTAATAGATTAATCCAAACATATCTCTTTTAGTCCCCCCCCCCAAAGTTGCAAGTGTTCAACCTGAGTCTGTTATATGTTTCAAATGTATCTATTAGCAACCCAAGAAAAAAACTATGAGCTTCTCCCACAGAATTATAATAAATAACCCTATTTTTTGCATATTGCTTGTGTACTTCGCCCACATAATTATTTAACCTATTTTTTACATATTGCTTTTGTACTTCCCCCACATAATTATTTAACCTATTTTTTACATATTGCTTTTGTACTTCCCCCACATAATTATTTAACCTATTTTTTACATATTGCTTGTGTACTTCGCCCACATAATTATTTAACCTATTTTTATAAGACCGCAAATTTTGAAAAAATTTTCGTTGTATATTGCTATCACGTTGGCGTCTTCGTCTGCGTCGTCGTCGTCGTCGTCGTTGTCGTCGTCGTCGTCGTCGTAAGAATACTTTTAGTTTTCGCACTCTAACTTTAGTAAAAGTGAATAGAAATCTATGAAATTTTAACACAAGGTTTATGACCATAAAAGGAAGGTTGGTATTGATTTTGGGAGTTTTGGTCCCAACATTTTAGGAATTAGGGGCCAAAAAGGGCCCAAATAAGCATTTTCTTGGTTTTCGCACTATAACTTTAGTTTAAGTTCATAGAAATCTATGAAATTTTGACACAAGGTTTATGACCACAAAAGAAAGGTTGGGATTGATTTTGGGAGTTTTGGTTTCAACAGTTGAGGAATTAGGGGCCAAAAAAGGGCCCAAATAAGCATTATTCTTGGTTTTTGCACAATAACTTTAGTTTAAGTAAATAGAAATCAATGAAATTTAAACACAATGTTTATGACCACAAAAGGAAGATTGGTATTGATTTTGGGAGTTTTGGTCCCAACAGTTTAGGAATTAGGGGCCAAAAGGGTCCAAAATTAAACTTTGTTTGATTTCATCAAAATTGAATAATTGGGGTTCTTTGATATGCCGAATCTAACTGTGTATGTAGATTCTTAACTTTTGATCATGTTTTCAAATTGGTCTACATTAAGGTCCAAAGGGTCCAAAATTAAACTTAGTTTGATTTTGACAAAAAATGAATCGGTTGGGTTCTTTGATATGTTGAATCTAAAAATGTACTCAGATTCTTGATTATTGACCCACTTTTCAAGTTGGTCCAAATCTGGGTCCAAAATTAAACTTTATTTGATTTCATCAAAAATTGAATAAATGGGGTTCTTTGATATGCCAAATCTAACTGTATGTAGATTCTTCATTTTTAGTCCCGTTTTCAAATTGGCCTACATTAAGGTCCAAAGGGTCCAAAATTAAACTAAGTTTGATTTTAACAAAAATTAAATTCTTGGGCCTCTTTGATATGCTGAATCTAAACATGTACTTAGATTTTTGATTATGGGCCCAGTTTTCAAGTTGGTCCAAATCAGGATCTAAAATTATTATATTAAGTATTGTGCAATAGCAAGTCTTTTCAATTGCACAGTATTGTGCAATGGCAAGAAATATCTAATTTCACAATATTGTGAAATAGCAACTTTTTTTTTTAATTAGAGTTATCTTTCTTTGTCCAGAATAGTAAGCAAGAAATATCTTATTGCAAGATTTTTTTTTAATTGGAGTTATCTTTCTTTGTCCAGAATCAACTTAAATCTTTGTTATATACAATATACAATGTATATTCACCTTTTACTACCAACTGATAAATTTAAATAATCTTTACCATTCAGTGATAACAAGCAGTTTTTTTACATCTTAATATTTTATGATGTATTTAAATGAGTAGTTATTGTTGCAAACTCCATTAGAATATTTTAATTGAGATTAGTTTTGGAATAAGGGAAAGGGGGATGTGATTAAAAAATTGGGTTCAATTTTTCTCATTTGAAATTTCATAAATAAAAAGAAAATTTCTTCAAACATTTTTTTGAGAGGATTAATATTCAACAGCATAGTGAATTGCTCTAAGAGAAAACAAAAATTTTAAGTTCATTAGAACACATTCATTCTGTGTCAGAAACCTATGCTGTGTCAACTATTTAATCACAATCCAAATTTAGAGCTGAATCCAGCTTGAATGCTGTGTCCATACTTGCCCCAACTGTTCAGGGTTCAACCTCTGCGGTCGTATAAAGCTACGCCCTGCGGAACATCTGGTTTACATATTGCTTGTGTACTTCCCCCACATAATTAATTTAACCTATTTTTTTTACATATTGGTTGTGTAATCCGCCCATAGAATTAATTAACCCTATTTTTTACATATTGCTTGTGTTAAATTCAATACTAATTTATTGTTTCATATTTCTATGAAATATTTATACTTACAAAATAAATGTGAAATTCTTTTTCAAATAAATAAAACATTACTTGCTGCAAATGTTCTATTTATATGAAAAAGAATTTCACATTTATTTTGTATGTATAAATATTTAATATAAATATGAAACAATAAATTCGTATTTTATGGAGATATGATAATTATTCAAATTTGATCTATTTAGAAATTGACCTTTACAATATGGAGATTTCACCTTTATTACATGTTTAAGGCAAAGATTAATTTAACATGAGATAGATAATACTGCTTTCATACCACAAAACAATTTCTGCTGATGTTATGTGTTTAAAATTTTACTTTCAGATTCAACATGAATAGTTATCAAAGATCTGTAAATATAATAAGAATTGAATGCAAAAAGTGATTCATCGCTTGCTTTAATTTTCAAATATTAAATTTTCAAAAACTCAAATTCAATTCAGAAGGTGAATCTTGTTTTCTTTTTGCATAGGGTTTTATGAACAATTTCTGTTAAGGTGGTACCTAACTTTACAGGGAGATAACTCTGTAAAATCAATTAAATGTTTTAATTACATTACGTTGCGTTGTGAAGGCAATAGAAAGCTTATCAATGATCAAAATTAGTGTTTGACAAACTGCTATATAACCCGTGTAATTTTTCTGATAAAATGGTTGGTTCAAACTTTTTGAATTTTTAAATTTTCATCAAAGGGTCAAAGTAAATACTTTCTCAAAAATGTATGAAAATTAAATGGGACAAATTAATTTTAGTGAAGGTGTTGGGTACCACCTTAAACACACTTTTTATGTCAACAGAACGCATGCAGGTTGTATTTTTAATTTTTTTTTAACTCACCTGGTCCTTTTAAAGGTCAATGTGACCTTTTTTTATCACTTAATCTGTTGTCGGTAGTTGGCCAATTTGGTTTCAAGGTTATTATAAGTCAGCTTTACAGTGTGATGCGTTTTCAGATTCATCACTCGACAACTTATGTTAACTGCCAAGTATTTGGATGGGGATATCATCAGTGAGCAGTAGCTCGCAGTTTCACTTGTTATTTTATCTTTATTAATTGTTAAGTATTTTATTGTAGAATATTTTTGTTTGATGCTTATATGATAATATTAAGGTCACAGAAATTTCATATTTGCGTAATAATGAGAGACCTAGATCAACAATTGTATGTAAGATTGGGTGCAAAAAAAATTGCTTTGCGATAATTTTTTAAACTGTTGGACAATTTTAGAGGAGCCCCAAACTGATCATCAGCTCATTTTTTTTTACCGATTTTATGACAAAATGGGCATGTTAAATTTCGCTGTGACTAATTGGTAAAGCATACTGGAAAATATTGGAAATGAATAAAGATATATAGAGAAACTATTTAAAAACTGTATTGACTACTTGTAGAGACACATACAATAGGAATGAGGACTGCATGTTAAAGTGCTTCCATTTAAATTTCAACAATGGCTTTTAATGCCATCAAATTTTCATACAAAGGTGACATACCTATTTGTCAATAACAGCATTTTTTAGTCTTAGATGCAAGTAGTCTCAGATCTGTACTATGTGTCTTTTCTGTTGTTAGGGGTATATAAATACCATGCTACGACTGGTCTTTGCTTTTGTGAGATGTTTTTCTTCTCTGTATCCATCTAAAGATCAAAGCCTTATTCAACTTAATTTTATAGTTTGTTCTTATTTTATGTTTAACCCGACCACATTATTTATGAGTCTGTCCAAAGTCAGGTGCCTATAGTTCACTGGTTGTTCTTGGATCATGTCTGTCAAATTTGTTTTTTTCGTAAATTGTTTTTTTTATAATTTACGCCTTCAGTTTTCTGAATTGTGACATATTTTTCATGTCAGACCTTTTATAGCCTACTATACAGTATTGATTTTTCTCATGGTTGAAGGCTGTATGGTTGCCTATAATTGCTTACATCCACTTCATTTGATTTTTGGTGGATAGTTGTCTTATTGGCAATCAAACCACATCTCCTTATTTTTATATAATTTGTCAAAAACAGCTCATTCTGATATTTTGAGAACACAGAATGTTAACATTTTTCACATTAACAAATCTTTGAATGATTATGCAGACTCAGCATATCAGTTTTCTCTACTTTTATATAAATGCATTGAACTTTAACTGAAAATCGAAGAAAAAAAATGCATTATCACTTTTATTTACTGAAATATTACTGATTGAACCCGGAATATACATATTGACTCATACTGTTACCAGATTGAACTTATTTAACTTACAATCAATTTTAGTCTTGTGATCTTTTTTGTGTGTGTGATAATGGTTTAGGTTTGCTCTAATGTTTTCCTTCGCCATCTGGGTTTGGAAACAGATGATTGATGAAAAAACAACTATTTGTAATTTTTCAAAGCATAATTCAGAGGCATATAAAAGATATTGAAAACATGCGGTTTTATGTCATCTATGTAATCAAGTATTTAGTATCAATAATGATAGATACATGCTTGACTGAATAATATCATAGAGGTCAATGTAACATATGTCATTATATTACTGTCATACTTCTTATTTATTTTATGTATAACTATGATTTCTTTTCAATTCAGTTAACGTAATTGAAATTTGCAATAGAAAGTAATTGAAAGATATTTTAAAAGTCTTTCATGCCGTAAACCATAAAAGTGTTAACCAATTTTTATGCCTTTTTTTTATTTTCTATTGCTTTATTTTTTTTTTGAATTTTCTAGATTAGATTAATTATAAAGTGATCTAGCCTGATATAGAATTTATTTACTATTTTCAGTTCAGAACCACAGTGTACAGACTGAGACAACTAAACCATTAGAACCAAAACCTCTTAAACAGTGTGGACTTGAAGATCCTGTTATAGAAGATGAGGTATTTGAAATGACTTTTAAATAAAGTGTCAACAAGATGTCTATGCTTTAAGGCAACATCCCAAGTGTGCTGTAAATGAAATATTATATTGTTTGTGTGTCACAATACATGTCAAAATATGGTTAAAGTCATATAACTTTAAAATATTGTCAAATCAAAATGATGGTATAGTGGTCAACTGCACAAGACAGCAAACAAAAAAATAACATTTAGTGTGAGAGCTTTTTGTGAAACAGTCCTAGAGGAGTTACAATATTGTGTGTTGCAATATACATCATTGTGGTATGATGGTCAAAATGTGGGTAAAGTCCCATAACTCCAGTAAAATTGGTCAAGTCAGAATGGTAGTACAATATGGTCAACTACGCATGATTGCAAATGGTAGAAATGAGTATTAGAGCTTTCTGTCACATGGTCTCGCTGGAGTTGCTATCATAAAGTGTTATTGTCACAATATTTCAAAAAAATTTCATGGTCCCATAACTCCTGTAAATGAGAGATTTCAGTCAAATGGTCTTTAGAGGTGTTATTGACAAAATAATCAAAAGATAGTCATAACCCTGTATCATTGGTGAAATCAAAATGGGGGAACAATTATGTCAACTTCACATATTGAAATGTTGATGTAATTGTCACAATTCAAATTTATATTCATCCTTAAAGTAGACAGAGATGGAAATAACATTATTGTTGAAGACTGTATTTGACCTTAATAAGTCCTAAGTTTCCAAGACAGAACTATCTCACTGATGTATACCTTGCATCTCTTTTAATATCCAATATTGTGATAAGTACCTCTATGTGTTGTTTTTCAATGTGGAATATAATTATCCTCAGACTAAATAAGATCCAGTGCTAATAAAACTATTTATTAAAACTAATATATAATATGAAAATAGAAATTACATTGGAAAAACTGGGGACTAACAGCTGCATACACATAATAAACATTAAGAGTTATCCCCCTTTTAACATATAAATGAAAATTAATATATACAGAAAACTTGGGGGATAAGATAAAATTTGATGATAAAAGTATACAATTTTATCGAAAAGTCCAGCATGATTAAAATTAACACCTTCATACCTCAGTAGGTAAATAAAATAAACAAACTCAAAAAACAGTATGAGTATCAAATATAAGAGCTCATCATTAACAATACAAATTTGAGCTCATAAGTACATGAAAAATGAAAAATAAAATAACAACCCATACGTCAGCATGAGTAAAGAGTAAAAGCTCATACATCAGCATGAGTATAGAAAAGACCTAACATCATACGTCAGCATGATGAGAATTAAAGAAACTCATACGTCAGCATGAGTAGAGAGATTTAAAAAACTCATACGTAAGTATGAGAAGATGTAAAAGAAACTCATACGTCAGCATGAGTAGTATAAATGCAACCCATACGTCAGCATGGGTACAAATTAAGACCTCATACGTCAGCATGAAAAGTAAAGAAGAGCTCATACGTAAGCATGAGAAAATATAAAAGAAACCCAAATGTCAGCTTGAGTAGAATAAAAGAAACTCATACGTCAGCATGAGTAGTGAAAAAAAAGAAAATCATACGTCAGCATGAGTAGTATAAACGCAACCCATACGTCAGCATGGGTACAAATTAAGACCTCATACGTCAGTATGAGAAGTAAAAAGAAAATCATACGTCAGCATGAAAAGTAAATAAGAGCTCATACGTAAGCATGAGAAAATATAAAAGAAACCCAAACGTCAGCTTGAGTAGTATAAAAGAAACTCATACGTCAGCATGAGTAGAGAATAAAAGAAAATCATACATCAGTATATAAAAAAAAAAAAAAATAATACAAAAATTAAGGTCATAAAATTACAGGTATAAGTTCATGTATATACAACAATAGAAATGACTACTAAATAGTCCCCAGAGGCACTGGCAACAAAAGGAGAGAGGTGGGGATGGTGGCGGAAATTTAAAATATGAAAACCCATCTAAATGTAATGAAAATATATATAATCCCATCAAATTTAAAATATGAAAATCCAATCAAAATGTAATGAAAATATCTGATGACAAAAGGGGCACTGCTATTGATCCAAGAGCAGCTATATAGATGACGTATATCCCAAAATAATTTGAGGAAAATGAGGCTAATATGATAAAGAGGTACAAATGGGGAAATCCTATCTATGACTAAAACTAAGTTAATCCTTTATATAAACATCAATTATCCAAATAATTGTTAATAAATTATCAAAAGTAGTATAAATCCTGTTAAAATGTTTGAATTAAGATGGTGGTACAATATGGTCAATCACACATGATGGTAAATGATTCTCCTAATTATAAGAGTTTCGGTAGAATATTTAGAGGAGTTGTGTTCACAAGGTGTCATGTATCAACACTAAAAATATCTGTTAATAATATATTTATGGATGCTTTGAATCGATAGTAGCATAATTTTAGGAAATGATGAAGATATTTTAAGGAACATAACATTTTTATGGGCTAATGTATATAACTGTCTTATCTTTAAACCTTGTGTAATTTAAGTAGAATGGGGTAAAAAACTAAATACTGTGAAAGTACTTTTATTCGTGGGGTACCAATTTTCGTGGTTTTCGTGGATGATTTTATCCACGAATTTAAGTGTCCAAGGAAATAAAACAACCATTCTCCAAATCAAGACATGGAAAGATCCCCATCCGTCGGTTTGACTGCTGATATGATCTAGAGAATATATTGAATAACGTCAAATCTGAGAATACTTTAATGGCAGTCACAGAACTACAGCATGCAAGAGTATAGCCATTTAAACTATGATAACCTAAAGTGTACAACAAATTCTTAAGGTGACATGTTTATGTCCTAATTAACACCTGTGATGGTCTTTAATCTGTTGATCACTTTACCATGGGTTAATTAGTGTTATCACTACGATTTACACAGTTAATGTTTACTTTGCAATTTCCTTCAATCCAGACTATTTTTAACCTTCGTTTCTACAATTTTTGAACTTTTTTTTAGAAAACTAGAATCCACGAATTTAAAAACCCACGAACATGTAAATATTGCTCAAACCACGAAAATTGATACCCACAAATTAAAGTACTTACACAGTATTTCAGAATTGAATAAAGTTATAGGTCGCTAGTTTTCAAGCTACAGGTTTAGAAAAAATTGACACATTTTACAAGCATTATACAGGAAGAAAACATTTTTTAATTTTTTATTTTCCATGAGTTTTATAAAATGCGCTGCTTCAACTATTTAATCTGTCTTATAAAGTTCTCACATATAGATATACAACATAACATATTACAGGTGTTTGAAGCATACAATGATGAGGATGAGGAAGACTTGATAGAGAATACTTGGGATGAATTCCTTAGTCCTGAAGAGAAGGTATAAAGTTTATCATTTTTATTTAAGAACCAGCAGTCAAAATACTTATTCACTGTAATAAACATAATATGTTAAGATAGTTAATAACTGCATAACCTCAAAAAAAAATTAAAAAATACATGAGTAAAAGAAATTAAAACTGGTTGTGTTCATTTTCATCTTTTATCTAAAATTTTGCTATGAAAATTGATTGTCATTAAAATGTTTATCTTATTAATCAGTATGAAAAATTAACAAATTAAGCACTCTACTAGCTTTTAAAATACATCAGATATTATTCTGAACCCACCTGACGACATATTTGTAATATCCATCAAATAAATCTTTTTACTAGATAGGAGATATTAAAGTTCCCACATTTTTATACCTTTAGAACCTGAAGAGTTTCCTTCATTTCAAAGATTTAATCTTTATTGCTTTATATTTGAAGGCAAAGAAGAAGAGAGAAAAGGAAGAAGCATTAAGAGTTTTGACAGAATTAAAATCTGTTATATCCTTCAGAGCTCAGGATACTGCCAAGCGAGAACAGGCTGCTCTTCAAAAGTCTAAAGGAACTGAAAGTCAGAATAATGTAGAAAATGATAAAGTTGAACATTCTTCACAGGCAACCAAACCAGATAATCAATACAAGGATTCAAATCAAAAAGAAAAATTAAAAGAGGAACAAAAATCATTTCATGTCCAGGATTGTGACAAAACAAATTCTGAAAAATCAGTCACACCTGGTTGTAATAATGAAGAACATTTAAACGCCAAAGTCTCTGTTAATACATTTAATTCAGTAAATACTGTTGACAGTCTAAGTCAGTATAAAAAGAATCAAAATTCTGAAAGTATTATCAGACCTAAAAAACAGAAGTATGTTTATTGTCCTCCTGAAGATGAGATTAACAATAGTACAGAAACTATTACTGGCCCTCAATTCATTGCACTTCCTGTTCTTGGAAGACAGGATGCTATGGAAGATAGGTTAGAAAGGCTATCAGGAGCTAATCTGTCGTTCACTGCCATGTTAGCAGCACAAGCAGTGGCTCGGTCACAAAAGATTGGTTTAAATGTACAAACTTTTGGAGATGATGATGGTGATGAACTTATCTATGATGATGATTCGTTTGATGAAGAAGACAAAAGTGAGGATAGTCTTGATCATGAAAATAATGATAATGATAGTCTTAATCATGATGACAGTGATAATGATAGTCTCAAAGATAATCATGATCATGATCATATTCATAGTCTTAGAAAGGACAAAGAATTCAATGACAGTTTACAAAATGATTATGATGATAATGATAGCCTTAAAGGTGATCATGTTAGCAATGATGCCAATCATGATAAACATGATGATCATGATAGTGATGATAGTCTTGAATCAAATGATGTTGAGAAACATCAGTGTGGTGAGGATAGCGATCTCAAAACAGATTGATGATGAAGTTTGTCTATTTTGTCATGTGACATGGGAAGTGATCTCATTAGTATCTTAATAATGTGTGTGATTTTGTTGTGAAGATACATAATAACAATAGTTGTAAAAAATATCATGTTAAGTTGGGAGTGTGCAATAATAAATTATTAGATATAAGTCTTATATAACTATTTTGCTACATGGAAATTTTTATTATTGAATAATAAGGAGTCGTCAAAAATTTATAAGACAGGAAAATAAATTCAAATAAAAAAGATGTGGTATGATTGCTAATGAGACACTTTTTCACCAAAGGCAAAATGACACAAAAATAAACAACTAAAGGTCACTGTACTGCCTTCACCAATGAGCAAGGCCTATACCACACAGTCAGCTATAAATGACAAATGTAAAGCAATTCAAATGAGAGAACTAAAGGCCTAATATTGACAGGGTTAAACATATTAACAGCGTACAACCTTCCCTTACCTGGGACAGTTGTGTAACAGTACAGCATAAGTACAAACTATCAAAATCAGATGTTAAAGTCTTAACTTATCAGATTGATACAAATTAAAATATATCTATCAAAAACATAGAATAAAAATTAAATTATAATTTCATGTATATGACTATGTCCTTATTATCTTCAAAGTTTCAGGGAAATATATTGTGTTGTTTGAGAGGAATTATGATGACAAACTATTGCAGTAGTATATCTTAAGCAATTTTAAGTTCAAAGGGGCATAACTCCTGGAAAGAAAATAAATCATAATTTCCTGTTGATATGAACATCTACATTGTATGTCCTTATTATCTAACACTATTGTGTGGTTTCAGTGTAGTGGACAAGAACAGGATTGACAGACTGACTGAAGGATAGACTGACATACAGACTGAGGAGTCAAACACATTATACCCTAGGATCGTTCCGTTGGGTATAGATATATATGTCAATCATTTAGAGAAATCAAAATACAAACAAATATGACCTATTAAAAGTCAAATGATAACATTCCTTGATTTTGGTTTGAGGTTGAGTATGCCCTAAACCACTGTGGATTCTTTTTATGCCCCACCTATGATAGTAGAGGGGCATTATGTTTTCTGGTCTGTCCATCCGTCCGTTCGTCCCACTTCAGGTTAAAGTTTTTGGTCAAGGTAGTTTTTGATGAAGCTGAAGTCCAATCAACTTGAAACTTAGTACACTTGTTGCTTATGATATGATCTTTCTAATTTTAAAGCCAAATTAGACTTTTGACCCCAATTTCATGGTCCACTGAACATAGGAAATGAAAGTGGGAGTTTCAGGTTAAAGTTTTTGGTCAAGGTAGTTTTTAATGAAGTTTTTGATGAACTTGAAACTTGGTACACATGATCCCTTTGATGAGATCTTTCAAATTTCAATGCCAAACTATTTTTTTTACCCAATTTCATGGCCCATTGAACATGGAAAATGATAGTGCAAGTGGGGCATCCGTGTACTTTGGATACATTCTTGTTTTGTGTGTGTATCAGTTTTTAAGGATTTCATAGTTTTGCCAGTTTGCATACAAAAAATGTGTACTTCATTTATAGTGGCCTATATTGAATTCCACAAGTTGGTATTCCATGAAAAACAAGTGAAACTGCAAGCTTCTGCTCACTGATGATACCCCCGCCGCAAGTGGATAATATTAATAGTGTAAAAATATGCACACGGTATAGCTGACTTATATATAAATCCTGAAACCAAATTTCAGAAATCCTTGTATTGTAGTTCCTTAGAAAAATGTGACAAAAATTTTCAACTTGGCTATCATGTGTAAAATCATACAAGTGTTTGGTTAACAGGAAGTTGTCAAGTGATCAATCTGAAAACGCATCACACGTTATAGCTGACTTAGATAAACCCTGAAACCAAATTTCAGAAATCCTTGTATTGTAGTTCCTGAGAAAAATGCGACGAAAAATATTCATGGGACGGACAGACTGACTGACGGAAGGACAGACAGAGGTAAAACAGTTTACCCCCCCCCCCCCCCTTTTTAAAAGCGGGGGTATAATAATGAAACTGCATCACTCCATATGTATCATGTAGTCCACTCATTTTGTATTGTTCAACATAATCACAAATCAGCCTGACTTATGTTATCATATATAAGAGTAAAAATGAAGAAAATCCTTGTATAAATCTAAAAGATTAAGATAAGATAAGATTCAGGGACAACAAATGATTTTCTAATTGCGATACAAACACTGACAATTACACAAGAATTTTTCAATCATTGGTTTTTGTCAAGCCTGCAACTTTTGTTGCAGAAGGCTCGACATAGGGATAGTGATCTGGCGGCGGCGGTGGCGTTAACTAACTTCTTAAAAGCTTTATATTTTAGAAGGTAGAAGACCTGGATGCTTCATACTTTGTATATAGATGCCTTATGTTACGAACTTTCCGTCAGTCACATGTCCAATGTCCTTGACCTCATTTTCATGGTTCAGTGACTTCTTGAAAGATTTTTTGTAATGTTAAATTCTCTTTTATTATAAGTAATTGGATAACTTTATTTGGTATGTGCGTACCTTGCAAGGTCCTCATGCTCGTCAGACAGTTTTCACTTGACCTCGACCTCATTTCAAGGATCAGTGAACAAGGTTAAGATTTGGTGGTCAAGTCCATATCTCAGATACTATAAGCAATAGGTCTAGTATATTCGGTGTATGGAATGATTGTAAGGTGTACATGTCCAACTGACAGGTGTCATCTGACCTTGACCTCATTTTCATGGTTCAGTGGTTATAGTTAAGTTTTGGTGTTTTGGTGTTTTTCTTATACTATATGCAATAGGTCTACTATATTTGGTGTGTGGAATGATTGTAAGGTGTACATGTCTAGCTGGCAGGTGTCATCTGACCTTGACCTCCTTTTCATGGTTCATTGATCAATGTTTTGTTTTCTTGGTTAATGTTGAGTTTATGTGACAGTTGTAATAAAGCTTTATATTTAGGTCTATTAACAAAATATCAATGATTAGTAAAAAGGCGAGACATTTCAGCGTGTGCTCTCTTGTTCCAAATTCATTCTCTGCAGGGGAGGTAAGTTACATGGTCACAAAGTTGTTCAAGGTTGCTTCACTTGACCAAGATGAACTCTTTACTGTTTGAACCATTGTGCATATAATTGTGTTTCTTGCCAACAAAACACCTCATTATAACGAAATAAAAAATAAATTAGCAAGATATTTCAGATAACAAATAGTCTTCATCAGTATAAACTGTCTGTTATTTTGTGATCCATATCTTGTAAGGATTTCTGCATGAAGTATTTCTAGGTGCCATCTTGCTCCATGTTGAAGACATCTCTTGCTGTCACTTTGGGATGAAGAACATCACTAAATATAATCTGACACATTTAGTATAAATCAACAAGGCTTTTTAAAAGCAGTTACTAACCACAAATTAGGTCAATGAATCCAGACAAAGGGTTCAGTATTAAATAATCTCTGAGGATACCAGATATACTAATACAACAGCACACTGAATACCATTGTTATGTCATCATAGATGGTTCCTCTAAAACTGACATCAAACCTAACTATTAACATGCGATCTTTCCAAATGTATTCAATACCAATAAACCATGACTTCAAGTGATACCCAACACCTTCACTAAAATTAATTTGGCTAGTTTAATTTTTATTAAACTCTGACAAAGTATTTACTTTGACCCTTTGACAAAAATATGAAAATTTCAAAAAATTTGAACCAACCATTTTATCAGAAAAATTACACTGGTTATATAGCAGTTTGACAAACCCTAATTTTGATCAATGAGATGCTTAATATTCCCTTATCAACACAATGTAATTAAAACATTAAGCTGATTTTACAGAGTTATCTCCCTGTAGTGTTAGGTACCACCTTATGTCGAGGACAGATATTCTCTTAGGAAATTTAAAACAACTGCATACCACTTAACGGTCACCAATCATTTGTTGTTTTGAAGCAGATGCAGTCAAAAACAGCAGAAACTGATCTACTTTGCATACCTAATCTTAAAACATGGCAAAAGAGTGAAAAACACCATCTAATATTTATATAGTATATTTATTTGATATTTTATATACAAATATATAATTTAATAAGTTAATATATACAAATCATAAAAAAGCATACACAATTTAAAAATGCTGACTTAGAATGGACATAGAATTAATTTAAGGAATAGCACAACTGAGCACACAATGTGGATTAAAGATTTGAAAATATAATGGAATATCATGAAACTATACAAAAATATTTTAACTACAACAAGAATTATTTTATGAATACAAGAATATTGGTACGAGTACAATAGAGAAAGTAAGTGATACTACTTACTTAAAATAAACATTATTTTCTGTATTCTTGTGAGAGTCATCATAGTCAAAATAAACAATTATTTAGAAGCAGTTTCTATTTAACCCACAGATGTAATTTAATCAAGATTGTTGTTTTATAAATATCAATTTCATGTACCAATATATATAACATGTATATTTTATGCATAGTACGGACGGGAACAAGTTAACAATTAATGCAGTAGTATGTTTTCCAGGATGCAGACAAACAGTAACTAAAAAATCACAATAAAAAAACAATAACCAGATAAAAGTTGTGTATATGTTTATGATTGTGTATGTGTGACAACAAAAACTTAAGAAATTAGCAATGAGGTAAAATAAGTAAATAGGTAAATGTCACTATGTTGAGTATAACATACAACCTAAAGAAGTAAAATATCAAAAATATCACAGGTAAAAACAGACATGGTGTAGTATGATGGAAAAGTACTGGCACAGTTACTAATGATGCTTCAAAGCATCAAGAAATAAATCTTCATGCTTGATAAAAAAAAATTACTATGAATCATCAATTTCATTACTTATAAATAAAAAACATAGTACTAATCCAGTTTTTTTTTTAAAGAAACACTATCCTTTCTTAATTCAGCACACAAACCAAAGTAGCTTTAATTTACTGAAAGTCATGGTATATTCATGATTCCACCAATTTATTCTTTATATGCATTCTTGAAAAAAAACCCACCTAAAATAGTCTTTGATAAAAAATAAACTCAGAACATCATTGACTATCAGCTATTTTAAAGAAAATCCACCCCTGCCCAGCTTAATATAAACATTGGTGAGGTTTTTTTTAAATGTAATTAGTACAACTGTCTATAAGTATGGTACTTTCAATTAGTACAACTGTCTATAAGTATGGTACTTCTCCATCATTCTATTGAAATAAACAATAATTAGACATGTATCAGCTAGATTTATCAATGTCATTTTTCTCTTTGCTGTTTTCTAATGTTCCATCATGATCGTCTAAACCAGGTAAAGATCCTTTAAAAGTACTATGAGCTATCTCCTGCAGTTCTTCAATTTGATGCTGTTGATTATTCTCAACCATTTCTAATCTTTGTTTTAGAATTCTTAAATCGTCTTGGTGTTTTCGCTCCTGAAAAAGAAATATGCAAATGTTTATTTTATTACTTGTTGATCGAAGGTGCAAATTTAAAAACTTTTAAAAAGCCATAACTTTAATAATATAAGGTCCTTTCACAGAATTAAATACAATGTTTTGTATTCATGTTTATAGTTTGGTGAATTTATATATGTTCAACCTATAAAATGCCTGATGAATGAATGGAAGCATTTTTTTTTTAAATGAAAGGATTCCAAAGATTATGAAAAAATATTATCATAAGAAAACACAGTAGTATGCATATATTATGTATATCTCAGCTGTTTATCAAATATGTATGTTATGTATGCATTAAATAAAAATGTAGACAATCAAAGAACAACTTTTAAACAAGTGAAGAAAACATGGTTTCTTTTCAGAAGTGTCAGTGCTAAGCATGACCTTTAAACAAAACATCTCATTAAAAACATGCATGTAACTGAAGTTTTTTTTTTAACAATACTTGCAAATTTATTTCTACTATGTAATATAATGCTGTAAAAGTCACCTAGAAATATTCAGAAGGGCAACAGCAAAGCAAAAGAAGGATTGCATTAGATGTTTTATAACTATTGAAGTACCATTAGAAAGATAAGCCACCAACTCTCATGAGAAATAACAGGAATACTTAATTTCAAAATATCATGTCAAGATAATGAAACTTACATTTCACTGGGTTTTTTTTTAACAACATAACATGTAAATTTCATTACCTTAAGGATCTAGGCTGACACTGTATAGAATGACAGAAACTTAGTACTTACATATAGAAAATTATCCCATTCATATTGTTAAACTGTTTTATACATGCAAATATATGTCTTTCAGGGAAAAATTCAGATGGATGGATGTCAAAATCATGATAATAAATATGAACAAGAAAGGCAAAATTTGCTTCTGTTATTTTTATGTGTTTTTTCCAATGAGCTTTCCCCAAATATTCAGTACAGACAATGTGATTCAGTTAAAAGTAAATTTTCCTGATCAGTTTTAAACAGTGAATGTGGGTGACTGATGTTGCTCATTCTCATCAAAAGGATGGAAGATAGGACCTTTATATTGGGTGTCTTTAAGCTAGGGATTGACCCTTTCGGGATCGGGAATTCTTTTTTTCCAATTTCCAGACCTCTGGATTTCGTGTTTTTAAGCCCAGGATTTCGGGATCATGTGTTTTAATCAAAAAGCTTATTGCTTGAGTTGTCATATCTTATATGACAAAGGATTTTTTTCTATATATAGAATAATAGACAAGCAGGATATTTAGTGAAAAAATTAACCAGGTGATAAAAAAATGCAGTGGTAACAACATGCTATTATAAACAGACTGAGTTTCCTCTTGGACAGGTTTACATTTTCTTGAAAGCAACAGTATTTTTCTAACTTTGATAAAATGATGAATGAATATATATGTATTAATTGATGGATGGATGATTTTGTATTAATCAACAAATAATATTTCAACCTTTCAACCCTCCCCAAAAAATAAAAAGTTGTGAAGATTTTTGTTTAAACCTAAAACCCCCATTTGTTTTTAAAAATCTATTTTCTACCCCAAACTACTGATAAAACTACTGGAACAAATCAATAAACAGAAATGAGGGTAACCAGAATAAAAATCCTGTGTACTATATTCAATCCAAATCATTTCATCAGTGTACATGTTTTTTTAAAATAAAATAATTAGAATTTACTACTGTTTTCATCCATTCGTAAAAAGTCCAAGAAAAATCCCCAGGAAAAGAAAGAACATTTAAATATATGTTAAGCAGCTATCCTACCTTGAAAAAGAGATGCTATACTATCTACTTTTTAAACTGTAAAAGTATATATATGATTTTTTAATTAAGTGTATATAATTTCATTTTTCAACGATTAATTTGTTTTGATTAGTGTAAATGTTCAGTAAATCAGCACCCATGTATCAGTATTTATTCATTTTATACCTTTTAAATGATAGACAAATAGGGATCTTTCAATAAAATATAAAAGGGGTAAAAGAGTGGGTGGGAATCCTGCTTCAAGGGAGATAACTTTTGATACTTTTAGAATAAAGAAAAATCTGTATGGGGACATGAAAATAAGCATCTTTAATATACTTTAAAAAAAAAACATTCAGGATATTCTTTGATCCATATAAATTAGTTGATAAGTTGGCTAAAAAAATTATCATTAACAAATAATCTCACCTCTTCAGAATAACTATAATTAGGTAAGAAGGTAGCATCATGTGTAACATTAAAAGATGTAAACATCATATCTCCTATTGGAATATTAGATACAGTGCCGCCACCTATCAGACATTTCCTGTACTCTGCATGGCGTCTATGTAAATCTTTCCATTGCTTTTTCAGTTTGTTGTAATTCTCTTGAGGTACACATTTTCTGAAGAAGAAAAAAGGTAAAATGCACATGAAAAGAGAAGACACTGGCATTTTAAAGAAGGAAAAAAATCAAGTGACTTTTCATTTCCTTATACAACTACTATTGTCTATACTAAAGGATATTTTAATACCATACATGCAATAATCCACCATGTAAATTCAACATTGGTACATTGTCCACATCACTTTTTTGGCAAGAGAATTCAGGGGGAAAAATGGAACTTGATGAAAATGTAAACAAGCATCGTGAAATAAGAGTTTTACTCTGCTTATAATTCTTTTCAATCAGCACCAATTCCTGGCAATTTCAATTTTGGAGTAAGACTAATACAAGACAGAATTCAGTCTACAACCTAATGCATAAAGAACTTTATTTGTTATCTAAAAAGAAATATTAATTGCTTCAAGACAGGGTCCTCACAAAGCCTTTTAGCATCATAGTAATTTGATCCTATAATCTGAAATGTGTTACTATCTGAAGTGGTTTTCTTATAGATTGTGTTATGGATGCTTTGCTATAATTTTTAGAAACAAGATGATATTTCAATTTTGCCTGTTTAACAGGATGCTTAATGAAATATCTGGGGAGAACACTGTAAGTCTACTATAATCTTACTCTAAAGCTTTCTTTTCCAGATCTAACTGCTCATATTTTGCTTCTGTCAGTTGGAGTTTATCTTTCAAATTTTCAACTACACGATGACTTTTACTGCGTAACTGAAACAAAAAATTAACATGTTATTGTAGTAATTCAACTAATAAACCATAGCAAACAAATGTTCTTAGATGTATGATTTTTCTTTATTACTTGTTTGTGGCTTTGAACTAGCTGTCAGTAACTGCCAGTACTCTCAGATCTGTATTTAGTGTCTTTTTGTTGGGATATACAAGTACCCAGCCACATCCTCTCTGTGTAGTATTTGTATGTGTATCCATCTGATGAGTTAAGCCTTTTTCAACTGATTTATATAGTTTGTTCTTATGTTGAACTGTTATACCAATGTCCCATGTAAGGGGAGGGTTGGGATCCCTGAAACATGCTTAACCTTGCCACATTCTGTATGTATGTACCATCCCAAGTCAGGAGCCTGTAATTCAGTGGTTGTCGTTTGTTTATGTGTTACATATTTCTTTTTTGTTCGATTTTTGTTCGTAAATTATGCCATTAGTTTTCTTGTTTGAATTGTTTTACATTGTCATTTCTTGGCATTTTGTAGCTGAATATGCGGTATGGGCTTTGCTCATTGTTGAAAGCCGTACGTTGACCTATCATACATCTTTTTTTTTTAATAAATACGATGTAATACATTTAATATGAATATACAGCTGTCCTACTCTGATATTTCGTGAATTTTGTTAATAAGTAAATCCTTTAATAGGTTCAATAACAGTATCTTTTACCACTAAAAATCACAAATTAAAATATGCAAAAAATTACTAGACTCTTTTAACAGTCAGTGACATACCTTTTTGTAAAGTGTGAGAGCTTTTTGATACTTTTTCTGTACTTCAGATAATTTATCATGAAGTTCTCGTACTCTGTTATCAAGCTCTGTCCTCTCGTCTGTATAAGATGATCGTTGCTGCGACAAAATTAAGTCATGATTGTCTTGTAATTTTCTAAGTTGATCTTTAGCCATCTTAGTTTCCTCTTTAAGTAATTCTACTTGATTTCTAAGTCTGATATTATCATCAGTCATATCATGTTCATTGTTTAAGTAGGAGCTGAGTTCACTCTCTAACTTATTTATTTTATTTTTTAAATCTGAATTTTCACTTCTTTCTCTTTCCAACTGATCATTCAAAGATTGCTGATGACTAACTTTAGTCCTGTGATAAATAGAGCATAAGAATATGAAATATATGTAGTCATTTTTAAATATGATTATATACCAGGAGGAAAACTTGTTTGTATATTTCTTTGGTTAAAAAAAATGATATGTCAACAAGAATTCTTCAAAATCTGTTTTTACTATATCTGATATCATTCCTAGATTAAATGTATGCAGCTGCTAGTCTTAATCCTTTTTTTTAGTTTTTTTTTAAGTTGCACATAGAGTAACTTTTCTTAACACTTCATGACATACTAGGGATTACATGCTTTAATAACAAATTCAATGTCATACTTTTAGCGTATTTAATGCAAGGTTTTATTCAGAATTTAGAAGTTTTTTTTGGTTCAATTCTTTTTGTGTTGTTAATTTGCCATCTCATTCACATATGAAAGTATAGATCTAGATTTAAAATGCTATACCCCTCCCCGTTTCCCCCTTAAAATATTGTTCAGTTTAAAACTTTGAATAAAAATTGAGATGTTTCCAAAATATTTTCACCCTAATAAAAAGACTGACATTAGGCATACACATTTAATGTATTGTCTTGTGTCAATTGTCTTGTGTCAATCTATATATATACTAACTTTAATACTAAAACTTCTCTCTCTGCGACATTCTTAGCATCATTAGCAGAACTTATCCTATCCTCCATCTTTTCTCTTTCTGCATGTCTATGTGCTTCTTCATCTATTTTCCTCCTATCATTTTCTTGTAATTTGGCCTCTAATGCTAATCTAAAAAATGAATTGCAAAATAAAAATAAGTAAGAAGAAGGTGTTTGTTTTCCCTGTCACATATATTTCATAAAATATCAGCAGTAAATCACAACATTTTTTGGTAACCACGGTGTGTGCACAAAAATTATCTTTAAATTTTGTTGAGAAGCTAATCTTTTACAATACCTACATGTATAAGCATTCAAAATATACACTTTACTACCTTACTGTTTCAATTGTATTTTTCAGTAGGATAAACGGGTGGATATATTAAGGCCTTTGAAGTTTGTCATTATAATTTGGGTCTATCTTTTTATCCAAGCAGAGTTAAAACATGAAAGAGCCCTTCAAATCATGTTTTTGCCTGTAAGACCATTGATAATATATAGATGATATATGATTTTCTAAAGTAGTTTAAGTACATGTAAATGAATAGAAACCCTGCTTTGTACTAAACCAACACAGAGTCAGATTTTTTAAGGTCGTTATAAGGAAGACATGTCAACCTACCCAGTCACATTACTTTGACTGAGTCAATCAGTCTATCTTTTTACTCCAGAATTCTTCATATTTATCGAAGAAGTAGCAAAATCCAGATTTTTGAATCTTTGATTTGTTTTGCCAGGGATACAACCTATGACTAAAAACTTCCAAGACAAGCATGTTACTACAAGATCACAAAGGCAGTTAAGATTTTGCTTGCCATTTTTCTGTTACTTATTCTTACTTTTCACTTTCTAACTTTGCATATTTGACAAATTCTTCTTCTCTTGATGCCTGCACTCTCCTTACTGCATCTCTTTCTTTGTCTTGTAAAGATCTTGATTGTTGGTCTGCAGTGTGTTTGTAAATTTCTATCTTGGTCTGCAGATCTGAAGAATGCAAGTATAAAAATTGGAAAGCTTATTTCGTTAAAAATTGACAGTTGATATAAAGCCACAAATAGAAATGTATCTTGATTTAGATTTTCTATTTTGAAGGATTATTTAGACTGCAAAGATGTATTACATACTTTTTTAATTCAATTAAATGCTGTTGTTAATCTAAGGACAGTAAATTTGGTTGGAGTCAATAAATTTTCAACTTATTCTTATATTTATATGGAACAAAGTTTAGATTACAAGCACAGAAAACTATAATGTCCAAATTTTTGTTGTTGAAATGATACCTACACTCCGACATTCATTTTAATGGAATAATTCATGAGAAATTGCAGAATTTAATATTTACTTATACAAGAGTTTAATGATAACTGTAATACCTACCCTCTATGATATTTGCTAGTCTGTCCCGATCTCTCTCAAGTTCACCTCTCTGTTTCAACCCCTCCATCTTTTGATTTGTAAGTTCCACTTTATTTCTATGAATAGCCTCATCCACTTTATTTTTTAAAATGACATTGTCTTTTTCAAGTTCATGGATTCTTCCTGTCAATTTGTTATGTGTGTCACCTGTAAGTGCCAAGTCTCTCTGTAATTGTTCAACTTGTTTCTTCAATGACTCTCTCTCAGCCTGAAAGTTTAATTCATTACATCTTGATGCATAATGTCATGGAATTAGGTATACAATTGCAATGAATCAAACCATTTTGTCTACATATCATGATAGGGTTGTATGGTCTGTAATCTAGCTATCAAGGTTAATTAAATTTTAAAAGAACTCTTCTTTACAGATAAACCTTGTAATACATGTACAATAAGATGATTGTTCTTTGTGTACGTCAGAAGCCTTTATGAATAATAATGTTGGCCAAGTTCAAATTTGTTTGTGATGATAATTAATTCAACTACTATTCAGATTCTGTTGAATTCTGAAAAAAACTTTTAATTCTGTATATACATGCATTATCAGAAACCATACCATAAACCCACACATTCATTTTTCAAATATTAACAACAGAATAGACTTAAGCGTGTCTGATTCATTGACACTTATCTAGATTTAATTCCTCCTGATTTGTGAATACTAACAATAAAATTAGATACATTTTGAAGAAAAGAAACTCTTTAAATAGTTAAATAACATTATATACCTCAAGAGATTTAACAGTGGCTACATGTTCAGTTATTTGTTTTTGCTGAACTCGAGTAAGGCTGTCAGTCTCAAACCCTTGTTTCTCTCTATGTGCTCTTATTTCCTCTAACTCTCCATTTAAAGTTTTTAATTTCATATGAAGCTGTGCATTTTCTCTCTGTACAATTCTAACACGCTCAGAGTCATCAATAGTTTCTTTCTTTATTTTTGAAACTGTTGCTTCTCTTTCTTTTCTTAAATTTGACACCTGAAAAATAATTCAGTTATCACTTTTAGACAGCAGACATGTGTGTAAACAATGGTTAATAGATTATATCTTGACCATAGTCCACAAATATGAATCAAAATGAACAAGGCTGAAATATTCTAAATAATTCAGATATCTTATATCATTTGTAAGTAGGTTAAGGTTACACTGACAAAGTAACGTTAGATCATTGTTTGACTTTCTATCTTATTGGCGGTTTTTGACCAATGACAAGGTTGTAGTGGACGCTATTAAAATATTCTACAGACTGTAGATTCTTAAACAGCAAATTATATGTTTGTTATCATGTTATGACAGGAAAGTAAAAGAAGTTGCTTCTTTCTACTTTTTTTCTTAATATAATATTTCTATTTACTTCTTTTCAATGATTATGTTCAAGTATATTAGGATAACAGTACCAATACACAAATGCACTGGTAAACAGATTAAACTGCTCCATGCCCTTATAGAATATCAATGCATATATGTATGTGTATTTTATTTGTTAAAAAATGTACCTCAGCTTCATGTTTTAGTCTACATTCTTCTAAAATTCTCTGACATTCTATCCTTTCATGCTCATACTCTGATTTCAGAAAAGACAGTTCATATTTATATTTATTGCATCCTGTACGTAACTCTTCTATTTCCTCTTCCTGTTTCATATAACGTTCTTTGTATGTTTTCTCCACTTCTTCAACTACTTGCATGCGAATAATCTCTAATCTTTGTGGAGTCACAACCTGGAATATACAAATACAGTAAATGTAGAGTTTTATCTTATAAATGTATCAAAGTTTAATTTTCTGTATAAAAAAAAATTCATTTAAATTGCAATTTTAAAACTAAATTAATGCCTTGCAGTATTGTCAATCACCACAATTGACTGAACAGATTTTACATGTTTCTATCAAATTTAAAAAAAGGACATATACTAGGTTTGGGTATGGCTGTTTGAATTTTGAAAATGAAACAAAATGAAACAAATAACGCTCTGTAGTAAAATGAACATACTTTGCTTTTGGCCTCTTCAAATTCACCATGTAATTCAGCCACTTCTTTTTTGCCTTGTTCGTACATTAATTTGTATTTTTCTTGTACAATCCTGCTTTCTTCTATAGTATGTTTAATTTCTTCTTCAAGTTTCCCATATTCATCCTGAAGTCTATAGAAAAGAAAGATTATTTAATATGATTCATATTTCAAATTTTCAATACAATAAAAATATTTTATAAATCTAGATGAGTGATTTCTTTAACTTTTCACATATCAAAATATGTGCTAAGATTGCTAGTATTTTGTAAATATGATTTATCGTAATATTGACCAAGTATTACTTATGATGTTCTGTTTTTAGTTGTTCATAATGAGTTCTATGCATCTGACTTCGCATCCGTTCATCAGCCAACATTTTTTGCAGCTCTGTTTCTGTTGCAATCTGTGGTAACTGCTGAGCAAGTCCTGGATAACTCCCCGAAAACTTGTCAGGACTCTGAAGAAAGCTGTTAGTTGTTGCCATTGTGATGCTGAAAAAGTTATTAAAAATCAAATTACACATAATTACTTTATTTACATTCATATACTTTCGAAGTAATAAAAACTGACATAATGTACTTCAGGTATTAAACTGTTAATGGAGTTGTTTCAAATCATCATTTCTCCATCAACATATTTGGCTTTAGACTAAATTATATTACCGTACACAATTCATACATTTTATACTCTGGCATAAAGAACTCAAACATTGATACTTTGTTTATTGACAAATTGCTTGCCAAGTTAGTGGTATGAGTCCCCTCATACAACTGCAATCATACTACATTGTTCATGGACATATTATATCAGAAGCAGTATTTGATAACCCATAGATATTTCCTCAATTGCGACAAATAAAATATTCTAACAAGACAACCATGTTCAAGGACCAAATGTAGGAAGGAACCCCTAACCACATTACAATTCTAATTGCACACATTTATTTCAGGATTCACAGTCATAGAAACCCTTATGTGTACAACACATCTTCTAACTGAAAAAAATTACAACACTATAAAACATGCAAAACTAAATTGGCTAAAACAGAAGGCTAAATCCAAATCAGGCAAATGACATGAAATGTACCAGTGTACAAATGTATGTGTGTCCAAGATTTTAACTTCAACAGGTTGGGAACAAACCCCCTGGATGGTGATTATACCTGTATAGAGGGATAAACCTTCTTTAGAGGGATAAAATTATCGCTCTATAGAGGGGTATTTGTGTTTGCACTGGATTTAAAGCAAATTAGGGCAGAATGGCATTTTCTAATTATATTGGCTATAATCTCTAGCAGTAGGTGCATCAACATATGCACTTTACTAAAAATTGGGATAACCCGTTTTCTGCTAAAGTTACAAACCTGAAATCTATTGTATACCTATCTGAACACTTGATCAACATCAAAAGGAATAGTTGACCTTTAAATTTCATGTTAAATTTAACAATAGAAATTCTGTTCAGTGAGGCATAAGTGAGTAGAATTTACCTGATCATCACAGCTTTCAATCATGGTGGACAATAGATTTTATATTTAGTCAGATAAGCAGCAAACTGGGCATGTGCATATTAAACTAAGTACATCAATTGGGGGTTACACTAATGACTGGACCAAATGACAGGACCAAATGAAAAATGCTAATAACTTTTTCATTTCTTAAAGGATTGATCTCAAATTTGAAATATAATAAGAATTCATCATTTGATAAATAGATTTAAGAAAAAAAAACTTAAACTTTAGAAAACGTGACATGACCAATTCTGATAATGACAGGACCAACATCGAGAATGACAGGACCAAATAGAAATGCTAATAACTTTTTTATTTTTCAAAGGAATTCTCTCAGATTTGAAATATAAAATGGTATGCCATATTTTGAAACCAAAATGTTATAAAAAATATAGATTTATTTTCAAAAACTTTCGAAAACGTGACATGACTATCGCTGGCTGACAGGACCAACCTCAACAATGACCGGACCAGATGAAATTGCTAATTTCTCTTTTATTTCTCAAAATATTTTTCTGAAATTTTAAATATAATAAGATTTTATCATATGATAAATAGATTAAAGAAAAAAAAAAGAAAAAAAATTGTAAGAAACTTTATAAAAACGTGACATGACCAACTCTGTTAATGACATGACCAAATAAAAATGCTTATAACTTTTTTATTTTTCAAAAGGATTCTCTCATACTTGAAATATAAAATCATATGTCATATTATGAAACATAAATGTTATAAAAAATATAGAGAGATTAAACGTGGTATGACTATCGCTGACTGACATGACCAACCTCGACAATGACAGGACTACATGTAGATGAAATTGCAAATTACTTTTTATTTGCAAAAAAAAATAAATCTGAAATTTGAGATATAACCAGATTTAAGCATTGTATACATAAAGATAGGAATAATATAGAGAAATAAATTATCAAAAGCTTGCTGTTATTTGACCTCGACAAGAACAGGACCAAATAAAAATGGTCCAATAAAAATGCTATTCACTTTTTAATTTTGAAAAGGAATTATGTCAGTTTATTAGCATTTTTATTTGGTCCTGTCATTCTCGATGTTGGTCCTGTCATTATCAGAATTGGTCATGTCACGTTTTCTAAAGTTTCTTACAATTTTTTTTCTTTTTTTTTCTTAAATCTAATTATCAAATGATAAAATCTTATTATGTTTCAAATTTGAGATCAATCCTTTAAGAAATGAAAAAGTTAGTAGCATTTTTCATTTGGTCCTGTCATTCGGTCCTGTCATTCGGTCCAGTCATAAGTGTAACCCATCAATTGGTGCATCAACTGTTGCAGGTTTCTGCCATAATAAGTAGAGAATGCCATTCTGCCCTATTTTGATTAAAATCCAGTCTAAACAAAAATACCCCTCTATAGAGGGATAATTTTATCCCTCTGTAGAAGGTTTATCCCTCTATACAGGTATAATCACCATAGAGAGGGTTTGTCCCCAACCTGTTCAAGAAAGAAACTGGCATACGTTTATCCTGAATACCTTCAACCAGATCGTTTTATATGCATCTTCAATATATCGATATGAAACCTGGTTGATGATGTTGCACAGATATCTGAAGAATTTTACTAATAATATGCCGCAATTTCGTCTGGCAAGTTTAGACACATGCATTTAGTTCAACCAAAAACAGCATTATCGTCCTGAAAACAATTTGCTGCTTATTTTAAAATATTTTAAATGACGATATATAAAAAATATTTCAATACAGTTACCTATTTCGTTCGCGGGGAGGTATGAGAGATCTGGAAATTACTATTTTCACATATTTTTAGTTGATGTTCAAACTTGACAACAAATAATTCCGCATGCGCATAAATTGTTTCCGGTGTGTGTAATTGCTGAGACTTTATCGGAGAAACTTAATTATCCGTATTGTTTCACCTTCGAGATAAAGAATCACCACTAATTTAATTAATACTAATTAGGACCAGAGACATATATACACATATGTGTATATATGTCTCTGTTAGGACAAACAGATACTGATGTCAAACCGAGACATTTAATTCAATATAATTGTATTGTATGTCTCTGGTCAAGTTAACAAAAATTGAAACAGATATGTTTCAAACGTAAAATTATATTTTTTAACATATTTTTACTGTGAATATTTTTTTTTAAAGCAACAGTAATATAAGATAATGCTTTGACCAATTTTAAAATTTTCATGTATCATGAGCCAAAGTATTAGGTCATATATTTTATAATTGCATAATTTGGTTTACAATACCCCCTTTCCCCCATATATATATGGTCACATACTTAATTAATTTTCGAGGTATTACATTAAACTACTTAGTAAAAAGAGAATTGAAAACCGACTCTGACATATACATGGGACACTGAACAAAGCAAAAATTATATTGAAAAACTTACAACGTTTTTGTAATAGATTTTGTGTATATAGCGGTGGCAAAACGGAAAATCAGATATCTTAGATCATAGCCAAAAAGATAACGCAACGGCATAGTCTTTAAGTAATTGCCTGAAAATTCAGGTTTTCAGCTTATTTTTTTGAAATATGATATTGATTATTCAACATATATTGGCATACACCAGTTCAGAAGACTAGTGAACTTTGGGAGTTTTTGTTTAATCTTTCATATAAAAATGATCATTTTGTGAAATATTCTTGATGTAAATTTAAAGTTGTGTATGAATCAGTATTCCAAATTTTAATATACATTAACCGAATTAACTTGAATTGCTGTGTGGTATTACAAAATGATTATGTAACTTGAATTTCTGTGTGGTATTACAAAATGATTATGTAACTTGAATTTCTGTGTGGTATTACAAAAAAATGATATGCCGGTAACTTGAATTTCTATGTGGTATTATAAAAAATGATATGTAACTTGAATTTTTGTGTAGTATTTCAAAAATTATATGTTTTAAAAAAGTAATTGTATCCAATGAAAGGTTGGTGATTGTTGATTCTAATATATAAATTATTTGAAGGCGGCAACTATAGACAACTACAATTTAAAAAGGTATAACTGGTATTTTTTTGCCATGGAGGGCTTTGAAAAGTTGAAAGTAAAATAAATGAGGAATACGAAGGAAATCTTTTTAAACGTCTAGAAGAGCTGTATTTGTTTTTTTTACAGGAAAAGTTACATGAATAGGTAATTTCGACAGAAACCGTCTGATATAACCAACTTTATAATACTTATTCCAACATTTCTCGTGACTCCATGGATATGCAGGTATTTTTCGTGCGTATTTCGTGCGATTATTCCTCATGATTCCATCGAACTTTGCGAAAATAACAGCTGAATGTTTTTTTTTTTGTTGCTATCGATTTTCAGTTATAGGTTATAATTGAGATATGATATACTCAATTTCAACCAAATCTGTCACAAAGCCCATTTTCCGTTTTTTTATCTTCAGGGTAAGCTTCACAGCAAGTCCCTCGAAATTTTAGCAATCCAACGTCTTTCTTTTCTCCACCTACATCATCTTTATTTTACGTTTTAAGTGTGTGTTTTTTTATACCTCTTGATAATTATCAAAACATATTCAGTGCAATACAAAAAAATGTTATTAACTTTTGTATACAATAAAGCATATGATTGATTGATTGATTATAGGTTTCTTAACGTCGAGTGACAAATATTTCATGATATCACATAGTTCAGGATGATTTTTTTAGCATATGCAAATAATGGATTAAAATATGATTAAGTATAAAAATCTCTGATTATATTTGCATGTTATGGCCCTTTCAAAGTGTTTTATAGTTATTAACCTTTCCACACTTTGCACTACACTTCAACGCAATCTTATCAAACACAATTATTTACTTGAAATGCGCTTTGTAAAATCAGATAGCATATTTTTTTGCTGCAATTAATTCATTAGGAGCCTTCTTCTGAAATGAAAAAGGTTAATATGCTAGATACTCTTACCGAACCAACATTTATAAGCTCTTTTCTGTAATACAGTATTAGAATATAGTCATTTTTTAACTGATTTTGAACTTGTCCCTGTATTGTTATCATGTATAAAAAAAAAGAAGATGTGGTATGATTGCCAATGAGACAACTCTCCACAAAAGACCAAAATAACCATGACAGAAATTAATAACTACAGGTCACCTTCCGGCCTTCAACAATGAGCAGAGTCCATACCGATTAGTCAGCTATAATAGGCCTAATTTATGTAAAAATTTAACAAAAAACAAATATGCAACACATAAACAAACTAAAACCACTGAATTACAGGCTCCTAACTTGGGACAAGCACTTTCATGTACAGAGTTTGGCGGGGTTAAACATGTAAGCGGGATCCAATCCTCCCCTAACCTGGGACAGTGGTATAACAGTACAACATAACGGAACCGCTCTTGGAACTGTAAGAATCAGTTGACAAAGGCTTAACTCATCAGATGGACAAAAATACAAGTGGGTGTGGACATAGTTGAAGGTCAAACTCAGTAAAGATACGTCAAAAAGCCATTCAATTGATTACTGACAGCATTTTCCGTTATCCCAGATAATATTCTTGCTGTTGTCACAGGTAGTCGTCTTTGGACAAAATTCACAAAAAATTAATTCGAAGTTGAAAACGAATGTTGTATGTTGACAAAAATGACTTATGTTGAACGCTAACATCGAATGTTGAAAAAAATTGAAACACCATTGCAAAAATGCAAAAATATTTGAATGTTGAGATCGAATGTTAAATGTTGAAAATGAATGTTGAATATTAAATCACATCAAATGTTGAAAACACAAAATTTAAATGTTGAATATTGAAGTTGAATGTTGAATGTTGAAATGTTGAATGTTGAATGTTGAATGTTGAATGTTGAATGTTGAATGTTGAATGTTGACAGTTGACTGTTCTAGAAAGTTGAATGTTGAATGTTGAATGTTGAATGTTGAATGTTGAATGTTGAATGTTGAATGTTGAGAGGTGAGAGTTGAATGTTGAATGTTGAATGTTGAATGTTGAATGTTGAATGTTGAATGTTGAATGTTGAATGTTGAATGTTGGATGTTGAATGTTGAATGTTGAATGTTGAATGTTGTTGAATGTTAAATGTTGAAATTGAATGTTGCAAAAAAGGATTTAAAAAAAAAACAATCGAAGAATTCGACCTCACTGAATCCGTTTTCAAGCGACCTTCAACCTAACCCCTTAGCTAGATATAGGTTAGGAATAAGCTAGGCGTGTTCAGCTATTAAAAAGCAAAGAATTTTGAAAGTGTTTCAAAGGCGAATCATTTGGTTGACTGAATCGATCAACAAAAACTCATTCAAATACAGGTAAAGACTTGCGATGATAAACATATTTTTTAACCTAAACCATGAAATCAAACAGACCTAGAAAAATAATATGGTCAATTGTCCATGTTTGCTATCGATCTATATCGATATTTAATTTAATATCGAGTTATATTACTCACTGCTGTCTTCGGAGGTCACATCGATGGTTAATCGAGTAGACGAAGTCAGGCTACACTAGAATACACACGAAATGTGGAAAAATCGGGTCCATGCATCATAAACTATCAATTTTAGATTTTTTAAAATCTAGTTTTGTATTGTTTGTTATAAAGTCGAACATGAGTATTTGTGTCAAATTGATGATAATCTTGTTGGTTAGGAAACTAGTTTAATTGAGGTTTAAATGTGGTAGTTCAGTTCTTTATTAATTTATGCATTATTGTTTTTAGCTTAGTTTCGTCTGGTACCTTTTCTGACATCGAACTCATACTTCTTTTAAAATGAGTTTAAATATACATATTGCATGGTATTTAATTCTTCTCCTTATGTTAGAGGAAGAGGGGAAGGTTGAGAGCTTACAAAACATGTTTAACCCCATCGCATGTTTGCGCCTGTCCCAAGTCAGGAGTCTCTGGAAAGAAAATCAGTTATGAATTCCCTCTCAGGGCTGGCGTGCGCCCCTCCCCCTAAAATTTGCAAAGTATGGGTTGTCTTCAACTTGTTTCAGTATCAGAAGAGACCATTCCTTCTTTACATTCAAACTGTATTAAACAGTCAGTTTAACCAGGGACTTTCAATACTAAGTAACTTAGTAACAGAATCAACGTGTTTACTAATCAACTGACCTACGATTTATTCAAGTTATATAAATATTATATTGTCTGACTGAAAAATAAAATAATGTTTTAGCAGTTAAAGTACAACAGATTGTTGCATTGTATTTGCCGTTTTTATAGTCAATTTCTTTGATAATCGAAGTGCCGAATTATGTATACCGTATTACATGCATGGCCGGGATCCCCACAAAATAAAAATAACTTCGTAAATGCATCTCATTCTGATTTTAGTGGTTTGTGCATGGCGAACACAGTATAAATGAAGTCTGGCACGACCTCCGAAAATCCAAAAAGTAAAAGCATATTATGAAAGAACAATTGAAAATCACGGCGAAAAGTGCAAATTTTCGTTTGCAAAATCTAATTCTAGTATCTAGTATTGGTCATGTGAGCTGATGTGATCTGTCTTGTCTTACTTTGCTTCCGTCGATCCTCCCGTCTATCTGTCAACTGTTTACATTTCCATCGTCCTAACCAAGTTTGTCGAGGATGGTGTTATTGAGTGTTAAAGTAATTCTTAAGTGAACCGCAAACAAGGGCTTCTTAATTTTGTGAAATTGTGATGTTTCTGTTTTTCTGTTTATCACAACTACCAGCACCAATGTCTTTCAAGGATTGGTTGACAGATATTTTTGACCTGATATTGATATATAGATTATTTTAGAAGTGCTGGTGTCTTGAGTGTAGATTGGTTTGCATAGGATCACAGAATCAAAATAAAATGTGTGCATGGTCTCCAGCTTCTGTTTTGGACTGCAGCTTTATAAACTCTATCATAGATATGCAGAATTATGGAACGCCATCACTGCCTTATAATAAGAAAATACAATGACATGATGCAAATGTTGCTTACATGATGTGAATTCTTCTTTACATGATGTGAAGATCTTCATTACATGATGTGAATTCATCTTTAAATGATGTGAATTCTTCATTACATGATGTGAATTCTTCTTTACATGATGTGAATTCTTCTTTACATGATGTGAATTTTTCTTTACATGATGTGAAAACTTCTGTACATGATGTGAAAACTTCATTACATGGTGTGGATTCCTCTTTACATAATGTTAAAACTTCATTACGTGATGTAGTTGTTTCATTACCTAATCTGAAAGTTTTGTTACATGATGCGAAAATTTCTTTACGTTATGTTAAAAAATCTTTATGTCGTATTTCTATTACATTATGCCAAAATATAAACATCGTAATGTCAAATGGGTATTACGAGGTAAGAAACACATATGACGTTATGTGAACTCTTCATTATGTCAAAACATCTTTATAAGAACACGGGACCTCTCGGACGTTATTATTATTATTATTCAGACTCCATGGATTTTTTCCCAAAAAATATTTTGCCCCATAACCCTTATTTTTATTTTCATAAAAATCTTCAATAGCTAATTTAGAGATCCAATTAATACCAATGCAAATGCAAGGTAAAAATCCAAGTCAGCCTTTTCTCGCCATTTTTTAAAACTGAAACATCTCAAAAAGGAGCTCCATGACCTATCAATATTTTTTTCAGCTTGTTTTGTACCTTAGCTGATGCTCTTTCGACTTATAATATCAATTTTAATTACTGGATTCTTAAAAATTTCAACTAAGTACATCTTTAAATGCATTCAAATGGAGCGGAATATAAAATTTCTGTAAATTATTAGTGATGCTATACATTTAGAGCTTATATATATAAGCATGGCCGTGACGGTGTCATATTTAAAATTTTCTTTTTAAGTAAACGTCATTTTTTTTTTATATATTTCTATAAATTTAGGAACATAATTCAAATTTTTAAGAGGCAATGTTGGCAAACCCCTTCCAAAAAATATTCGAAAATACTTCTCATGTATATCCAGAAGCTCTACGGTACATGTACAATTGTCTCACTTACGTTACTTTGTTACATATCTCACTTTCAAATTAATTGATCTATTAATTTATTCAAACTTCAAAAAATAAATCCATAAAAAATGGCTAAGAAATGATACACAAACATAAAAAGTGTGGACAGAGACCAGTATTGGTAGTATCCATCATTCTGAAAGTATTGCATGACAATACATAGTTCACTTCCAGTTAATATTCATTATTCTCAAACAGAAAATGTAGAATTGATGTGCAAATTGTAATGTTAAAAGTAGATATCAAATATCAAATCAATATAACGGTAGTTAGACAAGCATGACTAAAACATGTGCAGAACATTGTGTGATTTTTCTAAGTGTAAGGATCACATGAATTTTCAAATTATCATCAAATCAAACTTAATTTAAACTTGATCTGTAACTTGTAATGGTAAAACTATAAACAAAATTTCAAATCTAAATCTGTAAGTTAATGACAAAAAAATAGTTGAAAATTCTTGCATTATTTTTCTAAGTTCGAGGACCATAACTTTGCAAACACAAATCGCACTTGATCTGTAACTTGTCATGGTTTTACAAATAATCTTTATGTCAAATTTTAAGTCAAAATGTGGAAACCAATTATCTGAGTGAATTTCCTAAGTCCAAGGGCCATAACTCCGCAAAAAAAATCCTCAAACCGTAACAAAATTAGAACTTGATCTGTAACTTTTCATGGTTATATTATATACTAAATATCAAATCAATTTCTTCAAGCATTGCCAACAGCAGTGCCATATCTCTTGCACGTAAAAGACATCCTTGTAGATTTCGAAAACGAGAAGGCTGATGCCGCTACAAGACAGCACTCGCATTCGCAAAGTGGAAAGGGATTTATATAAGTTGCAAAACGTGTTACCGAATCCACTATACATACATATGTTTAAAACTAAAAAATGCGGAAAACTAATTTTCCGGACGGACATTTTGACCGACAGACAAATTGCAAACCGAAAGTCCCCTTCAACTTCGTTGGTAAGTGACTCATAAACGTTTAGTATATAATACTGATGTTTCCTAAAATATAAACCTTATAATAGTGTAATAAATGTGCCTAGTTAATTCCCCTTACTTTTGGATAGATTAATTATTTGTTGATTAAATGTTTATTTTAAGTTTAATTTGATTTAAACTCCATAGTGAGATAAAAGGAAGGATTGTTAATTTAACTGTTTTAATATTTAACTTTTGATGTTTCTGTAATGTTTTATGAATATTAGTTTATTCAATTTGTATTCAGTACCTTTAATGTAAAAGTTATCCGGTTTAATGACAATATAAGGATTTTACTTGTTTTTCAGGCGGAGTCGGCCTTGTACAGTCCTCCAAATACTCATTTGAGTTTAGAGTTATATAAGTCACCACTTCGGTGCAGTTCGCAAGAGTTAGTCACCTCTTCTTGGTGCAATTCTACTACATAAAACACAACGCGAAGCCAATTAACTTTACTAAAGACTAACTCTTTGAACACTTTATTTTTCATTTTACATTTGAAATTACTCTATTTTTGAACTTCATTTATTAAAGTTGTTTTACTCTCGTTTGTCCGCAATTATTGTACATTTGTGACTAAACATAGTTTCTTTTGATTAATTGTCTGTTGTTCAGCCATAATCTGACATCAGGTGGTCGAATAGGGACACAATACTGGCAACTACACGTCCCGGGAGGTGTCGTCACAGACCCCTCCGTTACAATAACACTACCATAAAAATACACCACCAAGATCGTTTCTATAAAGTTTTGAACCCTTGAATGGCTTTAAATTCTATATATCCTTAACAAGCCTATGAACTGTACAACAAAACGTTTATAGTGAATATAGGGCACATATTTGGGTTAAGGAGTTATGGAGCACAAGAATACCGAAAACGGCCAAACCTAATATTAAAAAAACACAAAGCACGCTTCTATCAAGTTTTGAACCCTTAAAGGGTCTCATTAAACAATTTACATGACGTATAATTATAAGGTGACGTTCACATCAGGTAATGCAGTTCTAGCATCACGTACTGCAATATTCACATTATACACTAAAGTATTCGCATCATGTATAAGGGTTTTTATTTTAACATCACATAAGGAAAGTTTCGCATCATGTAATGAAACAACCACATCACGTAAAGACGTTTTCACATCATGAATCTCTTACATGTAGTGCGTAAGTTATTGGTGCTAGGAGATTGTTGAAGACTTTTCAAGTTTGTAGGAGACCTTGCCATCATACGGAAGCCGATAAGGGCCATTCAAAAAAACAAAATATGTCACGACATAGCATGTCGTAATTTCGACATAACATGTCGTTATAACGACATCTCTAAGTCGTAATTTCGACATAGCATGTCGTTATAACGACATCGCTATGTCGTAATTTCGACATATCATGTCGTAATAACGACATCACTATGTCGTTATAACGACATCGCTATGTCGTAATAACGACATCGCTATATATAAAAGAATATGTATTATGATTGCCAAGAGACTAAATGACACAGATATTAACAATTATACGTCATCATAATGCCCCCAATAATTAGAAAAGCCCCCGCATAGTTAGCTTTAAAAGAGGGAGGAAAGATACCTGAGGGAGAGTCCCTGAAATGCTGTGTTGCAGACAGTGTTATTATTCAATTATTAGCTCCCTTGGTAAAACTCCAAATTTCCTATTTAATGCATGTTATTTAGGAGATAACTGTATTGTATTTTAAGCTCCGACGGCATCAATTGGGGATTTGATGGTCGCAAATTAAGTTTACTGGCGACGCGTTAGCGGAGACAGTAAACGGGTATTTGCGACCATCAAATCCCCAATTGATGCCGTCGGAGCTTAAAATACAATATTGTTATCTCCATTCTAATGAAACTGACAGAAAACAACGTTAAAACATGTATTTAAAAGCTGTCATATGCCGTCTGCGCTTGCGCGTAGGTCCCATAGCATCAATTGTCAATTGATGCCATGTAAGAAAGTGACGTTATCCAATCAAAATGAACGTTACAAACGTTGTTGCATTAGAATGTTAAATAATTTACATGAAGCTTAATAAGTATGTATTTGTTAATTGCATAGCTTTTGCTATTTGAATTCATTGGTTAAAGATATTTATTTATATTGTAAAGTTTAATATTTGCATCATCGCAAAATCTTTGGGTACCTTCTTTGAATACCTTCAGTGAGAAACTTATATATTTTATAAAATACTATAAAGGCTAAAAACTTAACAATTGTGAAATGGCTATACAGACAGTTTAGTAATACTCTGTGATAGTGCGAGCCTAACTTGCCCGATAAGCATCCCACCTCCCTCAAAATAAGAGCATACTACATGGCTTCTTGTAAAAAGGGTGAATTTCAGTATCAATTGCCCTAATGCTACTATCTACTATCAAACGTTGGGCAAGATATTCCTACGACACGTTACACTTAAAATGTTTTTTATATTGTTGGTTGATTCTGGTTCTGTTCGTTTTGTGATGTCATTTTATCAAAAAATTACCTCGAGTTGTGGAAATCGATATGATAATGTTTACCCTTTAAGTTATTTCAACTTAAAATGCAGTACTGTCGCAAGTAATGTAGGAAGGAAAGATGGGACGGAAGTACATGTATACGGTTTTCATATTTTTGTTTTATCATAGGATGTTTAACTTTCAAGTTGCATATCATCTGTCATTGTAAAATTTCTATATCTTAATTCATCCCCAATACAAATATATCTGACTCTCTGCAAGTAAATCGAACATTTTTACCCTTGGTTAAATTTGAATAGAATTGTATTTTCCCTGACACATAAGTTTTCAAAATACACCCCTTCAATTACTTGAACCTTGACTTGAGAATTATTTCCCAAGTCATCTTCAGATATATACATTTTAAAATATAGTAATCTACTCCTGGGTCTTCCGCGAAAACGGCAAATAAAAATATAATCCCGTTTTTTTTTAATTCGATGAAACGGTTTTCGTTGCTGTTTAGGATTCGTCTTTCAATTACCTCCATTTCATGCACAAGTTTAAATTGACGAAAAGTTCCGGCTTCGATAGTACAGGAATTACTTTCATCACGAAATAGAAGGACAAATCGCGAAGTAAAACATTCCGTGAACTGGTAGTAATTGTTTTGATATTGGTGATTGCACCTAACTGAAGTGACGACTTTAAATGATCTATTTCGGAGTACTTCCGTAACATAAATTTCAATTTATTTTATAAAATGGGATTTTCCCCCCATTTCCAAATTCTTTTAAATAAATCGTTAAAAGATATACAATTAATAAAAATTGCAAAATTTAACCTGTGTCGAACCTATTTCCCCGGGCGGAGTCTTTAGCAACATGCACTATTTTTTTTCCGGCAGCAATCATTTACATCTTTCTCCAATTTCATAACACGATTTGTTCTAATTATCATAAATATTTAATTGAAACTTTAGCCCATTAAACGTCGGAAATTAGCGTCTTTAGGATTTTAGACGTTTTCAGACATTTGGAAAAATTGGCTACTGTTTTGTAATGTATGGAAGCATTTTATTCCTTTAAGACCCAAATATGTAGTTAATAAGGAACGAATCTTGGCATTTTTTACTCTTCGTATATCTAACTTTTGTTTTGATCAATTATAAAAAAAACTTAACTGCTTTGAAAAATGAAATATCAACTTGGACAAAATGGCTACCGTTTGAAAAACGACTATGTAGAGAAGATTTTGTTGAATCAGCAATATTTGAACTCACATGAGGCAAATATTTGTACTTTTGTTAGATATTATTATTGTCTTACTATTTTTATTCATTTTCTACTATAATATGCAGTCGAGTCAAATGAAATTTGGAAAAATAACGGCTTTAACGACACAAAGAACCGACACATGTCGTTGTTCCTGTCAAGAATCAAGAAGATCAGAGAATAAGAAATAGGATCACTATACATAAGAGTTAAAACAGTTTTTCATAAATGTAACGTTGGATCGGGACATGCGTTTTTTTCACATAGCTTTCTTTTTTTAATCTTCAAATATACGAGATATTACTTAGGAGATGATCAAGAGCTGTAAAAACATAATTCAAAACATATATTGAATTTGTTTTAATATTGGTTCGTGTTTTCTAACATTTTTATTTTGTTTTGCGGATGAAATTTCGAAGATTCTGTTTTAAATCCTAGGGGTTGTAGGAACATCGCGCGTGCCCAACGTTTGAAAGTAGAAATAGAGCTATCAATACCTCAATACACCCTTATACCAAGAAGCCATAATAGTTTGCGCTTATTTAAAGGGAGATGGAAAGCTTGGCTAGACTTGGTTGTACAATTTCAGTCCTCTAATAATTCCACATTTCATTTTTCCAACATGTGTGACTGCATAGCTATTCTGCGACCGGTAACTTGGTATTCTAAAAAGTAAAATCACAAAAATACTGATCTCAGAGGAAAATCAATTTGAAAAGTCCATAATCACATGGCAAAATCAAAAAACAAAAACGAGTTTGTTTGATGTTAAGCCCTAGCACAATTGGCCATGTTGATCTAAATTGGTATCTATAACATATATAAGTTTCTCACTGAAGGTATCCAAAGAAGGTAACCACAGATTTTGCGACGATGCAAATATTAAACTTTACAATATAAATAAATATCTTTAACCAATGAATTCAAATAGCAAAAGCTATGCAATTAACAAATATATACTTATTTAGCTTCATGTAAATGATTTAACAATAAAATACATTAAATATGAAATTTGGAGTTTTACCAAGGGAGCTAATAATTAAATAATAACACTGTCTGCCACACATCATTTCGGGGACTCTCCCTCTGGTAGCTTTCTTCCCTCTTTTATAGCTGACCATGCGGGGGCTTTTATAATTATCGGGGACATTATGATGACGTATAATTGTTAATTTCTTTGTCATTTAGTCACTTGCTTATCATAATACATATTCTTTTAAATATAGCGATGTCGTTATTACGACATATCTATGTCGTTAAAACGACATAGTGATGTCGTTATTACGGCATGATATGTCGAAATTACGACATAGTGATGTCGTTATTACGACATAGTGATGTCGTTATTACGACATGATATGTCGTTATTACGACATGTTATGTCGAAATTACGACATAGTGATGTCGTTATTACGACATGATATGTCGTTATAACGACATGTTATGTCGAAATTACGACATAGCGATGTCGTAATAACGACATGTTATGTCGAAATTACGACATGCTATGTCGTAATAACGACATAAATTTTTTTTTTTTAATGGCCCTTATCGGCTTCCGTACCATCATAACTGAGAGTTTTTTTTCGCGGAACAGGAACATATTGATTTTACATCTGTCCGTCCATGATACTAGTGATTGCAGATTGCTGTCAGGTTGGATTTAGGTTGTTTCTACTTGAAACTTTAATTCTTGCTGACTATACCTCACAATATTTCGAAATACCTACATTGCACCCCTTTACAAGAATATTTGGAAAAAAAATGGCCTCGCTCCGCTCGGCGAATATGAACATTGCGCCCCCCCCCCCTAATCTGAAATCCTGGATCCGCCCCTGTCTCTTTAATTCTGACAACAAGTAATAATTGATATACTTTCGTGAATGAGCTTCAAAATGGACAAATTCTAGCACTAAAACCAATGTAGATATCAAACACTTCAACAGCAATTTACTTTCCACTGATTATCAATAAATGTTTGATTGATATTGACTATCCCTTGCACAATTGAAAAGAATCTCTGTTTTCGGGAGATTTGACGATTGTTTTACTATAGAAATGCCATATTAGCTCTGGGGTGACCTCGGTAAGTATGAATGTTCTAGGCAAAACAAATTTCAATAAGACCAGCGAAAAACATTTTACAACGTAATCATTTAGTCTTTCAATCATTTATGAAAATGAAATAGTGGATAATAATTTGCTATTAGCAGCCAGTATTTTTCAAAATACGCTATAAGGCATCGATGATGAATTATTCACTTGAAAGCCAGAGATGGGTTTTGTTCGGCATCTTGGTATATATGTAATGTTATTACCTCGAATACTAAAATATTACTCTTTCTAAACTATTAACATCTAGCTTATCAGCAATTAAAGCCGGGCTTCAAATTTATTATGAAACTGCATATTCTAGAGGTGGTGTGGATTAGATGTGGATACAAAAAAAAATCAAAGATCTTTTAGAGTACATACAATCTAAGACTCTTTCATCTTGCAATAGTATTAACACCTTTGACTTTTCTTCACTTTGCATAAGTATTCTCCATAATCATTCCAAAGTACAAATTGAAAGAATTGATATTGCTTTGTTTCATGAAAACAAGAATGGCCAAGGTAGATACAAGTATCTTGTTTTAGGGAGGGGTAAATCCTACTGTAAAAGATCACTCTGATTCAAACATTATTTTTCTCTAAAATTGACATTATCAAGATGCTTGAATTCTTGATTGACAACATATTTATTACTTTTGGAGGAGGTGTTTTTCAACAGAATGTTGACATTCCAATGGGAAGCAATTGGGTCCATCTTCTTGCAGACTTGTTTCTTTATAATTATGAGGTTGACTTCATAGGGGAAAAAATAAAATAAAAAGTTAGCAATGTCCTCTAACTTTATTTTCCGCTATATAGATGATGTTTTCTCACTAAATAATCCAAAATTTGGTGCATAACTGTGTTAAACGCATCTATCCCATTGAACTAGAGATCAAGGATACACCAGAGTACAGTTAAGTCGGCCTTTAACTTGACTTACATCTAGAAATTGACAATGAGTGTTGGTTGAAAACAAAACTTTACGACAAAAGAGGTGATTTCAGATTCCCAATTGCGAACTTTCGATTTCTAAGTAGCAACATTCTAGCAGCGCCTGCATACGGAGTATATATACCTCCCAATTGATACGATACATCCCTTTGTAAATTTTACGGACACCATTACGAGTTGGTTGACCATTATGGAACAACTGTTTCACAGATGGTATCGAATATGTTTCTTACGTCGTAACTACACACCCCTTCCCTTTTCATGAAAAGATCTACCGAATTAGAATATTTACCGGGTTTGTAATAAAATTAGCAACACGACGGGTGCCACATGTAGATAAAAATCTGCTTACCCTCGAGGAGCATATGAGATCACCCAAGTGGGTGGGGTACCTGTTCCTTAGTCTTAATTTTCTATGTTGTGTCATGTGTACTTTTTTTAATCTTTATATAATATGTTGTGTTGTGTAATGTGTACTATTTTTTGTCTGTTTTTTTCTTTCATTTTTAGCCATGGCGTTGTCAGTTTATTTTCGATCTATGACGGTTTGCCTGCTCCTCTGGTATCTTTCGCCCCTCTTCTGATAATACGGAGCAGCAAAGAGATAAAATACTGCTGTATTATGCAATCGAAAGGGGAAACACAGGTATGGGCACATGTGAATGAAGATTAACGAAGGGATACGTAGCGAGAGTTAGGAGAGGGAAGCGAGTGTCAGGGGAGGGGACTGAACCGGGGAAAACTAAGGTAATTTTCTGGTTATCTGTTTTTAAATATTTTCGTCTATGAGTAAGTGGATGCTAGTGGGAGTAGGAGGTGAAGGTGGGGATAGGGAAGTGGGATATCATCTCCCTCACGTTAAGTATAGTAACGTCACAGTACTCAAATTGAACCAATTTAAGCTGAATATTTTCAGTCTTCTGAGAGACTATATAATTTCTTGTTATAATTTGCCATTATATATGCACGTCTTTCAACTTAGCTAAATATATCCGTTTATTAGCACAAACTACAATCAAAACATATGTCAAAAGATTGAGTATCCTGAGAAAGACTGAGTAAAATTAACGGGAAAGTCGCATGCAAAGTCACACTTGAAAGACAAATAAGCACTGTTAAAGTCAATGTTCTGTTCGAATTGTGACTGTTAAAGTCGAGTTTGTGAGTCCAACGACCCCCTCCCTTGGAAATTCCTGGCTACGGGCCTGGCATCTAATCTTTTTGATGAACAAAATACAGAGAAGAACTTTTTTTTGTAATATAATAAAAAGAATGGGTCACCTGGCTATTTTTCAAGCAACAAGTGGTGCAAAACATCCCAAATTTGCATAGGTAGTTCATGAAAAGTATTCCAAATAAAAAAAAATCTATAAAATAGAAATTTGAAAAAACCCATGTAAAGACATGTTTTAAAAGATGCTTTGAAAAGAATAAAAAGAAAAATTGGTTTCGACCTTGTCAATAAAACTTGAAAATTTCGCATTTATTCTCTATATCATATGTGAAAAAAAACCTATTTGAGTTATCTCTCCTTAAATAGCTAATCTGAGACTATATGAGCACTTCATATAATGTTTTGACCACCTCATATAATGGTGTGACCACTTCATATAATGTTTGGACCACTGCGTATAATGATAGTAGTCTCAGAGCTAATTAACCGATTTGATTCGAACAAACACACATATTTAGTATTTGATAAATCAGTCTTCACAATGCAATAGATCACTATTATTTATTTATTCAAATAATTAGCCTACCCATCAAATTATTGCCTATCTGCAGAGACAAAGTATATGTCTCTGCTGTCTGTCTAAAAACTTTACAGTCTTTTACAGATTTGGCAACGAACTATAGACTTGATTCAGACCTATTGTGGGCTGCAATTGGCTCCAGGTGGTATACCATAAAAAATCTACAGTATAATTATAAATGTGCATGCATTGCTTTTTTTGTGTAAGTTTTCATATTAATATGGATAAGAAGATGTGGTATGAGTGACATGAGTGACTGTGCAAATGGGACGACTCAGCCTAGCTGCCGCCGAGTGCCGGGACATTTTTGATATCATTTTTATACTAGTCACAATTTGTACAAACAGCTATATAGTATATTCATATGTTTGCAATATGCTGATTATTTTTAAGAAGATTTCAGTATGAATAACTATTAATAGTTTTTAATAATATTCATCGAAAAAAACGAAATATTTTTAAAGGCACACAATCAAAGTTTCCCGCGGATCAACTTAAAGGTCACATGACCAACAACCGGAAATGGATTGAAGATTAGTCAAAATGGCGAATAAATTTCTGTCAGAAATGTATTGGAATTTGATACTCTTACTGTGAGTAATTAGTAATTATTATCAATTATAAAATACCACACTCCATATACATGCCCATAAATGTATTTAAGGGTTATGATTTTAAATATGAATAAGTCCATTTACAGACGATGTGGGGTTCTAAAATGTACCGCCACTCTTCTCTTGAGCTTTTCAAATTTTTTATGATTTTGGCTACCTCGACTCGATAACGAAGGTTAGTTTGACGTTTTTCTCTGCGAGTTACAAAGTGTTATCACATAAATGGACGAATAAATTGACATCTTTTGTATTTCACAAAATATGAGGCATGTTTATACTTTATGTGACGACAATGAATTGAAGGGTGCAGCGGAGACTCCATAAATTATTGATGGACCTCTTATACAGTTTTTATGAAATTCTAGTTCAGGTAAGAATATTGTTATGTTAAAAACGGAACTAAAATCTTGTGACCATTGTTGTGAATCCAGTGGTGAACATGTATAGCCCAACAAGCTCTGTGCATGTCTTAAAACATGTAAACATAACTAAAATATAATATTAAAGGAGTTGTTTGATGAATAAATTTACAAGCCAGCTTCTTTGGTGCCAGACTAGTGTTCATTGAAATGCACAATAGACTTCTGAAAGAATGCATAGCATATCAAAGAAGTCTGACCAAACCAAAACTTTTTTTAAGAACTGCGGAATGGTGTCAATTTATAGAAAAAGTTCCTGATTTTGATCTTCTTATAAAGCCGGATCCTTCTTATACATGTACAGTGGAGTCCCCACTATCTGCACAACCCGTGATATCGCACATTTGCCAATTCCGTCATATCAACACAGTAACACAAACAAAATCTTTCTTGTTATTGTTTTAGCCTTCTGTAGGGACAAAAAAGAATAAAATTGACAAGTTCAAGAGTTTTAATTAATAACTGCAATCCCTTGATTTACCATATTTGGACAATTCTACTAAAAAAAATTTACATCATCAAATAAAATTTGTTTTATTTAAGTCAAATTTATATCAGATTGAAATAGTTTTTGCTCTGCATCCTTAGCAGTATATTTGGTTCAAACTCAGCTATATTTTGCCATTTAAAATCTATCCTTTATTCAAAAAAAGATATTTTTGGAAGGTATGTGGAAATCATCGGACATTGGAGGAACTCTCAGAACAGGGGTTTCCCTAATTTTGGACACACATAACACAAAATCTAGAGGATGAAACCATACAAACAAAAGATTTTTATGTAATAAAAGTATGTTATGAATTTGTTCAAAAGGTCAAAATGAACATGAGGGGAAAAAAAATTGGGAAGGGTGAAATATGGACACAGGAGACAGTATATTCAGTCTAGTTTCATGTATATACTGCATATTTACATACATTTACACATGCAATTTATAAAATGTTGTTATCATTTGCTAATGTATGCCCATGTTGTTTTTTCTGTTCTGAATTTTCATAAGGTTACATACATAAATTGCATAATTTGCAATATTTATATTTTATTACAGGTAAAAATGTGAGATGATGAGATCAGCACTGAAATGAAGAGACATTTTGTTTTCTTTCTCTGTCTTCTGTGTCATGTATTTGGCAGTAAGTATTTTTATACCTATTAATTGAAAACTTGCCAGTGAAACTAAAATGACAAAGCGATCATGACTTATCATTGATTAATCAGCATCTATCAGGGTGCTAATGTATGCCCATGTTGTTTTTTCTGTTCTGAATTTTCATAAGGTTACATGCACAGACTAATTTTCTTGGGTGTAGCTCATCAGATAATTATTCCATTTGTTAACCCTTTCCTCCATTGATTTTTTTTTTTGCATACTTGATTCGCATAGATTTTTTTGGATAAAATGCTGAACTTATGCTTTGAAGTATTAAGGCATTGTGAAAAATAACTATTTCATCAAATAAATTTAAGTCAGATATTCCTATGATATTCCTTTTCATATTGGATACAAACTTTATTAAGTCAACTGCAGACACTTTGTAGTCAAAGTATTTCAACTGAGCTACTTCACAGGCGTCAAAAGGCGTCATTATGGAGTAAGGGGGGTGGCGTCAAAAGGCGTCATTATGGAGGAAAGGGTTAAAACTATATTTCTGAATATACTTTTTTGCAATACTCTTTGCAAATAAAATGTATACTTTTAATAATTTTATTGAAAAAAAATTAAACTTATTTAATTTGTAGTATTTCAAAATGATACTGTTAAAAACTTATATTCCAAACAAAGCACTGAACACAAGGTGAATTTGAGAAAATCAAGAATCATATTACTGGAAATCCAACTATTAAGTGTGGTGCTAAAAAACAAACGCAGACCAAGGAGTTCCAGGATCTTCAAATAGCCTGTGATGATCTCTGTCTGTATGTTACATGTATACTGTACATGTATATAGCTGTTTTACAGAGAAAATTTTACCAAATTTATGTATTCCTCAATAGATTGAAATAGATTAAAATATCTTTGATTTTAAAATTTGCATTTGAAATTCACACAGATTAACTTGCATTTAGTAAGTACATGTATGGGTGAGATGCATGATGTAATTTTTTTCTACATGAACTATACTTCCTTAGTAGCTGTCATCTCAAGTTTTACTCTGATTTTGAAAAATATTGCGTGAAAATGCTTACATGGCTTATCTGATTTTTTCCATAGATTTTATTTGCCAGAATATTCAATACCTAGCTGCAGAACTATTGCAGAAGGTCCTTATGTTAAAACAAAATCTACGGTTCTGCAGCTAACATACATGTATACCATGCATATACATTGTATATGTATATTTTTGTTCAATTATCTCCACTTGCTCACTTTTCTAATTTGTTGACAAAGCAAGATTCTACGGCTGAAGGCTTTGTTTATTTTACATAATATACATGTACATGATATAAAATCCTGCATTTTCTGAAATATGTGTCATACAAACAAATGATTGACAGGTTTTAATTAGGATGATGGAAGGTTAATTAACCCCGTGATTCATTATTTTAACCTTAACATATGACATTAAGACCTTTGGGAGTCAGAGTTTCCCACAAATTTTATATTTATATATGCCTCAGCTTGGTAATCACAGAATTTTGAATAAACATACAGTCTATTAGAAAACTATATTATATAGGATCACAATTAAGTGATATACCTAAAATGGTTTACTTTTATAAATTGTGACTTGGATGAAGAGTTGTCTCATTGGCACTCATACCACATCTTCCTATATCTATATACCTATGTTCATCATGATTGTACCAGCATCACACTGGTTCCAGAATTCTTTTTGAGTAAATGAATTCTTAATAAGTTGGTAATTGTTTATATTTGAAAGTCCTAAAAGTTTTTTACTACACAAACTAAACAGTTAAAAGGACGAACAGTCTGAACAGGTTAACATTGATGACCACTCCAACTGTACACCTTAGTGGAAAATGTTTAATAGTAGTGAGATGGTTCCAGTTCAAGCTCAGCATTGAAACTCTCCTGATACTCAAATTCTCTTGTACTGAATATGCATGGAATATTTGCCACTGGAAGTTATCTCAAACTACCACTGCTCTTACATCATTCAAAATGATATCTGCTAGTGGCATGCTGATATTTTTGTGACTTGTACTTATAGTTCTTAGATTTCATATAATTATTGAAATTTCAAAAATGATAAGCTTATTTCTAGAAGATTGAAATCAAAGATAATATATATATCTCTTGTTTTCCTTATAAATTACAAATCCATGTTTTTGTTTTTCAGTATGATTTTTCATGTAGAACATATGATATCATACAGTGACAGATGCAGGGGAGGGGTTTCTGGATGTTTGTACCCCACTTTTTTTTGGATGTTCGATGACTTTGAATGGAGTCATCTGGTTGGAATCCCCTCTTAGTCCTTGGTTGGGAACCTCAAATTTTAATAATGACTGGATCGGCCCTTTTTGCTTTGTTACATGGAGTTCATAATTATCTTTGCTGCGTAGCAAGTGTGCATTTAATCCCACTGGTGTTATAGTGCAAAGTGTGGTTGATGATGTGAAAACAGATATTTCTTCTCTGACCAGCACTGTATTGTATTAATGAAGAACTGGACATATGGCAGGATAATTAGAATCTGATTCATACATTGTATGCAGCTCTGGAGGCTTTAATTAAACAGAATATTATCATGGCATTAATAGTTTTTATTTTGAAACCTGTAAAAAATTTCATCTGGACAGGTTAATAATCCTTCGTTGAATGGCAAGCTTAAATTTAAAGCATTGAAATTTTAGAATATGAATAATGGTTTTCTTGATGGTTTAAACTATCTTATTCAGGTCATTTTAATTTGTAAAACCTTTACATTGTACTGTTAGATCTAAAAAAATCAATCAGAAAAACATGTTCGTGTTAAGATCATAAAAAAATACAGATTATACAGTAGTTAAGTGAGTTGACATTGAGGTTGACATAGATATCGGAAAAACTATAAATTAGTAAAAAAGAAATGTTCAAGTTGAGAAATTAAAAAAGTAGAGATAACTGAAGCAATTGACAGAGGTATCGATGAATATAGATTTTGTATGCTTAATATTCTAAACTGCTGGTGTAGGTACATTTTTATTTCTAAATTAAAACATTTGATTCTGTGTGGATTATAGAATCTACAATGTACTCAGGATGATGGAGGGTCAGATGCTTCCAAATGGAGATATTGTAATGATGAAAAATTCTGTCTGAAAAAATATAATCTTGGACATAAGATATTGGTTAGATATATTTTCTCTGTCTCAGCAGATAAAAGATAGTAGACTTAAGACTTTAAATTCATTATTCCTCACTGTGCATTACTGGAATATTATATTGTATAAGTAAAGTCGGTAACGGGTTATAATTCAATTACCAAAATTTATAGTCAGCCTGCAGAGACTAAGACATACATCACTGCATCAACCATGTTATACATCCTATCTTTTACATAGTTTTATCAGTAATGTAGTATTTATAACAAAATTTGCATTGTCAATTGTTTCCTTGTTTTAACAAAAAGTGGTTGCATGTTAAGATTGTGTTTCATTACTAGTGTCCACGCGTCTAGGTATGATCTTAAAGACCCAATACTTGACTGGTCTTTACGAGTTTCATATTCCTACAGGATTCCTATGGAATATTTTCATTTGAAGAAGCCATGGAAAATCAATAGAGTTGAAATTGAGGACAAACCTATATAAAAGCTTTGTCTCCAAGAATTTTATTGCAATTACTACTTTAGATATTATGTCTGTAAGGCTTAGGCTTTATTTTTTGTTTTCATTTCAAATTTAGATTCCATGAGAAATCAATAAATGAAATTGATAGTTTTGAGGGCAAAGATGAAATGCTAATTTTAAGATAGGATTAATATACTGCTAAAACAATTCAATTATCATCTTGTCTAGATAATTGAGATGTGGTGATTTTATGGCTGAATAATTTCTGTTTGGCACATTCAAAACCTAATTATTTTTGATAATCTAATTTAAGTACCGGGTAATCAGGATAGTATTTCATTTAACTCTAAAATGAAGGACATTCCTGAATAAAAAAGTACTCAAGGGTTAAAAGAGAGGAGATCAGCCCCCTTTTTTGGTGTGGTTAATTTTGAATAGTCTTTGGTCTACTATGTGTGTTTTGTATACTGTTTTTTGTCTGTTGGGTTTTTCTTTTTAGTTGTGGCATTGTCAGTTTATTTTCGACTATAATTGTGTGTGAGTGTCCCTCTGGTATCATACATCACTATTTTAGATATCAAAAACTAGTTCATTCCTTCTTCATATATCTGTTCCCAGTGAAAAACCTTGTCAGCAGTTTATTGGGTTAACTTTATATATCTTAAATTAAATGTTTTTATCTTTCAATGACTTTGATGTAGATTGCAGATCTTTGATAAACTCTGTCTAATTTATTCAGTACTGTTTTTACAATCTGAGCGATTCAAAGCTAGACATATTAGCACCCTATTACAGTCTATTACTCCCGCAGACACAATAGGTATTGTGTTATTCATTGCCATTAAAAACAATTGTTTTTGCTATTGTGTTAAGCCGATATTTATCTCAGTTTCCGATTGTCATTGCAATTCAATGGATTTTACAATTGTGTACAGCTGATTTCGATCTGTGTTACGTATTACACCTGCCGTTGATAGTTTGTGATTAATAGGGTGCATACTGCATACATGTATGAAGGTGCACTTGTCTGCAGTTGCAGATTGTATGTTACTCTGTAAATGTTCTATGTTTCTTTTTTGTGTTGTGTGGTTGGCGTCACAATGGTATATTTCCCTCTTCTCCTTTTATTCTTTAGTACAGATCTAAATCTTATTCACAGAGATGTAACAGTTGGGCTTTAGTCCAAGAGTAGCTTTCAAACTTACAAAGTTTAGAAATTAATATAGCATACTGATTACACTATTAATGGCTGTCACTGCTATGACAGAAACAATAGGATTTGTTACAGATTAAAAGTGAGATTGCCATTAAAACAATTGTTTTTGCAACCCTGTACAGCAGATTTTTATCTTTGTTAACATTCCATAGCTTGTAATAGGGTCTGAACACTGGAGTAAGTTCATGTGTGATCTAAAAATATATCTTTATCTAAATGTCCTTTTTACAACACCATAAAAGGTTGTATGTCCAATTGTCATGTTTTGATGTTTATCATGGTCATTTATGTTCCCAGACCATTGTTTACAAGACATTTGTTCCCCAATACACTATCATGCTATTGATGTAAAAGATTGTGGTCGTATTGTAAACATTGAAATCTACAGCTTTTCATGTGTGATCAGCTGATCATTAGCTTATAACCATGTAAATTTCTCCCATATAAAGTATCTAATCTTGATGAAATAAGGGAAGGAAAAGTTGTTAGTGATGAATTATGACTCAGGCTATCTTTTGAACTTCAGTTATTAGGATTGGGGGTAATTATACGAAATTATTGATTACTCGTCACTCATTAAATGTTCAATCAGTTAAACAGTCCATCTGAGAAATTGTCTGTTAGCTTAACTTAGCTATAATAAAGTATAAATAGGTCACTGAGGCGAAAGTTATGACCTACTGGTACAAGAAATTGTCTTGTTAGCTATGAAAATTACTCGGAAAATTACAAATTGATCCATCTGAGAATTTGTCTGTTATAATCTTATAGCTATAATAAAGTATAAATAGGTCATTGATGCAAAATGTCTGAGGTACTATTATTCTTAGAAAACTTGCCGTTATTGATGATAAAGATTACGAATAAAAAGCCCACTGTTCCAAAATGTGCATAGTATGATACTAAGTATAACTTTTATACACTGAAAAATTATATAATGATCTTGTTAGCTATGAAAATTATAAATAGGTCACTGATGCATTAAAGTCTTAGTACTATAATACTCTGGGAATTTTTTGTGATTGCTATAAATACTTGTAGTGTAAATAGGTCACTGATACACAGTTAGATATATTGCTTAGGGAGAATAGTTTCATTATTCATTAGAGTATTAAACAAAACAATTAAATTGTATTAAGGTCATCATTCATGAGAGAAAATGAATTTTATTTCCTTTTCAGTTGATTATTTTCTTTTTTCAAAGGAGATACATAATAAATAAGTCATTATATTATTACATCTATGTAAATCTTCATTTATTGTAATCAATGAATGTGACTGTGAGTGTGGTTTGTTGCTTTTTAAAATTATGATCTCTTTGTAAGGAAAGAAGATATAAATTGTGATCAATAGGCATTTTTATTTAGTTCTTTGTTTCTGGTTTTTGGAAATAATCATTTCATAATAAATGGATGTCTGTTATATGACTAATACACAGAAATTTAATCTGTCCATTCTCCTTTTATTTAGGGCACAGGAGCATGTATGATGTTGTTTGTCATAAACTCTATGTGAATTAAAGAAGTTTTATGTAAATCTTAAGACACAACTTTTTTTGTAGGGAGAGCTTCATGATTAAAAGGAGTTGCTCCTTCTATTAGAATTGAAACTGGACAACAGTGTTTGTCAAAACTTTATTTGGATCCTACATGAATTTTAACGTTGTTTCCAATTCAGTCGTAGAATTTATGACCAGCAGTACCAGTATTCATGGAATTTGATGGCATTATAGTCCATTAATTTCTAAAATAGGAATAAAATGGAAAAAATTCAAATGAAGATTGTTGTTTTGACAATTTTAGAAAGCTTACAAACCCATATTTGATATATATATGTATACATATATTGTCACATTGGTCCTGATGATATGTGAAAGTTATTAAATGTGATGAATTGAAACAGCTGTATAATTATATTTACTTTTTTATATGTTATATATCTATATAGTATAGATTCAAGCCTAATACTGCATAGGTTATGATATTTATCCACTTGATGATGTGAAGTTGTAATATGTGTTTCTCTAATTATCTATAATGATTTAATGAAAAAGTTCAAGTATTATATAATAATCAGATTTGATGGGATTTCACTTGTTAACATGTGGAAAAAAATAAGAGTCGTAAAAAAGACTTTTTTTAGCTGATGAAAACTAAGATGATTATTTTCTCCACGTTTTATGCCAAATACAATAAATCTCTTGTGGATAGGCTTTTCCCTATCTTCATTAAACCCATTCCACCCATGTCTTGTCACATATCAACTTTTACATTTACATTTACAAATGCATCTTTGCCTATTGTCAAAGATTTGTACTTGATTTATTAATCCATTGAACATAATTTACTCCATAAGGAGTGCAGGGCCCAGTAGTATTTGTTAATTCAATATGATAAACAACAATAAATTACTCAGTAGGGATGGCCGGGTCCAGGGTGACTAAATATAAGTTTTTTCCCTCCATGCACCCAGAGGGACAAAATAGAAGTCCCCTTCCCAGGTATCAGGGAGACTAAATAGAAGTTTGTCCCGTCTTGTGCCTTTTTCAAATGTAAAAAGGTTGAAAAGACAAAATATGCAGTTAAAAAGTTATAATAGTTTGCTATTCTATACATGTGTGCATCTGTCTGCTAGCCTATTATTTAGGCATAATAACTGAAATATAATATTTCCATTGAGTCATGTCAGGGATCAGAATTTAAATACATGTTTAAATAAGGATTACAATTGTATTATTTTTCTTTAAAGTCATTTCTAACTATAGTGGAACAATTTCATAGCCATATTTAATTTTTAAAATCTATAAATCATGATTAATTTGTGGTGAATTAAGTAATGAGGTAATATTTTTAAAAGTTTCAAAATATGATAATGTTTCAATTACAAAGGGTTTAATTCCATTGACTGGTTAGGGGCGTCACGCTACTTAAGTAGGTTAAACATGCTCATAAATTCAAATAATCACATTTTAAAGCCTTTGATAAATAGCAAAATTTGTTTGCTTAACCTTTAAGATGAAAATGTTTAAAAAGTCATATTCATTATGAATAATAATATAGACCTTTAAATGTTGGTGTTTATTTTATACACTCTGTTTTAAGCTTGTACTGAGAATGGAAAACTTTTAACTGGTATAAATGTTTGTATGATACACATGTCAGAAAAACTGATTTGTTTAGCTAATAAATTAATCAGAGTTAGTAAATTCATCTGACTTCAAAAGAGAATGATCAAGATGGATTTGTTTCCTGAAGATTATATTCTGGTATCAGTGAAGTAAAGCATGTCCCCCTTTTGTAAGGCTTAATCAGCCAATACAATTGTTTATACAAATCATAGTGTTACTTTTCTATTCTAAGGATGATTTGATATTTATTTATTAGTTCTATACATGTCGAAGTGGATGAATATAAGTTGCCTTGAAAATACTTTCTTATTAAGTCTGAAATAATCTCTCCCTCTCTTGCTCAAATATCTATATATGTATTCAAAATAAAATACAAAAAATTGTAAGTCATAAAAAAGTTGATACATCTTGATATGAGCTGTGGGGCTAGGCGGTGGAAATGATTTTGGCACAGACGAAAGATACATGTACAATACTAACACATCTATATTTCATACATAAGTTGTTTCAGAGGAAAATAAGAAATGTTATGCTAATTCATTTTCAGAACAAAGTACATTTTTAGTTTCAGCATACATTTTTTTTTTTAAATAATCCAATATTAGATAAATGTTTGAGTGCGGAAAATGATAAAAATCCTCAATTCTGTAAAATAGGTCTGTTAATATCTATAGTATAATACCTGTCACTTATCCAGCATAATTCACTGTCAAGAACACAGTCCTTTGAACAATATATCTTTGTTGATATCTGCACAGTTGACATCTATAGCATCATTATTGAAGAGTCACAAAAAAATAAAGCATTGTCTGCAAATCAGAACTTTTAAAAAGCTGCTTTCTGATCCTGCTGAGGCTGCTTGATTTAGAATATGTTATTTAACTCTTTTTTTTCATTCAAGGCAAGGCAGAGAAAGATGGGCAAGTTTTTGTGACGGTGAAGACAGATGCCATTTTGCCCTGTGGTATAGATGTCCCAACAGACAACCAGACCTATGTGACCTACACATGGACTGAGAGAGCTGTCTTCCTGTTAACTGCCAAGGAGGAGGAAGGAAATATCACTATAACCTATATTGTAGATTCTTTAAAAGCAAAGTATATTCTAGATGCCAACTACAGTTTGATTATCAAAAATGTAGATCTTGACGATACAAAACAGTATACATGTTCTGTTGGAATATTCAGAGATCCTGATACTAAAGATCTTATTCAGAAGTTTGAGAATGTTACAGAGCTTTATGTTCAAGGTAAATAAAAGACATTTATTTTTATATATCTGCAATGTTTTGCTGAACAGCAATGAGTTTGAGAGCTACTGTACACACAGTCTTCATGAAAAACTTATCAAGTTGCAAGCACAAAAGTCAGTCACGATTAAAATGTGTATGGCTTTTGAGGCATCTATTCAGGGAAACATTACTGCACAGTAAACACACATACTGACCTGGGCCATAGGGCATGTGGTTGCTTCATTACAAAACACTCTTGCTGGGTTTATACTGGTGTACTAATAAACCTCTACCATTTTATAGAAAGAAAGGAGGGTGATAATTGATAAAGTTTTAGCAATGTCAGATGTATACTTTCTTTTTTTAAAAAGAAGACAATTCTTGAAGTGCTCTCTTAATTTAGCAACAAGGAAATTTAGGATATGAGTAGTTTTAAACAGATTGAAACTTTAGTAGCCAACTGTTAATTGCACTATTTAAAGACTTTAATAAAAGCTTGTCCTATTCTGCTTGTAATCAATACCACTATAAGTGCATGTGACCTAATTTTAATAATGAATTTAAAATTTAAAAAGAAGTAGTTTTAAAAATTTTCTTATCAGAATTAAACTGTGCTGTTGAAAAGCCAGTAAAAAAATATAAAATAAAAGGGATGGTTATCAAACTTCCTGTTCAAACATCTATTACAAATGTACGACACACCTGCATGTTGGCTTACGTTCCAATATAATACCAATATCAGGTGTGGGTAAACAGAACTTGTCTGATTTTATAGTTATATTGCTTCTTGATGAAGAAGAGATTAAGCAGAGAATAATTTAAGATATGGATACCAAATTTATTTTTCTTGACGATTTTAGGAATAGTGATAATCAAAGAAAATTGTCATATGATTCAATTTTAATTTTATCAAGTGCTGTATTTTAAAAATATTTGCATTAGAAAATTAATTCTTGTATCTTGTTCTTATTTTGCTATGAAATTTAAAGCCCATTTCCTGTCATATTTAATTTGTGTACCAGGTGTAATGATTTTAGTAAAGGATTTGACCACATACTTAATTATATCAGTTATTCTTTATTTATAAAACATTTGCACAAGTGTTCTTGCATGGATGATAAAGCGTTTATAAATAAACATTGATAGTAGTACATGTAATAATAACTAACGAGGGCAACTGTGGACTAGAAGAAATATTTTAAATCAATGAATAATCTGTAAAATTGGCAGATCAAGAAAATAGTTTTAATTTCATGATCTCCTTGATACTTTTACAGTGTTCAATCTAGACTCTAAAGACAGACTCACAATAACTAATTCAAATGTTCCATGACTAACAAATTTTCGGATGGCTTTGTATTCAGAAATTTGCAAAACCACAAAATCAAATATCCACGAAAGTTCTCATCAATCCATGAAAATTGATACCCTCGAAAGTGAATAAATCCACAGTATTGATAAACATATGTATCCCCTTGATTAGTAGTTTATCCATTTATAACTTCCTCTCTAAAAAGATGTACAATAAGATTGTTTAGACCATGGAAAAATAAATGATGGTTTCCCCTAACCCGACCCGGTCATTCGTTTACCGCCGATTCATTTAATTTTTCTGTAAAAAAAAAAATCAAAATTAAAATAATTTTTTTTTACAGAGACAGCTTAACGTGTTGCAAATATGCAAGATTTTTGTTCCACTATAGAAACAAAACATATAGATATAAAATAACGCATGGTTACAAAAAAAAAAAAGAAAAAAAAAAGCCTGCATGCCAGGTCTATAAAATTTTCCCATGTTAGGGCAAACCAACAATTAATTTTCCGTGGCCTTAAGTTAGAATATGCAGAAAACTTTCTCCCACCATCCCAATTTCTGGTGTTTCATTTTTGATTTGCGAGTCATTTGCCTTAATTTTGTTATGATCATATTCAATGAGATGAGGTTCAATTTTATATACCTTATAAGTTCTTGAATATAATAGATTTATGATTATTTTTGTTACTTCAGATGTACCAAGTAAACCAGGGATGCCACAAATAGGGAGTTTAAAGTCACGTACAGTTTCTGTTTGGTGGTCAGCCAGTACAGAAGAAAACAATAGTCCAATAAGTAGTTACATGATACAAGTCAGGTTAGTATAATGTCACAAGCCAATTATTACCAAAGCTTCCTTTATTTTATTTCTCGCCTGCGACAAAAAAGCAAGATACAGTATATTGCTTTTCAAAGGACAACAACGCTGGCAAAATTTGTTAAGTTTTCTGCTTATGTTAATTTGATTGGAACAACTTGTGATAGATCATTGATATTTACTATATAATTGTTTATTATTATCAGTACATATCAGCTTGACTATTCTAGGCCCTGCTTCCTAAGTCATGGTCCAGTGACTTCAAATTAATAAGTTTTGAAGTTTAGTTTTCTCCTTTAGTTAGTTTGAAAAGAACTACTTACAAAAAACAACAATATTTTTCATAGAGTTACATTACTCATTACTGTCTGTACATCTCAGTTTGTCAACCATTTCCAGGCCGTGTCGTCTTGATTATGGTTCAGGGTCTTTGAATAAATATGCATGCACCCCTGCCCTTTATGTGAAATTTTTACATTGTTTACAACATGTACAAGTTAGTGTTTTGGTTATTGTAAATGAAACAACTTATGATAAGTCAATGGTATTTGGTAAACAGTTTTATTATTTCCATTAGGTTATTTAATCTTGCATAGTTTACATGTTTAAATATGGTAATTTGGATTTAATATTTGCTTTTTACAATCAAATTTTCAAAACGACAAGACATATCTGTCCAATGATTATTTTATTTGTTTCAAAGATTTGAATAAAGTCAACTTCTCAATCAAGCTTGTATAGCATATTCTTGAAAAATTAGATAGAAAATCAACCATTTTTCATCCAAAATAGATATAAGAAGATGTGTTATGAGTGTCAATGAGACAACTCTCCATGCAAGTAACAATTTATAAAAGTAAACCATTATAGGTCAAGTTACATCCTTCAACACAGAGCCTCTGCTCACATCGAACAGCAAGCTATAAAGGGCCCTAAAATGACTGGTGTTAAAACCATTCAAACTGGAAAACCATGCTTGTCAAGGGAAATAACTAAAAATGACTGGTGTTAAAACCATTCATACTGGAAAACCAGGTTTTTCAAGGGAAATAACTTAAAATGACTGGTGTTAAAACCATACATACTGTAAAACCATGTTTGTCAAGGGAAATAACTAAAAATGACTAGTGTTAAAACTATTCATACTGGAAAACCAGGTTTGTCAAGGGAAATAACTAAAAATGACTGGTGTTAAAACCATTCATACTGGAAAACCAGGTTTGTCAAGGAAAATAACTAAAAATGACTGGTGTTAAAACTATTCATACTGGAAAACCATGTTTGTCAAGGGAAATAACTAAAAATGACTGGTGTTAGAACCATTCATACTGGAAAACCATGCTTGTCAAGGGAAATAACTCAAAATGCATCCTTTAGAAACCTATCTATTCAGTTATAAGGTAGGCATATCATTTAGCCCTTTGATATAGTAATTTATATGAACCAATCATGAGTGCTAACACAAACTAAAAAAAGGTACCAAGCTGCTTTTAAATACTTTATATAAATTTTGGGACAGAATAGAATTGTGTTTCATTTGACTTGAAATGTAGAATTGTATATTTATATATTTAGGACAAATACAGAAAACTGGGTATTAGGAAATCAAGTGACAACAAACATACACCAGAAGAATATAACAACTAACATGAGCCTGCGACCGTATACTTCTTACAAGTTAAGGATTGTAGCTGTCAATAGTATAGGAGAGAGCATGCCCAGTGAACCAAGCATGTTCTTTATTACTCCTTCTGAAGGTCAGTGTAACATAATGGATTAAAATCTGAATATTTTTTGAAAAGCCATAAAAAAAAACTACAAAGAAAAATGTAGAAAGTTTTGGTATTGAATCTCCATTTTGTGACATATTATGCAAAGACAAATATGATGGAGAAGTTAGAGGGTTGGAGGAAATAAAGCTTAAATTGGAATTCATCAAGCGTTTTTATTATGCCCCACCTACGATAGTAGAGGGGCATTATGTTTTCTGGTCTGTGCCTCCGTTCGTTCGTCCGTCTGTGCTTCCGTCCATCTGTCCTTCTTCAGGTTAAAGTTTTTAGTCAAGGTAGTTTTTGACGAAGTTGAAGTCCAATCAACTTGAAACCATGTACTGTGGACACATTCTTGTTTTTTAATGTACAGAATGAAATAAATGAAAAAGTACATTAAGAACCTGATTATAATTATGATTAAAATAATGCACTTCGGCAGATTAGAATATATGCAGCTGTGGTAGAAATTTATCAACATTATTGTACCGTTATAGGATCTTCTTATGTTTGAATATTCTTGTAAAATTATTTTTTTATTTGTAGAACCTGAAGCACCACCAAGTAACCTCTTGGCAACCAGTAATAACAGTTCTGTGATACATATTAAGTGGGACCATCCAGCATCAGAGAAGATCAATGGAGAATTAAAGGGTTACCAGGTCATGTATAGTGAAGCAAACAAAAAAGTGTTCAGTGTTATAACATTTGAAAGAACAGATAAAACTGTAAGTAATTTTAGCATTCTTAAATCAGTGTTGTTTAAAAAAAATATTGATAGAAATTAGCTGTTACTCTAGGTAACTAGAAATAACACCTTGACTAAAAGAAATTTTTTTTTGAATTTGGCCATTTGACAAAAATGTAAAAAAAGATCACAAAACTTGAACCACAAACTTTATGGGGGAAATTTCATTGGATAAATAGCAGATTGACAACTTCTAATTTTGATCATTGAGAAGCTTAATATTTCTGTAACAGTTGAACACAAGAAAAAGAGTTATCTCCCTGTAGTGTGATGTACCACCTTAAACTATAAATATAACCTCAAGTTATGATCTGTGTGTGATTTTTTTCAGGAATTAGATATTCCAGGTGTGAAATCCTATACTGAATACCTGATCCAGGTTGCAGCAATAAATACTGAAGGACCTGGCCCTGTTGCCAATGCTGCTGTAGTTACTGCTGAAGGAAGTAAGTACCAGTAGTGTTTAATTTTATTGAGCAGTAGCCAAAAATTCAACTTGACATTTTGAAATTTTAAAAGAAGGATAAAACTTGTGAAAATAATAGATACTGGTGCAAGACTTGTTACAATCACTTGTCATTTTAGAAGTTTTTATAAAAACTGTGGATTTCTAATGGTATTGGTCCTCGAACAGTGCTAGCAGTTGGAACAAAAATGGGGAGCTTTAAACAAAAAAATAAATTTGAGACCATTGAGTTTGCAATCATTTTGGTTCTTTGAAAAAGTGGTTTAAAAATAAGTTGTAATTAAAGGTATAAAAATATGAACGTGATTGTTTTTCATTTTTCCATAATTTTTGTACCTGGCGACTTACTGAGAAGGAAAAGAAATTGCACATATATATCTTTTTAAAATTTATTCATTATTTTTGTTTTAGAACCATCAAAACCAAGAATCACTCACATATCAAGAAATACCCCATCTACAGTGAAAGTTCATTGGGTAGAACCAAAGGTGATTAATGGGAGACTACAAAGTTATGAATTACAGTGGATTAACACAAATACTGGTGTTGTCAGGACTAAAGTTATAAATGGCGTACTGAGGAATAAAATCTCAGAAAATATCACTAACTTAGGTATGCTATGTTTAGATTAGAAGTGAAAGCTTAGTTGGAAAGTTAGAAGATACATGTATATAGAAGTATTGCTAATAGATTTGTTGTCTAAATATATTGTAAATTCAGAAGTGTTGTTATGGGAAAAATGCAATAGAAAAAACTCTGGCATTTATAAAAAAAATTAAAATATTTGAATGTAATATTTTCTGTAATTGTTATAATTTAATCATCCACTTTTGTTCATTGTTCAACAATTGCCAAAAGGTTATGTCATTTCAATTATACGGTTGGATTATTATTTATAGTAGAAGGTTTGATACCCAGTATGTTACAGTGAATTTTCTTTTTTACAGATCCTTATACACAGTATGATGTAAGAGTAAGAGCTGTAACAGGTGGGGGCAAAGGTCAATTTAGTGATAGATATCCTGCAATGACAGATGTAACAGGTAAGGTCATAGGTCAAGTACAATTTATAAATTCTGAAATTACAAGGTTATCCATGTCATTAATTTAAATTACAAAATGCATTGAACATTTTTCTTTTCTTTCAAGTTCTTATAGCGAACCAATGAAACATTTTAACAGAGTCATCTTCTCTTGTTCAACTATTTAAACTTTTGTCATTTCTATTGTCCCATTGAATAAATACACAGGTTATTATTCTCTGTGCTGTTTATTCACAGTGACCTTAAAATTTCTTTTAAGAAAAATTCCTCATTCATTGACTAATTTACCTGAGTAAAAAAAATATCTTCTAGTACAGGCATCAACACACAAAACTGTATGTGATGTGGAATTGATTCAATATTCTAAACCCCAACAAACATCATAAAAAAGTATCTTTAAGGACATGCATCAACACACAAAACTGGATGTGATGTGGAATTGATTCAATATTCTAAACCCCAACAAACATCATAAAAAAGTATCTTTTAGGACATGCATCAACACACAAAACTGGATGTGATGTGGAATTGATTCAATATTCTAAACCCCAACAAACATCATAAAAAAGAATGCATGTAAGGATCAGGTTTCCATTTACTGTAGATTCATTTATTTTGGAGGATATTTGATTACATGGGGTTGGCAAAATTTTGCATTTAGGTCAAGAAAATTTGTAATTCATTGAATATTTAGATTTAGTTCACTTATGTTAATGAAAATAATAAAAATTGGTATTTTTTTTTATAAATATGAATTTACAGTAATAGATGATACTATAATAACTTACTGCTTTATCAATTTTAGCGCCAGGAGCACCTACAATTTTAAATGCTACAACAATAGGGACGGATACAGTTTATCTGCGATGGCTTCGTCCAAAAAAGTTCTACCGTGATGTGGAAGAATATTTAATAGAATTTATTGATCTCGACTCATACTTTACAAAGACTAAAAAGATTCCTGAAAAAGAATATGAGGTAAGATTTAAGTTGAAACTTTTTCTTTTTTTTGCATGCATTACATTCAGTCATTGCCCTTTATTTCACTAGTTCATTCATTTGTCTAATATTTATTAGAAAGTATGGTTCAAACTTATCTTAACTGTACTGTTAGTTATCAAATGACTTTTTAAAAATAAGAATAAGATTTGGTATGACTGAATGAAGCAAATTTTGTCCACCAGAGATACACAGCACAACAAAAGAACTATAAAAATATGTTGGAAAGGGATATCAGATTTGTAATCACCACAAAAATATAAAAAGACTAAAGACACAAAGTATTGCTCTAATGCTGAGTTCACACGTAATTCCAATTCGAAACGTTTTACGTTCTAATGTCAATTCTAATTCAAATTACAATGTGCGTCAAATTCTCTAAACTGTCCAAACGACGTTGACTTTCAATTGGAATTAACAAAAGCGTATTTCTAATGAGAATTGGATAAATCGAATTAGCTTCGATTTAATAAAGAAGAGTGTGTGAATGCGATTAGCGAATTCGATTCTCATTCGATTGGAATTAAATGTACGTGTGAATGAGGCATAAGATTTTTTGTGAAAAGTGTAGCAGTTTACACAATAAAAAAATTCAATATCCAAATTCGAATCTTCTTAACTTATTATTTATTTCTGATTTATCATCATTAGTAAGGAATACTTTGACCCTTGTTAACCTTTTATACATTGGACGGAGAGTTGTCTCATTGGCACTCATACCACCTCATCTTATTTATATTATGTATATGTTTTAGGTTGTAAAATCCAATGATATGACTTGGATTGAATCTGCTGTTAGTAACTTACCCTCTAATCGCCATTATTCTGTCAGGATTGCTGGACTTACTCAGAGTCTATTTAATGCTCATCAATATCCAGGGAATTATTCAGCTAAAGAGTTCTTCTATCTCCAAGGTGAATTTTCATGTTATATTTTCTTAATTGTATACTAACTTTTATGTTTGGTGAACTATGAGTGTTCTGCACATTTTTTCCTGTAATAATTTTGTGAAATATTTCATATTTGATTGAGAACTGATCAAAATGTTGTGTTTGTTACTTGTATTGGATTTGATTTAACGTTAAAATAAAGTAGATATAAAAATAATTCTTTTCAGATTTATTTGTAAAAATTATGCAAACAGATGGTAAATTAAATTAACTCTCACCAATGATGTCATTTAATGTTATTGGATATACTGTATACATCATGCTTTACCATGATATAATTGGTGAAAGATTTCTACCTTCATTATTGAAAGCTATCATTTGGCATTGGTCATAATATCATGGTGTAATTAAGATAAAGCCAATAGAGCTCACAGCCACATGAATTCAATGTATCTCATACCATTTAAAGACATAGTTTGACAAACTTAAAGTTTGGATATAATTTTGAAAATATTTTTGACAAATTTATCATTTGAATTTCAGCTTAGACCTTTAAAAATATTTTTGACACAATTAAATTTCGAACATCAAAACATAAAAAGTTGGCTATATAATCCAATATCCTATAACTATATATGTTTGTCCCATCATCATTTGTAACTCCACCTTCTGTGTGCAATATACTAAGAGTGAACGCTTTTAAAATTGCAGGAGACTCGCTGACCACCAAAGGTGATTATCTTCCCTTTGTATTAACTGTGTGCATTCATCACTTGGTATAAACAAAGCATGCAATATATATATCAGTCTCAAGATAATATCTCCCACAATTAGGCTATAAAGCACAATATTATTCACATATACATGTATTTACTAAAAGTGATATCTATTTTTAGACCAAATATCTATTTTTAGGCCAAATATCTATTTTAGACCAAATATCTATTTTTAGACCATATATCTATTTTTAGACCAAGGCTGTATTTCTTTTTTTAATGTATAGATATTATGCATAGACTATCAAATATAAATGCCACCCTTGACACAAAATTAAACTGACTAAATAAGAGATGTAGAATTGAGGCTCAAATGTATAGGTATTACGTGGGACCATAAGTGGGTCCTTGAGTTTTGACTCATTCTTTTATGAGAACACAAGTGTATACATAGTTAAGTCTACAATTTCTTGAAATAGTTTTTTAAAAAATCCAAACCGTACCTTTGCAACTTAATATCTTGACACATGTGTATATATTGCTTGCAATGTAAATTAAATATTGTAAAATTGGTATCATGTCAAAAAACAGCACCTATACTCAGTGTTGCAAAACTCTGTGCACCCAATCCTGTGTCAAAGGGGTAGAATTATTTACTTAATTTTAGATTAAATGGAAATTCAGCATAATTGACTCATAGCATTCATGCAGATAATGTTTCATGCTTTCCATTTTTATAGAAATTAACAAAAACATATACATTTGCTTTTGTGACAATTTCTCCAACACACATTAAAAAGTTAATAACTGAATACAAAATGATAATTTGTTCATATGCTTTATTTTTACTATTGGGATGAAAAATTGTTTCATGAAGATATTATTGGAGTAGCTATATTCATCATGTTTGTTACTAGTATTGACCTATATTTTGACCTTTCACTTCTCAGGTGGCAATGAGAGTAACACAACAGAACCAGATATACCCTCCAATCATTCGAATGTTATCATAGCAGGTGACCAAATGTTGTAAATGTGTATTGGTTTTACATCCCACATTTAGGTTACATGCCACAGTTTTACACTCAAAAGTTTATGCAGAATATGTAAAGACAAGTTTTTTTAGTTTTTTTAATTTTTAATTTAAATTTTAGTGAAATGGGGCAGATTTAAATGGTCCTTTTGGAATCTAAAGGACTATAGTTAATTTGATTGTACATACCCCACTATGTAAAATAACATCACATGTGTTGAATTTTGATTGTAAAGATGGTGTAAGCCTGTCACAACGTTTTGGTGAAAATATTATCCATAATGCATTAGATTCTGAAAAGGCTATATATAATTAGGGAAGCTATAGAATTTTAATTAGAATTGGTAAATAATTCTAGATTTTTGTAGAAAAATGATGATTTTAAGTTTGAAGGATATTTTCTTTCTTTTAGAATATCACTAACTGCATTAGATCTTGATAAGAAAAACTGTGGCAGGGTTGCATGTTTTATACCAAATAGTAGCCAACTCACAAAAAATTGTTAAAAAACTTTTTTTATTTTGCATTTGTTTTTATGTTGTTCAAATTTATGGCTGTGTAAATTTTAGATTTACCCAGTATGGCTTTATTTTTGTTTTGTTTTGATAGAGCATTTACGAATACAGAATGTTTGTAGATATAAACCTATGCATCGAATAACTGCAAAACTACGCTGTTTCTATGACTTACAAAATAAAGAAACAATAATCTATTTGTAGAGATAATGTAGAAAACTTTTTGTGGGTCTTTGAGGAAGTAATATTAAGATTTATCTAGATCATGTTACAATTGTAAATTATCCAACAAAATAATGTGTTTACCAATATTTCTTCATTGTTGATAAGAATAAAGTGCCCAAGGGCACCCAAATAATTTTGTTGGTCATTCCATCCTTCTATAGTCAAAGAGTTGTCTGAACTTTTTTTATATGCCTGAAAGCTATGAAGCTAAAGTAAAGTGTATGAAAGAATTTGCTTTTTCGTAAACAGTTTTATGAATATTTTGTCTTTAAAATTTGTTCCCTTTGACTTTTCTAGTTAGCCCACAGAATTGCCGCTGATTTTGGTACATGTGGTTATAATGATCATTACAGATGTTCAGTATTGTTTGTCATTATACATGTTATATCCATTGAAATTTTTATGATAAAATTGATTCTAATGATATTAGTCTGATCATATAAATTCTGTATTTTTCAGATATCACTCCTGGTATTTAAGATTCAAAATATTGATTTCATTAGTTTGGGTTTCGTGAATTGTTGAACAGATCTTTGCTAACTTATTTTCATTAATTAAACTTTCAATTTGTTTGCATTGGTACTTGGAAATCTTGGTTAATATGCATGTTTTTAATTTTTGTTTGTTATTATTTTAATGGTCTGTTTTAAAATTTCATCGTGGGCAAGGAAAATAATTAACATTGGGAATACAAAAGTAGAGTTTAACATTGTTAATTTTCATCAATACGTGACTTATATTGAAAGATGATTTGTTTTTTACACTTTGTTAGAAATGGAGTATTAAGAAAAGAATGAACATAATAAGATGGTTTCACATGATAAAATGGTGAAAAACATTTAAACATCCAAGGAAAAAACCTCTTATAGCTGTTTTGTAACCATGATGAATTTCAACTAAGCAAAGAAATGTATCATGAAAGACAAATATACCATCTTCCACTTATTCTTTTCTTTTCTTCATAAAAATGATGTCATTGAATTTCTAGAAATAAATTACTATACAAAATGTATTGGTGTAATTTTGTGACACTTAATTATAATATGTTATTTATAAATTGTTTCATATCATTTTTGCTTCATTTGCTTTCAATGTTCTCATCCAATGTATGTGTGTGTGTTTGTTTTTTTGTGTAGTTCGTCAATTTCAGAAATGTGTAAAACATACATTTACAAAAATAAAAAATAATAATTTTAAAACTTTTTATGCTCTGTGTGCATTTTTATCTGTCCATCTGCATGTTTTTCTTGAGGTTAAGGTTCAGTTTAATGTATTTTGATTTTAAGAGCAGATTGAACATATTTTTGTATACATTGTGTGTAGACAACATATAGTGTGTTGTACAGTACACACAATCTGATTTAACATAGCTTGCATATATTTTTCTTTTTCAAAAATATTGTCATTTTCTGAAAACATTTCTGAAATGATGAGCTGTGTGTTGTTTTCGTAAACATCATATAATCATTTATATTTGTGAAATCATTTTAGAATTGTAACAAAAACAAATGTCGTATGAAATATCATTGAAATTTTAGGATGATATTTGTGTACTATTTTATTTATCGTATTATTCTTTTTACAGATCCGAGAGCCATCCAAGCTGCTGAGCAGGACATCATGTCTGCTGGTATAGTGGCAGGCATTGTCTGTGGGATACTGGTAGTACTCTTAGCTTCACTTGTATTCATTGGTTGTAGGTAAGTCAAACATATTAGTTTTTGTATGAGTAAATTTTGTTTAAACACAGTGATAAACAGATTTTTTTTTTTAATTATAAAAATATTAGGATGATTTTTTATACGCCCGTCAAAAATTTGATGAGACGTATTATGTAATACAAATGTCCGGTGTCCGTCCATCTGTCTGTCTCTCTGTCCAGCGTAAACATGTTGCACCGTAACTTGAGAACAACTTATCTAAATTTCATGACTCTTATCATAGTTGTTTCTTATGATGGTCAAATGATCTGTATACTTTTTGGTGAAAATAAGATTAAAACTTTTTGAGTTACGACACTTTGTAACTAAAGCAGGAGTGTGTACTTTTTAGTTTTGATTCAAAATTTTATTTTAGTGATATTTAGTTTTTTTGTAAAATAGAAGAAGGAAGGGGGGGGGGGGGTGTTCATATGTCTCACCGTATCTCAAAAACAATATATGGTTATTGCTCAAAACTTTCTCAGAAACTATTTATGATTGTTGCATAAAACTTTACACAAGACGACAGGTGTATCATGGGCTCATGGCGCAGCTGTTTATTGTTTATTTCTGTTTGAATTAGGTTTATAGAGATCAATAGTACCTTATTTAAGATCAATTTAAATATGAAAAAAATTCCAAAAAGACCCTTTCAGAAAAAAATATTAATGTATATTCCATGCATAACATTCCAGATAGCACGTTCAATTCAGAATTTTAAAGTGGAGGATCTAAAGACGATAAGACATATTTTAAAATAAATGAAACTAAAAATCATTGACCTAAGCAGTGACTAAAAATATAATAGAACCATTTCAATAGTGGTAACCCTAATGATATGTTATTGATTACTTTGAGTTGACTTGAATTACCATTATTTGATAACATTTTAACATTTTAAATTTCAGATCATTAACCTGCAGAAAATATTACCAGGCTGCTTACAATTACCTGGCTGTACCAACCAACTCTAATCATTTTCCTTCAACCGTCATAACTATAGCAGAACCCTTTGGTAAGTCACATGTTTATGTTGAGGCTACTTAGGAGGGGTTCAAATTTGCATTGGATAATGAATTGTCCATAACCATTTGATTATTATAATGTGAAAGGTCCTCCTTATGGGGGAGTCCAGGGCCCATTCCATTCAATGTCAAGAATGGGAGGCCATTTTCTTTTGTTTATATTTGTTATATATTATATTAAGATTATTTAAAAAGATAACTGAGATGGGATGTCCAAAGCTGCAATATTTGAAATGATTAAATCAAATACTTCTATAGGATTATTTTCAAATACAACTACTAGCTATCACATTTAATAAAGTGCTGTAATTCCTCAGTTCTGTCCCTTATAAAAACAAAAGATCTCTTGAAAAAACATAAGAGTGGAGTTTACAAAAATTAAATTTTGATAATGTGTCATTTAACGAATTTTTATTCCCGCACTGTTTAACCATTGTGAATGTATGTTCATCTCTACGTTCTTAAATAAGTTTTCATTCGCAAACTGGTTTACCTCAACTAGATATTATGAAACTTACACACAAAGCTTACAGAATTTATATCAAGTTTAAATTTCTGTGGCATCACTTTCACTGTACTTAAGTGTCTCTTTATAAAGGAAAAAAATGTCTATTTTTGTACTCTAACTTTAGTTTGCCTCAACCAAAGGTTATAAACTTATGTTGTATTGTATTTGTATTTTAGTTGAGAAGACTTATCTTGAAGTAAAAGTAGAAGACTTTATTCAGCATGTAAAGATATTGCATGCTGACACAGATGACAAATTCTCACAAGAATATAGCGTAAGTCAAAGTAAAAAATAATCTCTTATTCTTATTAGAGAGTTTGCAAGGTTGGTTACTGAATAATGAAAAATTGGTAAAAATAGTAAGAATAGAGAATTAAGGGGTGCTAAATATTAACATTGGTAAATTATGGCAACAAAAAAGGAATAGAGAATTATGGTGTTAAAATTGAGGCTTTCAGAAATAAAGACCCTTGTATCCAGACCCTCCAAATGATAATTTAAAGTAGGTCACTGAATCAATATCCTCATATGAGAATTGAAAGTAGGCTGCAATGTGTCAAATAATCATTTGACACAAAAAGTCAAAACAGTTAAGTTCAAAGTGAAAAAAAGAAAACATCAATATATAATGGTGCATCAGTTTTCTGAAGTACAAATGCAGGGATTTGAATGAGTATGGATGAGGTACAGGATTTTTGTTGTTCTATAAGGAGCTTTCATCATTTTACTACGAAGAAAGTCTAATGGTTGCTTCATTCTTCATTTTACTACAAAGAAAGTCTAATGGATGCTTCTAAACACTCACCTTGCTTGAAGTCTAATGGATGCTTCTAAACACTCACTTGCTTGAAGGATAATGGATAATGCACAATTTTTTATTTAAGATTTGCATGGTAAGATACCTGTACTTTTATTTTTCTATAAGATTAAAAAATTGATAAGTAGTAATGTTTATGTATCAGTTTTAATGGGTCACTCAATTATAAGTATATTTTTTGTCTTTCAGGATGTAAACAAGAATACACGAACAGACCTTAAGGCAGATACATCTAATATGCATGAAAATAAGTCAAAGAATAGATATGTAAATATAACAGCATGTAAGTAGAACTTTGTTACTATGTATTTATGCATAATATCTTTTATAGTGAATTCATGTCTCTAACTACCAACAAGGCAAAAAAGGATATGTTTATGTTTACTGTTTCTTGACTGTCCCTAAACAATATTTTTTGTACTTTAAAAAAGAACTGTTTAGTAATTTTTCTATTTAGCACATAATTCTTGTATGAACAAAATTGTGCGTTTGCATTACTTAATAAAATGTAGATAAAAAAGGCTTAATATGCTGATTCTTTTTCATGTATTTCAAGTAAAACTGTTTTTATGCCCCACCTACGATAGTAGAGGGGCATTATGTTTTCTGGTCTGCGTCTGTTTGTCCGTCTGTTCGTTAGTCTGTCCCGCTTCAGGTTAAAGTTTTTGGTCAAGGTAGTTTTTGATGAAGTTGAAGTCCAATCAACTTGAAACTTAGTACAAATGTTCCTTATAATATGATCTTTCTAATTTTAATGCCTTATTATATTTTTTTATCCAATTTCATGGTCCATTGAACATGGAAAATGATAGTGTGAGTGGGGCATCCGTGTACTTTGGACACATTCTTGTTTGTGAATCTGTTAAAGATGTTGTAAAATGTAACAATTGAATTATTGGGGGGGGGGGACACAAATAAGTAGAAGGAAGATGATTTAATGCATGAAACTAGTTGAATTATTTGAATTTATAAAATAAATTGTTTTAATGATTTTATTTTCAGTTGATCATTCCAGGGTATATTTAGCTAAGCAGCCTCAAAGTGAAAAAATCCGTCAGTCTGACTATATAAATGCTAATTATGTTGATGTAAGTAAATATGGTTTGATTGTTTCTTGAAAATCATTTGCCATATTAAGCAACAATTCTAGTTACTGGAAACTAGTTAATTCAAATAGTTTTGATTTATATATTTTGTCTATGCAAATCATCCTGCTTAAATTGAAATATATAAAATAAAGCTAATATAAATAACACAGAAGTTATCAACCTTAAGTTAAGAAGCTCTAGCATGAAGTAGTGAAGACCTTTATTACCTTAATTGTTAGGCTTTTAAGTATAGGAATAGCTTTCATGAATTTTAGACAGCATAGATTATAAAAGAAGGTGAGACCATCGCTCAGTTTGACCTACTGTGTTTTTAGTGAAATCCACTAATTGTAAAACTGCATGCATATTGATTGCTGTGAGTTGTTTCTGTCTTAAAATAATTGCTGTTGCTGGAGAAGCAAATTGGCCAATATAATATAGATACAGTGAAACCTGTCTAAAACAAACCTGGACATAAGAATTTGTTTGGTTTTGGCAGATGTTCAGTTTAACCAGGTTTGCTAAACATAAAATTTGATATGACACGACTAATGAACAAGTTTGGTAAGGACAGATCTTCTGGTTACACAAGATTCGTTTAAGACAGGTTTTCACTGTAATTTGAAAAGTAAGTGAGGATTACACTTTACTGAAAAATTGTTACAAGGATAATTTCAAAAGTAAGATAAGTCTAAAATATCAATGAACTATAAGATTCAAGAATATTCTTCCAATATTTTCATGAAATTTTGTCAATTTTTGTAAAGTTTAAACCTTTTAATGCAGGGATATCACAAATCCAAAGCTTATATAGCTACACAGGGACCAATGCCATCAACATTTGGTGATTTTTGGAGAATGGTCTGGGAGCAGAAGTCTGTTGTCATAGTGATGATAACTAAACTGATGGAAAAAGGAAGGGTAAGTTTTAAATATCAGATTGGATTTATAAATATATATTACAGACTTTTCTATATTTTTTTTTCTTTCAAATCAACCTCATTGACCTTTTTATACCCCCGCTTTAAAAAAAGGGGGGTATACTGTTTTACCTCTGTCAGTCCGTCCGTCAGTCTGTCCGTCCGTCCGTCCGTCCGTCCGTCCGTCCGTCCGTCCGTCCGTCCGTCAGTCCGTCCCATGAATATTTTTTGTCGCATTTTTCTCAGGAACTACAATATAAGGATTTCTGAAATTTGGTTTCAGGGTTTATTTAAGTCAGCTATACCGTGTGATGCCTTTTCAGATTGATCACTTGAAAACTTCCTGTTTACCGAACACTTGTATGATTTTACACATGATAGCCAAGTTGAAAATTTTCGTCACACTTTTCTCAGGAACTACAATACAAGGATTTCTGAAATTTAATTTCAGGATTCATATAAGTTAGCTATACCGTGTGATGTGTTTTCAGATTCATCACTCGACAACTTCCTGTTTACCGAACACTTGCATATTTTTACACTATTTATTTTTTCGTCGCATTTTTCTTAGGAACTACAATACAAGGATTTCTGAAATTTGGTTTCAGGGTTTATCTAAGTCAGCTATATCGTGTGATGCGTTTTCAGATTGATCACTTGACAACTTCCTGTTAGCGAAAACACTTGTATGATTTTACACATGATGGCCAAGTTGAAAATTTTCGTCACATTTTTCTCAGGAACTACAATACAAGGATTTCTGAAATTTGGTTTCAGGATTTATATAAGTCAGCTATACCGTGTGATGCGTTTTCAGATTCATCACTCGACAACTTCCTGTTTACCGAACACTTGCATATTTTTACACTATTAATATTATCCACTTGCGGCGGGGGTAATCATTAGTGAGCAGTAGCTCGCAGTTTCACTTGTTTTTTCTTTTTTCTTTTTATTTTAGAAAAATCATAATATTGCATTCTTTGAAAGGACATTAATGTGAAGAAACATAACATTTTGTATTTTCAATTATATTCTACTGAAAGTATGAAGGAGATAACAATCTATTTTCAAAGAACAAACTTGACAAGCCAAAAAGAAGTATACACTTTTTATATGCTTTAGAGATATTTGTAGCAATCACAAGATAAAATGTAGATATTTTATTGAGCATTTTTTTTATTTCAGAAAAAATGTGATAAATACTGGCCAGAAGAAGGCCTAGAACAGCATGGAAATATTGCTGTAAAACATTTGAACACCTTTTCTAGAGCTCATTATACTGTTAGAATGTTCTCACTCAAAGATACTAAAGCTAAAAAGGTAAGTTGTGATAAAAGGACTATATGGTATATTGTATCTTTATTTGACCTTTAAGATGCTGAAAGTGTAATTGTTCCTCGAAGGTCAAATGTCACCATTGACAAAGTTGATTAAAATGTGCAAAATTTTTGATAGAAATGTGGTCCTGTTTCACAGGAAAAAAAATTTAAATGCTGAGATTAAGTTCTAGAGCAGTTGTGCATTGTCAATGTAATTTGAGAATATACTTACAAAAGTATCCATGCAAAATTTTTACATTAAATTATCTTTTATCTCACTGAAATAAGCTAAATTGTCAAAGCAGAAAAAAAAACCTAATCGCAACATTCTTTGAAAATTCAAAGTTGATAACTGATCAAAGACATAATATGATTTAAAAAAATACATATATTGAAAATATGTGCATTTTGTGTTCACCCTCATTATGAAGGATAATTCAGATTAAACTCTTTCAATACACACAATGCAGTGATTACATAGCCAAATCTGTAGATAGTTTTGAAGTATACTTTACATCTATATCAACTGATGCATGATAAATTTTCAATTGTAGCAATCTTCAGAAAGAATAGTATACCAATTCCACTATACAGAATGGCCAGATCATGGAGTACCAGATTTTACATTGCCTGTTCTTAAATTTGTACAGAAATCAGCATTTGCTAATCCACCAGGGGCTGGACCCATTGTTGTACATTGCAGGTATGGAATTTTCAAGGACAATTTTTTTCAATTTTCTGAAAAATTAAAAGAACTTTTGATTTAGATGACTTTTTCAAATCAGTTTTTAGTATCATGATTAACTCCTTCAAAATTATTTTATGTTTAAGTTTTAACCCTTTAAACTCTATACACGGCATATGCTGCGATGACGTACGCCATCCTTCACTGCTATTTCCGGCATATGTTGCGATGACAATGGATTACTCATCAGGACTCTTAAACCATTCCGTTTTCATTCGGGTCCTCTAATTTATCCTCTTATGAATCGAGGATATTCAAGGTCTCATTTGCACTTGAAATCACGGCATAGTAAAATCATGGAGTAAAAGGAAATTAGAAGGAAAATAAAAAGAAATATTTTGACAAATGCAAATGGCGGAAACGAAGCTGTAAATATGGAAATATTTCAGCATTTCTATGGTGAAACTGACAACGAGGATTAGTTAAAAGGTTTCTTGTTATCTCAATGTGTTTATTACATTTAATTTGTGTGGGAAATATGATTTGATTGATCATTACGAGACGTTGAAAAAGGGGGGAAAAAGGAGGTTGACTGAAAATTTTAAAGACCGAGCCTTTTTTTTGTTCCACAATTACATAATACGTTGTACATGGTGCAATACGCTACGGAATTGAGCAACTGATGTCTGTTTATTATATTGCAGATAAGACAACAAAATAGATGAAGACTAAAAGTAGTTTTTATTCAAATTCAACACAATTGTAATAAATTACACCTATTACCTGTTAATTACCTGAAAATACAGGAAACCTGATAAAAATATTACTGTAATGATTGCTTAACATTACAGTTCCTGCTCTCCTGAGCATTTTTTATGCAATAGCTTTCTCTGTATCTTTTATAATAAAAAAGATACAGAAGTCTGAAAAGGAATATACTATTCTAATGAATGAACACAAAAAAAATGCAGCAGCAGCAGCCATTTTTTTATTTTTTGTGTAGCGTTGAAAGGGTTAAAGTAAAAAATTAAAAAAATGTAAATGAAAAATTATTGTGATATTTATTGACAGTGCTGGTGTAGGAAGAACTGGTACCTACATCCTTATAGATGCTATGATAGAGCAGCTTAAAGACAAGGGTACCATCAATATACCACAGTTTTTATTGAAAATTAGACAGCAGAGAAATTTCCTAGTCCAAACAGAGGTAAGATTAGATACACATTATTACAAACTGCTTTCTACCTATTTAAAGTTCTCTCTCTCTGAGCACTCCTGGTTTCTCAATGAAATACAGGGGTGGATCCAGTCACTTTAGAAAGGGAGGGTTTCCCAACCCAGGACATAGTGGGGGTCAAACTATATGTCCCCATTTAATTGAATTGATCGTCCAATAAAAGGGGGGATTCCAACCTGCGGAACCCTCACCTTGGATCTGCCAATGAAATTTCACAATAATGTTGAAACTCCAATCAATCAATCAATAAATATCTTTATTTTGGTATCAGCCACACCTATTATCTCATACAATAATGGCTTAAATTGCATTATGTCAACAGAAAGCTTTCTTATGTCAAAATTTACGGGAACACTTATTCTATCCAGATATGATGGACAAATAGAAATAAGGTGTATAAGTTCAGTTGTTTCTGTTTGTTAGCACTTTTGGGTAACATGACCTCCTGACAGACATCTAATTTACTTCCTGTTTGCTTATACTTTTTCTTCCCACTTTTCTCTAAAAGAACTGAACAGAATGAAGGACTACAATTAGTCGGACAGTGATAAGTTGTAAAGTGTAAAAACAAATAATTTCTGTCATATACCTTCTTCCTGTCTGTAAGCCATGGTTTGTTTAACAACAAGCATTCATTCTTATATATTTATTCTTTAGGAACAGTACATGTTAATTCATGATGCATTGGTGGAATATTTACTGAGCCATGATACAGAAGTCAGAAATGGCGAAATAAACAAATATATACAGAATCTTACAAAAATTCAGGAGGATAAGTCTTCATTACTCCAGAAACAGTTTGAGGTAATTATGGATATTTAAAAAAAAAAATTAAGATGATGTAAAATTGATTAGACTTGGCTATCATATCAGAATTTTTACAAATTTGGAATAAAAGAGTGGGACCAAGAATACCTAAATTAGGACTTTTTAGGGTCTTTGTAGTATAACATCTGCACACTAATATTTTCAATCTAAAATATTAGTCATCATTATCCATTTATGTATCATAAGCCAGATTCAGTTCTACAGGGTTTATAATAAAAAGTATAGAAATTACAAGTCCAGGAGTGGTAGCCTTGTTATAGATTGGTTCAACTGGAACAAATTGCTAATTCTATCTTTTAGTCATCATAACACACTTACACTTATATAAAACATATATGTTAGCTTGAATACAAAAAATGATAAGTTTGATATCATGGTATTTAATTTTTATCTTCCAAAGTATTTTTGTTTGTATTTACTTTCAAATTTATACATGTTTTAAATATATATTTCAGCTTCTTGTAGCTTATTGTCCCAAAGAGATAGATAAATATCCAGCCTTGGAAGAATATAATGTGCCAAAGAATCGTAGAGAAGAACTTGTTCCCATGACAACTAAGAGAGTCCAAATTCCCACTAAACCAGGCATACCAGGATCTGATTATATTAATGCAACTTTCCTGCAGGTGAAGGATGATATTGATTTATGATTATTGCATCAAACTTTACACACTTCTTTGTTATATTAAACATTAGATCTGTATACTTTTTAGTGATGATTCAAAACTTTATTTTTGAGTTATTGAGTATTTTGTAAAACAGGGGAGGGTGGTTTTTTTTTACATGTCGTGCTGTATCTCAAAAATGATATATGATTATTGCTTAAAACTTTACACACTTCTTTGTTATATTAATCTAAAAATCTGTATACTTTTTGTTGGTTTTAATTCAAAATTTTATTTTAGTGATATTTAGTTTTTTTTTACAAAAAAACAGGGTAGGGGGTTTCACATGTCCGGCCGTGCCTCAAAAACAATATATGGTTATTGCTTAAAACTTTCTCAGAAACTATTTATGATAATTGCTTAAAACTTCCTTACAAGCTGTTTATTGAATTGTGTGCATTCAGAAAATGATTTTATTTTAAGAGAAATTGCTATTTATAGATAAGTAAAGTTTGTGTTATCATGACTTTTTTTTTAATTTGTATGATCTATTTGTTGGTGTATTATCTATAAAGAAATAAATAACATAAAGAAGAAATGTTTTATTTATTTTAGGGATATACAAAAACCAATGAGTTCATTTTAACACAACATCCAATGGAATCTACGATAGACGATTTCTGGAGAATGGTCTGGGATAAAAATTGTTCTGTTATAGTGCTGTTGTCTGATATAGTCGATGATGAGGTAAGAGTTTCAATAGTGGTGTTGGTATATAGGAAATAATATTTGTTTATTTGTTTCTAGTAAAGTATGTATAAGTCAAAAAATGTTCCTAAGTATGTAAGGTTTTGGATATATTTCCTGGTTCTGTCAAATCAGTCCTTTAAAATTGGTAATTGATTGTTCTCTGTCAATATTGCAGCATAATGGAAATAGAACAGATAAGTTATAAGTCAGGGTAGATTTTCTCAACTTTATGAGAACTGCTTACTTGAGAGCTTATATGTTTCAATTTGAACCTGTGTACAGTTCAGTACAAAGCAGGTTATTTTATTATTCAAAATATAGATGTAATATAAGCCAGTGGGAAATGTTTTTTTTGTGTTACATACTAATTTTTTTGTGTCTTTCCAATGTCTAGTTTCAAGTTTTCTTTACATTTGTAATTTTATTTTTCAAACCTAGCTGAAATGAAACACAAGTTATTATCCCTAAATCACTAGAAAATAGTTCCACTTAGATTTACTGTTAAATGGTATTTGATTCATTGTGGATTTTGAACCATCTCTATATTGTGCAATCCTTTTATAGCAGGAATTTATCAAGTTCTGGCCAGAAGAAGATACTCCACTACAAGTAGACACAGGAATATTTAAGTTAACATGTCGTGAAGAAGAAACAGGTTACATGTATACAACCAGAGATTTCTTATTGGAATCTACACAGGTAACCTTCATTTCTGAACAAAATCACCTAATATGTGTGTACTGCAGAAAGGATGCTAGTCTTGAATAACTTATGGTTGCCTTTGATTGCTTACATCCACTTTAATTGAACTTTGCTGGATTGACATCTCATTTACAATCATAGCACATCTTGAGAAACAATGTGACTCTGTCGGAAGGGGACTCATATTAAGAGAGAGCCACATCTCTTGCAAGTAAACAACCCCACTATAGATTTCAAAAAGGGCAGGCTAATGCTGCTACACAGCAGCACTTGCACCCTATAAGTGGAAAGTGATAAATATAATTTTTTTTCCCAATCCACTATTAAAAATTATGTTCAAGCTAAAGAAAGCCATTTTATATACAAGTGGAGGATTTTTCGCAAATACCCTACAAACATGATATATCTGTTTTCATTACACCGAATGTTGATGTACAAAAATGCTTTGATGATCGTGACGTTACAAGCATCCAGTCGTATAGAGTATTTATTGGCAAATACCTCAGCAGAGAGGGCAAAAAAGGCATATCCTTTTGGCAAATACCCTAGCGGCTTTAAAAATGAACGATATTCATTTGATTACAGTTAATTGGTGAAAAATACACTGGCTATTAACCAATTAAAATCCAGGATTCTTACATAAGGTGTAATTATAAGTTTTAATCAAAAGGATTTTGAAATAATCTGATACAAAACGATATTGATGAAGATTCCTGGGTGTAAATGAATAACTGTAATTTGAATTCAAGAAATAAGTTTGCCTGTGATTTGAATGGTTTTACACTAGTAATTTTGGGGCCCTTTATAGCTTGTTGTTCGGTGTGAGCCAAGGCTCTGTGTTGAAGGCTGTACATTGACCTATAATGGTTTACTTTTTTATGCCCCACCTACGATAGTAGAGGGGCATTATGTTTTCTGGTCTGTGCGTCCTTTCGTCTGTTCATCCGTCTGTTCGTTCCTCAGTCCTTCTGTTCGTTCGTCCGTCTGTCCCACTTCAGGTTAAAGTTTTTGGTCAAGAAAGTTTCTGATGAAGTTGAAGTCCAATCAACTTGAAACTTAGTATACATGTTCCCTTTGATAAGATCTTTCTTATTTTAATGCCAAATTATAGAATTTATTCCAATTTCACGGTCCACTAAACATAGAAAATGATAGTGTGAGTTGGGCATCCGTGTACTGTAGACACATTCTTGTTTTAAATTGTTATTTGGATGGAGAGTTGTCTCATTGGCACTCACACCACATCTTCCTATATCTATTAAAAAATATACACCAACTTAAGAGTATTTAAAAGATGCAGAAAAGAATTCTATTAAAGGTTTTCTATTTTTCTATCACTTCTTGTACCATGCATCAAGGCTTCTATAAAATGCCTAGTTTAAGAAGAAATAAAAATAAATATATTTGCCTAGATTTAATTATAAAATGTATTTATAGGATGACTATGTTCTTATGACTAAAATGATATCCTGTTCAAACTGGCCAAGAGATGACCAGCCCTTATGTAAAGCCTTTGATCTGATAGACACTATAAGAGACATCCATAGACTAAACGATATTGGACCTGTTATTGTGGTAGATAGGTAAGATTGTAATTTTAGAAAGAGATAGATCTTTAACTAGGTGTAGAATGGTGAAAAGTTAGACTTATATTTTCTTAAAAAAAAGGGAAAGTTAAGGCACAATTCAGTATAATTCAGATGAAGGAAAATAGTATTAGTAAAAATGTAGAAAAGGTCATATGGGTATATTTCGATAGGGCAGCAATCGAAATAAATTTCGCTAAGAAAACATGAAAAGGCATCTAGAGATTATCACATGGTCTTTATATGTATATCAGTTTTTTAGTCCATTTATATAACCAAGAATTTCAGCTAAAGGATTTTTGTCAACAAAAGAGCTCAGGCTTTTGATTTTGTGTAACACTAGGGTAGCTCTCCCTGATTGTAACACACTCTCATTCTAAAGGACGTGTAATTGTTACAACTTTACTGTATTACCTGTACTAAGTTTGTATTGAATTGCCCTTATTCAGATCTTGATTATATGTATAAGTGTAGTGTGTTAGAAAGTTTAGGACTCCATTTCATTTCAATTTATGAATATGAAATAAGTTTTATTGTAATTTTAGATATGGAGGTGTTACTGGATGTAAATTCTGTGCTCTTTGGTCCTCATTAGATCAGTTACAACATGATAAGACAATAGATATTTATCACTTATGTAAACTTTATCACAAGAAGAGAGCTGGAATCATTGGATCAGTGGTAAGATATAGCAATGGGTTCATGTATTTACCAACTTTCCTGCATAGATGAAAAATTGTGTTTTTAGGATATGTGGATTAGCTTGAAAACTTGTCCTTAGTTGAAACATTTTAATTCATGATTAAATCATACCCAAAAAATCATTGAAAGATGGTTTCTTACGAATAATAACGAACCCAAAGTAACATTATAACAAGAATGTTCTTGTAATTACAAGTCATCAAGGAATACAAATGATGATGGACAAAATGCTTACAATGAATAATTTGTTTTGTATAACATTTAATTTGGTGAATTGATCACTTGTTTTATACTTTATTCATTTTTAAAAGGAGATAACCCCATTTGATTAACCTCTCTTTCTTCAAAAATTACTTAAACTGGAGCAGTATTGTTATACTTAAAAAAACATTAAAATAAACCTCAAGCGAAAAATAAAAATACATTTGATATAATGTGCTGAAAATATCTAAGCAAACTAGCTTCTTATGTTGCATCTACTGTTATTCTTCATTCAATATGCAAATGATAAATCATTTTAAGTATAAAGTTAACTAATCATAGATACCTGACTAATTTTACATTTGTTTCTTAACTAGAAATGTCATTTGTGGGTTGAAGATGGAAATTTGTTACTTTTAATTGTAATCAATGTTGTTTATTTTCTAACAGGGTGATTACTTATTCCTGTATAGTGCTGTAGAAAGTTATTGTAATGACCAAAATGAAAAAGACTCGGCTTTAGCGTCAAATCATTTGATTTTAAGATCATCAAAAAAGAATGGAACTATTCCTCGAAGTCCGTCAATACAAAATAAAGTTCCTCGGAGTCCATCCTTACCAAATAATCACCATTCTAGTAAAGCAGAAACAAATTCTAGTAAAGCAGAAACAAATGTGTGACACATGCTAAAAACCTGAAAACCATAAAAACTTCTTGCTATATTATGTGTTCAATGGATGTACTCAGTGACTATTAATTTAAACAAATTGAACAATCAAGTGCTTTTATTAGAGTCAGATTATGTATCCAAGTGCAGTATTTAGGATTTTTTTCTGACTATATCATATATAAGTCGGTAGTATTGACTAGTATGCATATATATCATAAAATAGAGTATGAAAGACACTCTAAACTCTTTATATATGCACTCTTCAGTGTAAGCTGTGAATATATTACCTCAGCTCACGTAAATATGTGTCAACAGGTATCTGTCATTCTGCAAAATATGCTTTGTATTAATTTTTTTTAATTTGGGCGATCTCATCATTTGTAACATCTAATTTTATTTTAATCACTAAAGGGTAGTTGTGTTTTTAAATATTACACAAAAGAGTTTCTTTTTTTGAGAAATTTCACATATCATTTCTTGCAACCATGAAATCAATCTTATTTTGTTAAAACCATTTTGAAACTGCTGACTTTTTAAATATAATTAACCAACTTCCTTTAGATCTGTCCTTTCTTTCTTTAATAGAACATTTAAAGATGTAATGATGATCATCCTCAATTTGTTTACAATTGGTCCCATGTTTTAATACCTCGATCAGGCAGAATGCCTTGATGAAGTGACATTCCAGTTTAAGGATACAAACTAACAAGTATTATTCACATAGAAACATGTGTTTAATTTATATATAATTTGTTTTTGAAATAAGTCCAGGTTAGATTACAAACTAGTATTGAAAAAAATTATCTTTTTTACTGTGTTAGTGAATAAAACTCAATTAGCTTTGAAATTTGTGTTTGCAAGATGTTTTTAAATTTCATAGATAAACAAATTGAAAACATATATCATGTCATTTTAGAAGAACCTATTTTGGGGGCATTTTAAACAGGTTGTCATACAAACATGTGATATTTCTTTTATTTTACAACTTTTACACCAATAAAGCATTCAATGTTTTATGTTGTGTAATTCTTTGTTGTCTTTTTTGTATTTGTTTTATCTTGTTAATCTGTATTTTATATATACAATTATTGTTTTCGTGCATGTGTATTGTGTATTTGATACTCAGTTTTATTATGTAAATATGTATGATTATGATCTTATTTATAAATACTCATTGAAGAGTTCATTTCACTTGATTTGGTATATTATATATATGTAGATATTAGAAGAGAAAAGTAGATTTTTGTTTCCCAACATATTTTAGCATTAAATCATGATGGCAGACATTTTGAATCATGGCTTTAAAATTTTGTAATAGTATAAGGTTTTTGGGTGGCTTTCTTTTTAATAAAAAAAGGTTGGATAAGTTTTTGATAAAAGATATTAGAAATAATTTATATATCATTTGGTTTTGTTTATGGAAAGAAAAAATATGATCGTGATCAGTGTACAGGCTTTCCAATTTCTTCTTTATTATGATCAAGTATTCTATCATATTTTTCATAATCCTGATGTTAATTTGATGTAAGATAGTTTTTCCTTCAATTTTCACTGAAATACTTGTTAAAATGTACATCAATCTAAACAACACTTCAGTGGCGTCTGCTATTCTGAATTGGTAGGAGTTTTAGATTTTGTCCTTTTTATATTCAAATATATAAAATTTACATAAATAATGTGCAAACTGCAGTGCCTGAAGAAAAACCTGCTACCACATTATCAACATTATCTGTATTAATGTGTCAAAATTAACTGATAATGTCTATTACAATTGAAATGTCTCGATTTTTGTTAGAACAAAACCCCGTATCGTAAGCACCTTTGTTTTTTAAGGCACTGATGAAGAAACTTTACTACATCTATGTTGATTTTTTTTGTATTTTGAAACCATAAATGGATTTACATATTTCTGAATTTATGGTTAATGTTTAAATTAACATGTGCTTTTGTATAACTTGAGCAGCTAACATCAATGTGTCTTGCCATAAACAGTTGTACATATATCGTCCGTTTTTTTGTACATTTGTATATTTTCTTACACCAAGTCATTAAGGTGCTAGCTTTTAAACGTATTCACTTATAAATGAAGTAGCTATGGACAAAATATACAGTAGTTCTTCCATTCATTTAACTGACCATTCTTCTTGAGAAATATGAAAATGAATGTTAAAAAAGAAATATATAACTGAAAACAGTTTGTAAAATTATGCATGGTATTTTTTAATTTTTTTTATCATAAATACCACTGTCATTTGTTGTTATAGTGTAGAAGATTTCTAAATATCAACGAAATAATGTTTTATGTAGAAACATAGAAGTAGGCATATTGTATTAGTTTTCCAAAATGGCAAGAATTTTGTTTTAGGAACGAAAGTAAAAATATTTTAGCAGAATTAAAATCATGCACATAAAATGACTAAAAAATGCTTTGAACATACACAAAGGCAAACTTGGGATTCATTACATTTCAAAGGAACTGAAATAAATTCTCTAATACAGGTAGATATTTTTTCTCCGAAAATGATAGGTTTACTGAATTTTATTTTGCATTTACCCAAAAGTGTTTTCAGAGTAACCTCAGACTGAAATTTAAGTTTTTTTTTAGGTTATGTTCAACTTGATTAGTTACAAAAATCTTTGGTTTCACCTTAGAACTTGAACTTTACCCTTACAGTTATCTTTCCTTTAGTTTATTGCCATTTAGTGATTTATTTGTTTTGACAATCATTGTTTTATGTTAGGACCCAGACTTTGTTGGTTCAGTTTTAAAACATTTTTATATCATTTTACAAGAATGGCATAATTCATACACATGTAGTGGTTGGTACAAGATTTCATACTCTGTATACTGTGGATTCATTATTTTTTCGTTGGATACCAATTTTCATGGATTTTGTGGATATAGGTGAACCACGGAATTCAATGTTCAACAAATGACAAATTTTCTATAGGCTGTATGTAGACTTCATCAAAACCAGGAAATTAAAAATCCACAAATATGCAAGTTCTCCATAATCCACAAAAAATTTGTACCCTTAAAAATAAATGAATCCACAGCGTTGATCAAGATAGGTTGTTTTGTTTCAATGTAGATGCTTTCAATTCATATCAGATGTACAAATGTCTTATCAAAGCATTGCTTGAAATATTGGTTTTCCATTCCAGGATAATTTTATTCCACAGAATACTGCTCCATGCTTGATAATTTTAGATGGTCAGCTCATTTCCCTAGTCACATATAGCTGACCCATTTTAATCATTATGTAATTCATATAGAAATTTGCCAGGTTATGAAAAACTATGTTTGGGTTTTGCTACATTCATAAATTCTTATAATTTGCTCTTTCCAACTAGATCATTAGATCACTAAGGAAACCATATGTCAAAAAATTATGAATGGTAAATTATAAGAAGTCCTTTTCTTTTCATTGAATGTCTACAACTTTGAGAAAAATATAAGAATCTGGTAACATAGAAGATGTTACTCTTTTTTAACATTTTTTGTGTCCATTGTTATATTTTGTTTTGTTGTAGGGTATAAAATATAAGCCTTAGTTTTAAAGGTCTGATTAAGTTTTTTACGTTTTTGGGTTTTTAACTGGTGTTGGATCAACTTTTGGCTTTCTAGTCGGGCTTCACTTTGTACAGAGTGTATGTCGGTTGATTGATGGTTTTTAACCCCACTTTCAACACTAGTGGCGGTCGGTTTTTATTGGTGGAGAAAGTCTTAGAGAACCATCAATCTTCAGTAATAAAATTGACATTCCATGTCCATTAAGATTAGAATCAAGCGCACCTGCTGTGTGTGGGATTGATATTGACAAACCTTAGTGTTGACAGGCTAATGTTCAGTTCTGTATAATAGAGAATGAAATAACAATTACATGTCTGTCTGATAACTCTTCTTTAGGGATATCAATTTAAAATTTGTTATAAAAGGAAAACTTGAGAAGTTTCTAGCTAAAAATAACATACACATTGGAAATCTTGTGTTGTTTATAAAGGTGTAATATGTGAAATGATTTTTATGGTTGTATTCAATTTTACTTTAGTTAAATTACTATATACCAATGTGTCCTCAGCATAGGTAAAAATCCTGCTTTAAAATGTTATACTGATCAAGAATATACTGGATAATGTAAAATGTAAAAGATTTTTTTGTTACTTTTATAGGTCTATATACTTATATCTAGATACTATTTATTATCAGTTATAGCCTTATAAGTGAGCAATTTTCATGAAGTTTTATATTTATGAGAATTAGTTTGCCTGTACTTGTGCCATTTCAAAGTTATGGTGCTTATTGCACTACACTAGTGGACAGTGTTTTTGCAGGAATGTATGCCAAGATTGGTTTATTTTCAGTAAACACAGAATTTTCAATGCTATTTATTTGGTCTTTTTTCTTCTTTTACTATAAGAGTATATTGTTTTTTTTTTTACTAAATTCTCTTTCGTAATCATATTTTCATAGTTTATTTGACAATATTCATGAAAAAACTATGATTTTTTGGAAAAACTAAGGATTTTCGTATTCCAGGCATAGATTACCTTAGCAGTATTTGGCACAACATTTTGGAATTTTGGATCCTTAATGCTCTTCAACTTTGTACTTGTTTGGCTTTATAAATATTTTGATATGAGCATCACTGATGAGTCTTATGTTGATGAAAAGCGTGTCTGGCATACTTAATTATAATCCTGGTACCTTTGATAACTATACATATATCTCCCCTGTGCTGTTCAGTGACTCAAGTTTCCAGACTTGTCATTCCATAATAAATCGGTTTTATGTTTTGTTGTTGCATGAGTTTGGACTAAAAGAACATTTTCAGATTATTGGTGATAACTGTATAAAAGCTTTTTATCCACATACTTCCTTCTAGACTGCATTTGAATAATGGAGAAAGGAAAATCTATGACATTTTCTTCTCTAAAAATTTACTAAGTTATTTTTCTCAATAGAAATTGAACTAGGAACTTCATCTTCGACTATTTGCCATACACCTTAATACGATATACAGTTTTATTATATACTTAGTAGTAAATACAGATAAATTGTATGTGTAATACAGTCAATGGCAAGCGTGCTGTATCAGCCACCCGTGATGATATTGATATCAGCACGGTTGCAAAAGCTTTATCACACCTTTAATCTGTACGACGTCACGTCATCTATTGCAGTCACTGTTGCAAAGGCTTTATCAAAACCCTAATCTGTATGACGTAATTCCAAGCCTCCTTATCTGTATGACGTCATGTCACATAAAAACATCTACTTGAGGTATTTGTATATAATAAAGTGTATATGATATGGCTTTTTCAATATCACACACCGTATCAACCCTCAACCAATATAATCCCTCGAGCAGAGCTCTTGGGATTATATTGGTGTCTCGGGTTGATACGGATGCGATATTGAAAATGCCATATGATATTCTCTATTTAGCAGGTTTTCAATATGAATCTGATATCTTATTACTACTTTGCCTGTACTTACATTACCCATTTAAATGATTGCTGCAAACTACAAATTTGCTTTAAGTCAGCTTTATTGTTGTTTATGAAAATTGCTTAAAAGATGCATAATGAATAATTAATATTTACATTAATTGCCTGTATAAATGCTTTATAAGTTTAAACAAGAAATTTATTGTTTGCTATTGTTTACATATACACGAACCTGATATGTTCAGGAATAAATGAAAATAATTATAAAATGTAAACAAGGTTGTGTCAATGTATGTATTGTATTTCTGTTGTAAATGCACAGGACTTCTGTGAAATTTTTGTACACAGCTGGTTTGCATTTTTGTTGATAAAAGATATTTTGTACCAATCCATTTTTGAGTAGCTATTTTTGAAAAATTGATTCATTAGCATGTAAAGTGATTGTTTTGTATATGTTCATAATTATTTAATGAAATCATTGTCATTTGCATATGTTTATATGAGCTTTAAAGGGAAGATTGCAGTATCTGTATTACATTACATTTTGAATATTTATCATTTTTGTACGCTAAATATATTTATCATATTTGATTTCTCAACCATTAATCTGACCTTCAACTACCAATTATTGATCTTGAAAAGAGTTATTAGTGACTGACACTTTGTTTTTTAACTGTTAAGCTAACAAACTTTTTATATATTTGTGTAACACTTCTTTCAGTACACACCAATAATTTACTAAGTTTTGTATATAATTGATCTAAAAATTTCATAAAAAATATACATATTAACTTAAATGTTTAAATGGTACCTGAATCTCATATTTTGAATAAGAAAAAAGTACACTTATTTGAATTAATTGTAAGTCAGTGTATGTATTGAATTCTCCACTGTCTTTCTACCCTAGCTTGAATAAACCACATTCAAATATATATGTATAGTGTAATCTTGTAAGCCTTTTTTACGGCCTGTTCCCAGTTTGAGATATATGAACAACAGTCTGTGACCTTGTAATGTTGTACTTCATGATCACACTCCATATTTGCATAGACTGTCCTACAGGTCAGAATAAACATATAAATACTATAATGTTTATCTGTCCTGCAACAGCAACAAAAGTTTAAAAATTAAAGAAATGGGATGCAAATCTCCTAGCAGCGGAATAGCTTTTATTAATCAGAAAAAGACTTTGATGGTTCATGCCTTGTATAAAAGATATCTCATGCTAAGAAGTTTCTATCTGTCATATGTGAATTGTCCATGACCTCTGTGTCAGAGTTCATTGACTGTACAAAAACGATATAGTTTTTGGGGTCGCCTGCAACAAATGAGACATTGCTATTGCTTTTTTGGCAAAACTTGTGATAAATTAGTATTTTCTATAAAGTGGCATTACTATCAATACTTGTTAGTTTGACAAAGATATTGATGCACTGCCCTCTATGTCATGGTCCTGTAGATTTCAAAGAATTAGCAATGTTGTTGTCCATCAAATTGTCTGTTTATCTTGTGTAACATAGTACCCAACATTTGTATTAAATAAGGATGATATTATGACCTGGAAATTTATGATGAGAAGTTGTACATGGTTACAAGTTTTCAAATCTCTAAGGCAATCAGATCTTTTTGACAATGCTTTAAATTTTTATGACTGAGGCTAGAACTTCATTATAAGTATGCCAGCACTTGCATAACATTACAAGTAAATGATTGATTCATCTTATTTTGTCTATTCTTTGGAACTCTGACATTTATTTCAAGGCTAATACATATTAAGCTATCTTTCAAATAATTAAAAAAAGTCATAAACATCCCTTCCTTTATCAAATTAAAGGTTCTAACACACAAAAGGAAGTATGAATACATATATTTCACTTGTTCCATTGATTAATAGTGTTTGGTTAAGTCAGTCAAGGTCTATTGACTTTGTAATTTTTTCTAAGTTTTCTTTTATTAGTTTGTGAATAGTTATTAGATGTAGGTCAGTTTTAAGGGAACCAATAAGGGTAAGTTAATTATGTTTGGTGTGCAGTTGTATGAGCATTGGTATATCTCATTTCAATAGAGATTATTTAGCCCCTCTCTCCCTCAGTCATGGTCTTTTGACTTTGAAACTTTTGCATAGTTTGTGATGAGGTCAATTTATGGCAAACTACTAGTGACAGGTCAATGCTATTTGTTATGCAGTTGTAGTAGCATTTGCATATCCCATTACCTTAGAGATTATGTGACTCCGCCCCCTCAGTTATGGTTTTATTTGGATTGAAATTTTGCTTAGTGTATATTTATTAGTTTGTGTTTAGGTTGTTTAAAGGGAACGACTTATGATAAGTCAATGGTATTTGGTATGCAGTTCTATTAGCATGGGGATTGTTTAGCCATGTACCTACAGTCATTAACTTTGAAAATTTGCAAAACTTGCGTGTTTAAAGATAGTGTTGCTTTTTTAATTTCAACATTTGCACTATTGAAATATCAGACATATCTCTGTGATAACGGTTTATTTTACATTTGCATCAATCTTTTCAAAAGTATTGTTAGTATCATTAGAAATCATGCTATAATATTCTTAGTACTAATAAAATGACATATCATGATATGGGTGGTAGAACTGATGTTTCGAAAAGTATGACCTGACTCAATTTGAACATATGTTAAAGACCATAAACTACAGGTGAAAATGATTTTGATGAATTTGATCGATCAAGAGTTATACTTGTTATATTCGTGAAAATTGCGGGGTGTATTTTTTTGGTTATTTGCAGACAAAAGTACCAATTGACAAAACTTTTACACGATGCCATTAACCGTAAACTACACACATCGTTGTCAATTTAATGGAATTCGATGCAACTGTTAAACAAGTGAGAGGTTTAGCTAGCTTCAAAATCATGTTTAATCCACCATTTTCAACATAAGAAAATGCATGTACCAAGTCAGAAATATGCACTTTATCCATTTGTTTGATGTGTTTGAGCTTTTAATTTTGCCATTTGTTTAGCAAGTTCAGTATTTTTGTGATTTTACTTTCTAATGATGAAGTATTAGTTTTACAAATTTGACATCATTGATCAAACTAAGGGATCTTTAGTTTTCTTTCGGTTTTGTTTCTTTTTAAACTTGATGATGGTATATGTTCTACTCAACAAAAACTTTTAAGACTTTCATCACAATGTCGTGAACAAATGATATTTAGGTCGAGGTAGATTTTGACAGTTCACATAGTCATTCTGCGGCTATATGTGACCAGTAGACCACCGAACTCTCGTTTGCTAGATTTGTTTACTCCAAACTTATAGCTTTGAATATAATGAACTCCCTTTGAATTCTACAAAATCAATGAATTGTTGATCCTAAATGTAGATCAAGGTACATAGATAAAAAACAAAATGAGACAAAATCCTGTTTCTACATAAATAAGGCTGTTAGTTTTCTCGATTGAATTGTTTTACATCGTCATTTCGAGGCCTTGTATAGCTGACTGTGCGGTATGGGCTTTTGATCATTGTTAAAGGTGTCTTGTAGTTGTTAATTTCTTAGTCATTTTGGTATCTTGTGGACAGTTTTCTCATTGGCAATCATACCACATCTTCTTTTTTTTTTAGTTTAGTTTAAACATTATTTTTGCTGAAATTTAAGGAAACAAAAAGGACAAATCCGACTAACTGAACAAAAGTAACACCACTTGGAAAGTGCCTTCTACTATAAGAATTCAAACTTTCCGGAAAAAGAAAAGCAAATCTAATTTCACATAAGGTTTATATATAAACCAAATTTTGTGTGTCATTTGGTCTCTTGTGAAGAGAAATCGCATTAGCAATCGTACCACAACTTTTCTCCTTTTTTTACCTATCCAATAGCCAGATTTGGATTTCAATTAGTACCAAAGTAGCAAATATTCGAAGGGACACATATTGCAAGTTTGGTTAATATTGGAACAGTGGTTCAAGAAGACTATTTTTGAAAGAAGACAATTTAGAGCTATCATGGCCACTCGGACCCATATCTAACTTTTCAACTTGATGATGGGTACCTTCTAAAGATATTATTAGTGTCTAAGAGTTTCACTTTCTCAAGATCATGCGTTTTCAATTTACTTGTTTGATATTTTTTCATAATATTCGACAATATCCGATATTTTCTTGCAATGAGTAACACAAAGGGTGCCACTAGTGAAGCATGGGCTGCTTACTATTTCAAACCATCCATGGTTTCCATGGTGTTGGTTTTTTTTTTTAGGTTTCTGATGATCTGTTTAGACTGTATGCTTAATTGTAATATCTTATTATGTGTTGTTTGAACGTGTGGGTTTTCCCCTCGTGATGTTGCCTGTTTCGAAACCAACAAAACAACACGATAATTAATATCAATCAAGTTTTTAGTTTTTAAAGTTGTCATGTCTTGGCTGATTGCAAGATGAACTTGTTATTTCCCTCGGTGATCTGTTTCATTTAATAATACGTCTTACTTTTTCTTTCTTTATTTATTTACGTCATGTTATAATTGTAGCATAACATATGTCATGCAGCTGTACAGAGATGAACACTTTTTCTATATTTGGTTTTTATTTTTAAAATTTTACATTTATCAACAAACATATTTTTTCTAATAAAACAAATCTTAGTTCTTATCATTTGATTTTTTTCTAAAAACCTGCCTTTGAAAACCCTAAATTTGAATTTTCGTCTCCCCTATGTAATCAAATGTTTGACAAACAGATCCATCAACCATACGAAGAGAGTCCCATATTCGGTAATCAGGTGTCCATGTATTGGTCACGCTTTTAATGCTAAACGTATTATTGCAAACAGGTGGTCTACCAATAACAGATTTCAATGGCGCCTTTTTTTGTCTGTATCTCTTCTGAGAAACAACTACATTGATACCAGTAGTAGGATCTTCGTTGCAGTTGTAGTTTATATTTCGTTCTGAAATTTCAGAATCTGAACTCTCGTATGAATTTATCGCAAAATCATCGTCCATCTTTCTTTTATCCATATAATCACGGAAATTTCTTTTACAACATGATTCTGAACTATCTGGCGAGTTCTGAATAAAGTCGTCATCCATTTCGATATTAGATCTCAAGTCCCTTTGAGTATTAATTTCAAGATGAAAATCTTCTGCAAGTTCAAACGATGGCATAGAAAATGTTTCTGTACTTGAATTTCCATGAACGTCTTTTGTCTGATGTACCGGTTGAGCTTTTATTTTGTTTGCTTTCTTTTTAGTTTTTGATTTTTTAACATTGGATTCTGTTGTTTTCTTTCTTTTTGGCGATTTCACTTTTTCTTGCTTTATCGTTTCTTGTATTGGTTTGAGTGGGGCGAGAATTCCCTGACGTTTTAAGGGCTTTCCTATGAGTTTTTTTTCTAATGGTTTGAAACTTGGCATTTGATTTGGTGAATTGTACACATAATCGACAGAAGTTATATCATTTGACATCTTCTGTGTTTGATTCAGCATTGGTGTTCCTCTTAATGGCAATAGAGGCTGCATTCTTGATTTACTGATAGTTTTATCATTCTGGTTATTTTTGTGATCAGGTATCATCCTTTGAAATAAACATGTTTGGATCTGTTCTGTGGCAATATTTTGATCTTCATCGCATTTCTGTAATGGTTGATTTTTAGATTCTTGCCATCTTTCTAATTCACTTTTTGGCATATCGATGACTGAACAGTCGTCGGTTGTATCACCGCCACCGTCATCAATTACTAATGCTCCTCGATACAAAATATTTCTTCCAACTGTTTCAATTGCTCCTTCAAGATTTTCGCTGTCTTCAAATCCGATGTTTGTATTTTCCAATTTATTTTTGTTTAATTCTTCATTCAAATGTTTTTTTGAAAGAATTTCATCTGGCCCACACTTGTGTAAGGTTGGAAGACGTTTCTTTGATAAAAAGACATCTTCGACATCTATAGGAATCTCAGATTTACCTGTATAGTAAAGAGGATTGTGTTGATTAAAATATGTGACATATATATGTGTAGGACTCATAACCGCGATGGTACTCTGAAACGTTTTATTCACACTGAGACGATAAAATGCGATTTTTATCACGTTGATTTGCGATAGTGGCATTGTGCCACTCTCTTGTTTATAGCTTCGCAGAAATGCGTTGGTAGTAACGCTGAAGTGCAATGGATTACAAAACAAGAATGTATCCCTAGTACACGGATGCACCATCCGCACTATCATTTTCTATGTTCAGTGGACCGTGAAAATGGAATAAAAACTCTAATTTGGCATTAAATTTAGAAAGATCATATTATAACGAAAATGGTGAAAACCATCGAACACCAACGTGACCGACGCATTTTAGCGTGACCATCGCACTTCAGTGTACCCATCGAACCTCTAACTCTTACTTATATAGATGGTATACGAATACATATACAATATTAACTTGTAATAATATAGGTTCATGTACTCATAGGAGCATTCCTTAAATTAACACAACTATTTTTATGGAAGTATGTATTAAAGTCTTATGAAACAAGACACGGGTGACTGGTGAAATATAATGTTTATCCAATTCTCGGACCTATGCATTTATACATAAAAAACTTAGTAATCAGTTTTATCATTTTTCATGCATCCATATCGTATAATCGTAAAAAGTGGGTCTATTTTGATGTGAAAATATAACAACTAATTAAATGTCGTGTTTTGAAGCAGCAGTTTACCGATCACAACCTTAGTAAACAAACAACAAAGAAGCCTGGATATTGAGTTCTGTTTTGAATGCGAAGCTTCATATGACTAGTAACACTTATCCTCCAATTTTGAGTTTCTACATTTTTTCATTTATTATCATTTACATTTTGATTTAGTTTCAGATTGTGTAGATTTTTGTTGAAAACAGCCTCTTTCGTTCTCTCTATGTTGCAAATACCCTCGGCTTTCTATCGATTCATTATTACTATGAATATCTTTGTTTGATAGTTGCGTCTTTGATTCATTACCAACTAACGTATCCGTTTTAGGAATTTGTACAGTAGGTTGATCTATACGTTTGATGTCTGCAATGATACTTTTGGTTTCTGAAAGTATAACATCGCTCCAAAGTTAAGAAAACTTCAATAAGGCAACATAAAGCTTAAGAATATCTAAAGGAACTCACACTGTTTTCCATAACGGAAATAAATCTGAATGGTATGGGAATCACTAAATGTTCTAATCACTATCTATAAAGTCATGAGTTGTCAACATGACTTTTTGTTTTTTGTTATAGACCTGTACAAAAACAAGTACAAAATATTCCTTCCTGTTGGAACACATATTCTATTTCATTTTTTGGACGAAGAACACGTTTTGTTTCTAGTGGAAATTGTATCCTAATGGAAGAAATATCATATAGTCTATATGCTATTTTTTCCATCAGGAACTAATATTATAAAGAAACTTATTCCATGTCTAGTGATCCAGTTATTATCATAGCATTCAAATGTTTATTTCTATGTCATTTTGTCTCTTGTTGTAGGGAGTAGTCTCAATGGCACTTATACCGAATCTTCTTATTTTTATATATAATATCAAATGCATTAAAACAACTACTTATATAGTTACCGTAGTATCGATCATTTATCTCTCTAGTGCGTATGGAAAGGGGATAACGGATATGAATTTTTCTCCTTTGGACTGTTTGATTATTTCGAAATATAATTTTAAGAAGAGGAGAGAACATAGTTTATGACAGATATGAAAAAAAGCAACATCGATTCAAAAGAATCTACTTCCTCTGTGCTATTTTAAAACAAATAGTTCCCCCCTTCTTTGTTTTTTTTATTAAAGTTAAATAAACATGTCCCAATAAGCTGATCGATATCTGAATTATCTGATTTTATCTCGATACTGCGATAAAGCAAGACTATTTAGGCGGATATATGATGGTGCAGGGAGATAACTCTTTAAATCAGATTGCGTTTCATCAATGTATTTTAAGCATTTAACTGATACAGATTGGAAATAATCTTTGTAGCATAGAAGCTTAGAATATACTTTTGAAAATGACTGACACAAACGTACTGAGTTATACCCTTAACCTAGGTCTACCTACTTAAAACAATAAAGCTTCCTAATGAAATTAAATCGCACTCAATTATTTCACTTGTGATGGAATTAAATATCAAAGAAAACTAAATGTATTAAATACCCCAAAAATAAAGCTTGTAGTTAAAAAGCTTTACAGTTATTAATCAGTTGACAACTACTTAATACGTTTTGCCGTCTAAAATTACTGTCCACTTAGCTGTATGAATAGATACTTTAAATTACTTCAAAATGGTTAATTTTAATGAGTATATATTAGAAGCTACAATTAAATTTATATTTATTTCAAAAGATCAGAAAAATCCTGCGAAATCTGGTACCTTTTTTTTAAACGGTATAAAATAATTTTAAAATATGAATGCTAATTTGATTGCATGGTAAATTGCTCGTGACATTGTAGTAAAATAAAACGTGGTTTAACCTGGTATACAATCAATGATATTTATGTTAGAAGCAGTTTGAAAAGTGATCAAATTATACAGGAATAAGATGAACTTTCAGCACATCGTAAAAAACTAAGTTAGACTGAAGAGTTTTCATACATACCTTGTAATGGCTCCAGTTGTTTATTTCCATGTATTTGCATTTTTGTACTGTCTGATTCAAGCAAACTCTGCATATGTTTACTAGCTGTCATATTTATAAAATCGTCTTTGTCAATTTCTGAATCGCTATCCCAAGAACAACAACTTGTTACAGATGCATCATCATTATTCAGTAAGTTTTGGCGTTCTGATCTGTCGCTGTCCCAGGAACCATCGCTTTTGATAGATGCTTCATCGAAATTAACTGTATTTTCTCTTATTTTACTGACCACTGGTCCAATATTTTCGACTAAATCATTGTCAAGGTGTATTTCATTTCCTTTGTTTAAGCACGACGAAAAACTTTTGGTGTTAAGAATCTCATCAACAGTAAAAACCTCATTGTCTATATGCCTATTTTTCATTTTTGTTCCACTGCTTGCAGCTGATTTTGTTTCACTGATTGCAGCTGATTTTGTTTCACTGTTTGCAGCTAATTTTGTTTCACTCTTTGCAACTGATTTTGTTTCACTGTTTGCAGCTGCTTTTGTTTCACTGTTTGCAATTGATTTTGTCTCACTGTTTGCAGCTGATTTTGTGTCACTGTTTGCAGCTGATTTTGTTTCACTGTTTGCAGCTGATTTTGTTTCACTGTTTGCAGCTGATTTTGTTTCACTGTTTGCAGCTGATTTTGTTTCACTGATTGCAGCTGATTTTGTTTCTCTGTTTGCAGCTGATTTTGGTTGACTGTTTGCAACTGATTTTGGTTCACTGTTTGCAGCTGATTTTGGTTCACTGTTTGCAGCTGATTTTGGTTCACTGTTTACAACTGATTTTGGTTCACTGTTTGCAGCTGATTTTGGTTCACTGTTTGCAGCTGATTTTGTGTCACTGATTGCAGCTGATTTTGTTTCACTGTTTGCAGCTGATTTTGTTTCACTGTTTGCAGCTGATTTGGTTTCACTGTTTGCAGCTGATTTTGTGTCACTGACTGCAGCTGATTTTGTTTCACTGTTTGCAGCTGATTTTGTTTCACTGTTTGCAGTTGATTTTGTTTCACTGTTTGCAGCTGATTTTGTGTCACTGTTTGCAGTTGATTTTGTTTCACTGTTTGCAGCTGATTTTGTGTCACTGTTTGCAGCTGGTTTTGTTTCACTGTTTGCAGCTGATTTTGATTCACTGTTTGCAGCTGGTTTTGTTTCACTGTTTGCAGCTGAAACAACAAGATCAACAGGTCCTGTGTCACCTGAATGACTACTATTCCATGAACAAATATTCGTGTTGCCTGTCACATCATGTTTTATATCGGGTTTATTGGAAAACACACTGAATATAGACGACTGGTCACTTTTCTTCGATGTATCTTCAAAATTGTTGATTTCATAATTATCAGCATAATGTTCCTTGTCACACTGACCAATTTTGAAATTGTTTTTATGTTCAATACTTTGATGTTCTGAAAAAAAGTCAACAGTAGCTTTGTTTTATAAAAGCGTAAATTGACACAGTCTGAAGGGTAGTCTAGTATTCGGCAATTCCGTGTTGACATGAATATCAATTATAGGTCATGGTCATTTTTATAAATCTACTGTTTGCAAAAGTATGAATTATTCGAAGTACCAAGGATTTTCTTATCCAAGGCGTAAATTACCTTAACCGTATTTGGCACAACTTTATGAATTTTGGGTCCTCAATGCTCTTCAACTTTGTACGTATTTGGCTTTCTTTCTCTTTTGATCTGAGCGTCACTGATGCGTCTTATGTAGACGAAAAGCGCGTCTGACGTATTAAATTATAAGCCTGGTACCTTTGATTACTACATTCTCGGTAATTGTATTCGGTTCTCTGATGTTTCTGACTTTTGAAGTTATAATTTTTCTATTCACCAAAGGAAAAACGAGTAAAACGTTGCATTTAAAAAAAATGGAGTAAAAAAGTAAGAAGATACAAACGGGAATACAGTATCAAAAATAAAAAAAGAGTATAAAAAAATAGCAGTCGACAAACTACAACACAGGCTGTGAGAGGTTCATGGTCCATAAATGATTCTCATAAACAGTAGGTAATGGGATATATAGATAGTTTATTATAATTATACCTTTTGGTATTTTACTTCAACTGAACATTTACAACCATATCAATATATGTATCTGAATTATGAAAACGAGTAGATCCAGTAAGGACAGATTTTTGCCTCAAATTTCAAGTTTATCTGAAGAAAATTTTTAAACAATTAAGTGTCTACTCCAGTCGATTCAATTTGTTTATGTGAAAGATTTTAACTGAATTAGTCATTAAATACGCTTAAGTTCAAGCTTAAATATGAAAATATTTCAAATATGCCATAATATGTCACTTTTTATATAGATTTTGTTAAAAATGAATGTGGCCGCATGCTCTGTGTTTATCCTCAACCTTTATATATGTTATGTATTATCGTCAAATATAACTTAAATTTAGATATTAAAAATGAGCACAATTGCGGCCACTTCCACTTGAGACTAAAACCGTCTAATATTTAACTGAAATGCTAAAATTGTGAAAATTTCAGTAATTTAGCATGAATTTATGATGCTAGTACCCGATATATGTGCATTGTATTGTCAAAAACTGCCCATATATATATATAGGAGAAGCATTCTATTTCTCATAAATGTCTAAGAGATTACATTTTACCAATTTTGTATAACTGCTATATTTTAGGGCCAAAAAAAGGGGTCTTACTGGTCTTACTCCTTTGTCATGAAAGCAAAACAGAAATTATATTATAACTATTATACCTTCGATGTTTTTCATCTTGCTACCAGACAAGTCACTGGGTTCATCCGTTGTCTCTATACTTTTTGGAAGTAGATCGTCATTATCGAGCTGGTTCAGAGGATTTGAAATATCTTCGATTTTCTTGGTAGTAATGAGCTTGCACACTGAAACACCATCGAATGTCCTATTTTTCTTTTCTGAACATTCGAAAAGACCGGGTTGACATTCCTCTTCGCTGAAGTCTGATTCTGTAGATGCCAAGTCTGATCTGCAAGAAGGCGTTGATGGACATTCAGATATGGTTCTAATTTCAGTTTTGTTAATGCCTTGTATAACGGACGGACAGTCCGATGTTGATAATGGTGTACGTAGACATTCAGGTACCGATTTGACTTCAGCACTGTAACAGTTTTGTTGATCGTTGGGTATATTTTGCAAACGATCATTTTTTATATGGACAGGCAATTCTTTATGATCACTGTAGAGGGGTGTTTCGATCTCATAATTGTGATTTACAACATTTTGTTTCTTACTTTCATTACGTTTTAAAGATTTCTGTGTCTTTTGTATCAACGTATCCTCATTGTTAATGGATGTATCCTTGACATCACTAAGTTTTTCTGTTGTCATGGGGTCCGTTACCATGTGATCGTCTGCGCGAAATTCTGGTTTAATTGTAGAAGTGTCACATAACGTGTTCAAACCGTAATGTGGGGATTCCGATGGGATCGTTGGAATATTCCAAGAGCAGCTGTCGCTTGACAAGTCATCGGGAAGATCGGACATACGATTAGCGTGGTCTCTTTGTAGAGTTTCAACAACACTACTTATGATATTTGGAATAATATCAGAACTCAGCGATTCACTAGAAAGGGATACATGTGGTTGGTTATCTATTATATCCTCGTTGGTGTGTTCATAGAGACTCTTTCGATCCTGGGGTTCAATCGACTTCATTGTAAGTTCATTGTCATCTGTCGATTCCTCTAGTTTAGTCTTTATTTGACCATTATAAGCCAAATTGGCTGCTTCATTTTGTAAAGCAGTCCCTGAAACAGATACATGAACTAAACTGCTAGGACTGCTAATGAAAACTTGCTCAGTTGGTTTATCAAATTTTTCCAAGGAGCATTCTCTTCCTCTGGACTGACTTGAGTTGCTTGATTTGTCTGATTGATATGAACTTCGACTGCCAAATTGATCATTTCTTGGATGTGATTTTGTTAAAGATGAAGATAGATTTTTATAGCTATTTATGTCTCTTGTGACTACGTCATTGTTCAAATTTTCAATCTGGAAAAGACTTTTACAATCTTCTAATTCTTTTTTCATCTCCATGTATGTGACAGCAGCAAGAACCCATTTCGCCGACTTCAAAATTCGTCTTTTCATATCAGTCTTAGTACTAGGAGATAATATTTCTAGATCGAATGTTTTGTATGCATTTTCTTCTTGATTAGAAGTTTTAGAACTGACATCGACAGAATTTGAATCTAGTTCTTTCTCTTCATGTAAAATTCGTGTATTTGCACTCTCTAAAATTCTTTTTCTCTTTTCTCTGAGTTCTGTTATAGTAAAGAAGAAATGTTTGTTTCACTAATAAGACATTTTACAATTTACCTTAACAAAATATTGTTTAACAGTACACTAAGATACATTATAAACATAGATCATTGTACACTAAGATACATTATAAATATAGATCACTGTTGGCAAATGCAACTTAGTTATAACAAAAATACTGTTTTGCCTTTATACATTATGTAAATTAATTACCATATTTCATATGCAATATTATGCAGTTTTTCAATGTATAATTATTAAAAGTAACTTTACTTGTAATATAATTCTGTTATTTCTCTATGACGTACAAGTATACACTTTGAAGGGTCAAGTTTGTCTTGTCTTAAAAGTTATATATTTTGAGTTAGAGAAAATGTACGATTAATACGGGGTAGTTTTTAGTTCCCTTTTATAACTATGAGAGTAGTTTTGATCGTGTACAAATTCTGTTTCAATTGTTTGATTTGACTTAAATGAAATAGAATGGAAAACTGACTTTTTGTCAAGTATTATAAGAAAGATCAAGCATAAGGAATGATATGTTACAAATGTATGAGTCCTTGCATTCAAATATGCCAGTTGATACACAAACGATAACTTATGATTTTTCACTTACTACGTACAATGTATATTAAGGGTAAATAAAAGATACTGCTATTTTTTGAAATCCAACAGAATATGCATTTCTCTTAATTTGGGGATAGACAAATCCGAATTAAATTATGGTGTTGCAGTCAACCGGCCTTGTTTGACCATTCTGTAATCAACCTAATAGAAAAGTGGTTGTTCACAATTACAAATAAATGGTTTTGAATAAAAGTAGATGTTTAGTCACGAGAAAGGTATATCTAGACGATAGCTATATTCCCGACGAAGCTATCAATAATAGACATTTTATAAACCACAAAATATAATTAAAAATAATTTAATTTAATATCTAAATGTCACATCCTAATCAATAGTTTTGTTTGAAGGCAGACAAGTGTAGTGACCAAATTGAACTAAACCTACAGTACACTGACTTATGTGCAAAGACGGATAATCAACACCGAAAGAAAAGTAAAAGTATATTTACCTGTGTTCGAATCATAACCAATTCTTTTAATTAGGTTTTTGATGGGTTTCACTGCACATTCTGGTATCTTTTCAATAGATTCATCTATATCAAAAGCAGGTTCAACTAAAGGATTACTTGTTACATTTGGTCTAGTAGAAAGATTAAATGATGATTCGTCTGTGGTTTTTCCAGTTATGTCTTTATCTTGATTTTTACTTCGCAAATACATCTGAAAGCTTCTGTCAGAAGATTCGCTTTCTGACCAAAGCGAACTATCAGTATCATGAAACGATATCGGCACATCCTCCAGTCTTGTGAACATAAGATCCAGTTTTGGCACAACTAACTCTTCTCTATAGTATTCGTCATCAACCACGTCATCGCATGGATCAGGACCATTTCTTGCCCAGTTAAATGGCACCGCACTCTCTGGTAGATAGTATGAAAATGTAGACGGATGTGACTTTGATTCATTAGGTTTGATGCCAATGTGTTCTTCGTCCCTTGTTGTTGTTGATTGGGAAACATTTGCTGCCCGTAGATCGTCTTCAGAAGAATAATATTCAAACGTTGTCGGGGGACTTACTGTTCTACTAGAACCCATGACATTTGAAATCATGTTCTCATTGTCGTTGTCTGTTGTTTCTAATGAGATACCATGTCTTTCCATTTCATGATTAGATGTATATTTTTGATTTGAAATGTCAACAGAATCTGAAACATCAGCAGATACTTGACGTTGATAGGATTTTTTTTCACTGGCAATACGATTTCTGGTGTTCAAGTAATCAACTATAATTTTATCTTTACTGGATTTACATCCTAGGCTCTTGGCGCGCTTATTGCAAGCGTCAACCGTTGCGTTGATAATCGATTGCATCCGGGTCTCAAAATAATCATCATCGATCATATATTTAGAATTCCTATGACTATTCCAGATTTCGTCGATGTCTGTGTTATTTCTGAATAGTTCATTTTTACTATCATTAGTCAAATCATTATTGTCATGTGTATATCTATTACAATAAAATGACATAGCCTGAAAATGAAAATAAAATTATGATAGAATGACCCTCTGGTATCTTTCGTTCCTCTTTTATTGCAATTTTGAAAAAATTATGTACATGCCAATGATACTGATGCTTTATTTTCTCAAGCAATAATCATCGTGATTATTTTCCGTATTGGGTGATTTTAATAATGTATTCTTCTGACGTTTCATTGGAATCTCGTTCGTGAATTATTTCCAACACTTGTGATATAAGTGGAAAATAGCAATGAATTTAAATAAATATCATTATCAAACTTAACTCTATACAAAAAATGTATATTTACAATAAGTAGTTTTTGAGTAATATTTTTTTTATTACCAATCAAGTCAGTCGTTTTATCCAAAATTTTGAGAAAATGGGTGAGGGTTACAAGAAATGATTTTCCCAGAAACATGTACATCCAATATCACTTTTTTTGCTTTTTAATTTATCTTTAATATGTATTTTATCATTCAGTATTAACAAACTAGCATTTTTACTGCTATTTATAGGATAGAAAAATGTGCTTACCTCATCATTTTTGTTAACAAGATGGCCCATGCAGCAGTCAAGGAAACACTTTACATTGCTGATCGAACTATCTGAAAAGCAAACAACGCAATGAAATACACATAAAACAAATACAACATATAAGTTTATAATATTTCTGAATATATTAACCCATGGACGATATATAAAGTATCAGCCATATTTTTTACCAAGTTATTATGTCTCTTCTTCATCATCTTAGTTTTCGTGTAATTTAAAATCATTTGTGTTTATGCTCATTATACACAGAATTTCGTGGTTAATAACAACGTAAGTTATTTCCCTTTGAAAAGTCGAAATGCCTTATAAGAAACGACACTGCTATTTGCATTTAAGCATGGCTGTAATTTATTTTTCATCACTTTAAAACCTACCTGGAATCTTTTCAACTGCAAACTCCATTAAAGTTTTCAGTTTGTTCATATCAACTGTTTTCTCTGTGTTGTTTTCTGTTTGTGTTTCTGTGTCTTTCATATTGCCATACTGATGACTGAAGTATTTAGGAAGCAATTCTTTGAGTATTGCTGTTGCTTTGAGTAATTTATCACCATCAGTGTCACTCTCGGTGTTGTTTTCGAACCTCTCGTTGTTGTTTTCGAACCTTCTTGGTGATCGAAATGCCAATTTATGACGATTGTTATTTGAATTCTGGAAGCAACCAAAAATTTGTATCTAAATGTGAACAAAATCCTTTCAATATGCAATTATTTTGAAGAGATATATTAATAAATAAAATAAAAAAGAAATATCCCTGCCATTCGATTATAAATTACTATTAAAGTGTCATTTCATTTGATGTCTTGAAACATTTTCACTGCATCTAAACATATTTTTAATAATGATAGCAAAGCGATTCAAATCTACAAAGACCTGGGTATCTTTTTATCTTACCTGAAGAAAGAATTCTCGACCATTACGTTTTAAGTCCATAATTCTTTGTCGGGTTTCCTGTATTTCTGATAAATCTTTGAACTGCTCAATCTCTGTATAAAATTATTTGAAGTTAAATCAAGATTTGATATATTAAATAGCTTTAATAAGGGAACTGATTTGACATGTTTTTCATGAATTGTGAAACTGATCTTTCCTCCTTGCATTGGTTAGACACTTATGCTATTATCAGAACTGTGATTTGTTTTATGACGGATAAAAGCTCAAAAGTCGTAGCTATTTATTGCTTGAAGAATTAAGATATTCGATAAATCAAAAGTTCCAAAAGAATTCTTAAAAAATAAGTCTGAAGCGTGAGTCAGAGAAAACAAAATAAAACTCATACATGACTATGAAAGATTGTATAAATGTTTCAAAAACAAAGCTCAACTCTGAAAAGTCGAAAAAAACACTATTGCATCATACATTTTCTATCAAACAAAGTTTCTAATTAACTCATTTTACTTACGGTTCTTTGTTAAAGGACCAGTAATCCTTAAGATGTCTAACATATAAGATGACAATCGGCATTCACCATGGATATCTAAAACGATACCAAAATGGAATAAAGTGCTGGCTGTCGAAAATGGTATCAATACAATATTATATATATTAAAGTCCCTGTTGCATGCTTTTATTAGAAGTAAGGAAAAGTCTAGTGATTTGTCATCTATACCTTTTCTTTTATACTCGTATACAGATCTTTAAATAGAATCATGTTTGGTTATCTCGTTTGAAATGTTTCACATTTTATCATGCCTCCGTTTTTTAGTTGACTTTACAGTATTGGTTTTGCGTTCTGTTGAACCATGTGGTGACACAAAGAGGCCATAGTTGTTTTCAGCCATGTATTTTGGACACTATCGGTTAGTTGACTCATTTGTAATCACACCATATTCCCATATTTTATATCGCATTTTTTTTTTAAATGTATGATTATAGATGGATGGATTCTTAACGTCCATCAACAGATGCTATATGCATATTTTATGTGTATATACCCTGCTTTGTACTTTATCTACCCATTGACTTATATGTTTAACTGCAAATTTGGGTAATACAGGTACGGATGCTAAACTTTAGCTTGACAAAAATGATCATTTGCAGTTGAGGTTGAACACTCCCTAACGATACCAAAGTTAAGCATCGGATGTAATGTCTTCCTTCCGATCAGACCTGTGGTCGTTCTTATTTGTCCTACAGTCGGACACCTCTCTGGACGAGTTTTAGTGTGGACGGGAGAAGTCCCAATGATTTTATTTTTTGTACACAAGTCAATCCTATGTGTGAATAATAAAGTCGATTGGACTTCAACTTCATCAAAAACTACCTTGACCAAAAACTTTAACCTGGAGCGGGACAGACGGACGAACGGACGGACGGACGGAAGGACAGACAGACAGACGGAAGGACAGACGGACAGACGGACGAACGGACGAACGGACGCACAGACCAGAAAACATAATGCCCCTCTACTATCATAGGTGGGGCATAAAAAATTAGTGTTAACCCACATCCATTTAATGTTATAATGATGCATTATATAATAATAATAAATGGTCCATGTTTTGATATACTCAACCTATTTTACCAAAAATTAGTATTTTAGATGTAAAATAACAAAACAGTTCAAATTAATTTCAGTTTAGTTTTGTTAATTCTAAGTAAATTTGTTTATTTTCGGAAATTTCAATTTGTGTATAGTAAGATAAGGATTTCCTTTTTATAATTATTTTAATTAATCCGCGCAAACGAAGTAAATTTTCAACAGATAAATTGCGCGCAAACGTAATGCTTTTTTTTTTTAGAATATGATAATTGTAATTCATTCTTGTGATGTGTTTGGGCTTTTCATTTTGACATTTGATTACGAACTATCCCACGACGACATATGAAAAATCGAGGAGCAAGTAACTTATTCAAATATGATTGACTTGTTTCTATTTCAATTTTTGGAACAATTTTTTTTCACTTGTTAATGTTTTTTGTTTTCAACCTATAAATCATTGTGTTTTATGCTGATATTTTAGTCCATGTAAGATATTCTTCAAACGAAATCATTCACCATCGATTGCGGGTTACAACAGGTAAAATGTACATTTCATCGTGTTGTATATTTGGGCGTATGACATTTGCGTCGATTTTGAAAATTTTCATTCTTTCATTTGTGCCGATTTCATTTTTTCATTTGAGCCGATTTTTTCTCTCTCTCCTAATTGGTAAGTTACGGGTAAGTGAATACTTTTACATGGGCTGAGCAGAGAGTATAAAGACAAATTAAGCAAAATTGGTAATTGGTTATCCAATTTTTTCGGGTTACCATTCCTTCCCCTAAATGAAATCGATGACTGCTTCACGTTTGACAATATGTCTGACGCTCTTTCTGATGACAAATGTCTTACATTCTTAGCCTACAGACTAAGTACATATATATGCACAATATAACGCTACCCACCTCATTTTCTGAGCAGCTGCACCCCAACTTATATGTTTTTATAGATTTTATCAAGAAAATCCAGGCCGTAACGTATGTTAAAATGCGAACTCTATAGAAATGCTCGCATCAGTACGTAATCCAGACAAAGAAAATATGGACCTCGTTAGCGAAACTAATAGGAATATATTAGATGTGTTGCCTATAAAAAAATCGGCAAAAATGATATGCAGATCGGTGCAAATGCAAAACGCCGGTATATTTCTCCGCCTGTATGATATAAGGCCTTATGTAGGCGTTTTTTCCACAATATTCAAATCAAATAAATAACATTAACACATCAAACAACAATTTTTAGATTGCAGTATAAAGACAAGAATAGTGCATTGAAACGACAGAGCCTCGTATTTTCCCGTTTCTAAGCCTCATCCTTATGTCACTGAAGTCAATGTACTATTATTGTCTATTTAAACGATTAAACAAATGAAAAAATAATAGCATTTTCCGCGGTTTGAATATGTTTATTTTTATATATGCTATCATACGTTTTTTGATTGAGTTAAGTCTGCCAATTGATATTTTATTGTATGTTTTTTTATATGTTGTGATGTTATGCTATTGTTTCAGAAAAAGGGAGAAGGTTTGGGTCCATTAAAACGTTTAATCCCGCTGCAAATGTTTGCACCTGTCCTAAGTCAGGAATCTGATGTACAGTAGTTGTCGTTTGTTTATGTAATATATACGTGTTTCTCGTTTCTCGTTTTGTTTATATAGATTAGACCGTTGGTTTTCCTGTTTGAATGGTTTTACACTAGCAATTTTGGGGCCCTTTGTAGCTTGTTGTTCGGTGTGAGCCAAGGCTCCGTGTTGATGGCCGGACTTTAACCTATAATGGTTTACTTTTTAAATAATTTGGATGGAGAGTTGTCTCATTGGCGCTCACACCACATCTTCCTATATCTATCATCATTATATTCATTATTAAAAATAATATCCCTCCATAATGTTAATATCTACACTAACAATAAATATAGCATAGTTTATTTATACAATGGTGATGATAAATATCTGCACCCTTGTCGAATCGAACATATTATAGCATTGTTTAAATCTTTATATAAATGAGAGATAAAGATAAAAAAAATCTATATTAGATACAAAGATAATAATAATAAAAACTTACCCATGGCCGATTGTTCACCAATATATGTTCTTGTACAATTCAAATTGTAGATATCTGATAAAGATTGGATAACAATTTTCTTGAAATCTGAACACTTCAATGATTTCCTTGAAAATGAATTGGGCGGAAGTCAACGTTAACACGGGAACGTCAGTGACGTTAATGTCATTGTTTGCCGTTCGCATACTTACTAAGACGTTACGCACGGTATTTGGTCTATGTTTTATTTGACCATTTCGTGATACATAAGTGGGACAAAAATAAATCAATTATGCGTATTATTAATTAATTACTTGTCTTGATTCATCATTTGAAACGAAATTAAATAAAACCAGATTTTTTTTTATAATTTAATGGTATGTATTATTACATAATTAAGCAATGATTCTAACTTCAAAATGCCATTTTTGCCGTGTAAGACGTAACAACAATAACTAACCATCCAAATATAATCGAAGAAAAATACAAACTACTGAATGGATTTCGATGAAATTTGTACAGGTGGGATGTAATATGATCATATTCATGGTGTGAAACGGTCTGGATAGATATCATCTCAGTTCCCAATCTAGTGGGCATTTTCGAAGTTTCATAGAGCTGTAAGATTTGAAAATTCAAGTATACAAAAATGCAAGCAAGCACTTCGATATTAAAATATTTTCACATTAATTATAGAAAAGGTTCGTCACCTCTCCATGCAAATGTGATTTTATTGAATTTTACGAACACATTTTTATGTCTAACACAGCTTCTCTCGTTTGATTTGTTTTCAGTATTTTCCGTGTCTCCCTTAAATTTTACCATAGAGCCATTGTTCAAGATTTTTCAGTACCATGCTAATTAAGGGTATTTTAGATTTGTGACAGACAAATGAACTATGAAAACAAATGTTACTACTGGAAAGGGATTTTCTTTTAAAGATTTGTTCAAGCCTTCAATGTTAAGGTAATGGTATTTTTTTCATCAATTTCCAATAAGTTGTCCATGTCTCCCCAAAATGTTACCACGTCCAAATTGAACGTTTTTTTGTACGTCAATGTAACGTAATATATATTTATTTTATTTTCCATTGACTGAAAGTTTAGCAGTTTTGTGTCTTAATCATTTGACACGTTCTGTGTAAAAATAAATATTTTTTTAAATATTTTTTTCTAACTGGAAATAAATCAGTAAGAAAGTTTGACTTCCATCAAAGTTTTGTAAACCATGTGCTGATCTTAAAGGCGTCAAAGTTTTTGATGAATAATAAGTTTTCTATAATATTGAACTTTTCGACTTTGGGACCTAGTCACATGTCTGTTTCTGCTAGTACGAATGTTTTTGTTGTAAACAGTCATTTCCATACACCCGACAAACAGACGCATGTGAAAAATACTGATTGTATTTCAAGGACTGTAGATCACTTTTTAATTTTAAATATAATGATCATTCCAAACTGCCGTTTTCTTTCCAAATTGAAATTATAGATCAAGCAAAGAGAGGATATAGAGCATCTGTTTCTACCAATGAGCCAACGAGGATTAATTTTTCATTTTAATCTTCTCGAAAGACACATATTTACGATGTTGGTAACTCGGATAGAAAGACCCTAAAATTATTCCTTAATTGTATTTTAAAAACTACAGATGAATGCGGGTTGATAACATCTAAACTCTTTAAGCACTAAACAGCTTTGATACTGGCTATTTATACTATACATGTATGCCTAGACTTAAAAACTTGTGATTACTTAATCGAAGAACCATCGAGGATACGCATTTTGCAACAAATAACATGCTTGGGCAGTGACAAATATTTGAAATATAAACTTTCAATAAGTTAAGATTATGAGGAAATAAATAAAATTTAGAATGGAAGTTTATTTGTCAAAAATATATAATCAGTCATGTTTAGAGTCTATTTTTTTTAAATACGTAGTTAAACATTAAAATGTCAGCTGTATTAAAAAAAAGTGCAAAGCTTCAACGTTTTATACAGAAGTCGGTTGAGATAACTAGAAACGTCGAGTAACGGCCCGCTAGCATTACTAAACCGAACACTACATGAGTAGCGTCTATATTTTCAATACGATAACAATAAACGCAATATTCGCTGGACAAAATAGCTGCATCAAGTTGAAATCGGATGTAAATGATAAGAAACTTTTGAAGCTCGTCGTACATGTTGCACATGAGTTTAGCTGCCTTGTTAAGAATTCAAAATTTAAATGAAGGTCAAGATTATTTACAAAATTGGTGGATGAATTTTGCAACGTTCATTTATATAATAATAGTATATATAACAACAAACCGGTGTATACTGATTTGTATCACTACAATATAATAGTTAGTACGGTGATGTTGGATGTCCTGTCATTTATTCACGAACTTGTCCAAGAAAAAAATATTTCATATACATTTACCTCAGTTTCAGGTATAGATATTCGGAGACAAGTGCTTTTGACCATCCACAAGAACATACGGTCATTCGATGTTCAGTACTTCAATACTTTGATTAGTGTTTGGTGCAGGTTGGCTGTCACTGTGCACCACAGTTAAGCATAAAGGATAAAAACTCTCAATGTCAGAAAACACTGTCAAAGATCCAAATATACTATCCACACTGATCTGTGTCCACATTGGTTATGTACAATAGAAAATGAGCGAAAAACAAATAAGTAACACAGCAACAAACGGAAATCATTGAATTACAGGCTTCTCACTTTGGAAAGGTTATACATGTTAGTTGGATCCCATTCCTTCCCTAACATGACACAGTGTTGTAACAATACAACATAAGAACAAACTATAAAAACTAGTTGAAAAAGGTTTAACTCATCAGATGGATACACATAGAAATTCATCTAACAAAAACACAGAGTTGACCTAGCTTGGTACTTGTACATCCCAACAACTAAAAGACACTAAGTACAGATCTGACAGCTAGGTCAAAACATCTTACAACTGATAAAAAAATTGTTCTTAAGATAAGAGATTAGGAATTTGATTTCATCACTCGTAACCTGTATCACACTTTAAAAAAATATATATTGTATCTTTGTGTCATTGAATGAGCCTGACGAAAGCATATATATTAATTTGGGCAATGCAAAAATATAAAATAAATTTACTACATGAAATTTGCTATCTAATAAAAAAAAAACTTCTACATATTTATTATCATTCATAAGATTGTTTAGATGTTATTATTTAAATCCCTTTCGACCCATCATATTACGTATTACCTAGTTTGCAAATGAAATAAGAATTTTTCATGATATAAGATGCAGACACATTTTCATACCTCTATTTATATCGTGATATTGTCTTCCAAGATACATGTATGCATATATACGTGATATAGAATGAAATTCATTGAAAAGTGTTTTAAACTTTTAATGTCACAATTTCAACATCCGACGTCTTGATGCATGAGATTTATTTGCAGGAGTTTCTCTCTGCATTGAAGACCCATTGGTCGCCTTCGGCTGTTGTCTGATCTGTGGTCGGGTTGTTGTTTCTTTGACACATTCCCCATTTCCATTTTCAATTTCATGATTTTTTTTTTGCGGCCCACCCAACATCATGAACATCTGAAAGCAAGTTATGGAATGAGTAAAAAGGCTTTATTTTAAAGTATTGGGAAGCCAAAAAAAATTTGGAAAAGCACAAGGATTGAGGCAACTTAGGAATATGCTTAACCTTGTAAATTGGAATGTGAGAAAAAAAATATTGGAATAGGGAAAAAATTGACACCAAAAATTTCAGGGAATTATGGAAAAGTCAATATTAGGAATACTGTCATTTTCTCAATTCCAATATCGAACATGAAAAGTCAAAATATCAAAAAGGTCTGAACTTCCCCTAACAGTAAACTGTACTAAATGTTGTCTTAAAATTATTTTGAAATCTGTCGGAGAAAACTTGAGTTATCTCATACGACATAAGAAAGTTTAGATAGACAGACAAAGTGATAACTTTAAAAGGTTCCTACCGAATGAAGGCTGGCCATAGTTAAGACATAGTTCTACTGCTAGATATTGTAGTCGCTCATAATTATATGTAACTTTGGTGTTCGTTGCATTTCGAGCGTCATATTATATTTTTTTTTTGTATCAACGCGACAGAATTGACAATTGGTTGAATAGTCAAGTACTGATTATCTACATTGTATTATCATGATGATATGTATCAGTCTATGGAAGAAGCGTATCGATAAAAACTTTTCTTATATCACATAGCGATATTGTCTAATATCAATTGTAAATATGCAGACATTCCATGCGGAAAATGTTGTTTTCGGCAACGAAAAATTAAGAAAATACCAACTTTAAAACTTATTGTTCAAATATAAACAGCAATTGAGTCTAAATATACATTCAGAAGTTAGTTAGAAGCTAAAGTTTATGTCCGTGTAAAATTTGAAGTGCTGTGTTTTTCTTATATACATAAATAAACAATGCGATACTTTTAAAATATCATAGCGGTGTTTTTGTTATATCAATATTAAAACTTATTAGAATTAATATTTGACTGCTGTATCCATATTTTGACAAGTTTACCTATTAATCCTGTTTTGTTCATGCATCGTTGTAAATATGACAGAATTTGATGATACTGTCATACACGTGACATGTTTAGCGCAATAACACCAGGTTCAATCAACCATTTTTATTATTTGAAAATGCCAGTACCGATGGGGTTTAATAAACAATGTCTTAATCAAAAAGCTAAGTATCAAAATCATTGTTCACATATATATAACATTTAGCAAATTTATAATGAACGCACCGAAATAATATATATCAGATATGCTCGCAACGCATGCATGGAAGACTTTCTTAATTGATAACAATGAAACTAACTTTTGACAAAGATGAATCATACTGTCCTCGTTCAGATTGATTCGACAAAATTTGGCCTGTGCATTTTTGAATCTCCTTTTTTATACAAATTAGACTGTTGGTTTTCCTGTTTGAGTGGTTTAACACTAGTAAATTTTTGGTTCGCTGTGAGTCTAGGCTCCGTGTTTAAGGCCATACTTTGATCTATAATGGTTGACTTAAAACAAACTATTACTTTGGTGGAAAGTTCTCTCATTCGAACTCATGCACCATCTTCTTATATCTATAAATCTTATAGTTTAGTATTCATTGAAGAAATGAATTTATAACAAGCGATACGGATTGTTATTTTGCACTAAGAAATTTTCGCGTATTTATACGATCGATTACTAGTCAAAAACGCAATTCAAATCTCTGTGGTAACAATACATCGGAATGCCCTCACGGTCATCGCGATGTAAAAGAGCGTCCAGGCGGCGAGCTGATTATGTTCATAGTGATATCGATTTACCAACGGGGACATTCTTTGATATAAAAAAAAAAAGAACTGTTTTCCTTCTCAATATTTGATATAAGATACTACTCAGTTGGTATCTTCAAAGTTCGGGACATCAGCATTTGTACATTTTAATTTGTTTGGAATATTTATTTTACCATTTGAATATTCATTGTTATTTGGAGCTGTATTGGATTGGACTGTTTGAAAGAATGTTTTTTCTTTCTTTTAAGTAAATTATGATATGTATGGTCCGCAACGAAGTTGTCGGTGCCATATAGCTTTACTCTTGTTCGAAATTCCGTAAATCCGTAAATCCGAAATTCCGTAATTCCGAAATTCCGTCATTCTGAAATTCCGTTATTTCGAAATTCCGTCATTCCGAAACAAACCATTATACGGAGGTTTTTTTTAAACGCCTTCATATATTGGGCTGATTTTTGTTATGTGAGTTAACCATGATGAGTTACAGATCAAGTTTAAGTTTTGTTCTGCTTGGCTAATTAATGCCGAAATTACGGGCTATGAACTTTGATAAATTGTTGAAAATCACAGTTATACAGACTTTTTTTTCTAAATGCTTTCAGAGATTGGACTGATTTTTTTGTATGTGAACTATGATGATTTGCAGATGAAATTTAAAATTGTTTTACTCCGCTAAATTTGGCCAAAATAAAGGGTTAACAACTTCGAAAATTGTTGAAAATCACAGTTATACAGACTCTTTTTCTATACGCCTCTAGATTTTGAGATTATTTTTGACATGTGAGACTACCATCATGTGTGTGTCCACATTTGTTATTGAAATTGCAGATTTTTCAACATTTTAAGACGGGACAATTCGTGTTGCTTTGACATATCTAGTTTTTGTCTGTTCTGATATTACCCATGTGGATAGGCTATAGCAGTGTGACCTCAAAGGCAGATTCATCCGTTTTCATAAGGGGGTTCCAAACCTAGGACAAGGGGGTGGGGTCCAACTATATGCCCCAATTCAAATGCATTGATCGGCCACTGGACCTATATTAGAATCTAATAGGTTGGTAGTCTATTTACAACCGCATTTAAATTCCACCATTGCATCATCACTTCAAACAGAATTAGTCGGTTAAACCATGTGATTGAAAACAATAGACTGAACAGGTTGTTAACACTTTCAAATATCAATAGGGTCAAGCAACATTTTTAAAATGATAAGATCGTGTAAGCGTTAATTTTGTTACAGATACGAAATTTTAGTGATATTGATCCTCAAACATTAAGCCGGTCATGATCTAAGTTTGTGAATTATGTTTGCGGTTCTTTTGCATTGTGACGTGTCATCGTATCAATTTTATATTAGAAAACTATAGCAGTTATATTAGAAAAGTATCGCATTCATAAATTTTTGATATTAAAAAAATATAGCTAGGATAAAACACAAACATCGCATTGATATTTTAAAATATAGCAGTATTTTTGACTTATAGGCGATTTTGGCTTATCAAACAATTGAATTCATCTCAATTGCATTCCACCTAATTTGCTACATGACATTTATTGAATTTGTACATCTACAAATGATAAATCGTGCATTTATGTTTCATTTATTCAACAATTCAATTTTCTCGTATAAATACACCTTGCTTGGTATAACTTAAAATAATTCATGGAAATTGAATTCATCTCAAACGGACGACGTATGTCTTGTTAAATGCCACCCTGTTTTAAGAAAAGAATCATTATTTTATACCGAGAAATCTGCCTTTCTTCGTACAAATGCTAACATTCGTCTGAAATTTCCCACAATGCAACTCGTTGATATAAGACAATATCGTTCGTTGATATAAGAAAAGGTTTTATCGAATCGCTTCTTCCATAGACTGTACATGCATGACGCTATCAATGGCTTTATCAACTAGAGAAATTCAAATAAAATATATTTATTATACAGCTCTGCATTATATTATACAAACTTAAAAGTAATAACAGATTTTTTAAAAATGTGTTTCGTCCAGAAAACCCCTAAAAATATAAATAAGAAAACAAATATAAGATGGAATTAAAAACCAATTGTTCAGAGAACAATTGAAGGTCTTTCCACCAAAACAATGTATTTTAATATGAAAGGTGTAAAAATAGGTTTAAAATGTCATTTCAATCGTCAAATGATAGCTTATTGTACGCTGATTCCAAAAATATATGGTTTCTAAACAATATTTTTTTAGATAAGGGAGATAATTTCTTACTTCCGGTTTGAAAAACTCTATTTCCGATAATATTTGACTATTTACTTGACACTGATTCCAAAAATATCTTGTTTTTTATACTTTTATGTAATAAAGTACAATAAATAGCTACTTCCGGTTTACACACGGTCACTTCCGGTTGTTTTTTTAAGTTTAAATGGTTTGATACCGTTTGTCAAAAAGTCTCATGACTTTATTATGTATACACATGGGGTAAAAGCAAAGGTCAAAATCTAGAACGTCAAATTAAGCTATGACCTTGTGATCAATTTCAAGGTCATTAACCAAGAACCACAAATCAAAAGACCATAGGTGTTAATTATGTTTAGTTAATGAGTTATATCACCATACGCGTATTTTTAAATACCAAAGGGGAGAAAACTCCCTTTCACATTCAACGTACCCTTGCAATCAAAATTTACGTGTTACGACATGTCACAACAAACGATTTAGAAAAAGTAATTTGTCGATATCTTAAACGTTTTTTGGAAATGAGTGGAAATGAGCCATATTCAAAAATTAGAATATGACCTTGACCTTTGACCTTGACCTAATTTTCATTTTTTGGGACCAAGGACCTCAAATCAAAAGATCCTAGGTCTCTATCAATTATGGTTTACCAGTTAGAAATGCAATTCACTTATAACAAATGAATAAGGGGAAATAACTCTCATATGGAGCATTCATATCACTTCGGTCAAAATAGGACAAATCATGCAAAAGATATAACGAGCAATTTTGTAAAATAAATTTGTCATAATATTTTACGTTTACGAAGGAGTTGCGCTCACAAGGAAAACAGTGTTTGGGGAGATAACTCCTACAAAGAAAAGTTTTCGGTTACGCAGGGTAAATTTCAAAAGCGCATCAATTGTTTGATATCATATATCAAATATCTAAGCGACATATTGCGAAACAAATGTGTATCGCAAGAACAAAATTAGGCGGAGGAAAAAAAATAAAAAATTCAGAGAACAATTGAAGGTCTTTCCATCCTTTTTGATATGAAAAGTAGTGAAACTAAGTTTAAAATGTCATTTCAATTGTCAAATGATAGCTCCTAGTAAGCTGATTCCAAAAATATATTGTTTCCATACATTTTTTTTTAAATAAGGGAGATAATTTGTTACTTCCGGTTTGAAAAATGTTACTTCCGATTATATTTAAATATTTACTTGAAACCGATTCCAAAAATATCTGGATCTATATACTTTTATATTAATAAAGTACAAAAAATAGCTACTTCCGGTTTACAAAAGGTCACTTCCGGTTTTTTTTTCAAGGTTGAATGGTTTGATACCTTTTTCTAAAAGTTGTATATCTTTATCATGTATACATATAGAATAAAAGCAAAGGTCAAAATATAGAACGTCAAATTAAGCTATGACCTTGAGATCAATTTCAAGGTCATAAACCAAGGACCTCAAATCAAAAGACCATAGGTCTTAATTATATTTAGTTAATGAGTTATATCACCAAACGCGTATTTTTTAATACAAGAGGGGAGAAAACTCCCTTTCACATTCAACGTACGCTTGCAATCAAAATTTACATCTTACGACATGTCGCAACTAACAATTTAGTAAAAATAATTTGTTGATATCTTATACAGTCTTTGGATATAAGTGAAAATAAGCCAAATTCAAATATTAAAATATGACCTTGACCTTTGACCTTGACCTAATTTTCATTTTTTGGGACCAAGGACCTCAAATAAAAAGATCCTAGGTCTCTATCACTTATGGTTTATAAGATAGAAATTCATATCACTTATATCAGATGCATCAGGGGAAATAACTCTCATATGGAGCGGTCATATCGCTTCGGTCAAAATAGGACAAATCATGCGAAGGATATAACGAGCAATTTTGTAAAATAAATTTGTCATAATCTTTTACGGTTACGAAGGAGATGCGCTATCAAGGAAAACAGTGTTTGGGGAGATAACTCCTACAAAGAAAAGTATTTGTTTACGCAGGGTAAATTTCAAAAGCGCATAAACTGTTCGATATCATATACAAAATATCTAAGCGACATATTGCGAAACAAATGTTTATCCCAAGAACAAAATTAGGCGGAAGAAAAAAAAAAAAAAATAATAATCAGAAGAAAAACAATAGGTCTTTCCACAGAAAAGTGGAAAGACCTAATGAAACAAGTAAAATGCTCCCGATCACACGAAACCAAACGGTAAATAAAAATATGTTCTAAAACTATCAGATATGTTCTTCTTCTAAAAATGCAGTCATTCTTTTTTTTTTATTAACAATAGTTACGGAACAGTTGTTTAAAACTTAAGGACAAAGTATAGTACGATTTATGTTTACGGCAGTTTCAGTAAAATCGTTAAACAGTTTATTTAGATTAACACCAGGTCCTTGCGATGATTCATTAAATGGCTGCGTGCTGTTTACTTTTTGAGTTGTACTTAAAAATGTTTTTGTATAAACGTATTGCATGTCAAAGGTGCACTAAATGACAACAGCGGCGCTTTGTATTCCTTTGCAGATACGTATCTTATCATTACATCAACCCGCTGAGACAAAGAAAGGGATGCTACTGACTAAATTAAATGTCCAGTTACGGCCATGATCTGTGCATTGCAATATGAGTTTTTAGCTAGAACACTAGCCCCGATAGCACGGATTGTATGGTAAGTGTAAATTTCAGACAAGTTGCACTTCTTGCTCAGGAATGACATGAAATTGTCAAGCGTTTTTCCCAAAACTGATATTTTGGTCTCTGCCAGAGTTTGTCACACTCTGGATTTAATTTATTTACATACTTTTCAAAGGAGGACACGGGGCAATTTTCAGAACCGGAATTGGCTGGCAGTATCCCTGAAGTTTTTTCTTTGTCACTGCTGCGATGATCCACTCAACTAAAGTTTTAATAGCAAATTTTAGCCCCGTCTTCAGGTACACCAATACACAGTTACAAGTTTAGTTTCGCATTATAGCCATGGTGAATTTTTACTTAATATGAAAGTTTTTGCACAATTGAATTGATTTTTAGATAGTTTCTTCTTTTTTTTTTTTATTACTTTGAGCAAATGATGCTCATCAGTACAAATATAATATACATGCAAATACAATATATCATAAATAAATACACAAAACATACATAACTGATAAATGAATACATCCGAGAAGAGTAATAATCTATATTAAGTATTGGTAACTTATAACATGTCTGTTCTACGTTTAAATGCATGGAAAAGATATTTACAAAGGTTATATATGTCTTTTACATTTTCTGTGCCCAACAACTGTATAAGTTAAATGACGATGGACGCTTATAATAATATGGCTTAATATACTGCCTCCTAATTTCATTATAACAATCACACTGTAAAATAAAATGAAACTCGTCTTCTATCGTATTTAGGGTACAGAGAGTGCATTTTCTTTCTGATCTATTAACCCCGTGATATCGTCCTGTTTCAACAAATAAGTTATGTGAAGACAATCTTATTCTAGTTAGATACACTCTAAAATTCACATGTTTAGTAAGGTAAAATTGTAAACGAACATTATTCACATAGTATTTATATAAAAAACACTTTGGCGAGCCATCCAATAATTGATTCAAATATTGATAAGCTTGATCAAATATTCTAGTTTTGACAAAATACTTAAGAGTGTCATTTACAACTAAATTATCTTGGTTATACCAGAAGTCATTCAGACCCAAATTAAACAATAAATACTTCAGTTGATAAATCCAACTATTTCTGTTATTACATTGATTCCGTACCTGCTCTTTGTAACAATTTTCAAGAATACAATTATTAGTTGATAAAAGTTTAAACCAGTATCTTATAATATTAAACAATCTATAATATATCAAAGGATATCTACCAAGTTCATAATACACCATTACATTCGTTGTACATTGTTTGACACCTAAAATATTTTTGCAAAAATCTAACTGAACTTTTTCAATATTCGGAGCTTTATGAAAGCCCCATATCTCACTGCCATAGCATAAAATACTACTTATATATGTATCAAACAAATTAAGGTACGTGAAAACATTCAAATATAAGGATGACACTTTTGATTTCAAGGCAAATACAGCTTTCCTGCCTTGCTCAGCTAATTGTTTTTGAGTTTTCAAAAATTTTCCGTTATAATTCAACAGAATACCTAAATAACAAAATTCATCAACAATGTCAATAACACTACCATCAAAATACCACTTTTCTTCAACCCTCACATTACCACCATTTCTAAATACCATAATTTTTGTTTTAGCATTGTTCACAGTTAAACCCCATTTTTGAGTGTACAATAAAAGTGTGTCCAACATATCTTGTAAACCTTTTACAGAATCAGAAAAAAGTATCATATCATCGGCATACATAAGCAAAAATAGAGACAATTCTTGTACTTCATACGGTACATTACCGTTATTTAAAAATTCCATTTCAAAATCGTTCACGTACAATGAAAAAAGGATTGGAGAGAGTACTTCCCCTTGCATTAAGCCAACTGTACTCGTGAACTGCTCTGAATAAAAACCATCAATTCGTACACATGATTTTACATTTGAATACATTGATTTTAGTAATGATAAAAGTTTCCCTGTTATACCAATTTTTGACAATTTCAACCATAAATTCAGTCTACATATTGTATCAAACGCCTGTTTGTAGTCTACAAAACAGCAATACAAACGATTCTTACTGGAGAGTGTTTTTTGAATGACAGTTAATAAACTAAACATCGCATCAACTGTACTGCTGCCCGGACGAAATCCAAACTGTGCATCAGTTATAATGTCATAGGTATCGGACCAAAGTAATAATCTCATATTCATAATGGAAGTGAACAATTTGGCCAAATTACTAACCAAACTTATGCCGCGATAGTTTACAGGATCAGACGGATCGCCTTTTTTAAAAACTGGAACAAGTATCGCAACTGTCCATGTTGTCGGAAAGTAACCAGAAGACAATACCCTGTTGAACATTTCCTCTAAGAACGGAATCAGCACATCCTTATATTCAATTAACATTTCGTTCAGAATTCCGTCAATTCCATGACTTTTCCCACGTTTCAATTTGGAAATACATTTCAAAATTTCGTCCTGCGTGATAACACGGTCAAGTTCTTCGTATGTAGTGTCTTGTATACTCTGTGTGTCATTGACTATTTGAGTGTTACTTGATGATAACTCTTTAAAATGTTCAAAAAATGACGAAAGGGGCACTTCTGTATTCTTAGCGCGCTTCTTTTGGAACATTCTATAAAACTTTTTAGGGTCGCTTTTACGTAGATGCTCAAGCATGTCCCCTTCTTGATGTTTATACTGCCGTTTTAACTTATTTTCGAACACTTTGTATTGTCTCTTCGTAGAGATAAGTCTCTGATGATTTTCTGCTATTTTGTTCTTATTAAATATATTTAACGCACTTAAATAAACATGACGAAGACTTCTACAATCACAATTGAACCATGGCTTATCAGTAGTTTTACATACAAATTTTCGGCTCGTACGTTGACAGTCAATAGATTTATTACTGGTACTTCTAAAAAATGGAGCAACAATATCCGTTAACCGAGTAGTAAAAGTTTCAATATAATTGTCAATACCATCTTGCGATTTTTTAGCATCACAAAAACTATTTGGCTGAGTAACCCACTATTCAAAATTAAGGATTCGTAACACTGTTCTTTTAAGTCATCGTTCCACCGAAAACTGTCAAATGTACTTGAAGATACATTAAGGTTTTGTTGTTCATGTGTATAAGACAGCGCTTTGCATTGTAGACGAATGTGGAGAGGCGCATGATCACTGAACGAAGTAAAGTTACTAACTATAAACTGTTCCACAATGTGAAAATAGTCAAACGGTACTATCAGGTAATCAACGACACTCATACCCCGCGAACCACAAAAAGTAAAATCGTTTGCCGTTCCGTCTTTGTGTCGACCATTCACAATTCGAAGTCCAGTACTTCTACACAAATTTAACAGTTTTGTTCCGTACTCATTAGTACCTTGATCAGGGTTCCTTCGAACAGGTAGATTATTGTCACTCATATAGTTAAAAATGTGATTGAAATCGTCAAAAATTGATCCATACAAACTATCATGTTTAATAAAATCATTACCTATTGCAGTTCTAGCATTCATATCACCTAATAAAAATACCTTAGAAGACTCAGTTGAATATTTTTCAACATAATTAATCAGTTCATAAAATATATCACATTCATACATTTTATAATAATTTGAGCTAATTGGTGGTAAATAGACACAACCAACATAATAATCTTGACCACAAATTGTCACATCTTTTGATACTTGTAACCATATAATTGTATCATGGAGAACTTTAACAACTTTAATAAAGTTAGAAAAACAGTTTTTAATCATGAGAAAAATACCTCCTCCCTGTTTATATTTACTTTTTAATAAAGGAACGGCTTTACATGTAAAACCATCTATAACATTTTCATATGCATTATCAATCCAACACTCAGATAAAATAATTACATCATAAGAAGAAATATAATTTAAAAAGTTAGGCTCAGACAGTTTGTCATGTAGACCCCCATTAATGTTCCAATACAGAAATGACAATGATGAAATACTTCTCGATGTTTCCTAATCAGATTCAGTATGCATATCGGCTAATATTTCAAACCGGGACCCATTTTGAGAACTAGAACTAGCTTTCGGACTACTAATCTTGGAAGGAATTCTGGACTTGGTTGCCTTCTTCTTGATTGCCTTCTTCTTGGTATCTAAATATCCTGGAGCTGACTGAGCACCTGTTGTCGAATTATCTGACTTGTGAGTGTTTTTTGTAGACCTACTCGATTTCATATGACTGTTTATGCGTATGGTTTGGTTTATTTGTTCATCTGTATTCACAATTAAATTCCCATCTATATACAATTTATCCCTTGTAAGAAATGCTGATTTTCCTTCAAGTTTTGCTTTTTTATACATTGGAATCAAAGTTTTACGCTTTTCATGCACAGACTTGGGAAAATGTTCTGAGATTGAAATGTTTGTATCCTTTAACTTAGGAGAATTTTTTCGTACGTTATCTCTCTGTTGACGTAGCATGAATTTAGCAACGATTGGTCGTGACTTGGTGGTTTGAGTGTTATCAGAATTTGTTTTACCAATACCTTTAATAGTTGAATAATGATATAGCCTTCCGAGCGGGTTTATATGAACATTTAAATTGTTTTTAGCATGTTTTATAAGCCATTTTTCAGTTTGACCGTCCAAACGTTCCTATCCGTACCGCCATAGATTTAGAAATTTTGTATTGTTTTTCAACAAAGATTTGAGGCTCGATCTTTTCAATTCAATTTTATAGAAAAATTGACACCCCACCCTAGTGCATAATTTTCTCGCTGCGTTGGGTTGTTTCTTCTATTTGGTCAGCCTTCTGTTTCTTTTACATTTTCCTCATTTCTATTCTCAATTTTATCAAGGATTTACTATACTCAAAGATTTTTTTTAAAGACATGTACAATTATATATATATATATAATCATGTTAGTTGGGTCAAAGCATGACAACTTATAATAAAATATACAAAAAACAAAACAGTCCTATGATGAAAATGATTCAGATGTATATGGAATTGAAGATATGACTGGACTAACTCATATAAGTATGCAGGTGTCATCCCATTTAATATTTTATAGAAAAGTATAAGCTTATGTTTATTACGTCTTTTCTCCAGAGATTCTAAACCTAATTCAATATATAGTTTTTGTCTGGAGGAATTACGTCGTAATCCTGTAATAATTCTAGCAGCTTTTCCCTCCTCATGTTCAGGTCTCTTTATTCAAGTGTCTGTCTGAAGACAGAACCATTCATTATAACTAATTGTTATTTGTTACTTATCCACATTTATATGTATCTACAAATACAATCACAGAATTAAAAACAAAGCATCAGATACAAAGAGCAAACTCTGAATTAATCTTGTTTTACATGCTATTTGCTTTAAGAAAAGATATTTTTGCCTAAGCTACTTTGATTTTTTCGAAAAACTAAGGATTTCTTATCCCAGGAGTAGATTACCTTAGCCGTATTTGCCACAACTTTTTGGAATTTTGAGTCCTCAATGCTCTTCATCTTTGTACTTGTTTGGCTTTTTTACTGTTTTGATTTGAGAGTCACTGATGAGTCTTATGTAGACGAAATGCGGGACTGGCGTATTGAATTATAATCCTGATACCTATGATAACTATTTACGTGTTGCTAATTCTTTAGTTTTCTATGTTGTATCTTGTGTACTGCTGTTTGTTTGTTTGTCTTTTTCTTTTTTGGCCATGGCGTTGTCAGTTTATTTTTTATCAGTATAGTAAAAAACAAGATTCACGTCGGTAATAAAAGGGGAAATTGCGGAAAAAACCCAACAATTGAGAAGTTTGAGAAACACGAACACATGCAGTTCCTTCTCCGCATCTTTGCGACTTTTTTTTTTAATTCTAATCAAACAATGAGCACAAGAGATTAGTTGACCATGACAAGAACATTAAAAAAAAATTAAAAAAAAATCTATATTTCATAAAAAAAAATCTTTAGCTTAATATTGGCTTTTCGGATAATCAATTAATATAAAAAAGAAGATGTGGTATGATTGCCAATGAGACAACTATCAACAAAAGACCAAAATGACACAAACATTAACAACTATAGGTCACCGTACGGCCTTCAACAATGAGCAAAGCCCATACCGCATAGTCAGCAATAAAGGCCCCGATAAGACAATGTAAAACAATTGAAGCGAGAAAACTAACGGCTTGCCTTATTAATGTAAAAAAAATGAACAAAAAACAAATATGTAACACATAAACAAACGACAACCACTGAATTACAGGCTCCTGACTTGGGACAGGCACAAACATAAATAATGTGGCGGGGTTAAACATGTTAGCGGGATCCCAACCCTCCCCTAACCTAACACTAGTTAACAATTTTTGGATTTAAACATAATATTCTTTAACGTTTTTCTTACCTGGACATTGTTAATCAAAACATAATTGTGTCTCCTGACTGCTTGCCTGACATTTGTCACCACCATTAGAAGGGGGAGGATAAGAGCAAGTTCTAGTTCTGAATGTAACACATTGACCACACGTTTCAGAACAAAATCCCCATGGCCCAAAACTAGTCCATTCACAATTAACTACAAACTATTGACACTGTCGCACTTTTTATCTTATTTGCCACAACTTTTTTGGAATTTTGGATCCTCAATGCTTTTAACTTTGTTCTTGTTTGGCTTTATAAATATTTTGATGAGCTTCACTGATGAGTCTTGTGTAGACGAAACTCGCGTCTGGCGTACTAAATTATAATCCTGGTACCTTTGATAACTATTCAATTTTATTTATCTTATTTATTCAATATTGGACTCAACATCCAACGCCATGTTTATTGAAAAGTTCTTTCATTGGCAAGCATTATGTTTACAAAATAATATATGCTCGGGATGTATAAGTACCCGGCCACGTCCACTTTTTTTTTGTCTATATGATGAGTTAAGCCTTTTTCAACTGATTTTTATAGTTCGTTCTAATGTTGTACTGTAATAACACTGTCCCAGGTTAGAGGGAGGGTTTGGATCCCGCTAACATGTTTAACCCCGCCACATTATTCATGTATGTGCCTGTCCCAAGTCAGGAGCCTGTAATTCAGTGGTTGTCGTTTATTTAAGTGTTACATATTTGTTTTTCGTTCATTTTTTTTACATAAATAAGGCCGTTAGTTTTCTCGTTTGAATTATTTTACATTGTTTATCGGGCCTTTTATAGCTGACTATATGGTGTATGGACTTTGCTCATTGTTGAAGGCCGTACGGTGACCTATAATTGTTAATGTTTGTGTCATTTGGTCTTTTGTGGATAGTTGTCTCATTGGCAATCATACCACATCTTCTTTTTTATATTGTAATTATATCAGTCACAGAATAATCCGATTATTATGAAATGTGGTACCTTCAATCAACAAATATTTTAAATAATTTTTTTTTATTGTCATATAAACTTTACAGTTTGTGACCAACATAGTTAACACAATAAACATATGTACATACATATATTAAACATACACAATAGCAACAGCATCAAAATTTATAACAACAAACAAGCTGTTAAGAGTCCCCTGCCCTCAGTTCTAATGACTTTTTCAAGAAGGATCCTAACATATTTGTTTGTAAAGGCGATGATGGATTTAGTAAATAATATTTTTTTTCTTTTCATTTAATTTATTAAAGTTATTATTTTCCGTACATATGTGATGAAAAAAGTCATTTCTTAGAGTTTTATTATACTCACAATAAAGTAAAAAATGTTTCTCATCCTCTAGTATTTTACATTTATGGCAAAGTCGTTCCTCTCTTGGGATTTTAAAAGATCTTAAAATATCTCCCCTTTTCAATCAAGAGGGAGTGACCACTGATTCTAAATTTAGTGATTAATCTCCTGAAAATTATTTGTATTTGGTAAGATTCTAGTTTGTAATCTTTTTTAAGTCTTTTATAAAGAAAAAAATACTTTTATTATCAATGTTTTGAAATTTAATTTGAATTAAATCTCCATATCTATTTTTTATTTTTTACTTTATATCGTTTTTAATTTTATTTACATCTTTTATGTCCTTACAAGTAGAAAGAATATTAAGGTCAACATTAGGCCGTGTTCACATTGACCTAAACTCGGTGTTGTGTTAGTGTAACTCACACATAATTCTTACCCTTAAAATAATGGGATACGCATAACATTTGCGTACTGTTTAGTAATATATTTGATTAATCCGAATTGGATAATTAGAAATTAGGATAACAATACAAAAAAAACAAACCAAAAAAAACAGTTTAAGCACCAAGAATTCCATGAAAGACTGGAGTAATCTCATGTGATCTGGAATAGTAGGTAGATCATAATTTCTAATAATTTTAAACCTTTTGTGGAAAAAGAGGGACGAAAGATACCAAAGGGACAGTCAAACTCATAAATCTAAAATAAACTGACAACGCCATGGCTAAAAATAAAAAAGATAAACAGACCAAGGCCGTAACTACCCTTGAGGCAAGTGAGGCAATTGCCTCACTAAAATTTCGACACTGATTATTTTTTTTTTACATATATATAAGTATAATAGTCATTTGTTGTTCTGTCTCAACCTTAATTTCTATAACTTGTTATCATTCCTTTTTAACCATTCTTCCTGGATATAACTCAGCATCTCAACGGGTGATGTTTCTCGATTACATTAACCTATAGTAACGATAATCGTCATGGATCTCTGGTTAAAAACAGGCTCTTGCAGAAAAGGGAAAAGCGACACTGAAGGTAAAGAAGGAATAAACTATTTTTTTGTGAACAGAGTCTGAGTATTGCAAATAAATTCTTCATTCGAACAATCCAAAAACGATAAGTAGACTGACAAATCAAGTACATGGCTTTGCAAGGGGGCAGTCCTGTCTGCGTATTAATTTCTCCGTTTCACCAACTTTTGACAAATCAAGAACTGGGCATCGCAAGGGGGCAGTCCTGTCTGCGTATTCATTTCTCCATTTCACGAACTTTAATCTTTCTCTTTACAGATAAATAAAATATAAATAATATGAAACATGCATTGATTAGTTTTTATCAATGTTTCTTTAACCTTAAAAATTGAAAGAATATCCCATATTCCAATTTGATATTATTGAGGAATGGTAGAACCTTTAACACAGGATTTTGTCTTTATTTATTCGGGACTACGGAATTTCGTTTTCTTATATTCGGGGTTTCGGAATCTGACACCCCAACCCCTAACCCCTAAATTTATAGATTCTGGAACTAGAATACCACCGACTATTTCCAGAAATAATTTGAAATTACGGACCTACATGTAAACGTCAAAAACTCCATTCAAATTCCCCTGTACCCATATCATATATACTTACTTTATAGATAGAATCATATACATGGGCATACATGTATCTTACCTCATTATATCCCTAGTTTGTCTACTCTATGTCAGCATAAAAGCGAGTTTAATATTTTGTAAATGCGACTGTATGATGGTGCTTACAGGAAAGCTTAATTCCCCTTTGCAAACAAAACTGTTACTACCGATGCTGCTACCGAATTGCTGATGGAGAAGGAATTGGAAGAAGACATTGATCATTGTGTTGATGATAATGTGCCACCTTTAGAAACAAAGAATGCCCTGAAACGACTATAAACTTGGAAAAGAGCATGCATGAGTGGCGAGAGATTGTGCGGTCTTGCCATGCTCCATGTTCATCACGATAAGGATATCAGCAGACCCTGATGATTCTGAAACGATTTAACTGAACCGGCCATAGAAAAAATTGGAAAACTCTACTGAATCGATGTTTGTTTTATGTTCTGGCAGCAGACTCAAATTGATTTTTGGATGATTATCTTACATATAAATTTAAATAAAGTTGTTAAAAATTTGATGTTAGTAAAAGTCTTAAAATATGAAAAATTTATATAAAAAGTGTCCAATTTCAAAACATTATCAAACTCTCTAAAAATGCCTAGAATGCAGGATTTTACACCATTCATTTCATACCCTCAAAAAAAATTTTCGCCTCGCTTCGCTCGGCTCAATTATTTTGCCTCACTAAAATAAGAGGCCTAGTTACGGCCTTGCAGACAAACAGACAAACAATAGTACACATGACACAACATAGAAAACCAAAGAATAAACAACACGAACCCCACCAAAAATTAGGGGTGATCTTAGGTGCTCCGGAAGGGTGAGAGCATAACTATTTTAAACCTAAAATTCTCAAAATTTAAATAACTACAATACAAATGTATGTGTGTACTTTATTTTATGAATATTAATTGGTCTCAAACTTTGATCAACCGAACGTCAAGGTAATTACATATTTAAAATTGAACGTGAAATAAGAAAATGGACCTTAAAGTATAAATTTAACACGTGTGCCAATTATCAGGATCAAACCAAATGGAAAAGATTGATTTTATAAGGGAATGTGTATATTCTGAAATTTTCTATTCTTCACTGACTGTAATTTGGGTAAAAACTGTCATACATATCGGACACATAAATTTAAAGTGAATATGTGGTGCACATAGTTTAAAACGGATTGAGTGGGTAACTTTGTTTTTGCTGTCTAATTTTCGATAGCCATGATTTACCTATAACATTTGAAATACTTATACAACTGATAATTAATGTTCATTTAACAAAAAAAAATGATCATTACATCCGGTTATAAAATAAACTTAATATGGTTTGTTTTTGTTGGTTTATATAGCTCTTGGAGTATTTTCAGGACTTTTTTCTATTTTCTAAATGATGCGTAATCAAAAATGAGACCTTTGACAAGCTAAACTTATTTGTACCAGGATCAAGTGTTAAAGAAACTAAATATTGAAGGTAAAAGAAAATAAAACTTTTAAAATAATTAAGCAGCAAAATGCAGGATTTTGAAATAGGTATAATCCTAATTATCCTCTGGAATATTCCATGTATTTAGCTATGCACAGCTTATTAACGGACGAACGAGCGGACGGAAGAACGGACGCACAGACCAGAAAATTATAAAACAGTACTTAATGACTTACCATTTATAAATATAAAAATAAAGGGGACGTGGTATGATTGCCAATGATACAACCATCCACCAAAGTGCAAATCTAGTGGATGTAAGAAACAATACGCAACCATACGGCCTTCGACAAGTCTCATATCACATCACATTTCTTGAAAATTATGTAATGGTAATGTAAAGATATAAACTAGTATCTACAATTTTGAAAATGTTGCGTAGCCAGGATCTGTGTGCATGATTTATTCTTTAGATAAAGTTTATTTGACGGTTTGAACGGTCCTATTTGTATATGACCTTGTAGAGTTCTAATCAACAAGATTCACATTAATTTTGCGCCAATTATTCTTTCTTCTCCCTTTAGTTTTGTGTTTGTTCTTTTCTTTCTGTGGTTTGTATTCTAGTTCATCTATATCGTTGTGTGGTTCTGCAATGTCGGTCTGAAACATATAAAAAGATTGAAAAGATAGGAAACGAATTATATAAAGCGATGGATAAATTGGAAATTCAAAAGAAACTGTATTATTCACACGATGATCATTTAGTACTTTTCAGATCTAGTTCAGACATTGAAAATATTGTTATGATTTGACCCCGAATTTAGTCAAAGCTGATCTCAATTGACCCTGTTGATTCAGTGGAGACGATTTTAAAAGTTAAATGATTAAATATTCTGAGAAAAATTATATTTTGATGTTTGATGATAGACGAAGTAATCAAATACAAGTTTTTGAGAGGACCTTCAATATGACTATTGATGCTCCAAATTCAGAAGTCAGTGTTAGGTTGCAATCACCTTGTCCGTCCGGTCCTCTAATGGTCAGTTCATATTTCAAAAATATTAGTTCATCACACTTTTTGTAAGTACTACTATAGCTATTGACCTCTCATTTGCTTGACAATAATGAGTTGTAACGTGCAAAGTCTTTTCTGGTCCGTCAGATACGTATTTTGTTTTGTTTTACGACATTTTGTATTTTGCACACGTTGAATGCTTTTCATCGCTGGTGAGATTTAACCGCGCTTTATTATGTAAGTGCCTGTTCCAAACCAGAAGCCTGCAATTCAGTGGTTAATTTTGTTGTGATGATGTTTGTCATACTATTTTTTCGTGTCTTTTGTTTTGGACATATATCAGGCAATTATTTTTCTCGTAAAAATTGTCACATAAGGCCTAATTAAGATAAAGAACATATTTAATCTAAAAAAAATGCTTCAAACTATGATGAGGGCTGTCAGACTCATAATCGCAAATAAGTAGTATTCACAAAGTGCTAGGTATTTAATTCTAGAATACGTGAACAAAAGTTAATCTAAACTAAGTTTAAACTTGGAAGGTATAATGTTTGAGTAATATTAAAATATAATGCTAGGTGATATGAAATAATATTCAAATGTATAGCTCAGTCAAAACAATAAAAAATATCATTTCCTAAAAACGAATTCAGTTTAATAGGTAAGGGACAGTGTAAGGCTAAAAAGTACGTTATCAGATATAAAGTAAACGTATGTGCTTAAATCAATCAGATATAACACCGATAATGGTAAAGGAGATTTCCTGATAATGCATACAATGTAAAATACTATCTAACGTACCTTAAGCTTTACACTGGATAATTCTTTGACGCTATCTCTCAATTTCAATTTAAGCTCTACAAGTTGATGCAACTTTTTCTCCACATCTTTTAATGTCTTCCATTGTTTTGATTTAATCATTTCAGCTAAATCTGCATTACAATCCTCAAAACGTGATAGCAGTTGGCTTATTCTTATTTCATCTTCCCCATACCTTTCACTTATATCGCCGGATAATTCGTATTTTGTTATAAATTGTCGAACTTTTTCTAAACCAGGTTTAATATACTTCTTATAATCTTCATAAAATATCTGAACCTCTTTCATTTTTGTTTTATGAGAAAGGGATGATGTGTGCTCTTCAAATGCTTGCATTGTCAATCGTGCTTGGTCATCAGAGGTCGATGACAAAGACCTTACAAAATCTCGATTATCATCTGACTCCAAAGAAACCGATCTCTGTGACAAATATCCCCCGGAATGAATAGAAGGGGCATTAATAATTTGTTCATTCTGTATGATAGATTGAGTGTTTGATGATGTTGCTGTTGGAAAATTTTCCGTCGATGTAGACGACAGAGACCTTGCTATAGATTTCAATTTCATTGAAACTGTTGATGGTGAAGGTCTTTCATGGTCATGCTGATGATTTGTGGTTATTCCAGCATCGTCTTGTTCCTCATCGTCACCAATACCTCCAAAAGAACAGCCACAAACGTCACAGCCTCCTTCATTGACAAGTAGGCCAGAAAACAAGGGATCATTTAAACATTCGTCGTTCCCAATGGATACTTTGGATTGTAGGTTTTCCTTAACCGTCAAAGTTTGCAATATGAAATTTTCTATTTTTTTCTTTTCAACTGTCACTTGTTCTTCACGAACGGTTCTTATTTCTTCATCGTCGATTTCAATTTCTTGTTGTATTGTTTGGATCTCTTCGTTTGTCTCTTGAGCATAAGAGGTGGGATCTGATAGTATTCGTAGTGTTTGTGGAAGGAAAAAACTATATCGAGTATTGAATACCGACTCAATTTGTTCTTTTGAAATATGCTTCTTCTGATTATCCCATGCACATTTTATCAAGCTATCCCCTTTTTGCTTTAACAAATTGTTTACACAAATGCAGATATCTGCTATGCCAGAGGAAGTCTGTATTCCATGTATAGCTTCATAAATATATCTGGGATATCTTTCGCTATTTTCTAAAACCGCAAATTCCTTAAAAAGAAATGGCTCCAGTTTGTATGACATGCCTTCGCCCATATTTATGACGTATACCATACTCAATAATATAACATCTTCTGCCATATCAATAATTGAGGACAGAGCTTCATCTTCTCTCGTTATTTGTCCTGACGACTCCTGTAAGTGCAGATATTCATTAAGACGTCGAAAAATTATACTTATGATATTGATATTTCCTCTAATTCCGGCCAATATCTCGATATTTTTTTCTAAAAAATCTGGTATATCGTCACTAATTGACGCTTCTTTGCTTGAGCAAATCATTGCGTCAGTTGTCCATGCGTTTGAATAAAACATGCATCGCTCGACGAATTTTGAAGTTGTGATATATGACGACGGAATAACAAAATGACATTTCTTTCCAGACTTCTGCATTCCGCAAAATTTCGATTGCATACTGAGACCAATTGAAGTGAAATACTTGACCCAAATTATAAGTAAAGTCAATTCTGGTATTGTTTCCTCTGTTTGTTGTTTATTCATCCTCTCAATAAATATGCTAAACCGTTTCAAGGCTTTGTATGGATTGTGGTACAACTTTAAATAATCAATACTTTCTTTGAAAGAACGAACAACGAATAACGCAAATGGATTTTGTATATTTATTTTTGAGATGAAGCCACAGCAATACGCTTTCTGTCGACCTAACATATTTTTCTTTCTCTCTTGTAAGACTGTAAACTCGAGATTTGTCAGACTGTCGTTCACCTTCTGTTGCAGACCTAAGATCTTTTTGAAGAAAATGAATTCGAAAAATCGAGCTACACTTGTTTCTATCTTTTTAGAAGATGCCAATTCCGATTCAAAGTAAATTTCCATTTGGGACCGTACACCAATCAAGATTTCGAACACGTCTGGTTTTGTATTACTGATATGCGGTACAGTAAGTATCAAATCTTCCATTAGTCTTCTGCATTTGAAAAACTGAAAACTTCTTTGTTCGGACTGATTCAAAAGAAGGTTTTGCTCCCTGTTTAGACCTAGCTTTGTATTACACTCGTTTAAAATTTGTTCCAGTTTAACATTGTGCATGTCCAAACGAATGAGCTGCAAAACTTCACTATGAGTGAAAGGAACTTTTGTTTTAATGACTCTCAGAGACCTATCTTTAAAGTTTTGCGATTTTATAGTCGGTTTAGACAGTTTTTGTCGTTCCTCCTCAATTGATTTTATTATTTTATATAACCATAATTTAGTTTTTGTTAAAAGGTCTTCAACAATCAGTTTATAAATAGCAGGTACATCATCGACAACTGTTTTAACAGTTTTGAGAGTTACTGGATCGTGAACCTTTGCCAGAACTTCAAGTATACGCGGTTTGTGGATAGGATTGTAATAATGGTTGCCAATTTCAAGTTTTACACCATTATCCCTCAAAAACTGTTCCTTTTTTGGCTCCGTAAATCTTGTTGATAGTTTTGATAATGGGACTAAAATGAGAAAGGTTTTAAACAAGTTTTCCATGCCTATCACAATTTTTGATAAGTTTGCGTCTATTTTCAGGTTGGAATTATTGACCATCCAACTAAGACACTCTAATTTTCCTACTTCATTTGTATGCGGTTTTCGTTTCACAAAGCAATTGAATGCAGTTCCAATAAATTTTTGCTGGCCATTTAGCCTTCCAAGAAGCAAGTTCGATTTCCCGATCTCGTCAGTTACCTCTCCGTAATTGCATTTCCGATCCCTGTACTTGTTTCGGCATTTATTGAAGTAAAAAATTGCTTCTTCTAACTGTTTAGTCATCTCCTTCGTATTCGTACTGTAAGAACATATAGCACTACCATCAGCTCTAATGGTGATTTGTTTGAGAGAATCTAAATATGAACATATGCCTATCATATATGTTTCTTTGTCTTTTCGAAACAACGGACGTGCTTCTTGTGCATAACCGTAGTCAACATATAGACTGGCCGCTTTTCTTGTCTGTCCTAGGAGTAAAATAAATAAAACCATATATGAAATATCAACATATATATCACAGCTAAAAATTAAACTTGTGGTCAATGATCTAGATGATTGGGTCTTATCAAGTTATTGTTAATATTTTTCTTTCACACGTTTTGAATACAATACAATACATTGAAAATTGAAACATTCATGTATATCACTATGTGTCTATGGTCTAGGTTCTTTTTGTTCAAGACTAACTCTATAATAGTACCATTTTTTTATGCGATTGATTATCGTTACACGTGTTCCAAAAAATATGCTAAGTTAGTCAGTGGTGTTATTATTGAAGTTCGGATAATTTCAATTAATTATAAATGAATTAAAATTATATTCAGATAAACAATGAGTTGACTTTCTGTAGTAGTAGTTCACCCAATCACATAAAATAAAAACAAAGTTGTTCATTAACCTCTGAACCTCGTTGTGTCATTTAGTGAACTAGAGTGTTAATTTAAACAAACAGTTATTTCGTATGTAACTTTTCAAATCTCATTATAGATACTGGTTATTATAATTTTAAACAATTGTAATACGAAAGTGTACTATTTAATAAAACTGGTTTAGAAAGCAGAACTTGATAATCATTTACCATTTTCCAATAAAATAGATGCTGCAAGCTTAATATAATCATTTTCACCATCGAATTTTTTTTCCAGGAACATAACTCTGCAAGGAATATCATGAATTCTATTCAAAGCTTTTTCCATTTCGTCACGGTTTTTATGTGTATGATAATACTCAGCAGCATTCCTATTTATTTGGTCTTCAGTTTGATTATCCCGTACTTTTGTTTTTTCTGGGTTCGGGTTTTCCTGAAACATCCAATAAGACGTTAGAAGAAGTGTGCATATAGATAGACAGGTGTTCAAATTTTCATAAATCTTGCATTAAAAAGAGTCATATACACTTTTTACCTCGTTAAGATGTTCAGAGAAAAAGGACAAGACATTATTTATATATCTTGATTTTAGTCATTTGAAAAATTTACAAATGAAAAAAGGAGGTCAAACATTGACTGTGAACTTACTGCATGAAATCGAATAATAACGCTTAATACGGATTTAGATTTTTCTAGTATACTCATCAACAATAATATCTGCATGTATTAATCTAAAACCAATATCTTTTTTTATGATAACGATTTTTTTGTGTAAATTTAGTAATAAACTAGAGGCTTTCAAGAGCCTGTGTCACTCACTTGACTCTACTTTTGAAATAATATTAAAGAGCTAAAATCATAACATATACTTAAATAATGATTGAGGCCACTGGTGGCTATCTTGAATGATGAATCGGCTACAAAATAACCACACTTAGTCAGCATCTTATAAGGAACATCCGTGCTATCTTTGGTTTCATTCTATTCAGTGGTTCTCTATCAGAAGACCTTTGTATGCATTTTCCATAAGGCCCTATGTTGAACTAAGTCCCCCGCTTGTGGTCATTTTATATGATGGATCGGCTACAAAGTTTCAACACTTGGTCAGACTTTGTTAGGAACATTAATGCCATGTTTTGAACTACTCCATTTAGTGGTTCTTTAGAAGAAGTTCAAAATGTAAAAAGTTAACGACGACGGACGATGTACCCAAGGGATGATAATAGCTCCCATCGGTCCAGGTGAGTTAAGAATTGTAAACATGTCATGTACAAGTTTACAGTTCTATAGAGGAATGTGGTCGTAAATTAGCGTTTTGGCGGTCGACAAAAAGTTTATCTTCATCTGCGTTTTTTTTTTTTTTAAATATTTCATTCGCTTGTTTTATTTGCTCAAGAAAGCAGATAGTGATTTTGTATTCAAGCGCTAAATATAATTTAAGACAGTGAATTTTACTTCTCACCTGATATCTGTGTAGTGAATGAATAGCTTCTTCAAACTGTTTGTTTTCAAGATGTACATCAATGGATTTTTCGTAACGTCCAGCACGTTCGTAATATTTACAACTTTCTAGGGGTTTCTTTGATCTTCTATACATTTCAGCGGCTTTTTCAAACTTTTAAAATAAAAGATGAATCTTTAAAAATACACGAAAAACATGACCCAGTGACACTATTCTATATTGAACAAAAACAAAATATCATTATATAAACGACTTTCTCATGTTTATTTCTATTTGGGTTTTCTACTGTTTTTGACTCTACAACTGTCTATCTATTTTTTGAAAAAAAAGTGCGGTTGAAAAAGATTATCTTGCCACACAATCATTTAATGCAGTAAAAATAAGTGAAACTGCGAGCTACTGCTCACTGATGATACCCCCGCCGCAAGTGGATAATATTAATAGTGTAAAATATGCAAGTGTTCGGTAAACAGGAAGTTGTCGAGTGATGAGTCTGAAAACGCATCACATGGTATAGCTGACTTATATTAATCCTGAAACAAAATTTCAGAAATCCTTGTATTGTAGTTCCTGAGAAAAATGTGACGAAAATTTTCAACTTGGCTATCATGTGTAAAATCATACAAGTGTTCGGTAAACAGGAAGTTGTCAAGTGATCAATCTGAAAACGCATCACACGGTATAGCTGACTTAGATAAACCCTGAAAGCAAATTTCAGAAATCCTTGTATTGTAGTTCCTGAGAAAAATGTGACGAAAATTTTCTACTTGGCTATAATGTGTACAATCATACAAGTGTTCGGTAAACATGAAGTTGTCAAGTGATCAATCTGAAAAAGCATCACACGGTATAGCTGACTTAGATAAACCCTGAAACCAAATTTCAGAAATCCTTGTATTGTAGTTCCTAAGAAAAATGTGACGAAAGTTTCATAGGACGGACTAACGGACAGACTGACGGACGGTACGACTGACGGACAGACGGAGGTAAAACAGTATACCCCCTTTTTTAAAGCGGGGGTATAATTATAAAAGACATATAATAAATTAAGGTGTACTTCGAACTAGTTTAGTAGGCTGGTTTTCACTCAAATAATTTGCTGAAAAAAACCCTTTTGTATTACATAGTTAAACCATTTAGAATTATGTCAATACCCCTGATTAGTTACCCTCTTCAGAAGAATTGGACAGCAGTCCCATGTGTGAATTATATTGTGTTAAACCATTATCGTAACTATGAAGACAAATCGCTAACGTTAAAAAGGTATCGGCAAAATCAGTTACGGTAAATCGGTATCGGTCAAACAGAAGTAAGTATCTGAAAAGTGATAACACGTGACAAATTAACACTGTCAAGCTATTTACAAAAACATTGCGTAAAACAGGATCTCATAAAATTGTGAAGAAAATGTGTGTTTGAACACACGCACATGCAAAGAGATGAATACGCAATAAATCTCTACTCCAAGATTAGATGTAAAATATAATTCAGATATGAAAAATGACATCATGGTGACATAGTGGTAAATTCAAATGAGACAACAACATAAGAATTTTTAAAAACAGAAAAAAATGCAGTTCACTATGCATCTGAAAGAGAGACAAAAGATACCAAAGGGGCGTTTGATCTCATTAGTAAAACATAAACTTACAATGGCATGGTTAAGAAACAAACACACAACAATGGATGTGCCAAGTGATGAGAAAAGCTCAATTGTGTCTTAGAGTCTTTTGTAGACGATTTTTTTTTACAACCACAGGGTCGATGACACTGCAGGTGGAGTTTTAATTCCCCGAGAGTATCACCAGCTCAGTAGTCATCACTTCTATGTTGACCAGAATTATCATTTAAATGGTACTTTTTATAAATGAACAAATTTGAATTTTTGAAATACTAAAGCTTTTCTATTAAGGAAGAGACAACCTTAGCTGTATTTGGCAAAGCGTTTAGGATTTTCGATCATCAATGCTCTTCAACTTCGTACTTTAGTTGGCCTTTTTAACCTTTTTGGATTCGAGCGTCACTGATGAGTCTTTTGTAGACGAAACGCGCGTGTGGCGTAAATACAATATTAAATTTGGTATCCATGATTTATTTGGGCCATGTGATCTAAAAATGTCAGCTGCGGTTAATTTGACGATACTTGCCATTTCGTGATGGCTATATATAACTTTATCGTTATCCTCTTTTATATGGGCAGTAGTTGTTAGAATCTAAATAAAAAATCATCTTCAGTTTCATGATTCAATAATCTAATTCCCTGATTTCAAGAATAAGAATAAAGATAAAGATACAATTGATACTATCAACCACACAAAACATGGCATTGTGTAAGGTAGGAAAGCACAATTTCGTCAAATTCGAAAGTGTATTCTGATGATTACCATATCATAAGTTTATTTTGAATAAGTCTAAAAACATTTTTATGTTAACAAATTGATAAATGCCCTTGTAATTTAGAAATACATTTGGTTGTTGGTAAGTCAATTCTAAATTTATTTTCGCCTGAATATATAGTTGTCCACCATTCATCAAATACAGTACTTTACATACTGGAAAATTTCTGTTTACGACTTTGTACATATTGACAGATTCAGTTATTGAAAATATAACATAAATAACGATATCAAAGAGTTATCTTTTATACTAACCTGTTCTCTTTTCTCATATAGTTCAGCAGCCAGATCAAATTGTTTTGCTGTTTCTAGACATTTTGCAGCCTCCTTGATTTTTTTTGCGTCTAAAAATTTCAAAGTTGCCAAAAGAAGTTCCTCTTTCCATTGGGGACTATTTTGATGTAGAGTGCTAGCAATTTTGTAATGTTGATAGGCATGTGCTATGTCTTCCATTCTTGAATCGCCTGCAGTATTAAAGCATTTTACAGCCTGAGTATACATCTTCAATTTCATAAATTCCTCTCCTTTATCAACCCATTCCCTTGGTGTAGACTTTCTTGTAAAAGCTAAAAACACAGAACAGTGAATTTATAAAGCAGAAACTAACACGGATTTCTGAGAAACACCTTAAGCATTTTAAAATTAAAAAAATAAATCAAACTAGAGGCTCTAAAGAGCCTGTGTCGCTCACCTTGGTCTTTGTGAATATTAAACAAAGGAAGCAGATGGATTCATGCCAAAATTGTGTTCTGGTGATGTGTTTGTACAGCTTACTTTACTGAACATTCTTGCTGCTTACAATTATCTCTATCTATAATGAACTTGGCCCAGTAGTTTCAGTGGAAAATGTTAGTAAAAATATACAAGTTTTATGAAAATTGTTAAAAATTCACTATAAAGGACAAAAACTCCTTAGGGGGGTCAATTGACCATTTTGGTCATGTTGACTTATTTTTAGGTCTTACTTTGCCGTATATAATTGCTGTTTACAGTTATCTATATTAATATTCAAGATAATAAAAAAAAACGGCAAAATTTTCTTAAAATTACAAATTCAGCGGCAGCAACCTAGCAATGGGTTGTCTAATTTATCTGAAAATTTCAGGGCAGATAGATCTTGACCCGATAAAAATTTTTACCCCCATGTCAGATGTGCTTTAAATGCTTTGTTGTTTAAGTTATAAGTCAAAATCTGCATTTTACCCTATGTATGTTCTATTTTTATTTTTAGCCATGGCGGACATCTTGGTTAGTTGGCCGGGTCACCGGACACATTTTTCAAACTAGATACCCCAATGATGATTGTGGCCAAGTTTGGGTTTATTTATCCCAGTAGTTTCAGAGGAGAAGATGTTTGTAAAAATTAACAACGGACGACGGACGCAAAGTGATGAGAAAAGCTCACTTGGCCCTTCGTACCAGGTGAGCTAATAAAAGGTGATATGCAACAATCGCTGTTGATGTTCCCGACCTACGACAGTTGCAAATCTATGTGTTGGGCTAACAATTTGTTTTTGTTTATAAATTTGGCTATCAAATCTCAATCAGTTGATCAGGAGCGACACCCAAGATTACATTCGACAACAACTAGTGCAATCAAGAACTAAACTCAACTATTAAGAGTAGATAACTAAAATGGACAAATCAAATATTCTGCATCCAAAAATAATAGCAAAAAAAAACCAACAAAAAACGGAAAGCAAAGTAAAAATACACGAGCTGCTGATATGAAATCAAGCTGGTCTTCAATTTACATGCAATGTATTAATTGTGTCATAGTTTTTATATTTTGTCATTTTGTTGCGTATCTACTACATTGCTGCGACTACATCAATACATTTGGTATTGGCATAAGAATATTGTGTTATTAAAAATTGCTGTACAAGATTTAGAATTTTGAGCTCCCTTATGCAAAAATCATTGAGTTGCCCGGCTTTCGCTACACTTTTTGTACTTTTGGTGTAATAAACTATTAGTTCTATTCTAAGTTTTGGATTATCCAATACTTAAAAGACTCTTCGTAGAAATGTACAACTGCTGCATTCAAATGGGTACTACTGATGTTAGCATGGCATATTTGAACTAAAGTTATAGTTTTAGAATAGGGGTGTTTTCATTCAAACGTTAATTTATAGAATTTAATTATATATCTAAGGAGATTGTTAAACAAGCAACTAATTCAGTAACACAATGACTTTAGGATAGTTATACTCTTAACCTAATCATTTATGTCATGTTGAACTTGAAACATAAAAACATATTTAGATCAATATCTACTTGCCACCCTACTAGCCATCAATTTTCCAAAATACTAAGCATGTGTGCAACACCCCAACCCCAATGATTTCATTCTCTCTGAGATATGCAATATACTGATTTTACATTTAACTTCCTTATCTACTGCAACAAGTTCAACCAGATGTAAAGCCTGAAAGTACTCGAATATTGGCTTCCTTTGTTCTTTATCTTCGTCAAATATCCAAACATTTTGCCTGGCTCTTGTAATTGCTGTATACAGCTGCTTTAATTCAGAACTTAATACTTTGTGTTGTTTCGGATTGAACGGCAAAGGTCGTAAATCTGAAATATTGACAACATTTACACCAAAAGTAAATTACCAAGAAAAATATCTGCCAAACATGACTTTTTACTCTATGAATCTTTTTTTTGAACAGAGCAGTTTGTGAAAACTAAGTGAAAAACCCAACTTTATAATTTCCGCATACGTGAAGTATTTAGTAGTTAACTGTAAAAATAATTTTAGCGTGTATGTTAAAACTTATAATAACACTTTAAAACATGCATTTAGTTATTTGGAATGAGAATGTCGTGGTTTTGGATCAACTTAAAACTGTATTACTGACCGATGTACATCCTTATTTTCCCTCAGTGAACCTCTGACACTCTTTTAATGTTTTGTATACTTGAGACTGCGTCACACAGTAACAGATTACCTTAGATGTATTTTGGCACACCTTTTTGAAATTTTGGGTCCTCAATTCTTATCAACTTTGTACTTGTATAGCTGTAACTATTTTGATCTGAGCGTCACCGATGAGTCTTATGTAGACGAAATGTGCGTCTGACATATTAAATTATGATTGAGGTTCCAATTGGGGTAGAATTGTTGTCCAATCATAAAATTCGGCACAATTGTAATCCGTAATCCGTAATATAAATATAAGAAGATAGTGCCAATGAGACAACTCTCTCATCCAAATACCAATTTGTAAAACTGAACTATTATAGGTCAAAGAACGGTCTTCAACACGAAACCATGGCGTACACCGAACAGCAAGCTATATAGGGTTCCAAAAATGCCATTTGTAAAAACAATGTGTTTATCATGTAGGTAATTCATTATAAAGAAATGTATAAAAACACTGAAAGTGAAACAAGGGAGCAAGCTTGACATAAAATCGAATGTATATACCACACTAAAACGATATAAGAAACAACAGATTCTGAATTTTTTTCTCTTACAATTTTTGGTTAAAAAAAGAGTTTTTACATGTACAAAATTATCTTCATATTTAATGTATGCTTAGTGCATATTGTATTACCTGCTGACACTTGCAAAGGTATTTTTGATTCATTCTTTGAGTCTTTCTTTGCAAGCTTTTCGAGAAACGATAATACAACTCTCCATTCTTTTGTAGCCTGAAAATACATTTCAATTTGTTAACAGATTTCAAAATAACCATCAAAGGTTGTATAGCCAATTACTCTAACTAATGTATAATATTTAGAACAAAACCGTTAAACCCGTTACCAATGACTGAAATTAGTAAGACTTACTTTAGCCGTAATGTTAAGTATTTGCATTGTCATCTGATGAAATAACGTAGTAAAAAAGGTAAACAATTTTCTCTGTTTCGATAGCATTCCTTCTGCTCTTGATCTATTGATATTAAACACTATACTTTTTCGAGGGCAGCTATACGGAAGTCAGAGGGGGAAAGAGATAGCTATTCTTTGTGTAGAACCCGACATCTTCGCACGACGATGCTTAACTATTAGTTGAATACAATTTTACCCACCATCTTGAATTTATTACGTAACAAAAGTCAGTTCTGATTGGTTTATTATCGTAATATTCATTTGGTGTAAATCGATTATAGATTTGAGAATGCCGTATGAAAAGGAATAGACCCCACACTTATAGAATTTCGTTGTTTTGGATTAACACAAAACTATATTACTGACGGATGCACGTCATTATTTTCCCTCAGTGAACCTCTGACACTCTTTTAATGTTTTGTATCCAAATACCAATTTGTAAAAATAAACTATTATAGGTCAAAGTACGGTCTTCAACACGAAACCATGGATTACACCGAACAGCAAGCTATATCGGGTTCCAAAAAAAGCATTTGTAAAAACAATGTTTATATACGTTTATAGCATATATACACAATATTGGATAAGTGAATACTTCTACATCAGTTTCTTATAGCTGACTATTCAGTGTATACAATATCGATTTCGCTCATTATTGAAGAATAGACAGTGCATTATGGTAGTTTATATTTGCGTTTTTTTGTCCCTTATGAATGAGTTTTTCATTATCACAGCTTATCATGTTTATATACGTTTACGCATGGTTGAAAATATACATGAATAAATATATGTTTTTGCTTATTTTGTAAAAGAAGGGACTAATACATGCGTTTTCCAGTCCCTTCCTTTTTTTAAAAAGCTTACTGATCATAAGAAATTCAGATGACTAACAATATTCAATAGATAATTTCTTAGAACAAAAATCACTACCTCTGAATCAGTAAATATATTATAAAGCAAAACATCATCAAATTCCAATCCTTTTGCTTCGTATAATGTAAGAATAAGTCCACTTTTCATTTCATCTGGAATATTGTCACGTGCTTTGTCATTAACCACTAAAATCGCTTGATGTGCACCAAATTCAATTTTCGAGGTTTCTCTCAAATTTTCACACAAGATGAGACTAAGCTGATCAGAGGAAACAGTTTCGAGGAGAACTGGTTTTGGTCCTTTAAATAGACATTGATCACTTGGAAGACTGTCAAAGGAATCGGGAAACAAGTCTTTTAGAATATCAAGTACGCTAGTGGCCAAAGCTGTAATTCCTGAATGTGACCTATAATTGTGAGGAAGCTCGTAGATATGGTCTGGTTGAACAGAAACGCCGACAGTTTTAACCTACAAATGTTCAAACTCAGATTAAAACGTCAGTATTTTAAACAGATATGCTATTAAACCAAACATAAGGTCTCAATGTCATCAATGGTAAAAATTTGGATGAACAATCATTAATTATGCTTCTTTAAAAATACATTTTTATATTCTTTCGACGTTCCAATTATATTTTGAAGTCCTCATCGTAGGTCCTTGTTTCATCATAACTTTTTGTAAAACGAAATAAAAATATTCTAAAAATTGAATTTATTAAATTGGTGTAGTTTATTTAGGGCAAGGGAATCAGAGTTAAAGGGCTACACATACAAGAATACAAAAACATCAAACAATTTTGTTCTTTTTTTTAATTTAAACTTACTGATGAGTCCTTACTGGCGTAATGGAAAAGACTGATTAGATCTTTAAACCGGAATGCTATTCCTTTCATGATACTTTGAGCTGTGTCACCAGTTACAAACATGCCATGCGGACTTTCACAAAGTTTGATAAGCAGAAACAGTTCAGCCTGTGCAAAGTCCTGTGCTTCATCAACGTATATTTCTTTCACTTTCCATTTTGGAATTTTCTGCTTGCGAAATCTTTGATACAAATTTTGGACTAGATCTGTTTGATCGAACATATGTCTGTTTTGTCGAATATGTTCATACTCAAGAAAAAAAGTGTAAAGTATTTCCCTTTCATCGACGAAAGCTGGGGCTTGCTTCTTTCCTATTTCAAAATAGCTATTCTTATCCAAATATCTTCCGCCATAGATTGCTTCATAAGACCCTTTGATAATAGACATAATTTCGGTCCAGACTAATGAAGGATGATATTTCCCTTTATGCTTTTTAAACTTTCCGATAATGCGAGGCCAAATAACGCCTTCAAATACCTCGTAAGTCACTTCACGTCTCGGATCAACTTTCTTCATACGTGTTCTTTTGTTTTCAATGAGAGTTATATTTTGATTCACCACTTCGAATTCCTCCTCTTCGTCACTTTCACTTTCATCACTATACTCGCTATCAAATTCATCATCTAAAATTGTTTGCATATCATCAATATCCGTCCATCCTTCTATTTCGGACTTTGAACTCCCGTCAATATGTCTTTCAAAATAGTATGGAGGTCCTAAGGTAGCATCAAGCATTAACCAAAAATGTTTAGCGGTAATAAACACTGGGTACTGCATTTTGTTTATATCCTGGAAACGATTTGGTAAATCTTCATCTTTCGTTTTAAACAGTCTTGATGTCTTTTCATCGCCATCGATGAAACTTTTAAACATTTTCTGGACTTCCCTGCATAGCACACCATTTTTTGTTATGAATATTTGGCGTAATTCATCAACATTTTCATCACATCTCATTTCATCTTTGACGTCTTTTTTTTCAGTATTGAAATGATTATTTTCGTCTTCATTGCAACCTAAGGAACTTTTGTCACAGCAAGCTCCACTGCCCTGTCCATTCGTTTCACGAATTTGTGCATGTAAGCTTTCATCTTCGACGTTCTCATTGACTGATTCCTGTGTATTAGGCAAACACGTATCTCTTATATCTTCCTTATCCTCTGGAAACGAAAGACAAATTAAGTTCCTCAAAATGATATTGTAAATGATATGATATTTAAATTCTATTTTCAGCTGTCTTGGTTTCATAGTATATATATGTTAGCGGCAATAAGTAAAACTAGGCATTAAGCTAAAATCCTAGGAAATAAGCTAACGCCTAGGCAATAAGCTAACGCCTAGGCATTTAGTTATTGCCTGAAATTTTCAGGCATTAAGCTTATTTCCTGAAATCGGATGATGATTATTCATCCTATTGCCGAACATAATTTTAGGCAAAAAGTAAACTCTGGAATTTATGCATATTTGGTGATTTATTCTTGATATTAATTCGTTTCCTAATTATCTTTCTAATATTACATACATATGAATATACATTCATGTGACAGATCTTCAAATTTAGTATACAAAGTTTATTCAAAGGTAATTTCAGCAGTTAAAAACAGAATTAACTCAAACATTTTTTCATTTTTGGTATTACAAAATATCAAAAAGATTTAAAAAAACCTGATTGTATGCAATTTTTTTAAAAAGTTTAAAAAAGGGGAAAGATTCTATAGAATAATAATATAATATTTATATGAACATTTTTACACTTCACTAGTCCAGCTGGTTTTAACTGGTCAAAAATAAACCAAAACTAAGATTTCATTTTTTGCTCACACCATTTTCCAATTTTTGTATTTGATAAGTAAATTTTATTTGTGTAAAAGTTCCACAACTTGTGATAACAAAATGATTTTAACACAAAGGAGTAGGTCCGGTAAGGGCCGATTTTGGCCTCAATTTTCAAGTTCATCTGACGAAATATTTTAGACACTTTTTAAACACTTAAGTGTCTATTTCAATTCATTTAATTAGTTATTGTGAAAGATTTTAAATGATTAAGTCATTAAATACGCTCCGATTCAAGGTTAAATATGAAAAATCTATTTAATTTGCCAAAAATCGTCACTTTTCAGATGGTTTTTGTCAAAAATGAAGACCACACCCGTGTTCATCCTCAACCTTTATATATTTTATGTATTATCGTCAAATACAACTTGCATTTCAATATTATGAATGAACACGAATGCGGCCACTTTTATTTTTGACAGAAACCGTCTAAAATTTAACTCAAATGCTAATTTTGTGAAGATTTCAGTAATTTAGCATGACTTTATGATGCTAGTACCCGATATACGTGCATTGTATTGTCAAAAACAGCCCATATTTATGTAGCAGAATCATTCTACTTTCCAATAAATAGCTTCATGATTACATTATCACAATTTTGTAAAACTACTATATTTTGAGGCCAAAAAGGGGTCTTACTGAACCTACTCCTTTCCATTTCATATTTTAAATCTTCTTTTTTTTTGCGTTTTAATATAAATAACATATTTTATTAGTGATTTTATTTCCGGTCTCTTTGTGAGAGTTTTCCAAATTGGAAACCATACCACATATTCTTTGTTATATTTAGAATGAAACTGGGCCCTGTAGTTTTGTTTGGTAAAATTCGATTTATTTCTTTTGCTCATACATGTATTAAAACGTATGTTATGTCATGTGTACTATTGTTTTTCTGTTTGTATTTTTCATTTTTAGCCATGGCGTTGTCAATTTGTTTTAGATTTATGAGTTTGACTGTCCCTTTGGTATCTTTCGTCCCTCTTTTAATTGCAGTAACAAAATAAAATAGTTGAAGAACTCAGTATTTATATGAAAGATGCACGAGATTTGACTCTGAACTTTTAAGTATGAAACTGCGACAATTCAAATTCATCTCCCTCAAAGCATATACTGATTTACCGATTATATATTTAATTTGAACTATTTAAAATTTGTTTGTTCAATTCTAATATAAAACGTAGTTATATTTTTGACTTGTGTTCTGTTTTAAAGAGTTTAAATGTACAATTAAAATATCAAAACTCTTGTATAAACTAAAAGTTATTTTTTAATAATTAATCGGTTTTTCGATTAAAGTTGTTGATCAAATTTGATACAATATTTCAATTTTTCATTTTTTTTATTTTCGTTTACGTCAATACTTCGGACAGCGGTTAGGACATCCTAGCTTAGTTCATCTTCAAATAGCTTCGTTGCGCATGCTGAGACATGTCGTAAGTCGTGTTGTTATTATGTAACAAATATATTTTTATTTAAATGAATAAATTTCCTTTATTTACTTGCATTTATATTTTAGGCATTAAGCTTAATACCTGCACACATTTAATACTAATGCCTAACACCATTTAGGCAATAGACTAACTGCCTAGGCGTTAGCTTATTGCCTAGGATTTAAGCTTAATGTATAATTTCACTTATTGCCGCTAACATATATATATATACAAGTATAGAATAAATGAACATTGTACTATTGAGTGACTCGACTTTATAAAATTTCATGTATCATGTGTATGTGGTATTATGCTTCTTGCTATTCTGTTATACCAATATTATATATTGAGGGGTTTGTCTATTTTGATATTCATTGTCCATTTTATATTTGATCTTTAGTTCTTTTACTGACTAAGGATGCAAAAGAGTTGTATACATGACACATAAACACCGCTTGAAGAAAAAAAGAGTATAAACACCATCCTAAATTAAAACATTGAACAACCTCTTTTCCGAATGAGCAAATTTCAATACGATTAAAATGTTAGAATGCATAGATAAAATTATAAATGATAAGATTTCGTGGGGTCAATTTTCATTGAGAGGCCAAGAGAGAACTACCGACCGTCAGCATGTATAAAAGGCCTCGCCCATGAGCATTGGATATCTTAGACCATATATGCAAAGTATATGATAGTATGTTTTACATTGTACAAATACCCTTACGATCGTCTGTATTTTCGCTTTGAACTTCTTCCGATGTCGGCTCGTCAATAATCGTCGACCACCAATACTGTTGAAACCTGTACCAAAGGCGATAAACACAACACGTTGTTTTTCCTGTCCCACTGCGACCAATTAAAACAATTGGAGCGTCAAATGGTAGGTTCGTTATCTGGTATTCAACATCTGTGACACGAAAAGGGAACTCTCCTTTCATCCGGTGCAAAATGTTCAATGCAACATTGGAAGAAAATGTATAGAACTTGATAGTACTGTATTCTGTCTCTTTCGAACTTGCAGGTGGGAAAAAAGATATTTCTTCAGCCTTGTTCTCCTTGCCTTCATCTAATTCGACATAAATGTTTGGCGTTTTCAACTTGCGATTATCGTTTTGGTTGTTCTGTTGTGTACTTAAATCAATATTTCCTGCCTTCATACCACAAAGTTTTTTCTGAATCAGACAAGATGCTCCTTTTTCATGAGATTTCTCAATTGAACTAACAATTTTTTCCACGGCTTGATGGATGTTTTTATGTTCCATTACAACTTCCCAAATTCTAATAATATCTGTGTACACATTCACTTGTTGTTCACATCGCATTGTTAGTCGAGGTGAAAATTGTTTACCTACCTCCCATATAAGTCTACTTGCAGATGAAATTTTTGATTCAAAAAGTTTTATTTTATCAGAACCCGTCACTAACGGTTTAAAGCAACTTTTTGAGTAAATCCCAGAAGCCAGGGCGTTGATAATCTTTACTATTCTTTCCTTATACATTGTTTTAATTCGATTACTTTGTAGACTTTTTAAAACACCAGAAGTGCATTCAACTTCCCATTGTTTTCCCTCTAAGCTCCCGTGCCAGATCTAGAAAAAAAATTGTCGTTATTTTCGTAAATCAAATATGATTAAAGCAAATACAGAATATTTTTTTTATTTATCTCCAATGTTAAATAATCAAATCCAGGCTATTTTATCGTGTGTTTTCTATGTTGTGATGGTATGCTATTGTTTCAGAAAAAGGGAGAAGGTTTGGATCCATTAAAACGTTTAATCCCGCTGCAAATGTTTGCACCTGTCCTAAGTCAGGAATCTGATGTACAGTAGTTGTCGTTTGTTTATGTAATATATATGTGTTTCTCGTTTCTCGTTTTGTTTATATAGATTAGACCGTTGGTTTTCCCGTTTGAATGGTTTTACACTAGTAATTTGGGGCCCTTTATAGCTTGTTGTTCGGTGTGAGCCAAGGCTCCGTGTTGAAGGTCGTTCTTTAACCTATAATGGTTTACTTTTTAAATTGATATTTGGATGGAGAGTTGTCTCATTGGCACTCACACCACATCTTCCTATATCTATATATAGGTTGCATTTCTGTAAATATTGACATTGCAATTTCCCATAGAAACTCCTTTTACGACTAAATCTGTACCACCTTTACTAGGAAGTTTTGAAAAAAAATCTTATCCTAGAATTGAAAGTTCATATGCACCACAATTTTTTTCAAAGGGCTAAATATAGGGATATGAGGCATAATTTCAACGTTTATATGCCCTGAACTTCCCAGAGTTTAAACTAACACTAACTTTCATAATTACCTTTACCTCGAATGAAAGGTTACCACAGATTTCAATGTTAACAATCTGCACATGTTTGTTTACTGGTAACATTCCCAAGTTATGTCTCTGTGAGATGGAACACAAATAGCATAACTGGGAACCAGTATGTAAACAAAATTAATTTTCTATGAATATTCAGGATCTCCCTAAAAGAGGCGTGTTTTGAGAGACAGCTGTATTTACAAAGTGCAACCTATACAGACATTTATTCAAATAGAAAACTCTCTAAAATAAGTTTTTCTCACATTAATACTCATTTATCAGAATTATAGTCTCAAAGAAATCACTGCGTATTACATATAAGGTTTTTTTACTATACATTTTATACACCCTCCCTTGTTTCAATTTTTTTTTAAATTTCAAAAACAAGGCTTTTATCATTGCCAGCGTACCCTATTTGCATATTTTCTGATAAAAATGTCTAGAACCTGTTTAAAACTGTTTTGATAACATATTGAAATCATATCAGAATACTATAAATGTAATGTTTAGCAGTCGATTATTACAACATTCAAGATAATATAAAGTATCCAATCCAGCCTATGTATCAAGTCCACATCTTACTGTATGCCTATTTGTCAATTACAGAACACATTTTCTACCTCAAATGGTCAATTTAGAATTCTTGTCTCAACAGTATCATCTGTTACCATATATATGACACAATTCAGCTAATATATATACTAGAAGTGTTCAAACAAAGCCATATTTGCAATATTTGTATGGACGCAGATACCAGTCTGGGATATAAATTCAATGTTGTATGGTTGCTAACATCTGATATTTGCATAACTTCCATTCATACTTATTGTTTTCTTTATCAAGAACTTTAAAATCATAAAATCATAGCATTTACAAGTTAAATTATTTGTTTTATGACCCAGGGGTAGGCAATTTTCTATGTGTTTTGCCACTGGGGCCTCAAATTTCCTAAATCATTCTGCTGTTTCTAGCAATTCGGAATATTCTGTACATATTCAGGATAGAACACACTATTGTCAGTTTTCTTGAGATATTTCTGTTTTTATAGCTTGTATTCATTATGCCATGGTGAAAAAAGAGCAGATTTAGGTGTTGCAGGGTACTGTTGGGTTATCGAAAGGACACAAATACCCCATAAATAATATTCAAGAAGGATCTATGAGTTTCAATGACTGCGAAGAGTAAATATAAGCACTTATTAACAATTTAACATACAAATATGCAAATATTACAAATTAATTTTGTATCCAGGACTGTAAGTTAACTATGCATATTGTAAATTGTGAATTTATGCTGAGTCATCATATTTAAGGCACAGGAATCTATCAATCTTCATTAAATATTTATAAAACTTCATATTTGAGTTCATTTTTTTAAAATCTGTGAAATAAAGCAAATTTGGTTAAATTATGAATGTTACCCTATTTAACTCTATATAGGCTGCAAAAGTATGAACTAATCACCACATCATGCAAATTAAAGTAATAACGAGACAATAATTAGACAACTGTCCACAACTATCATTTCATTATGTTGTTTAAAGTTGCTCCATAAGGCAGACAAGTGTAAGTGTAATAGGGATGATAGATTAAAAGTTTGATAATTAAAGTGCATAACAAGATTTTGTAAGGGAGAGGAAGTTATGGTCATTGTTCAAATTTTTATAAGAAAGGCTTTAAATTGTATGTTCGTGTATGCCAAAGATGACCGAAACATGTTTTAGATGTGTTTTTTTCTTCATTGAAAAATGTTTATGTTCTAAAATATTTTACCTATAGCTTTGAAAGTCAAAGATTTGGCACACCTGATAATGGTTTGCATACTGCATTGTTCGCATTAAAAGTGTATCTTCTTTTTTTGTTATGATTGCCAATGAGACAACTGTCCACAACTATCATTTCATTATGTTGTTTAAAGTTGCTCCATAAGGCAGACAAGTGTAAGTGTAATAGGTATGATAGATTAAAAGTTTGATAAAGTGCATAACAAGATTTTGTAAGGTAGATGAAGTTAACCTTAAAACGATCGTATGACTTTTGATGTTCAAAAATAGACCGATCGGACATATTTTGACTTTATTTAACGACTACTTTAGTTTGGGATTAATTGTAATTAATATATTCAAATGAGACTAAAAATGCTTTGTTTTTGTTAAGAAAAAAAATAATTGTACCTAGCGTAGCCGTGCATAAAATGTATTTCTACATATCTTTTTAAAAAAATTACTTGGTTTTAGAATAAAACGTCTTAATTGTGAACTTTCACTTTTTTCTGCACAAAAGTCTTTCAAAAAATCAAATGTGAAATCGGAAAATTTTGTGAAAACAGAAGAAGTGGCAATTCTAACCTTTCATGCTTTAACTTTCATCGATAAAAAATAATATTGACTCGTCCAGTGTCTAATTTGAATGTCTTTTAAGTTTCTGTACACCCTCATGCACGTTCTGATTTAATCCATAGTTGTGTATGAAATGCATTAACAGTTTGTAGGAAAACTAATAATAACCTAATCAAATCAAAATGTATAAGATTCAATAAGAATGACCGGTCCAAAGCATAATAAGAAATAGGGGTAAACTGGGTAGGAAGAAAATATCAGCTATTCTAAGTTCATTATTTTGCAATAACAAATAAAAAATTGTCACCAAAAGTTTTGCTGTAATTCCATAAACATATCGTTCTGTATTATTATAGTGTTTAAATCTATCACTACATTTTTTTGGATCTGTCATTATAGTTTTTGGATCTATAATTTGTGTATGTAAGGCAATAGAAATTTTGGGCTTCAAAAGTCTGCATATTTTTTTTCTTTATACATAAAATTCGACCTATTAAAACATGAAATATTTCATAAATAATACGGGACTTCAAAGTAAAATCATTTCTTAAAACACTGCAAAACATTCATTCTGATTGATAAAGTTGTTTTGTCATTAAATGCGTTGGAATACACAGTGGTATAGCAAACATAGAATTCCCTCACAAAATTATCTCATACACGCAACATTAAAACTCAAACATGTCTCATGAACTTACTGTTCATATATTATATGCCGTTCAGATAATTAAATTGTAGGACAATATGTTACAAAATTGATATAAAATATTAGTTACACCATGGAAGTATTATATTTACAGGAACTACAACGATTAATTAGCATTTATTTATAACCGGGTAGCCCTGTAGAAAAGATATGGAAACGGTCTAATTAGTACACTGTCGTTAATTTCTTTTGTGACTATCTGCGATGCCGCGGTCATCAATTGACCAGAAATACTTCTTATCAATCACGTGGTTTTAATCGAGACAGCTTAAAGGAGCACTAGCTACGATATATATACAAAAATAAAGTATGATTTTTTTTAGATTAATCATTAATTGAATTGGAATAATGAAATAATAATTTGCTTTTAGCAATCAATTTGCTTTAATTTTGTTGAAATAAGCGATTATACATAATTTTTGACGGATTCACTTGCAAGTGAATACGTCATCATCATTCTAACCGATATTCATGTGAACTCAATTTAACCCCCTAGCTAGAGACTGACAACGCATGCATTGTACGTGAACTGGTTATTTAAAGAAACAAAATGTCAACAATGAAAGTGAAACTACGGTAAATCATTTGATTACTAATTCGATCCACATAAATCATTCTTATACGGTTAAAAACAATAAGAAACTTATATTTTTAATCTATAAATTCAAATCAAACAGATCTATAAAAATCCAATTGCACGTGCTGGTTTAACCTATTCATATCTTTATTTGTGTTTACATCGCTTATATGGTCATCTGAGGTCAAATCGATAGTTAATTAGATAGCATCTGGATTTTAATACACACGAAACGAACCTACATATCATCTACCCCATGCTCCGTAAACTGTTTATTTTAAACGTTTGATAGATTGGATAAATGTTTTACATTGTTATTAATCAAATGTGAGAATTTGAGTCAAATTGGTGCCCATGAATTTGACAGCTAGTGCCCCTTTAACAATATTAACTGTCGAAAAACACCTTTACATATCTCAATCGCGTCGGTAGACCTTTATTCGTGAACAACTTATTCAAACAAATCGACTGATGCATAAAAAATGAAAATCGGCCTAGAATTAATTATGCTACAACGATTTAAAACAGTGAGTAACATTATTTTATTAGTTTGTGGGTGAAGTTTAAATCGCGATTAAGGTGTGTTCCGGTTACCGCCGGTTAACAAAAAATATATTTGATAAATATTAAAACTGTGAACTTTACAGTAATATATATGGTTAAGTTACTGGATAATCCTGGAAAGTAGAAATTTCCAGTTTACAATACGAAAATTAATCGAGCAAGTATCAATCAACAAAATACAGCAGAATAAAACAGAGTTCTAACTCCGTTATATAGATATTTATATAATACATTTCTGTCCCCTAAAATATGATATCATTATGCGACCAAATGATACTGGTAAATATTATTGAACAGTCGCACAACAATTTGTATAATGTCACTATACAAATCTTTGAGTCGCAGTACTAAAAAAAATCAACACATCGGGGTTCAGCTGAACATTCGTATATACCAACCAATGATCTTGCCCAGGATTTAGAGTGAACCTTTATAATTCCTACATTTATTTAAAATCTCTTTGATCTTTTGATTTTATCAGAACGATCATTTACAATCGTCTTAAATATGCAGGAAATGTGTGCCTCTCAAGTAAACAGTAGTTATTATAAGATCACAACTTGCGATATATATATTTCATATAGTGCAATTTCTACCAAAAAAATAAATCAATAAAAATGGGGAATTTATTCAATAAATTTGAACCAAATTTTCATTGTCAATGTGTTTTTCTATAGAATTAATGATGACTCGCATTAATCCATCAATCAGTCAATCGGCATAGTTAGGTAACGGAATCTGCCGAGGTTTGCCGATTGTTGTTTCCTACAAATTAATCACAACTTGAGATTTCTTCGTATATTTCCGTAATCCCGAAAGCAACCGAGAATGACAATATTATAGGGCACCACACGCTGGTATGTAAATAACGTGCCATGTTTCAAGCTAATTAACATGTCATTAAATTAGGCGCGGCATCGCACATGAAACTTTTGAAGTCGGGTCGTAGTAGTTCCTGTCAATATAATACTTCCATGGTTACACATAGTTGCTGCCGCTACTAAACCATAATGCACACCTCTCACCTTGTTGTTAGTTTCAAACAAAAAATGTTAATGAAGGACCCAGAACACCGACTGCAGAGATAAATTATTTAGGCTGCATAAATTAATTTTTATAAACACAGTCTTTTCAAAGTATATGGAATAAGTGAACTGGTTAAATATTACGTCTTATCATTTATTCCAGCCTAACGATCAGTTATTTACATAGATCAAAAATAAATGATTCTACGGTATATATGATTAAGTGCAGTTTCTCATCTCGTTTTTATTTCATTAATGATAATGCAAAAAATATATCTTCCTTTCCATTAACAAATTATATCAACATATTGCATCTGGAAATATCTTCGTACATATAGTAGTGCATTTATTAAATCGATACGTGAAAAATTGTCTGGTGATTATTTCATATAGAAGTGAATATGTTTCAAATTATATATCATACTTATGAATATCAGTTTGAAAAAACACTAGTGTTGTCAACGATTAACCGGTTAACCGGTTAACCGGTCGAACGACCGAATACCGAATACCAAAAACGCTAACCGGTTAACCGGACTTTTTTTTTTTAAATTTTGATAGATTTGATATTAATGTGTATTGAAATCAATAAATAGTTGTTTTATTTGAAATATGTCGTCTTCGTAATTTATTTGACAGATTAATTGTTCAGTATATTGATTGCTATTGTTAATCCTAAAAACTTAAAATTAATTAGAGCTCGAGCAGGATCTTAAAGAAACATAATTAGTATACATGTTTTTTATCAGTAACTCTAAATCAGCGATGTGATTGACATTTACTAATTACTTCATTATTTCGTTTTTGATTTAATATTGTGTAAACATACATCTAAATGTACAACCTCCGTTGTGCTTGGCTTAGTCTTTTTTAAACGAAATGCTTTCTCAAAAATTGTGAAATGCAACCAATGTGAATGTACTCAATGTATACGTGATAGTACGAGTAACATTATTTAAAGAAACAAGCCAACAAAGTAAAGAAACAGGTCGTACGGTGACCTATAGTTGTTCATTTCTGTGTCATTTTGGTCTCTTGTTGGGAATTGTCTCATTGGTAACCGTACCACATCTTCTTTTATTTAATAATTAATCATTTCTAATTGAGACACTCTACATTATTTTCAGAGACAGCAAGAGAAAATGAAAGAATAACCGGTTTCAGACATATTCATATTCCTCCAGATCAAGAAGTTTTTTTAAACTTTTCAATCTGAAGTTGGTACAATCGTTATATAGTTGTTACGGTGTTTTCGAAAATTAAAAGTCAAATTGCGCCAGAAATCATATCATACACGTAAATTTATTACTTGGACTAAAGGTTGTCAAATTAACACCTATACATATCTATGTGTAGGGCACTATTGATAAGGCTTTCAAGCACCAACGTAAACTACCGGTTAACCGGTTAATCGGTCGAACGATTATCCGAGTAACCGGTTAGGAAAAAGTGTACGATTTGACAACACTAAAAAACACCCATCATTTCATAACTCAGTAACTCATTTTTTTTACTTACTCCCAACTCCATCTGGTCAATATCTGATTCATCAACATCTTCACTGTCTACAGGTATTTTTTCAACCTAAAAGGAAAACAGAGTAATCGTTATCCGATGAATTATTCAGATCAAAGTATATCTTCAAAGGATAATACAAATATAAAAACATTTCAATATAACACGGTATATGTATCAGGAAAATCAGTGTAAAAAGACGGAATAAATATATATATTAAAATACTATAACCATAATGCAAACCTTTATAAAGTTTTGTTTAAGGCTCTGATTTATAGTTCCTAAAAGGTGACAGGTTTGAGTATTTTTGTTTTTTTGTTGTTGCAATTTTAGGATCCAAAAGATGGTTCTTAACTTAACAGACTTAATTTGTTGCTGATACGTTCAATGGATCGACCTAATAGTCAAATCGAGTTTACTTATGTAGATTAAAAGAATGTGTTGGTTATATGTCAAAGACTTGATTACTCGATAACACAATAAAGCAAGAAAAGACTAAGGTATTGTACAAAAAGAGACGAAAAATAATTAGCCTCATATAGACAAACATATCATGACAAACATAATCATGACGCCAAATGATACACCCACTAAAAGTTGAAGGTACGCATGAACCCTTAAAGGAATGAGATAGGGTGCATCAATAGGTTAAGAATCTCCGGATATGCGTTTCTTTCACTGTGCTAATCCAAATATTCAGTGACAACGCCACAAACAGAAACTTACAGACCACACGACTATTATGGTGTTCAAAGATCTGAGACTTTGTGGTAATGTCGGTAATGAGTTGTGACACAAATTTATCTCAGTCGTTCTTTTTTAAATTACTTGAGCAGAATTTTGGTTATTTTTTGTATAATTAGCATTTCCCTAGAAATGAAGTCCTTATATCAAGAGCATGCATGAGAGTTATGCACCAATAGGTAAATGACAAACATAGGAGTGGAGATTCTAGATTTTTTTATTTTACTTTGGACTGCTGGAAAATTAGGATTAATGCGTGACAAAACATTATTAGAATATTTAAAATGAAGTTAAAAAACTAGTTCTGGCTTTTTTTTGTTTGAATGAATTTTACTTCATATGAGAACAGAAACCAGTCAAACAATAGCCAAATAATTAACATTGTTCTAATTACATCAACTTGGTAACATATCAAATAATCTGTTAACCTAGTGAAGAATTCAACTTACATTTATTTCTTTGCACAGATCCCCACTTGAATGATCGAATATGGATTGTTTTGGACCAATCGAATCTATTAGTTTTCGAATTTGTAAAAGATATGATTCATTTGTTATTTTTGGTTGTATTTTGGGTTTGCTGTCAATACTTTTATCATATTGCTTCGGTTTATCTTTAATACGTTCCATGTTTAAAACGGATGGGTCTTGTCTTTTCTCTACGATTGGCTTAGGAATTGTAGGTTCATCAGTTGTCTTTTTTTGTTTTTCAGCAGTTTTCATCTGACTTGTGTCGTATTCAACTGCTTTCTGGAGGATTTTGTATCGAGGATCGCTCGCTTTAAGATAATCGAGAGGTAATTTCCCATCTTTGTTCTGTACTTTACATGGGACACGTTTTTGTTGTAATATTACAGCCACTTGCTTCAATTTGGTGTTATATGTTTCTTTAGCAACTAAATGAAAAAGCGTGTTTTCATTTATGTCTAACTGCTTTGGATCCAACCTTGCATATTTATCCGGATTTTTGGCATACAATTCCAGACATTTATGGAAAACAGAGAAGTTTCCTGCAACGGAACAAAATTTGCATTTAATTTAAAAAATAAACGCCATTGACATTGTACGGACCGGACCCTGTTTTTATTTGTGTCATTGTGTTGTTCATTACATATGATCATATCAAGTATGTGTAGGGTTTAAAATATATACAAATTTACTGTTCTCTTTACTTTGCAAAACAAACGAGTTGACATATTGGCGGCATAAGAAATATACTTACCTGGATCTTTATGCAATCCAAGAAATAATGCAGAATGAATAGGAGTAGTGCAGGATTCCAGATTTAAGTATTGAGGATCGCAATGATGGTGACAGATTAGTGTATTGAGCAAGTTATACCACTGTCTTTCAACAGCATTTGTTATACAAATATGACCACCTACAAATAAATAAAGGTTAACAATAAAATATAAAAGTAATAACAAAACATTTTTGTGTTTCCTATTCTGATTTATATGAATTACTGTAGCTGCTTCTCGTCATTTATTATGTATTATAACTGGATACTATGTGTCATAAACAATACCATGATTGACATTTGCTAGTGGAACAGGAAACAATAGTTTCCCTCTCATTTATCTGAATTAATTTCCTGTTAATGGTTGCGTTAATTTTATTAAGTTCAGTTTTTATTTTCTATGATGTTTATATAGGTGGTTTTTTAATAAATATTTTCTTATTCTGTCACTCATTTTATTCTATTAATCTTTCTTGATATTGACGTGCATGGAAATTAATGCAGAAATTAATTAATGAAATTTTCTTCAGAAAATCAAAGAAATTAACTTTTTTCAAAATCAGATAGACTTATTTAAATTTCTCTATACAAATCTCAATTTTATGTCATTACATGCGTTGAATTAATCAATTTGGCTGTATTATTTTCATATTATTTTTATTTTAAACGTTATTGAACGATATTCTTTTTTTAACAGGATATCAATCACCCTTTTGCTAATGCAATTTGCCAGTTCACGAAATGTATGCTTTTTTTTTTAAAGGAGAGAGAAACATACAGTGAATCATTCTTGTGGCCAACGATTGAAATATGCATGCATTATACAATGAGTAGCGGACAAATAGTTACAGCATTATCTAATTACTGATGATATTTGCTGATAAGTAACTACTACATGCCGGGATCTATCAGCATGAAACTAAAATTCGCTCAAATTGGTGTCAAGTGAACTGCAACGTTATGTGTTATGCTCTGCGTTGGTGGTTTCAATGTAATTTGAGTATGTAAGAGAAAATCAATTTACTATAGCTTTTTTTTAAACTTAAAAATTGAGTGGATGTATTGAATTATTCAATTAATGCCGCATCCACTTTTCTTAATTTTAGTTTTAACGATTTTATGCATATCGTTTTCTGAGATATATTATAAATCATGTATATGAAAAGTTTCTTACATAAAAGTCATTGTAGAAAAATAATTTTACAAATATTTACATCACATGTGTAAACGTTACCTCGGTCTACTCTTCCACCATTCCGGAGAAAACAGTCTACTAACTTCTCAGTTAAGTTTGAATACTGTTCATTTGGAAATTCTTTATCTAGGTGAGCAATTAATTGTTCAATTTGTATTGTAAATGCAAATCCGGGAAGACTCTGTATGCCATGCACTCTGTTATGTGTTGTTACCAATTGGTATGATTGCATCCATTTTTCTTGCTGTATTAAAGTATCCAATATCTTCTCAAATTGTTTTTGGGCAATTTTGCATAATTCTTCAGGAATTTCTTAAACGAAAATTTTATTATTATTTAAAATTGAGAATGGAAGTGGGGAATATGTCAAAGATACAACAACCCGACCGTAGAAGGTCACTAATGGGTCTTCAATGTAAGTCCTTAAATAAAAGAAAGTAGACCTAGATGTGATTGATTAAATAATAAAAATGTAAAATACAAATCTAAATACTGGCTCAACATCATCATACAATTGAAAGTTTTCACCGTTTATTGCTATTTCATTGAATTGCTGCGAAGAAAAATCTGCCCAATTAATATTAATTAAAAAATGTAAAGTACACTATTATGAGAAAAAATCAATATTAACAATCCGACAACCTTCATTTTATGTAACTTAAAGTCATAAGAAACGAGTGACCGGTGAAAAATTATGTTCTTCCAATTCTTGAACCAATGCATACACACATCATAAACTTAGTCTTCTGTGAACGAATTTGTCATTTTTTTCTTGTAAATTTCGTATAATCGTCAATTTTTTTTTCAATCGGTCAGTGTTGTTGTGAAAATATGGCAGGTAATTAAAGTTCGTGTTTTGAAGCCGAAGTTTAACGATGGTCACCTGTTTGTCAACAATCGACAAAAAATAAACAAAAAAGCATGGAAAGAGAGCACGTGTTTACCATGTGTATTCAGATAATAGTTTATTTTAAGGACATCCATGCGTATTGTGATCACCGGAGTTTCACGAGATGTGTTACACTGAGGTCACTTTGCATACGGAAAATATGTCGGGGGAATTGGTTGCTGGAAGCAAGCAATTAAAACAAAGTCAACTTCTTCTAAAAATGAATAAATTAAAGAATTTTCTTCAGAAAAAAGTATATGTACATAAGTTTTATAATGAAAACTATCCATTGAGTTATAAAAAACATCTGCATTATTTTTTTTGATTTGAGGTTTCTTATGACTTTAATACCTAGATACACAAAATAGTTATTGATATGAATTACACTTTTTTTTATTGAACCACGTTATCCTGTACCTTGATCCTTTTGGAGCTGATTTCATTAGTTCACACAAATAGAGCAGTAAGACTCGATACGTGGAATGTGAAATTATATCAACTTCCCAAGTGAGAGAGACGAAAGTAATAATTTGCTGTTGATGGTATTTATTGGGTATCGTGGAAATGTTTTGTCCTTCAAGCGCAGATTGTCATTTAAAAACCCTGATACTAGAATACTTACCAAAATCTGATGATTCAGCAAGAAAGTCAGAAATCATTAAAACTGATTCCTTTTCTATTTGCTTGTGCCTAGGAGATCTATGTTTAGACCTAATTAGTCTTATCAGATCTTTGAATGCGAGTGATGGATCTTCTAAGATTATGTTTTTGCATTTATTAAACGTGTCCTGACATGGTTTGCATTTATCTTCAATCTCATTATTTTGTTCTTCGCGTTTCTGGATTTGATTTTCTGTTTGCTGTTTTTTATTTAATGCTGCAGCTGACTTTAATTGTGTTGCTGGTGAATTTGCTCTACCATGATGTTCTGGTTTGTCTATAAATAAAACATAAAATCTGACTCGACTGACTGATAAAATCGCATAGAATGACGATGGCTGTTCAGATATGAACCTTAACAAGGTGTACCAAACTATTTCTAAATGATTTCAACATTGTTATGCATTAAGTCAAAACTTGATTTGTGCTGCTTATGCATCTTTACTTCATAGTGATCTGGTTTGTTAGGTTATATATATATAAAAAAGTAAATACTGAAAAAATGCAAAATATGCATACAACAACACAGTAAGAAATGAAAAAGACCTGGGATATGTCATAGCTTGACATTTTTTAACAACAATCATACCTTTTTTCATGATTAAGTCAAAGTACTTTGTAAATCATTCTATTTTTGCTTGAAAGGAGTAGCACAACTAAATCCTCTGTTTGGGCAGAAACTGCTTTCCTTTCCAAAGTACTTGAGTTGATCCCTAGTGTAGTCTTAGTTATTGAGATGCATATTGAGCTACCTATGCATATTACTAAATGTTTTTTTAATCTCAATTGTTTGTTCTTTAAGGTGGTTATTTTTAGTTTTGTTTTGGTTACCATATAAACGTTGCATGCACATGTAAACACAATGAACCTTTATTTCTCTTGTCGTGCAACAGGCTACTCTGCCCTTACATTGCTCGTGGTGACCTTTTCGGAATTTTTTTTTAAGTTGAATTATAAATTGTTATAAAAAACATTCCGCATTTTCGGCTTTTTGAATAAAATTTGATAAATATAATATCGAATTTTATGTATGTATATAGATGTATGACTATATAACGTTATTATGCACCTCACACAAAAGTATTTACTAATAAACTGGCAATGCTTTCTTTGAGATCTAACTGAACGCTTAAAAAAAGAATGATAATTCCACAACATCTCAAGAACTTTCTTCAATAAATTCTAATACCACATTGTATTAAGCATAGAATAGAATTATTATTATCAGAACTAAGTACTTAAAGTCGATATCCTGTACGAACCTTCAAAAGCAATCATTTTCGTCATATGCTTCTCAAGGACTTTCCTTGATCTTTTGTCGTCTTTAGGAAGAAGGTCAATAGCGAGCTTTCCATCCTTATTTTCAAGAGAAGGGTTTATATTAGTTGTTATCAGAATTTCGATAACCTCATGTCGTCCTATTTTAGTTTTTTCTATTTTTTGAGCAGCTGCAATATGGAGACCAGAATTTCCTTTACAGTCTGTAATACTGCTATTTTCTCCAGTTTGTAAGTGATGACATACGCCTTTTAGCACGTTTGGAATACCTTTTATGAAAATATAAGTACCTCCAAGATTAGTCATTAATATATATATGCAAAGCACAATGATATCATTTAAGTTCTTTTTTGGTTCAGGCCATAAATTAGTCAATATTCTCATCATACATTGTTGTATGATACATATGAACATCTTTTTGTTTATGGTCTTCAACTTCGTACTTTATTTGTCCCTTTTAACATTTTTTATTCGAGCGTCACTGATGAGTCAATTGTAGACTGGTGCTTATATAAAATAGCGATCCTGGTATCTATAATGAGTTTTTTTTTATTACGAATAGAAAAAGAATAATTGATAAACAATCGAAAGTTCTAACAGTATGACGCACAGTTTTATACAAAGGACTGCAAAATATGCTATGCTATAAAAGTTATCGTTTCGTCTACATAAGAATCATCAGTAACGCTCATAAATATGTATAAAGCCAAACAAGCACAAAGTTAAAGAGCATTGAGGATCCAAAATTCAAAAGAGTTGTGCCAAACACGGCTAGGTAGTCTATGCCTGGGATACGAAAATCCTTAGTTTTTAGAAAAATTCAAAGTTTTGCAAAGAGGAAATTTATAAAAATGACCACATTATTGATATTCATGTCAACACCGAAGTGTTGACTACTAGGCTGATGATACCCTCGGGGACGAAACATCCACCAGCAGTGGCATCGACCCAGTGGTGTGAATAGTTATCAAAGGTACCAGATTATAATTTAGTACGCCAGACGAGCGTCTAAATCAGACTCATTAGTGACGCTCATATCAAAATATTTATAAATCATTAAAACCAAGTTTGTTAAGTTCCGAAGTGACCGCATCAAAGTCGATAGCAAAATACTCAAAAAGTAAATTGGAATGAAGGCAACATAAATAAATGGAAAATGTTTGCACATGTAATCTTCTAGTCCATATTAAAATTAATTTGTCTCTTGATGTTTTATTGATGTTTCCTCACGTTTAAAATGAAAATGGCCACTATTATATTATAGTTAGTTTTGTGTGTGTTACATTTTAATGTAGTGTTTCTGTGGTGTCGTAGTTTTCCTCTTGTATATGCTGTGTTACTCCCAGTTATAGTTTGTACCCCGGATTTGTTTTTTCTCAATCGATTTATGAGTTTCGAACACAGGTATACTTCTGTTGCCTTTATCTAAAACTTTGCCTAAACTTTTTTCTTCTTCTCTTTCTGTTACATGCACAATGCATTCAAAAATTGCCCAATATTTTGCAATAGTCAATAATTGATAGGGTTTTATATTGTTGACCATTTAACGTTTCACTTCATAAGATTGACTTCTTAGTTGAAATATCGATAATGGCAGCAGCAGCACCAATTTGTATACCCATATAATAAAATTCAGGACAGAGCCATTGTCTTATAGTCTCATTCTTATACAACTTGTCTGTATCTATGCTTCGCTTGTCAGGATCTTCAAACGCTCCGTTCTATTTTTCTGTTCGAATAAGTATAATGACAACATATTAAACTTCAGCGGACAAGTTTGTTTGGAAGTGTATCAAAACGGCAAACCAAATTATCCCGTACAGGCCTTCATAAAATAGAAACCAGGATCGTATCAGAGCAATATCATTGAGACATGAACAAATAACCTGTATTTCAATCCGATTTAACTGTGTGATTGATATGTTATAAATTTTTTTTTAGAAAAGGTCATATCGACACCCTTACGAGATGAACGATTGGGAAATGTTTTCTGTACATTTAAAATTCACATCATATATTTAAATATAAATATGTTTTAAACAACATTCATGGATCAGTTTATCTACATATTTCAGTAAACCTGATTCAATTGTTTTGGAAACAGCTTACCAGTGAGACAAGTCATTCTAACAGCTGCGTTGATAAAAGTGTCGCCTTGCTGTGTCGATAAACTGGTATATTTACAGCCACAGATTATTAGGTAAGCAATGAAAAACATACATTCAGGAAACTTTGCCAGGAGTTCAATACCACAGAGCGGTTCAAGGTCAAAATCAAGCTCTACATAAACAACATTTATAGTCCGCATGAAATTTGCGATGTATTTCGCTGCTTCCAGTTCTCTTTCCAATATAAAACTATGCAAGACCCAAACCCATATGTCGAATCCAACTGGAAACGGAATCAATGCTTGTATGTTTTTCGACGCTGCAAAATAGAAATTGTTTTTATAATTTGAAACAATAAGGGTTTAAATGCATGCATGATGTTTACTAAATCCAAAGTTTTTGACGGTAATACATTGAACTCGAAAGTCTATAGCGCTTTTTCATCGTCAATAAAACTAATATAGTCCAAATTGTCATGTTATGTCCACGAGGGTATCACCAGTCCAGTAGCCAGTACTTTGGTACTTGCATGAAAATACGGATTTTTTTGTGTTATTAAAATTTGCTGTGACAAAATGATAGAAATTATCATAAATTAAGGAATATATCTCCCTCATGCAAAGCTCTGATTCCTTTCACGGATTTGGCTATACATTTTGGACCTTTTGGATTATAGCTCTTCATATTTTATATAAGTATTGGATTGGCCACGGCATAACTAAAGAGACATGTATTGTCGAAATGCGCATCTGGTGCAAGAAAATTGGTACCGTTAATTTTATCATGAATCGATAAGTCCCACTAATCATGTTAAATTGGAAACCTTTTTTATGCTTTTCTAATATTGTGCATTAACAACCCTGTCGAACACCGTCATATTCTGTATGTTACTGCCCATGTTAGTATTGTATTGGGTAAGGCACCAACAACCCTGTCGAACACCGTCATATTCTGTAGGTGACTGTCCCATGTCAACGGTTTTAGTTTAATATTGTATATAATATTTATGTTCCGTTTGTTTGTTTCAAGACAGGCCGTTGGATTTTTAGTTTGAATTATATAACATTTTCATAAGTCGGGGCTTCTGTAGCTGGCTTATTACTCAATTACTGAGTTCCTGTTCAGTAGGATATGAAAAGGAGACTGGTGAGCATGCAATTTCCAAGGTTAATTCAAAAGGGTGAAAACCTGACAATTTATATACTCTATATTCAGGTGATGCTTAAATGTTCCAATATTGGGGTAAACTTTGAGTTATTTTCGTTGTTCTATAGTTAAGACTTGAATCTAGCTTCATTATTAATTTCTAGATGGAACACTTGAAGCCGATCTAAATATATATGTGATATATGTGATATACTTTATTGCAAGTTCAATGGTGCAATACCCCTTCCACATAATTAAATAACTTAAATGATTACGACTAGATCTTGTATGATATATGACAAGGGCAAATAAACATGCATATGATTTATTGAGCTAACTGAGTAACAATAAAAAGTTGAACATGAGTTTGATTTTGTTTTTTGGTTGGAGACTTTTAAGTGGCTGATATATTTTTCCATTTAAAAGAGATGTAAGAAGACGTTTTAAAACAATGGATACGTGTACGAAAGGGCTACGGGGATGAGGTGCATAATCTTCAAATGTCTGTAATATTTATTAATTTATATTATTGAAATGTTTACATAATCTTCTTAATTAATCTAAAAAAATATCTTTTATTATTGAATCAAAAGTTCTTATTAAAATATACACACCATCTTTATTGTTTAAGCGTAGAAAAACAAGACAAATTTTCTTTAAGATTTCTACCATCCTTGATATATTTGTAGTTGGAAAAGTAAGACCGTTGGTATGAATCACGAGTGCGTTTGTATACGTATGTATGGCAGGTTGATAGTTTTTGCCGGAAAATAAAACATCACCAAGCATACAATACGCCTGTAAATATAAGAGCATTAATCAATATATATTATAAGTCCATAGTCTTTGTTTTTTTAAAGAAAAGTTAAAATATTGATTGCAAGTAAATATTAATTGTCAAAAGGGTACTTCACGTCTCAATGCCATACTTATAAAAGTAATTAATCAGAATCTGTTATCTTCTTATTTATAATATATAATGTTATAATCGTGGATGATCGTTTGACTATTTTTCTTCGACATATAGTTAGCGACTTCCTCTTCTCAATTTATAATGTCTATCTTAAGACGCAATAACAATTGAAAAATCATGAGAGAAATATAAAGAGAATACGATTAGAATAGTCCTCTTTCGTATTACTCACTTCGCCTTTTCAACATAAAATATATAGTTTTCTTGTTCATACTTTTTTTTATTCTTGTGTGTTCTTTTGACTATTTTTGATCAACTTATGGTTAGCGATTTCCTCTTCTCAATTTATAATGTCATCTTAAAGACGCAATAAAAATTGAAAAATCTTGAGAAAACTAGATACCATTGAGATGGGAGCCATCTCTGTGGGCCCCGCTGTCAATAATGTGGGGTAAATAAGTTGTATGGATAATCTGATATGAAGCATTATTTGAAGTTATTTCATAGTCTCATGTGTGATTTTATTCTAAGATTTTAAGTTAAAACTGATAAATATTCTCAACTTACTTTCATAGTATAATAGTGATATGACTGCATGATGTGAACTCATTGTTGACTACTCTTAGGTGACTTCTGGATATATGGATTGATATTTGAACAATATGTTTAAGTTTACATACATCATGACACACGCCCTCTGGTGGTGGTTAAAATGGATGTCAAGTATAAACTTTGAAATCATAACGGTTATCTAGATATGGAGCGGACACGATCTTCACCACAGGACACGGGGTTGTCAACTGAAACCAAAGTTTTTGACCTTGACCTTTGACCTAGGAAGTTGAACATACATCATGACACGTCCTCTGGTGTTGGTTAATAAACATGTTAAGAATTAAGTATAAAATCATAACGGTTATCTAGATATGGAGCGGACATGATCTTCACCATCGGACATGGGGTTGTCAACTGAAACCAAAGTGTTTGACCTTGACCTTTGACCTAAGAAGTTCTACATACATCATGATACACCCTCTAGTGTTGGTTAAAATGGATGTCAAGTATAAACTTTGAAATCATAACGGTTCTCAAGATAAAGAGCGGACACGATCTTCACCACAGGACACAGGGTTGTCAACTGAAACCAAAGGTTTTTATTTTACCTTGACCTTTGACCTAGGAAGTTGCACATACATCATGACACGACCTCTGGTGGTGGTTAATAAACATATAAAGTATAAAGTATGAAATCATAATGGTTCTCTAGATATGGAGCAGACACCAAGTTAAAGTATTACGGACGGACGGACAGACAGACGGACAGACGGACGGACGGACAAAATGATCACTATAGGGCGACCCGCCTGAAGGCGGGACACTAATTATAAAGAGAATACGAAGAGAATAGTCCTCTTTCGTATTACTCACTTAGCCTTTTCAACATAACATATATAGTTTTCATACTTAATGATCCAAATGCTTACTTTATCACAAGTTGGATTAAACTTTACACTATCATTTGCAGTCTTTAAAGCAGCTTGCACATCCCCAAGATTCAAATGACATTCTGATATATTTCTCATCAAACTGGATACTTCTTTGTTAATTCCTTGCATCTCATTTGGGTCAAATGTCATAAGCGCACTATTACACGATCGTAAGGCGGCAGTGTAGTCTTTCTGTGATAATTCCTTTTTAACTTGTTTAAGAAGATCATCCCTTGAACCACTTTCTGAGCCTATAAATATTTAATACTATTAATAGGACTCAATGTTTATACTTGTTTACATTTAGATTTTAGCTTGAATTGTTTAACATTTTATCATACCGTAGCCTTTTATAGCTGGTTATACGGTATCAGTTTTGCCCATGGTTAAATGTTTCATGATGACCTATAGTTATTTATATCGAATTGATCTGCACTTTTGGATATTTAATGTAGTTGTGAGGTGTGTGTGCATGTTTTCCGATAATAGCAACCTATATTTTCTAATCAATTATAACTACAAATAAGTAAAAATTATAATAATAAAATAATTCCCCTTGAAAGGTTTTCTAGAAATTAAGGGGAAACATCAGACTAAAGAAATTATCTCGTACTTCCATATATATTTATCATAGGGTTCTTGCGTTGTCTGTCTCCTGTAAAAATCTATTTACATACTGACTATGCTAGAACAAGATGAACAATTATATCGAAAATATCTTAAAACTCATATATTGCGTGTGCTTATCAGGAACCGATTTTGTTATTTTGCATAATTTTGTTAAAGAACGTCAATATACACGATGTAATTTATTAAAAAAAGAATAAAAAATAAGTTTATAAAGACAGCGAGCTTCAATGAGTAATCAGAAAAGTTTTCATTGTCTTTTGTCTCTAATTTTGAAAATAGGTCTTAAACTTACTCCTAGTTATTTTCCGTAGATCTTCGTATAATTCGTCAAACTGATGTTCCTCCAAGTAATATATCGGTAAACAGTGTCCATTGTCTCTTAAACTAGCTGTGAAGTTTTTATCTATCAAAATTAACACGACTTTTTTCATTAACTGGCAGTCTTTGGTAAATCCGTTCTTGGTTATCACATGGTAAGGAGACTCGTTGTTAGCATTCAAATATTCATTGACGAAGGGAGTTCCTTGTACAGGCATTTGTTCTAACAGACGTACGTCACCTGTATCATATCAATTGATCTCGTCATAGGTTAAATTCATTTAGTAAATTAAAAAATTACAGATTATTGACAGGCAATTATAGATGACCAAACACTAAATCTAACATTATAAATCCCTGGGATGTATTCACTACATAATCAACATAATAATGCCATTCAATTTTATGTATTTGTTCACATTTTCGTTTAGATGGAAAAAAAATAAAGTTGGACTCCTTTGCATTTAATTTATTTCACTCTGGAACCATATCGGACTTGTTCTTAAGGATGTATTCTTCTGACGTTTCTGTCTCGTTGAAATCTCGTTTTGGATTTTTTTTCCAAAACATGTAGTACTATAGAAAAATAGCAATGAATCGAATAATATTTTAATCATACTTAGCTCTGTAAAGAAATTGTTTATTTACAATAAGTAGTTTTTTAGTAATATTTTTTCAAATTTTATTACCAGTCAGTCTTTTGAGCTATTTTTTTTAGAAAATGGGAGAGAGGTACATGCAATGAGATGAACTGATTTAAGACAGAAATATCAATAATGTGGTCATTTTTATAAATTTCCTGTTTACAAAACTTAAAATTTTTCGAAAATCTGAAGATTTTTTTTCATCCCAGGCAAAGATTACCTTAGCCGTACTTGGCACAACTTTTTGGAATTTTGGATCTTCAATGCTCTTCAACTTTGTATTACTTGGCTTTATAAATATTTTGATATGAGCGTCACTGCTGAGTCTTATGCAGACGAAACGCACGTCTGGTGACCTAATTTATAATTCTGGTACCTATTAACAAAATCACTTATATCCAATATAACTTTTTTTCTTTTCAAATTTTTTAAATGTGCATTTTTTCAATCATTTATAGCAAAGAAGTTGAAATAATATGCATTTCGTTGTGAAAAAAGAGAAAAAAAAACACATTTACAAAATTGACAGCATGGTATTTGACATATAAAAAGTATTAAAATATGATAAAACTTTCTTATATTAAAACCATCCCATTGTTTTTTAAGATTAATTTATTTAGATCGGTCCACTTCATGTTTTTTTAAAGTTTGAAAAAAAGTTAAATTGTTGAATTATGATTTCGTTCACGATAATCGCACAAAAATGGCTACAATTTGATAAAATATGGGGGAAAAAATAAAAAATTTGGTACTTTCAAAGGGTCGTAGCAAAAATAGAAATGCACCACCAGATGATTATGATCTTCATCAATTATTTTTTAACAGTCATATAAACCTAAAATCAGGTTAAGAAAGAAAGTTCAATTCTAGAAAATGTTGGCACCTCAGAGGTGTGCATCCTTAAATGAATCTTTACCAAAATCAACAATATCACATCTTCATGCTTGTACTAAATGTCATCGAAATATTGTTATATGTTGGTAGATTCGTGCACTTTATAGCATCATGTGTCATTTAGAAAAAAAAATGCGAAGTACACCACATCTTGGTAAGACAAACTACTATGTCTGATAACAAAAATATGTTAGGGGTTGTAATACCCAATTCATTGATGTTCTATAGTTGTTACGTTTTACCTGTAATAAGAGAATATTTCACAGCAGCGTGGATACAATTGTCCTTATCATCGTTTTTAAAGTTGAGAAATTGTTCATGCTTGAACAGAAGAACAATCAATGTTGGCGTCAACCAATTTGAAACTGATTTATCAGTTTTATTTTCTGCTATAAATTTGAACACGGTGCTCAGTTGCATCTTACTGGTGTCAACGGAATATGCAGCCCCATAATCTAAAGTCAAAAATAATAATTATTACGATAAACTTTCAAGAAGTTCAAAAAGCTATATCTGTTTGCAATATTCCTTGAAAATTAAGTCAATTTCTTTGAGAGGAAAAACCCATGTCACCACAGGCTTACAACTATTGTTGAGATTTGTTCATTGATGTTGTAAACTCCATGACACTATGATGAATTTGTAAATTATTTCTGTGTTTGCCTTTTTGAAGTTCTGTTTACATCGTACACGAAATGATGAGGGTAACATTATTATATATATGTAAATTACACACTAACACAAAAATCAAAATCTTGTGAACACGCACACCTCTATTTTATGTACAAACAACAAAAAAATATGAAAGTTGTAGCATAAGAACTTGAGGAGTAGATAGCCGAACATATCAAGTATCTATATCCGCACGGATTAATTGACAGACTGACGAACAAGGGTAAAGTAATATGCCCTTCGACATTACTTCGATCGGGCATAAAAAAAAACTTTTTATATGTTTGCAAATTTACCTGTAAGATTTGATGGAACCTCTGTAATCAACCCTAAAATCAAATAGCTGATCACTTTCCATTCAGACTCTTTGGATAATCTTTTCAGTACGTCAGGCCAAAACTGGACTAAAGATGTGTTTAACAATTTTTCGTATCTCGTTGCTTTAAGATTGTCTGAAAATAAATCCATTGACTAAGACATTACTTTTTAAAACATTGAAAAGTATTAATCATTCTATTTTGATGAAGGAAAAAATAAATTTATAATGCTATCTTTCTAGCTATAAAGATTTTGAGTAACAGATCCACAACCAAATAAGAAACAGGAACGTTTAAAATAGATTACCAATCAGTTAGTATTTGATACAGGTAATTCGGTCTTTCGCCTTTTTCGAAGAAAGAACTATTGATTTTATTTTGAATATATATTTCATTTTGTCACATAGGTTTTTTAAATGTCGCTTTTGTTTCGCAACATGTTGATGAGTTATTTGGTTCTTGATATTTAACACTAATATAGCGCTTTTGAAACCAAGTGTTATAACCAAACACTTTTCCATGTGGAAACTATCGTCCTATATACTATTTTGATTTTGATCGCATTTCACATTTAAAAAAAATAAAACGGGAATTTTTATAAATTTCATTAGTCCCTGATGATTTCATGCTCATTGAAACATTATGTTGTTCTCTGTCGATGGTTTTAACTCTATAAAATTGAGAATGGAAATGGGGAATGTGTCAAAGAGACAACAACCCGACCAAATAAAAAACAACAGCAGAAGGTCAACAACAGGTCTTCAATGTAGCGAAAACTTCCTGCACCCGGAGGCGTCCTTCAGCTGGCCCCTAAATAAATATATACTAGTCCAGTGATAATGAACGCCATACTAATTTCCAAATTGTTCACAAGAAACTAAAATTAAAATAATACAAGACTAACAAAGGCCAGAGGCTCCTGACTTGGGACAGGCGCAAAAATGCGGCGGGGTTAAACATGTTTGTGAGATCTCAACCCTCCCCCTATACTTCAACCAATGTAGAAAAGTAAACGCATAACAATACGCACATTAAAATTCAGTTCAAGAGAAGTCCGTTTGTCCGTTGCATGTTTGTTATTTATTTCATACCTGGTATATTTGGAAATGCAATGACAGCACCGATGATCAAATCAACTAAATCTTTATCGCCACATGCTAGCTTAAAAACTTCAAATCCATTCAGGAATGTTTCAAATGCCTCGTCATATTTTTTCAGAAGATACAGTTCTTTTCCTCTCCTCTAGTGTGCCTGAATTACAAACTTTACAAATAAGTTGTTTGATTATTACATATGTTCATATGTCAGTCAGTAATAGAAACTAGACTGATTGTAATAATAAAAACATATTTATTTATTACTGCGAATTTTTTATTTAGAATGAAATGTGTAAACGATAAATCTATAAAAATAAGTTATGCAATGGATTGAATGGGGTGAAAGACAGGCAATTTTACCAACATTAAAAGTAATCTAATAAGCACTTTTTTTTTATAAATTGTTATTTTGATGGAGAGTTGTCTCATTGGCACTCACACCACATCTGCCTATATCTATTCTCTAAATGCTCGTATTAGTAAAAAAAAATATCAATTAACCTAATCATTTGCTAATCATGCTTATGTAAATTTGAACTTTTTTGGATCACAGTTAATAGAAGAATATATTCAAGGTATTGTGTGTTCTGTTCAAACAAATAAGAAGAAAAAATCGGAAATAACGAAGGCCATCATCGAATGTGTAATCTTACCATCCAAAATTTTCATGAATAACAAATAATTATTCGTGCTTATGAAAATTTTAAATAATTCAGATGAGTAATTGATTAATTTTCAAAACTCTTACAAAAGAGGGGCGAAAAAACTCATCATAGATACCCGGATTAAATCTGATATTAACACCAGACGCGCATTTCGTCTACAAAAGACCCATCAGTGACGCTCGAATCCCAAAAAGTGAAAAAGGCCAAATAAAAAACGAAGTTGAAGAGTATTGTAATACCAGAGGGAAATTCAAACTCAAAGATCGAAAACAAACCGACTACGTATTGGCTTTAACAGAAAATAGGCAAACAGACAAATACTAGTACATAAGACACAACATAGAAAACACAAGACTAAGCAAAAAGAACCCCGCCAACAACTAGGGGTGGTCTCAGTTGCTCCGGAAGGGTAAGCAGAGCCTGCTCAACATGGCGCAGCCGTCGTGTTGCTAATGTTATTACAAACCCGGCGAACAGTCTAATTCGATAGTTTACATTCGTTAAAAGGAAACGGGATTGAAGTTACGACATTAGAAACATATCCGATATCATCTGTGAAACGAATATTCTATAACGGTCAACCATCTCGTTTTGGCGTCCGTAAAATTTACGAAATGTTTGATTCTTCAACATTTGGAACTCTTGAGTAAATAGTTTCCTCGTGAGCAGTAACCCTCTGTCAAGGAAATCTTGACAAAAAATACAATCCCGGGAATATCGTATCAATTGGAAGATATATACTCCGTATGCAGGCGCTGCTGGAATGTTGCTATTGGGAAGCTGAAATCGTCTCTTTTATCGTAAAGTTTTGTTGCCAACCAACCCTCATTGTCAATTTCTAATTTCTAATTTCTAATTTCTTAATTAGATGTAATTTAAGATATAAGGCAGACTCAACTGGTTCTGTTGTATCCTTTATCTCTAGTTCAATGGGATAGATGCGTTTAACATAGTCACCATTTTAAAAATTATTTAGTTGGAGAACATCATAGATACAGCGGAAGGTAAAGTTTAAGATTATTGTTAACCTTTATTTTTCTTCCTAAACATTTCCTATATGAAGTCAGCCTCATAAGAATAAATGAACAAGTCGGCAAGAAGAGGGACACAATTGGTTCCTATTAGAATGCTGATAGTTTATTGAAAAACACGTCCTCCAAACGTATAAATCAAGCATATGACAATGTCAGGTTCAGAGAATTTTTTGTTTGAATCAGAGGGATTCTTTACAAAGTAGGATTAATTCCTCCTTAGGACAAGATACTGGTAACATTACAATATAGACAAAAGATGTGGTATGATTGACAATGGGACTCTCAACAAGAGACAAAAATGATACAGAAATTCAAAACAACTATAGGTCAACATACGGCATTCAACAATGAGCAAAGCTCATACCGCATAGTCAGCTATCAATTATTGAAGTCAGTAATTATCAATTGAGATGAGTTTTTCATTCTTTGTAAAAAAATATTGGCATTTTTTCTATTAATTTTTCGTGGCATTTGGTAAATGTCCAAAAAAAATGGCAATTGATAACATTTCTAAGTCACACACGTAATTTAGATAATGCGTAAAAATTTCTAACATTTTCCTAAATGTCTGAATAAAAAAATGCCTGTAACATATATTTACAAGGAATGCTCAGTAATGTATTATTTATTCTTCATTAAATGCAAAAAGTTTGGTCTTCTTCATATCTACAGAAGTAATAGAGATGTTGTGTCACCTTAATTACCAAATATTTCAATACCTTATGCCATGACGAATCAGCTAGAATAGCACTTTCTGCATCTTTTAATGCCATTTCATGTTGGTTCAGCTTAGTATATACAGTTGCCCTGTTTGTATACATTATTGCCTCATTTTTGGAGTCTCCCTCATCTGAACAATATTTTATTCCTTTTGTGTATATTTCAAGCGCCTTATTTAAGTTGCCTGCCTGAAGAGCCTCTTTTCCAATCTTCCGAACTCTCGTTATATTTGCACTAATTCCACTACCTACAGATTCGATGAGTGGAACTCTGATTAATTTGTTGGATAATATCTAATGAAATATCACTTATCCATGCAAAATGAATATATTTTATAAGAGGAAATTGCAAATATTTTTTCCCCTAAAAAAACTTCACAAATAATACACAATGGTCTTGAGGTATAGATTCTGGGTACTGACGTTGTGTTAAAGTATTCTTTTAATTGTCTAAATGAAATATATTATTTTTACTGTTTAGTCTGTTTTTGTTCATATCTATTTGACGTGGCTCTGTACTTTTACATTGTGTCATTGTGCTATGGTTATTTTTTGTATTCTTGTCTTCCGTTTTTACTAAAGAGCTTTGTCTATATTCCTTTGTGTGTTTCTTTGTAACTTATGACGTGGCTCTGTACTATGATGTTGTCTGTCTTACCCAAAGTTTTGATATTTTTACCTAATATGTCGGTTTGTTTTGTTTCCGAATCGTTGTCAATATAATGGAATTTAATGTTATAAAAGTGAGGAGTTTATCTAGCTATCAAACCATGTTTGAACCACCATTTTTCACACAAGAAAACGTATGTTCCAAGTCAGAAATGTGAGAATTGTTATCCATTCGTTTGGTATGTTTGAACTATTAATTTTGCCATTTGATTCGAACTTTACTTTTAACCAGTACCTCTTACATAAATAACACCAATATCTGACGCTGGACATTTAGCCTTACAATTGATATGTGCTTGAAGAGTACTGACCCTTTCACAGATGAAGTTGGGAAAAAATCACAATATGTTCTTATTGTAAATGATAGAATATGAAACTGTTAAATTGATGCATTGATGCAAAAAGAGTGTGTGCTTAAAAGGGGTAAAATATTTCCTTACCTTTACTGCTACCTGAGGCATTCTGTAATAAGCTGAATACTTGGTCAGATTTACTCGTATATTCAATGGCTGTTTTCCCCGCACTGTCTTTTATATTTAAACCACAACCATGATTAACCAAAAGACCAATTATCGTTTGACCAATAGTCGTTTTACGTATTTCTGAATCCTTCACAAGAACGTGAAGTGGTGTATCTCCGTTGAGTTTGACATTCATGCTTGATGTTGTTTTTATATGAGTTGATAGCAAATATTTCAAAAACTCAACATTACCTGCAGAAAAAAGGGACTATTATTATAATGGTATATTAATTGGATTTGTTTTTGTCTTCCTGTACCCAATCATTAGTCTAACAGTAATTGGTTTTGAATCATGGTTTATTACATAAAGACCTTTCCCGAGTACACGAAATTGTTTTCCTTTTTTTAATATTTTATTAGGCTTTTTTAGGGGTAATGAGAACAAACTTTTGACGTATATCAGGAACATATATAAATATACTGTTCCTAGCGTATATTAAGCAGAACTCGGTCTTTTTTATACACATTTATCCATTACCGACAGAAACAAAACGGATATTAAAATGAATAAAAAGGAAATGCATCAGATCAACCAAAAAGAAAATATTACAGGAACCCTGTGGTAAATCAGATGCACCAGGATAGAAGAGTAATTACTGTTCCAATATTGCACGCGCTGTGTATTTCATGGCAAGTAAACAATCCGTTTTTTTAAAGAAGGCATCATAATTGTTGCAATAGAAAAAAAAAGGGGAATATATCTAGTGAAGTCATCTTGTTTGTACCTTTGATCATTCTTTATACAATATTATCCTACAAGGATGTCAATGTATATTTATCATAGTTTGAGTAAGTACTGAAAGATATCAAAAGCATTTTCCAACCACATTTAAAAATATACCTGTACCGATTGATTTAATTCATTCTTGAAATTGGGATAAATCAGAACGAGCTCTAACTGCGATTAATATTGGATGAAATATAATATATTGTGTCGTGGAATTATTTCAAAAATCCGTGTCATTGCTGTACTGTTATACCACTGTCAGAAGAGAGCTAATCGCTCATAAGTCTGTTTATCCCGCCAAAATATTTATGTCCCGAGTCATTTACCTGTTATTCATTACCCATGGGAAGTTGTCTATCATAATTGTTCAAGCATAAATTAAACCTTGATTTTCTTTTTTTTCTTCTTTGTCACATTTTGTCATCCCAGGGCCTCAAAAATATAATTCATTATGCGATGACCTTGAGTCGTTTACGTCATTGTCCCGTAGTCTTCTGTAAAGACTCTAATGGGCAATTACATATTTTTAGCTCACCTGGCCGAAAAGGCCATGTGAGCTTTTCTCATCACTTGGCGTCCGTCGTCGTCTGTCGTCGTTAACAATTTTTCAAACATCTTCTCCTCTGAAACTACTGAATGGATTTGAATGAAACTTAACATGATTGTTCCTTAGTATATCCTGCACAAAATGTGCGCTTCAATTTTTGATCCGTCAAAAAACATGGCCGCCGTTACTTAAAATAGAACATAGGGGTCAAATGCAGTTTTTGGCTTATATCTCAAAAACGAAAGCATTTAGAGCAAATCTGACGTGGGTAAAAATGTTCATTAGGTCAAGATCTATCAGCCCTGAAATTTTCAGATGAATCAAACAAACCATTGTTGGGTTGCTGCCACTTAATTGGTAATCTTAAGGAAATTTTGCAGTTTTTGGTCATTATCTTGAATATTATTATAGATAAAGATAAACTGTAAACAGCAAAAAAGATCAGCATAGTAAGATCTACAAATAAGTTAATATGACCAAAATTGTCAATTGACCCCTTAAGGGGTTATTGTCCTTTAATGACAATTTTTCACAATTTGTTCATTATATTTGCTAACTTTAAAAAATCTTCTCCTCTGAAACTCCTGAATGGATTTGGTTAAAACTTAGCATGGTTGTTCCTTAGATTATCCTGCACAAAGTGTGTGCTTTGATTTTTGATCCGTCAAAAAACATGGCCGCCGTTACTTAAAATAGAACATAGTAGTCAAATGCAGTTTTTGGCTTATATCTCAAAAACGAAAGCATTAAGAGCAAATCTGACATGGAGTAAAAATGTTTATTAGGTCAATATCTATCAGCCCTGAAATTTTCAGATGAATCAAACATCCAATTGTTGGGTTGCTGCCACTTAATTGGTAATTTTAAGGAAATTTTGCAGTTTTTGGTCATTATCTTGAATATTATTATAGATAAAGATAAACTGTAAACAGCAAAAATGATCAGCAAAGTAAGATCTACAAATAAGTCAATTTGACCAAAATTGTCAATTGACCTCTTTAGGAGTTATTGCCCTTTAAAGACTTTTTTCACAATTTGTTCATCATGTTGACTTACTTTAAAAAATCTTCTCTTTTGAAACTGCTGTATCAATTTCAGCCAAACTTAGGCTAAATGAGTTTCAGAGTTTCAGAGTATCTAGTATAAATTTTATATTTCATTTCCTTGTATGTCAAGAAACATAGCTCCTATGGCTAAAATAGAACATAGGAGAAAATGATTTTTTTTTTGCTTTTGAAGAAAATAGGACGATTCAAAGAACATTTAAATAAATTGAAAAGCCAAAATAATCATTGATGAGAGATTAAACCAAAAAAAATCAGGTGAGCGATTCAGGCTCTTGAGAGCCTCTTGTTTTGATACTTTTAGATGGAAATAAAAAATGACCGGCCAATGCTTTTTTATCAGTTCTTTTCTTTTTCGGACGTCCTGAACATGCATTAAATATTTGCCACCGGACGTTAATCAATCGAATCATCATCAGTTTGTTCTTTTAAGTTCCAACTTAGTCATTGTTGGTTTTAAGAAATAAAGCTTTTAAAAAAGTATACCTGTTTTCAAAGTAATGTTAACACAGAAGTGAATAACGCTCCCGTCCAATCCGCTCTCAAATTCTTGAAATGAAGCACCATTTTGTAACAGTTTAATTGCCAGTTTGCAGCCCCATTCTTTTTGCTGTGAGTCTATGGTCTCAGAAAACAACTTCAAAACTGATAAGGAAGAACAATTGCAGTTTGAACAACTTCCTGCAAGTTTTGAATCAGCGCCTGTAATAGCACCTATTAACAAATAGGAAATGGCTTTCCATTGACAATGACCGTCTGATGACAGCTGGTACAGGAATATATCCTTAAGAGTTAAATTTCCTGCATCAACTATGCCTGATTCTGCACCAATTATTTTTGAATCTAGGTCAAATATATCTGGAAAAAAATGAATATGTAATACATTTTTGCTTATATAATTTTATAGTTCAGGATTTGGAATTTGTGTCAAATGTTCGGACTCCTTGTTTTTTTCCATGCAATAGAAGGTAAAACAATTTTTCCCATAGCACCCATTTATCCTTTATAAAAGACTAACTAGCGCTTAAAGGGTCAATTGTATGGTGGCCGGTTAAGGCCATTTCGCGTTTTCGCGTTTTCGCGTTTTCGCCCATCATATTATATAGGGCGAAAACGCGAAAACGCGAAATCGCGAAGTCGAAAACGCGAAAACGCGAAGTCGAAAACGCGAAAACGCGAAAACGCGAAGTCGAAAACGCGAAAACGCGAAGTCGAAAACGCGAAAACGCGTAATATTTTTTCTTTCCGATTTCGCGTTTTCGCCTTTTCGCGTTTTCGCCTTTTCGCGTTTTCGCGATTTCGCGTTTTCGCTTTTTCGCGTTTTCGCGATTTCGCGTTTTCGCCTTTTCGCGATTTCGCCTTTTCGCGTTTTCGCGATTTCGCGATTTCGCCTTTTCGCGTTTTCGACTTCGCGATTTCGCGATTTCGCGTTTTCGCCTTTTCGCCTTAAATTATAGGTATATTGATCCAATATCCACCCGTTTTATAGTATGGATCACATTTCCGACCTTACATTGATTACGTGCTACGTGTACAATGTTTCGAGTTCTTTCGGAATTATATTCCAGGTAACTCTCTTCAGAGGTCGTCCGTTTTATTTTTATTTTTTATTTTTATTATTATTATTATTTTTATTTTTTATTTTTTATTTTTATTTTTATTTTTATTTTTAAATGTTTGTTTGTTTATTATTTTGTACATTTTATTTATTATTGTACCTTTTATTTATTATTGTTCGTTTTATCAACGTATGGATAACTGGTTTTGGTTATTGTTTAAGATACGTTTCAATATGCATTTTTCATTGTCAACGCACCTTCCTTTGGTTTTAGTATAACTGTCTAATTAATTTCTATTGGGAGACATTGATTTATTTCAAGTGTTTCTTAACGATTTCCCCAATGTTCCTGTTTCTTTTGAATGCTATTGTGGGTTTTTTATCAAAGAGATTTTTGAACTGTGGGTTGTCTTGAATTAAATGCCAATGTTTTCTTATAATGGTTTGTAAATTTTCCGCATTAGCGTGGTATTGTGTTATGAAAGATATATTATAGTTATCTGTGTTTTTGTTTATTCTTGTTTCTTTGTTTGTTAATTTGTTTAATCTTTCTGTATGGGAAATATTTCTTAATATTTTATTTACAAAAGCGATTTTGTAACCTCTTTGTATTAATTTTTCTGTAAATAAGTTTATTCTTTCATTAAAATTGTCAGGATCAGAGGTATTTCTAAGAATTCGTATTCCTTCACCTTTAATAAAGGATTTAAAACAACTTTTAGCGTGGTTAGAATTTTGGTGTAGATATTGGAATTTTTCAGTTGGTTTTGTGAAACATCTAATATCTAAGATATTTTCTTTTTGAAATCTCTGTCCTTTATACGTTTCTAAGTCTAGAAATTTCAAACTTTGTCTGTCAATTTCATAAGTAAATTGCAGTAGGTTGTGGTTTGTGTTTGCTATTTCGAAAAGAAGTTTAACTTCTTCCGTAGTACCTTGAAATAAAATATATCCATCATCCTTCATACGTTTATGAAATAATATTTTGTTTTTGTGTGGAAAGATGTTTAGAATTTTATTTATATGTTGGTATATAGCTATATAAAATAAAAATAAAACGGACGACCTCTGAAGAGAGTTACCTGGAATATAATTCCGAAAGAACTCGAAACATTGTACACGTAGCACGTAATCAATGTAAGGTCGGAAATGTGATCCATACTATAAACGGGTGGATATTGGATCAATAAACCTATAATTTTAGGCGAAAAGGCGAAAACGCGAAATCGCGAAAACGCGAAATCGCGAAAACGCGAAAAGGCGAAATCGCGAAATCGCGAAAACGCGAAAAGGCGAAATCGCGAAAAGGCGAAAACGCGAAAACGCGAAATCGCGAAAACGCGAAAAGGCGAAAACGCGAAATCGCGAAGTCGAAAACGCGAAAACGCGAAAACGCGAAGTCGAAAACGCGAAATCGGAAAGAAAAAATATTTCGCGTTTTCGCGTTTTCGACTTCGCGTTTTCGCGTTTTCGACTTCGCGATTTCGCGTTTTCGCGTTTTCGCCCTATATAATATGATGGGCGAAAACGCGAAAACGCGAAAACGCGAAATGGCCTTAACCGGCCACCATACAATTGCCATAATTAAAGAAGATTTTTGATTTTTTTCACTTTTGATTTGAGAATTAAATAATACCAATGCAAATATAACGTAAAAGTTCGAGTCAGCTTTTTCCCGCCATATTTTAATAATCATATATATCTCGAAAAGGAGCTCCATAATTTAATTATGTTATTTTCGCGACGTAAAAATGACTGCAAAAAGTTTTGCTGTACATGTTAAATCAATACATCACTTAACATTATTGCAATATAAGCACACTTATAATGCGTGTTATTACGTCTTTTCCAGTTTGCGTTGGATATATACTGACTGATACTTTAGTAACATTATTTACCTCTTAGTTGTAATTTGCTTTGAAATAACTTTCAGTTACTACAATAACACTTTTGTCAATATTTTATGTATATGATTTTTGTGTCTGGACCGACATTTTGAGTTGAGCCAATTGCAATTATACAGTTGTTTCAATCATGTTTTGCTGTAACACCAGTGTCCCAGGTTTAGGAGTGGGTTGAGGGGCTCACATGTTTAATTCCGCCGCATTCTTTGTTGTGTCTGTCCATCGTCTGGAGCCTCTAGTACATTGGTTATAAAGATCTGTCATATTTTTTTTCGTTGATAAATAATTCATATAACGTTATATATAAAATAAAAATAAGAGATGTGGTATGATTGCCAATGAGACAACTTTCTACAAGAAGCCAAAATGACACTGAAATTAATAGATCACTGTACGGCCTGCAACAATGAGCAACGCCCATACTGCATAGTTAGCTATAAAAGGCCCCGAAATGATAATGTAATATTATTCAAACGAGAAAACTAACGGCCTTATTTATCTATAAAAAAGAACGAAAAACAATTATGTAACACATAAACAAACGATAACAACTGAATTACAGGCTCCTTACTGACTTTTCTAGTTTTATATGTTTCACCTTTTTTATATATATATAAGGGGGCCTTTTATAGCTGACTATATGGTATATATTTACTTCATTGTTGACTTTTGTATGTTGAACTATAAAAGTTGCTTTATACACCTACATGTACTTCATTTAAACTTTGGTGGAAAGTTGTCTCACTGGCCAACACACCACATCTATATGTTAAAATATAACAGTTGGAATGCCATTTAAGGCACTCGACAAACTAAGTTCGACGAGCTTCTATGGCTGCTTTCGTTTAGGCGAATTTGGACCATCATCGGCATTTGAAAGAACAGTTATTTTTGCAGTACTATACTTTTTGAAACTTTATTTCCTCTGGAATATATTTATTAACAGTTTATTTCATCTGGAATAATGTTGATAGTCCCAATTCTCAATAGAAACATTCCTATTAGATGTACGTTGGTTAAACATTGTAATTTTGGCTTTGGATGACTGATACGTTATGTTCAACTACTTCGACTAAGTGAACACGGCCTAAGTTAACAGATAAAAATTTACAATAACATACAAGAAGTATGATATTGCGTTTATTTTGAGTTCTAGGAAACATTTGAAGGCACGTATTAATTCAATGTATAGTTATTTATCATTGCTTAAGGTATTAATACGCAAAAGTGTATGCACGAAAAGATATTCAGCATTGTTTATCTCATAAAACGTATAAAATTGCACCATGTTTGTGCGTTTTGCATCTAGCAGTTTTATCAAACGTTCTCAGCAATATCTAAAACTTACAATAACTGTATAATTGAATAAATAAACTAACTTGCACATTGACATATTCATTTTAACCCCTTAAAAAGATTCATTCATCATCATTGCCGGACGAACATACGATTCATTTGAAAAGGTCTTCCCGAATCGACTGGACGTACACACTGACAGAATTATTTGCCATTGGTCTTTACTTAAACAACGATTCATTCATAAATGCATTACCGAAAAAATGTGAGGTTGATTGTACTGTTTGTCTAGTATCTCAGATCCGTTGAAATACAATTAGAAATAAATAAAAAAAACATTGCCCGCTCCCTTTTAAATACTCCTTAGAGAAAAAATTCCATTTAAAACAAACAGAAAAGATAGAAATGTAGTGATCCTTAACATCGCAATTCTTTTTCTTCGTCTGTAAGCACGCTGATGCAGCCTACGTTTTTAAGGCGTAATCGAGACATCTTTAAACTACTGTAAATAATCCAAAATTACTTTCTTAAAGCAGCAACCACTTTAAAAAAAAAAAAAGGCGGGCGGTTGAGTCAGAATGTTTTCTCGCGCGAAAGATTATATTTAGTTTTTGTTTCGATGGTACCAATTCATATTTAAACTTTGGATTCAGAATATTTGTTCATTCTTATCATCTGTATGACCCGATTTGTTTTAAATCATATTGTGGAAAAATCCATCCCCCCTTATTTTTTAAGTCAAACGGTCGTTCCCTAACTGCTAGAAAACTTGTTCGAAAATTTGAATTCGGTTCTACGTTTAAACATTTAAATGACATATAGTTTACAAGTGTGAACAAATCTTATACTTTTCACAAGTAGTTAAACAAGGTGTATAGATGTGAACAAATTTAATGTGAAACTAGTGTACATTACACTAAACCAAATGTAAACATGTTTACTGTACACGGCGTTTGGTGTGAACACGGCCTAATACTTCATAGTTTCTATTTTGAAACAAGTGTAAATTGAATATATCTTTTGTTACGAATAACAATAGATTTTGACAACAGGGTGTGACTAGCGGGGTTTCTGGAAACCTCTGCTTCTATATCCCGCAAAAGTCCATTGTTATTCGTAACAATAGAAATTTAATATTCTTTAAATAACATGAACAAAAGAAATTTCTTGTAGTGTTCACTACAACTTGTTTCAAGATATTAAGAAAAATCATTTTAGGAAATTCCAAAAGCGAAAAAAATAATTAAGCATCTATTTTGAAGATAGAAATAATTCTTTAATTTCTCCTTTAAAAGTAATATTTTTCTCCCAGTCATTTGTCTTTATTCTAAAGCATTGATCTTTTTGTTTTAAAAGGGGGGATTCAAACACTCGGACCCCCTCGTTATCCAATGGCCGATCCGGGGTAGGGGTTCCGCAGGCTAGACCCGATTTAAAAGAATAATGTATTTGTACATTATTTATACTGGAAAAGTTGTGAATAAATTGAATAAGAACTATCTAACTAACAAAGATCTGCCATGGTGTATATATAACCTACCTTCAACTTCACAAAGAACCTTTATCAATTCTACATAACAAACAGCCACACCATGTGAGCATAAATCTGAATATTGTCTACATATATTCACTGCATTTATAAACGATGCCACAGCATTGACTGGTTCGTTAAGCTTTTTGTATGCAAAACCTTGTCTTAAATAACACTACAATAAAAAAATAAGTTTGATAGAATGTAGAAGGTATATATTTCATAGCTTCCTTGTGGCAGTTATTTCATGTCAAAACTGTACCTTATCCTGTCTTGTGCTGCAAAAATCAACATACCTTTATTTGCATAGTAAAGCGTACTGGTTCCCTTTAGTTTGAAAGTACAAAAACAGGAACTTCTAATCTGATCGGATCTGGTCAAATGTGCCCTTCTTTCAAAATTTCATATACTTCTTTATAATTTGAACAAATCTTTCAGCATGGGTTCTAAAGTGATCACAGGTCCCAAAGCTTTCATTTGAGGGTGATATAAACAGTTTCGTATAAAAAAAAACTAGGGGTTATTCCCCGACTAAAAATAACCATGGAGGGAAACCCCTGTTTATTTACTTACTTGGTGAAAAAGTATCATGTTTTTTGTATTTGATTGTAAAAATTAGTTAATTAGCTTTCAATTAAAACAGGTTGAATGATTGAAATAATTTTAAAAATTATATTAAATATACATGTTTCGAGGGGAGACTACACTGTAAACAGCCCGTTTTTTAAGCAGTGAAAATTGAAAACTTAATTATTTGCAGCCACTGTAGCTCTTTTCTTGGCAGGAAATCGTACCCTGAAACAAGATTTTTTTGAAAGGCCAGGTAAAAACCAACAAAATTCATACAGTTTTGATTATGAAAAATGTGCATGGATCATGTCTTCATGGGTGTGCACATGACCTGATTTCAAGTTTTTTTATGTTAAAATTATACCTTTTTTCCCCCATGTTCATTGGATGAAATTTTTATAATATATTAAAATAACGCATTATTTTTATTTCATTATAAACTAGAGAACATTCTGATTCCAGTGATATCTAGTTTTATACAAGTATCTTTATAAATCAGTCCACCAGTAAGGGTCACGTATGCATGGTCCCACAAAATATGACGTCATAGAAAAAAACTGTTGATTGCACCCTGATACCACAAATAACAAAATATGCCCGCAATTGGCAAAGATACAGCTATGCGTTGGAAGTATTTGAAATATGTACTTCTTTGTATGTTCTTTCCGATCGGGTCTGAATTAGTGGTTCTATACCTATACAAGCGCTGCTTGAATGTTGTTTCTTATAAATTTTTAGACGTAAGTCAAGATATGAGGCAGATTTAACTGTTTCTGTTGTATCATTAGTTTTGTCTCTAGTTCGATGGGATATATGCGTTCAACATAGTCAACAAATTTTGAATTCTTTAGTGAGAGAACATCATCTTTATAGCGGAACGTTAAGTTAAAGGATATTTTCAACTGCTTATCTTTCTTCCTAAGAAGTTCCCGTTTGAAGCCAGCCTCATAATAATAAAGGAACAATTAGGCAAGAACAATTGGTTCCTATGGGAATACCGACAGTCCGTTAAAAGTTCGTCCTCCAGACGTAACAAATACGAGATATGTTGTCGATCAAGAAATCAAGCATCTTGATAATGTCAGTTTCAGAGATTTTTTTGTTTGAATCAGAGTATTTTTTTACAAAGGAGGTTTATCCCTCCCTAACCCCTGATACTTGTTTCTACGTTAGTCATTCTTTAAAAAAAGCAGCAATACCAACTCTTTCAATTTAAATTTTAGGCTAGAATGGGGAATACTTTAAAGTGTAGAAAGTCAAATGTTTTAATACTATTGCACGATGAAAGAGTCTTAGATTGTATGTACTCTAAATAGTCTTTGAATTGATTAAGTATTCATATCTGATTCACGCAAACTCTAGAGTAGGTTGTTTCACAGTAGCTTTGAAGCTTTTATTGCTGATAAAATAGATATTAATTACTTGTATTTAGAAAGAGATTTCGTGGAGCACTTGTAAGACCCAGCAATATACCATTGTTACACTTATTTAGTTTAGATATCCAATACATTGATGGAAGATCCAGTTCTTCATCTTTGGTTGAAAATTCAAAGGAACATAGAACAGACCTATGATTAGGTCTAGGATTTCGTTTTTGGTAAGTGACGTGAAGGTATATGTTGAGATTCCAAGTGAATTGTCAATACCTAATTCATTTATCAAGCAGTTTTTGTAATGGGATTTACACACAACAGCGATATGTTAATTGTGGCTTTATCTGAAAGCGGACCAATTACATGTATATCAAGATTAAAGTTTGGCATAATTATGCTGAATAACTTTATTCTGAATCAATTATAATGAACATTGGCTGAAACGCAAAATAAGGGATTCTGACAATTTAACATAAAAAAAATGTCAAGAAAAAGCAGTCGAGCAAAAGCGGGCAATCATCTAGATACTGTCATAGCAACCTTGAAGGCCCCGTCTTTTGCAGAAAGGGTAATTTCTAGTCCATTGATTGAGGCAGGTTCAGTCGCCAGCGGTGGTGGGTCGCCAACGGTAAAAGAGCATGGTCCAGAAAAGGCTATGGCCAAAATGTTAAACGACCTACAGTCAAAATATGATTCTCTTGAATATGAAATTGAACGTCTGAGACTGGAAAAATCAATGAGTAAACCTACAATTACCTCGCTATCTTCTGATGTGGTAGATCAAGCCCAAGAACATATAAATCAGTTACAACTTCAAAACTCGGGTCTAAGAGGTAAGAAGGCCCGTAAGATAACAGACTTTGTTTGGCCAAACCCCCCTAGACTTTTTAGAGAGCAGACACGTAAATTATTGACATTGGCCATGGAAACCAAACTCGTACGGATTGGTTAACAAAGAAATTGCATGACACTTGGTCAGGTCTCCAGTGAACAATATGGTGATACTAGTTTTGAGATCATGAATGACATGCTTCGTAGTGGGGATTTATAAAAGAGGGACGAAAGACACCAAAGGGACAGTCAAACTCATAAATCTAAATCAAACTGACAACGCCATGGCTAAAAATGAAAAAGACAAACAGACAAACAATAGTACACATGACACAACATAGAAAACCAAAGAATAAACAACACGAACCCCACCAAGAACTACGGGTGATCTCAGGTGCTCCGGAAGGGTAAGCAGATCCTGCTCCACATGTGGCACCCATCGTGTTGCTTATGTGATATCAAATCCGGTAAATAGTCTAATTCGGTAGGTCACATTCATGAAAGGGAAGGGAATTGTAGTTACGACGTAAGGATATCATTTGTGAAACGGTTATCCATAACGGTCAACCAACTCGTGATGGCGTCCGTAAAATTCACGAAGGGATGATTTCAACTTCACCATTTGAAACTCTTGGTTGAATAGCTTCCTTGTGAGCAGCAACCCTCCATCAAGAAAATCATCATAGGAAATGCAAGCAATTAATGGTTTTAATCTGATGAATAATTTGTTTCACTCTAATTTTGTATGTGATTTTAATTAACCTTTTATTTAAAAAAAAATTATAAGTCAGCGTTAGAAAATCCTGACAAGGTTGACCTGAAATTAAGGTCCGAATTTAAACTGGGTATTTATATTTTGTGCAATGAGATAGAGACTCCGAAACTGTAAGTGCTCTTGGTGCAATACAAAAACCTAACTGTTCAGTAAGATTGATTCATGATGCAAGTTTACCAGAAGCTGGCGGTATAAAATATTATGCATGTGATACATCATGTAAATATATGTATGGACTTAAAAGATGCAGGTAAAACTATTTAAGAAGGTGATTTCATAGCAAAAGTAGATTTGTCAAATGCATGCTTCTAATTACCCTTATACTGGGTTGCACTGGAGATTTCAAGGTGATAATCAGGATACATTTTTCTATGACACTAAGTTACCTTTTGGAGCAGCTCACAGCCCAAGTATTTTTCAGAGACTAAGTAGCGTTGTGTGTATAATTATGAAATCAAAATAAAATGTTTGTGTTATTGCATATTTAGATGTTTTTTTTTTAATTAAAAAGTCTACATATAATAGATGTTCTGCTGCTCTAACTTGTTTGATTAAGCTATTGCGTAAGTTAGGTTTTTACATAAATTGGAATAAAGTTGAAGGACCTTCACAGCGTTTAATATTTCTAGGTATTTTGATAGATACATGTAAGTTAACACTGAGTTTACCAGGTGATAAGTTAACAGATTTTTTAAATTTATTATGTGATTTAAAAGGTAAACATAGGGCTAGTAAAAAACAAATAGAGTCTCTTATTGGGAAGCTTAATTGGAGTTGCCAGGTTATAAAGAAGGGTCGCACTTTTCTTAGGCGTTTGCTAGATCTCAAGCATTCTCTGAAAGGAAGCCAACACAAAGTTATCTAGTCAGATGATTTTCAAAAATACTTAAATTGGTGGATTCAATTCATACATGAATTCAATGGAACAGTGAATTTTATAAACAACAAACAAATAACCAACATTCAAACAGATGGGTGCAATTTTTTAGGAGGTGCATTCTTTAACAGTGATTACTTTTATATTAATTGTAAAATTGACATGCCTGCCGTTGCAGATTTTCATATCAACATTAAAGAGACAGTAACGCTTATTTTAAACATGTCATGATATTTACAGATAATATGACAGGCACATGCAAATCATCATAATGTAATGAATTTATTGCGACAACTTTTTTGGTTACAAGCGACTTTTAATTTCACTGTTCAAGCAATTTTTCTTCCTAGAAAATTTAATGTATTAGCAGACTGTGTTTCAAGATTGCATGAAAAAGGAAGAAAGTTGTGGAGTTTGAACTATATATACTCGTGTGGTTTTATACCGTTTACTTTGAAGGAACTTTGTTCTTATATGTCACCGGCCTATGTATATTACAGGTAGGGAAGAGTTTCGTGCAAGACTGTATAGTAGTGTGCAAAAATACAAAACCTGTGGTTTGTCAGAAGGGACAAAGCGTACATACAGGACTCAATTGAATTGTTTTCATACCTTTTGCCAATTATTAGACTTGGCTTTAGTGCCCTTTTCAGCAGATAATGAGTGTTTATTTATAGCATATTTAGTGGATGTGAAATCGTTTAAATACTGTACAATTGTGAATTATTTGAATATTATTAAGCATTTACACAAAGCAAATGGACAAGAGGAGTCAATCTCCGGTAATTGGCAGCTTCAGAAAGTTTTAAATGGAGTTCGTCGTTCTATAGGTGATGCACAGAAGGTGCAGAATTAATGACACATCGATTACTCTTAATAATAAAAGCTAATTTAGAATTGAATTCGCAAAATGATATTTGTATTTGGTCAGCTTGCTTAATGGGATTTTATGGATTATTACGTCCAGGAAATTTTTTGCATTCAGGAAAATATGTGGAGCATAGAGATATCCTAATTTGTGATGTTCACTATCATAGAAATGGTTACGTTATTAAGCTTCAGTGGACAAAAACAGTACAATTTCGTGAACGAAAATTAAATATTGTGTTACCCTCTATAGTGGGGCATCCATTGTGTCCAGCTTTAGCAATAAAGGAATTATTGCATTTTCATTTTCAACGTGTTGCAAAGGAAGGCGCACCTTTATTGTGCAATTTATCATATCAGATGTTTATTTCACGCATTAATAGTATTCTAATAAGGGATGATATCAAACAGCATATAACAGGTCACTCTTTTCGACGGGGCGGTGCCATTTGGTGTTTGCACATTGGGATGTCGGACAGTATAATAAAGGATATTGTAATGTGATGCATATTTACGGTACACAAAAGTGGACCTCAGCAGAAAATTTGACATTGTGCAATCTTTTGATACTGGCCTTCCGACCTAGCTAACTTGGCAACTCTCCCTTTTTTGGTTCAGCTGGGGATTGTATACCCTTCATTGTACTGATTGCATTATTAATTGCATTTTCTTTTTATTAAAATTTGGCCCATTACACAGCCTTATGTTTATTTACAATAAATATATATTGCCAAACTTGAAAATCAAACGAATGTTTTTTTAACAAATTTTTTTGTATCTCTGTGAATGTAATTACCTTGAAATATTCTGGATAATGTAGCGAGGCTTGATTAGCATCAAACAAACTTCTTCTGTAATCTCCCATATTATAATAGACAAACGCTCTATTGGACAGTAACTTTCCAAATTCTTTAGGAACATAGATTTGAATCCCCAAAGGAATTGATCGAGTGTAAGCATCAAGAGCTTTTTCATAATCTTTATTGTTCATTGCTTCCAAAGCGACACGGTTCAATTGTTGTATTGCAGACAGAGTAGTCTTAACTGAAAGGTAATAGATAGCACTTTAGATTTGATTATTATCAATGTGAAGGTCTTGACTAGATTTTATTTCTTCAAATTCCCCCCTTAGTGTGTGCAATTCGTTTTCTTAATGTGAATATACATGACTACACTTGGCAAGACTAGGAAGTCAACAACAAATGGAGGTTTTTAACGACATTGACTGGCTATACAGCTCTGGCACGATCGGTAAAAAAAAATCACTCCCATTAGAATAACAGTATTAAGGTGGTCGTGATGGTGATACGATCGTTACCTCACATCTACAAAATAGCGTATATTGACAACACTTCGTGGAATCAAATAGCTTTAATTTGTTTAGGAAGTTTCATAGTACATACTTTTTCCGTGTATCTAGTGGCTTGTCATATGAGAAAAGGGAAGGATTTCATTAAGTATAGTGCGAGGAACAATTATAAATAAGAGTCCCATATCTCTTATTTCTATTAATATATAGGTTTTTAGAATATTTCTATACGATAAAATAATTTCATTAAGAAACACTAAAAAAAAAAGATTTTTAAACGATATATAAAATAGTAATGAATTGATAACGTTCCATAGAAACGGGTTCTTAAATAAACTTGGACACTGGAAACTAATAATTTTCAGTTTTCTAGGCACTGGACTGACTAAACTGGTCCGCCGTTCTATCTATAGCTTCGCACCGAAGGTCATTGTAGCGATAAGTGAACACAACAGGGGTCCAGTTTATGGGCTGACACCACTGCAGGTGAAACACCCTTTTTATTCGAAATTAAAATGCGTCTTCTTTTTTATCCACCTCCCAAGTATGTATACTCTCAATATCTGGTAAATCACTCCAATGCATAATGAAATTCTTTTGCACCTATAGGACATAAAAACTATTCACTGCCAAGAAATTTGGTTATTCCTTATATTGTTCAAATAATCTATTAAGAAATAGAAAATTATACAAACATACCAAATTGTAGATCCGGAATACCTTGCACTCCCGGAGGTTGTGGAGGGTATGCCATAATTGTGTTGTTTCTTTACCTAAGGAATTTCTCTGACAATTTTCATCGTCTCGTTAATGTCATGTTAACTAAGCGTCTGAAATAATGTCGATAAGTAAATTACCTTTTAGTTAGGAACCTGAATAACATAAACTTTAAGTTAATAAAAACATTGTATTTTATCGTATATAAGTTGCTAATGAATAATATGAATTATAGTAACATGTATAATACAATTGTAAAGATAAAAATGGTACACAGTCTTGTAATTATTGTAATGATCGAAAGTCGGAATATTTCCCCTGCAGTAGCAGTGTATGTCAAGGTGAATACATATCCCTTTTTATTTCCAACGAACTTGATACATATTCAAATTTATGTGCTGTTGCCAATGTGCTGATGCCAGAAAAGCAAGTAGATCTCCATAAGAAACTTGTCTCAGAACATGATCATTGTTCTATACGGAAACTAAATGCTGGTAAAAGTAATGTCATTGCTGTTTCTAACGGTACACTTCCGAGAAACCATAGTTTGAAATTGAAAGATATAGAACTAGAATTGAAAAAAGTTTTAATTATTTATGTATGTAATTGGAAAGGAATGGGAACTGTTCAGTGAGCGAAACAATCCATAGACACCAAAGTTGTAAATAACACTTCTCTACGAAACGTGTTATCGAAAGGTCCGAAATATCGTGAGCCTAAATCCATCAATTGGAAATACAACTTTAAATTTTGATGGATTCAGTCGAGGATTATGCCAGGCAATGGGCTAAGCGCGAGAAGGAAGACGTAGACACTCTATCCGAATGGATTAAGGCAGTGAGGTCGTTAATACAAATCAGAATTATGAAACTGAATGGGTCCATCAATGCCCATGCTACGTCAATCTTCAAAGATCCAAATGACCTATCTGACCTCCATGATAAATATATTGTTGTCCCCGCAGACAAAGCCCCAAATAACATCGTTTTTGTCTTTAAAAGTCATTACATTAATTGCTTGATCAACGAATTAGGTATAGACAATTCACTTGTAAACCCAACATATACCCTCACGACACTTACCAAAGAGGAAATCCTGGATAATCATAGGTCTGTTCTTTGTTCCTTTGGTATTTCAACCAAAGATGAAGAACTAGATCTTCCATCACTGTATTGGATACATAAACTACATAATTGTCCTTACAAACAAAGGTATATTGCTGGGTCTTCTAAGTGCTCCACGAAACAAACCCCTTTCAAAATTATTAACATCCATTTTATCAGCAATCAAAGACGGGCTTCAAAGTTATTGTGAAACTGCCTATTCTAGAGGTGGCGTGAATCAGATGTGGATACTTAAAAATTCCAAAGATCTTTTAGAGTACATACAATCTAACTCTCTTTCATCTTGTAACAGTATTAAAACATTTGACTTTTCTACTCTTTACACAAGTATTCCACATTCCAAACTAAAAGACAAATTAAAAGAGTTGGTATTACTTTGCTTCATAAAAAAGAATGGCCAACGTAGATACAAGTATCTTGTCTTAGGGAGGGATACATCCTACTTTGTAAAGAATCATTCTGATTCAAACAAAAATTTCTCTGAAACCGATATTATCAAGATGCTTGATTTCTTGATTGACAACATATTTGTTACGTTCGGAGGACGTGTTTTTCAACAGACTGTCGGCATCCCAATGGGAACAAACTGTGCCCCTCTACTTGCTGACTTGTTTCTTTATTATTATGAGGCTGACTTCATGCAGGAACTTCTTAGGAAGAAAGATAAGAAGTTAGCAATATCCTTTAACTCTACTTTCCGCTATATAGATGACGTTTTTTCACTAAACAATTCAAAATTTGGTGACTATGTGGATCGCATCTATCCCATCGAATAGGAGATAAAGGATACTACAGATACAATTAAGTCGGCTTCATATATTGACTTACATCTAGAAATTGACAATAAGGGTCGGTTGAAGACAAAACTTTACGACGAAAGAGAAGATTTCCGCTTTCTAATTGTGAACTTTCCATTTCTAAGTAGCAACATTCCAGCAGCACCTGCATACGGGGTATATATCTCCCAATTGATACGATATTCCCGTGCTTGCATTTCCTATCATGATTTTCTTGAAAGAGGGTTACTGCTTACAAGGAAGCTATTAAACCAAGAGTTCCAAATGGTGAAGTTGAAATCATCCCTTCGTAAATTTTACGGACGCCATCGCGAGTTGGTTGACCGTTATGGAATAACCGTTTCACAAATGATATCGGATATGTTCCTTACGTCGTAACTACAACCCCCTTCCCTTTCATGAATTTGACCTACCGAATTAGACTATTTACTGGATTTGTAATCATATAAGCAACACGACGGGTGCCGCATGTGGAGCAGGATCTGCTTACCCTTCCGGAGCACCTGAGATCACCCCTAGATTTTGGTGGGGTTCGTGTTGTTTATTCTTTATTTTTCTTTGTTGTGTCATGTGTACTATTGTTTTTCTGTTTGTCTTTTTCATTTTTAGCCATAGCGTTGTCAGTTTGTTTTAGATTTACGAGTTTGACTGTCCCTTTGGTATCTTTCGTCCCTCTTTTACTAAGTCGTTAATCGTGTTAATAAATGGTGAACTTGAGAGATATCCTCTAGAAATAACATGAAAAAAAGTAGAATGGTATTCTAGGCCTAAAAAATTTCTGTAAAGAGTCAAAAGTGTCAGAAATTGTAAATTAATTTTCATAACTTATCTTTTCAGAGAACAGATTTTAGTGTTAAATCACATAAAAAAAATATTCTGAATGAAAATTCACCCAAACTGCATATTCGGAGTATTTAAAGATAAATTTAAGTTAGGAAGTTTACTGGTATATATTTAGTTCAGACAAAATTCTGGCAGATTTAAATCCTAAATTACCTATTGAAGCTGTTGGATGGTGGAACACCAACAGACAGAACAGAACATGTACTTTGTAAGGTAAAAATTGGAATCACAGACGAGTTACGCTTTATCTTAGATTGTCATCTTTATTTCTAGAGGATATCTCTCAAGTTCACCATTTATTAACACGATTAACGCCTTAGTATCTTTGGTATCTATGGATTGTTTCGCTCACTTAAAAGTTCTCATTCATTGAACAGAATAAATAACATACAAAAAATTAATTGCAGCAAAACAAATATCTTAGTCAACAAAACAAACGATACACGACTTTATCAAAAAGTATTAAATATAAAACTAAATGAGATACAATATTTTAAAAAGCTTTCATTTGCAATGTATAAACATATGATAATAAAGATCAAAACCTGTCGGAAAGTAAGTAAATTCTATAGAACGCCGGAACTGTCTTATAGTGTAAATATTTTTAATGTATTTTATCGTTTTGCCTTCCTGCCATTTCTTCTTTATGTTATGTACAGATGCCTTTATTTCCTGACACGGCTTCTATGTGTTAAGTCAAATGAATTAATTGTTTGGTCAAAAAATTGTATGATGTGTCTTTTGATATGTCATTGCTAAACTTTGTTGTGTGCAATAGGCATTACATTAAACTGTAACTACTATATATTTTCTGTAAATACCTCCAAACTTTATACATGTTATAATCAACCACCTGTACATTATTTCATGTTTTCTCTATGTTGATTATATTTGTCCTATAAGTAAGCCTGGTAATAATTATGTCCTGTCACAAATGTGATTGTAATGCCGAAGATTCTGAAAAAGAAAAAAAATGGTTTCGTCTTAAATCAATGTTTTAGATATGAAAACAACAAACTGTCAATTTGGAACCTTTCGGATTAGTTTTAAGATTATTAACGTTTTTTTAAATTCACTTTACACATACTGTCAATGGATAATGTTTACATTTTAACGATTTCTGGTGGGGCCGAACTTTGCTTTACAAACAAATAAAGAAACTGCATGGTTTTTAAAAAAAGAATTGATGGTAAACATTGTCTTTATCTTTAAATGAGATGTTGACATCATTAGTTGGAACATCTGTTTTCAAAATTATCGTTTTATTTAAATGTTGTCAAAAGATTTTAATTTCACCAAATGACGTCATGAAAACGATTTTTTTTTTTTTTTAAACGGATTTATATTTCCATGGTCATTAAATATTACAACCTTCAATATTGGTCCTATAAACGGAAAACTTCATCTTTAATTTGAAAAAAAAGTCGTGTATCGTTTCTTTTGTTGACTAGTATATTTTAAAATATGAATTATCATGATGGTATGAAAAGAGAAAACAAAGCAGATATGTCAATTGAGTTTTAACCTTGTCCGTCGTCCATGCGTCCTAAAGTTGGTTTCCGTTCACTTACTTTAGTTTGCCTCAACCAAGTGTTATGAAACTTATACACAATGCGTATAACCACAAAACGGCAAGTTTGACCTTGATGGCGTCACTTTTTATACCGTACGCGCGTTCTATAGTTGTGCAGCTGTACACATTGAATAATTGCTGGATTTTTCGTTTTCGTTCTCTAACTTTGCCTTTATCAATTGTTATGAAACAAATACACAATGCTTATCACCACAAAATATAGATCAAGTTAAAATTTTTGGTGGTCACCACCTGAACCGTTCGACAGTTGCCCCTTTACAAATGGAAAAATTGCTGAATTTTGTAGTTTCCGTTCTCTAACTTAAGTTGACATTACCAAATAATATGAAACTTATTCATAATGTTTATTACCACAAAACACAAATCAAGTACGAATTTTGGTGGTGTCACTTTAACCGTTCTAGAGTTATGCTCCTTTACAAATGGAAATATTGCTGAATTTTTCGTTTCTGTTCTCTAACTTCAGTTTGATGTGCCAAATGTTATGAAACTTTCACTCAATGTTTATTACTACAAAACTCAGATTAAGTACAAATGGGTACATGTACTAATCTTTCTTTCAGAATCCAAGTAAGCGGATTTTAGCTATAATACGGTCTTCAACAATTTGTCCATTGAAATGACAAATGTATCCGGACTACCATAAATCTGTTTAAGACAAAAATATGAACTTGCTTCTGACGATTAAGGAATTCAGAATGTGTCCTAAAGGTGTATTGTAAGCGCATCTCTGAACAGATACACGTTTTTAAAATGTCCAATTTAAATTCTGGTTGTGATAAAACGTAGAAAGGCCTGTATTTATATACCAAATATATATGGAAGGTTCACAGAAACTATCTTTCACTTTTACTTTTCAATTCAAATTGTACTTTCCCCTTCAGATAAGATAAAATAAAACTGTGTTGCCTTTATCTCCTATATTAATGTTTATCACGTTACTGGTAATAAAGTTTTAATAAAAGTTTAAATTCATTATTTGTTCTTGATCCCCTCTCTTTTTGTATATTAAACCTTGTACGTGTCGGTGACCTTTCCACTCTGTGATGTCACTATCATACTTCACGTTTAGAATTGTCTAACGTTCAATTAAGAAGCTTGCTTACACCCAGCCACACTTCGTTCGCTGTTTTGTTTTAAATTATTTTTCTGGTGATGTTTAGTGGTGATTCAGCAGACGTGGAAAACAGATTCAGTAAGACAAAGTGGTTTGTTCGAAATAAAAGGAATTATATCATGAGCTGTCGACTCCAAATATTGTACAAGAATTGCAGTATATTATGGTTATATCAAGTTTACAAGTTTAACAGTCATTCCGATTTTATGATTACTGACGGATTGCTTTGGCGGATGAAAGTTTTAGACGGATCGCTTTATTTAAATACTTAATGCATACTTATTATATTATATATAATTAGAAACAGACAGTGCTCGTTTTATTTTAGAATTTCAGTTTTATACATTTCAATTAAGGGGTATTTCTAATGCATTTTGATAATTGTTTTCGTACATAAATTATTTTTAATAAAACTATTGTCGCAGTGTTAAAGCAGGGGTGGGATCTAGCAAGATGACAGGGAGGATATGATCCTATAATTCCACTTTAGGGCATATGCATATGTGGTACCAAAGCGATGATGTGTTTTTTATAAATGTTTTTTTTTCTTGTTAACACGTGCATCCGGTTCATTACTGCCACAATTATTTTATCCTCCGAGTACCGGGGAAGAGTTTTTTGGGTTATGACCTAGCGTCAGTGTGGGGTTGTGCTCCTCAATCACTCTAATTTCACTAAAGGAACTTTTGTTACTTCAGTTACCAGAAGAGCACCCACTTGCCAATATTACAAATGACGGCGGTTTGTATCGTCTTAATGTTGTAAATACGGCGCGAACACAACGCGGGAACATCACTTATGTCTTATATTGTAACGTCAAGACTTTGTGACGTGTCACTTGTATACTTGGGCATTATATAGATAGATTACATTATTAGAACATGCAACGTTTTATTCCTTAATTCACGTATTCCCGACATTTTGGTGCCGTGACCTGGATTTGAATAAGCTTAAATCGATAAGGAAAGCGAACAGAAGTGTAGTTACAAGACATTTACGGAAAATCGACGATTGGAAAAACGAAGCGGAGTTAGCCAGGGTAGATCTTTTAGCAACATTCGAAAGTGTGAAACAGAAGAAGAAACTTTTAGGAGATTTGAATCAACAAATTATAAGTGCAATCGATACAGAGGATATTGAAGAAGAAATTCTCAACACAGATGAGTATACTTTAAATTTAGAAACTAAACTAAAACACTTGCGTATCTTCATACAGAGTTTAGACAATTCGAACAATCATACAAATCAACAATCAACTTAATCATATCAAACACTGAATTATGAAGCACCACCATTTATTCCAACTACATGTATTGAAAATCAACAACAGAGCTATATCGCACCGTCATTGTCAACGTTTAACAATCAAACACACCATCTTCCGAAATTAACTTTGCCCAATTTCAGTGGAAATATTATTGAATGGCAATCTTTCTGGGATTCTTTCGAATTAGCAGTACATATGAACCCGAGTCTACCAGATATTCAGAAATTCAACTATTTAAAATCACAACTCGGAGGTGAAGCTTCACATTCAATTTACGGGTTCGCATTGACAAACGCTAATTACAAGGAGGCAATTAATGTATTAAAAGAAAGATACGGACAATCTAGTAAGAATACGCAAGCACACATGAAGGCATTGCTAGACATTACGCCTGCGAATAATGATTTAGTCAGTTTACACATATTTTATGATCGCAGAAGAGGCATCCGTACGCGGATTGGGAGCGTTAGGCCAATCGCAAGACACTTACGGCACATAACTGGTCCCAATAATTTTGAGCAAGCTTCCCGGAGAAGTAAGGCAACATTTAGCGAGAGATCATGGATCAAATACATGGATTTTATCAGATTTACGCAAATCTATTCAGAATGAGATCAATATTATCGAAGCAGGTCAGGATTACGGTATCCGACAAAGCTATTCCACTACGCCTACATGTAAGTTTCTCGTAGAAACGCATGAATCTTTCGAAAAAGAATCGTATACGCCAAAAAGAGTCGATAATGTAAACAGTAACCAACGTGTTCTAATCGAGAGACCATATATATATACTGTCAAGAAATTCACGCACCGGTGAACTGTACACGGATTACAGACACAAACGAACGGATAAATATCGTAAAACGCAGCAATCTTTGCTTTAATTGTCTCGGTACGCACCGAGTCAATGAATGTACATCTATACATGCAAGAGAAAACATCATACTAGCATATGCTATGAATCAATGGTTGATAACAGAAGTAATTATGTCCAAAGTGGAACTTACATGAATCAAATCGCAAATCGTACCGAAAACGACGAACATGAACACGAGTATTTAACGGAATCATCACAATCCTTAAATGTTAACATTGTGAATGACAAAGAGAGAAAAACAAAAGACGACACAAAAGTTCTTCACACATCGCATAAGGCACATTTTACTGTATTATTAAAAACGGCAGTTGCACCCGTTTGTTCCGATCGTATAGTTATCGACGCAAATATACTTTTTGATGAAGGTGCGCAACGTTCGTTCATAACAGAAGATCTTGCTATGAAACTAAACCTGAAAGTTGACAACACAGAAACTATACATCTATCATGCTTCGGAGACACTGGCAATACTATACAACACCTAGATAAAGGTACGTTACTGGTCGAGACAGAGACGAAACAGAAGATACCAATTGATGTACTTGTCGTACCGAAAATAGCCGTTCCGTTCAAAAATCATATCCGCAAATTAGACTTGACTGAAAATAAGTACATGTATTTACAAGGATTAAATCTGGCTCATCCGATCACAGACGAAAGTATATTCGAAATTGACGTTTTGATAGGAGCAGACTACTATTGGCAGTTTGTTGGAGACAAAATCATCCGCGGAGATGGATCTACAGCAGTACAATCAAATCTAGGCTACCTTCTTTCCGGTCCGTTAAAGGAAACAAGTATCGTGAAAGCCTATGACAATACAATAAAGAACAAAAAGCAAAGAAGTTTCGTTCGAAGAATTGATAACGAGAGATGTAACAGAAAAACAAAACAGTACATACAGCACTATCGAGTTAGAAAAAAGAAGATACGTAGGAACAATGTACCGTACAAGTCATTCGACCGTCCAAGATGAATCTACCAGCAAATCGAGATGATAAAGAACAGATGTGAACTGTTAACTACCCTTTTTTAAATGAACTGTGAATCGTAATTAAAGTGTTAATGTGTCAAATTTCAATACCACTATACAGAGACAGTAATTATTTTCTATACAAAGAAACTTTAATTTTCAAGCGTAAATATTAATTTGAAATTTCATATTCAAATTAGAGATTGTATTTTATCATTTTGCGGCCCCCAGAATGTTGTAAATACGGCGCGAACACAACGCGGGAACGTCACTTATGTCTTATATTGTAACGTCAAGACTTTGTGACGTATCACTTGTATAATTGGGCATTATATAGATCGATTACATTATTAGAACATGCAACGTTTTATTCCTTAATTCACGTATTCCCGACACTTACCATTCCTCGTTTACTGTTTTATCCTGCGGCCGATATTATTCCACATAGTATTTCTTGAATTATTTAAATCTTAGATCAAAATATAAGAGATGTGTATTGATTGCCTATGAGACAACTCAAATGTTTTTAAAACAATGTGGGTGTAGGCAACCAAAGGTGACCGTACAACAATTCATTAACATGAATTAAGTTCAGTTCCTCTATTTGATTATTTAGAGTTTAATAAGTGCAGTGGCATAGCTATTCAGATGATAATTAAATATATATATTTGAATGTTGCAATTGTCGTAACTTCATTCCCGTCCCATTTTCTCTAAAAGTGACCTATCGAATTATCACCGGGTTTGTACCAACATGAACACCCCGACGGGTGCCACGTGTGGACCAGGATCTTAACCTCCAAGAGCTGAGGTCAGTCCCAGTATTTTAATTAGTTGTGTTGCTGAATCATTATTTTTCAATTTTGTGCTTTGTGAACTGTTGTGTGTGACGTATTGTAATTTTATAACACGGGGGAACTAGCGGTAGATTTAAATAAATAAGATATACACAGGTTGTACTTTTAATGTTCTATTGTGAAATCAAAACTATCTCAATATAATTATATAAGTTTCATATGGAAGTCCATAAAACATAACAACGGCACAGTCCGCTGGAAAGTCCTTAACAGTAGCAATACAAGTTCCGTATTTTTTCTATTTTTTCTTTTTTTTCTTTTGGGGTAGGCATTTGTTGCCCCCCTTAACAAAAAATTATATAACAATCTATTAGGGCCTGGGCTTATCTCGCCCTTTATTTGAATAATTTCAAATGCAAATTGTTCTGTTCAGCTAGCTTTTCAATGTCTTTCACTCGCTGTTCTGAGTAGAGATAAATCCTCTTATCTCTGATATCTAACCAATGGTCATGGCTTCTCTTGACATCCTTATAGAAGCCCTCATTGACTTGTTTCTCTATCAGTCCTTGTTGCTTTAATGTGTTACAATTTTCTTTAATTATTGTTGTTTCTCCTTCCATTTCTATTAGGTAAGTCTTTTGTGGAACGTCTAGTGTAATTTGTTGTATTCTTATCTCCCCCTTTTTGTGTTTGCGGCGTTCCTTTCTTTCTCTACCAGTTGTCGATGTACCCTCGGCACCAATAGAGGAAGCGGGACCTTTTGGTGATGATGTGGCTGTTGGTAGTGGATGAGCTTCATCTTTCTTAGAGATTAGCTCAGCCGGTGCGTCCGTTGCCGAATCTGTCTATATTGGTTGAACGGTATTGCCTAGCTCATCAGATTCCGAGGAGTCATTGTCTAACATTTGAGCTGGAGATCCAATCTCTGCAGTTGACTCAGACTTTTTGACCAAATTTGCCCTCAGCTTGCGGTTATTCAGACTGGGACTTTGATGACTTCTTTTTTGGTGGTAATGTCGACCTCTCTCTTTCCGCTATCTTCCCAGGTGTCCATTTTACTGTAAGTTTGTAACGTTCATTCCGAGCTGATAAAACGCAGTCGGCGGTTTGGTGTTCTAACAAATGCAAAATGGTAAAGATATCACCAGATAATAACGGCTGTTGTTGGTGTGTTTCACTGCCATCATCAGACATTATGAGAGTTTCCAGGACATAATGTAAACACGTCCGTCCAGGTGAAAATCTACTCACACTGTCATCGTAATGTTCCATATTCTAACGTTCGGTAATCCTCACTGCCTTTAATTTCTAAATGTTTCTTTTTATAACAAATGTTGAGTTACTCTAATATAAAATGACACTAATTAATACAAATTTGGGCTATTCACGAGAACTTGCTAAGCTTAATCCGTTACCTCAAAATTACATTAAGTTCTATTTTACTAATTGTACTTTAAGAAGATTACGATATTATGGATTTGTGAAAATTTGTAACAACATAAAACAGTATTAAAAATTATGAAATAAAATCACAGAAATTTACACCATGACAACTCTCCTCCTCTCCAACTAGACTCTGACCCAGAGTCTCAATGATATAGAAATGACACTATTTTGTAATTTCCAAAGCCTCTTCTATTAGGACGGTTTCTTCTCGATCGATGGTTTTGACCTATTGAGTATCTCATATTGTTTTGCATAGTATTGTTGTTGCCATAACTTGAAGATTGTTTCAACATAGAGATTTCAATTTGTGTGTCTTCTAATTTCAATTTTACGTTTTCCCACAACGAGCGATAGTGTGTTATGTCTTCACTTTGCTTTTCACAACTCTTTATCCATTCCGGTACAGTTTGCTTTGCCTGTTGAAGTTCTTGATAAAGTCCGCGGTTGGCACTTTCCACTATGTTTGAACGGAAAACAGAGTTGATTTGGCAAAACGTCTTTGTTTTTCTAATTCCTCATATTGTTCTCCTTGAGCTTTGATAAAATTCTCCAGTTGTTCACAATCTTCGTCGTGCATTTCTTCTTTGACTTCTAAGGATAAAGCCAAATAGCTTAATCTTGTATTTTTGTTGACAATCTTTTTTTCCTGCGCGACTATTTCGTTCCTGAGTTTTTGGATGTTAATCTTTAAACTGTTCATTTCCATTTTAACCGGGTGATTGGTTTTAGCCACAGTAATTTGAAAGTCTTCATCGTCTCAATTTGAGAATGGAAAATCTTTGTTTATTTTTTTTGCGAGAAACACACGAAGTCTCATTGAGTCCCTTTCTTTCCTTTTCGTTGACTTTGGTACTTTGTTGGGTGATGTACAGTTTACTTTAAAATGTCCAAATAGTCCACACCTAAAGCACTTGAAGTTCACATGGCGATCCAAAGTCGAATGTGTTTGAGGCCGTTGAAAGTTGCTTTCGTGATAAGCGACTCCTTTAAATTCCTTTTGTCGATTTACACTGTTTTCTTGTCTTGTGTGGTTTCTATCGTAAACGATTGGAATTCCGTAAATGTTCATATTGTATATAATACACGGGATTTTGCAACACAAATTGTTGATTAATGTTATAGAATCAGCAGAATTTTCCGGGTCCTCGCACCAATTGACTTATTATAATTTTACAACACGGGGAAACTAGCGGTAGATTTAAATAGATAAGATATACACAGGTTGTACTTTCAATGTTCTATTGTGAAATCAAAACTATCTCCATATAATCACATAAATCAAAGTTTCATATGGAAGTCGATAAAACATAACAACGGCACAGTCCGCTGGAAAGTCTTTAAAAGTAGCAATACGAGTTCCGTATTCTAACGTTCGGTAATCCTCACTACCTATAATTTCTGAATGTTTCTTTTTATAACAAATGTTGAGTTACTCTAATATAAAATGACACTAATTAATACAAATTTGACAAATTTGGTCTATTCACGAGAACTTGTTAAGCTTTATCCGTTATCTCAAAATGACATTAAGTTCTATTTTACTAATTGTACTTTAAGAAGATTAAGACATATGGATTTGTGAAAGTCTGTTACAACATAAAACAGTATTAAAAATTATGAAATAAAATCACAGAAATTTACACCATGACATGTGTCTGCTTTATATTTGAATTTTTCTTTTTTGTTCATGGATTTTTCAGGTTTTTTTCCCCGACTTATGTGTTTGAATTTCCGTTTGGTCTCTATAAACTCTCCTTAAAGAATGATAAGGTACATATACTATAGAATTTGGGGAAGGTAATAAATCGTCTGCCGTCTAGAACCCTAGTTTCATTGATTAAGGGAACGACCATTCAACTTCAAGGGGGGTATGTTGTTTTAACAAAAAAAATATTATCGTCAATTTGACAAAATAACATATTCTGGACAAGCAGATGACAAAAACAAATATTCTGAATGCAAATGTTTTTTTTATTCTGATCAATTGCGTCAAATACCTAAACAGATTTGTTAAAACAGGAGAATAAACTAAATAAAATATTACAAAAAAATCAATTTCAAATAAAAACCTTGACATACAAGAACGACATCAAGATAGATGTGTATGGGTAACGAAGTGAGTAAAAACAAATTGCCGAATTACCATAAATGAGGGGGGCAATAGTGAACAACACCTCGATTTTGGTAAGAACATTTAACAACAAATGCAAAAATGCTAATAAAATTCATCACAGTGGGTTAAAAACAGTTTGTTGGTCATGACCTTTTAAGATTTCCACAATAAACCATGAAGGGGATTACTGGTATGAAAAAGGTTTTGAAAATTTTCAGTATATTACAGGGAACCAAAAAAAATGCCCCTTAGATAATTTACAGTTCAAATCTCAGATAAACAGTAAATAACACCTCGAAAAAGGCCAACACCGCTTAACATAAAAAGTATTGCACCCCCCCCCCCCTCATTAATATATGAAATTTAATAAATGATTCAATCTAAACTTAAAAATAATGTGATCTCAATAGACGACTTTCGAGTTCATCCGTCACCGGCAAAAACTCGTCAATTATGCACGCCTTTATGACGTCATTTACCAGATAGAGGGGCTCGCTTGTATCCCTGCACTATTTACGTTCATCAAGCGTCTTGGTGATCGTCTTTGTGCAGGATAAACTAGAAATAATGGTTGCTCTGTAGGTACTTACTGAAAATTCCCTAATGACAGCAGTGTTGATTGTCAATTTTGAGAATTCAATTTGCCGAGTAATTCGTACAATATAGAATTATAGTTTTCCAACCACTAGCTCAACATTGGAAGGAAGTGACGACGCCCCTAAACGCACAAATGACGGTGATAAAGGCGCGTATAATTGACGAGTTTTTTTCCGGTGACGGATGAACTCGAAAGTGGTCTATACCTACAACATTTAATCAGCATAGCCTTGACATCCGAAATAAAAGCGTATGAGAATAAAAATCAATGTCTGGACTTGGTCTTTCATATATATATATACAACTCGCATAAACATCAACCCAACAATGTTAGATCTGTTAATTTGCTTTCATAGAGTTTTAAAAAGTTTGTAACTTTTACTTTGACTTTCATTCTCACTTTCACTTTCATTTTTACTTTCACTTTCAAATTGAAAGATAAAAACTATTTTTGTTTTTATCTCTTGTGTTATACCAATACATACTCACATGAATATAATCGTTTTGTAATTTACGATAGTTCAATGTTTGGACTTTATTACAACAAAAAATGTGTCCTATCAATATATCTACCAGTATTTCCTCTCACTGTGTTAGAAATTGGTATCATATCGTGTACTTAATCCTGACTACAATAAAGATGAAATACTTCAGTTTGTTTTGTTTGACACTAGCAAATAAATTGTATAGTAAACATTTTCTACATTTGAATTATGAAAACGAAAATCTTTAAATAGAACATATAGAAAGAATTTATTTTGACTTTCTTGATATGAGTTTTCAAACAGTTAATTTGAATATAAGGGTGTACGTTTGCTGCTCTGTTTCAAAATAACATCGTTTCGTAAGAAATGATGACAATTATTTTTAAAATCGAATGGTCAATGGTTTAAGGTAATCTATAAGAAAATTTATGTTGGTTAGTGGAAACTAAAATCTGATGAGTCATATTTAAAAGAAGTCACTAGGCACTGGTTATCCATAATAGACTGTATAAAATTGCTAACAGAAACGAAGAATGTCTTAAAGAGGAAACAACCGAACTAAAGACCCCATGTAATGCTACTTTACAACGAAACATATGTAGACAAATACAATTAAAAAAATATACAAAACTAACAAAGGCCAGAGATTCCAGGCTTGGAACAGCGGCGGCGGTGATTTCTCAACCGTCACCTTTACCTCTCGCAAATATAGAATAAACAAACACAATAATACGCACAGTAGAACTCGGTTTAAAAGAAGTCCGAATCCGATGTAGGAATAGGTAACAGAAGAAACTAAAATGAAAATCTTCAACATGAATTAACAAAGGACTACTAGCAGTTACTAGATTGCGAGATCCATACCTCAATAAAACTGACTGGATGATTAAGGCTTCATATTATGGACATCAAGCGCAATCTCTCCATGCAGTTAGGGTTTAGTCTCTAGTTAGGAATTAGTATCTTACCATCTAAAGTATAAGTGAGGAACACAACCAGTATCATGTCAACAACTGGGTTTATATTTGATGTGTTTATTCCCGATGTAAAGGCCGCGCGAGTGAATAGTCTGTATTTTGTTTTTGTTTTATCAATTAATATGAATTGGTATGTTATCATTAACTAATAAGTTAACTTAAGTATATTACTTCACCTACTTGTAAAATTACATCGTTTCCACGCTGAATAAGTGTCATGTTTCCCTGTGCGTTACCATTGATTTTCCGAAAATATTCTTTTTAAAGATAACTATTTTTAACTACTGATTTATACCAGGTGTATAATCATATATGGCAAAAGACCAAGAAGTCCATGCATTGTCTATTCACAAACTACTACGCAGGGCATATCATAGTATCGCCACATTGTAAATACGTGTAGATATACTAGTAGTTATAATCCTTATTGATAAAAATTGCTTGAACATGCATTTATTACATACATATGAAAGTAAAGTTTATGTACATTTATAAGCGTAAAAAATCAATGCTGTGCTACTCATGCATGAAATATTTCATTTATAAACAATATTATTAAAAATTCCGTGTCTAAAAAATAAAACCAACCAAATCCATGTCGAATGTACTTTCCATGAGGGATTTTAGACCTTGTAGTGTCTCTATAATTTCAAAATTCATAAACGGACAATTTAAAAAGGTTTGTTATAAATCGAGTCAGTACCGAAGTACTGAAGTATACTGACTACTGAACTGATGATGCCCTCTGTGACTGCAACAGTACCTAACTGTACTTCAACCTCTGGATCTGGTGAAGAAAAAATCATATGGTGGTGCACTTCTTTCTTGCTACGACCCTTTGAGAAGGCCCAATTTTGATGATTTTCCCATTTTTCATCGATTTTAAAAATAAAATTGAGAAAGGAAATGGTGAATATGTCAAAGCGACAACCACCCGACCATAGAGCAAACAACAACCGAAGGCAACCAATGGGTCTTCAATGTAGCGAGAATTCCCGCACCCGTAGGTGTCCTTCAGCTGGCCCCTAAAAATATGCATAATAGTACAGTGATAATGGACGTCATACTAAACTCCGAATTATACACAAGAAACTAAAATTTAAAATCATACAAGACTAACAAAGGCCAGAGGCTCCTGACTTGGGACAGGCGCAAAATTGCGGCGGGGTTAAACATGTTTATGAGATCTCAACCCTCCCCCTATATTACCAATGTTATTTAAACTGATCGGGCGGAGCTCACGTTTTAATTTGCATAAGGACAGTCTATTTGAAGATGTGTGTGACAAGGATGATTACCGTTATAATCATTAGTGATTTCTAATCACCTATCAGTGTTATCAAAGTAATTTACAAATGAATAACTGGACATTTCATTAATGAGTTTATCCTAAAACACCTATTCATAGATGGACTGGTTTGTTATGAGCGAACTGGTGAAACTCCGCCCAGTCAAGTGAAATAAATTGAGTAATACCTCTAGCCAATGAAGAAACGTAAAAGAATAACAATACGCACATTAAAATGCAGTTCAAGAAAAGTCCGAGTCCGATGTCAAAAGATGTAACAAAAGAAAATAAATAAAATGACAATAATACATAAATAACAACAGACTACTAGCAGTTAACTGACATGCCAGCTCCAGACCTCAATTAAACTGATTGAAAGATTATGTCTTCATCATATGATTTTAACCTATTTTTGGGCTATTATCGTGAAAAAATCACAGTTCCACAATTAAACTTTTTTTCATACTTTCTATAAAGATGAAGTGGACCAATTTGAATAAATTTTACTTAAAAAAAACTATAGTTAGGTGTTAATATAAGAAAGTTTTAACATATTTTGACGTTTTTGACGTAAAATTTACCATGCTGTCATTTTGTATTTTTGTAATTTTTCTCAGTTTTAAGAACAAAATGCATATTATTTCAACTTTTGTTGTTGTAAATGATTGAAAAAATGCATATCTAAGAAATTTGAAAAGACCAAAAAGATATAGGATCTACATGATTCTTGTACAATAGTTTTTGGTATCCCTCACCAATGTTCTCAAAATTTGAACTAAAAATACTGACTTGATTGGTCGTAAAATTTGAAAACTTGATTACTCAAAAACTGTTCATTGTAAATACATAATTTTTTCACAGAGTTAATCTTTGATTATAGTATTTAAAAATTTCATTGACTCTCCTCGTTTTTGTAACAGGTTGTTTAAACACTTGCATATATCTGCAATCCCACTGGAACGCTGGATACCCTGTAAAACGTCTGAAATGTTTTTGGGGTATTTTTCGTATTGTCTTAAAACTGAAATTTCCTTTAGAAGAGCCGATTCAAGCTTATAAGGCATGCTTTCGCCCATATTAATAATTTAAATCATACATACAGCGATCACGTCTTCTGCCATGTCAATTACTGGTAACAAAGATTTATCATCATCTTTCAGTATTGACTTGTAATTTGTTTTCAATTTTAGACAATCATTTAGGCGTTTGAAACATTATGCTAATAAGATTAATATTTCCGTTCTTTTGGTCATTATCTCAATGATTTTTTCTAAAAGATCCGATATATCATCATCTGTTGACTCAAAACTGAATTAACGAATCATGTTTTCAGTTGTTATACGTTTGGAATTAGGAATGTCATGTTCTATGAAATTTAAAACAGTAAAATATGATGACGGAACTACAAAATAACAGTTCTTCCCACTATTTTTCACGTCAAACACTTTTGAATGTATACTGAAACCAACTAATATGAAATGTTTGATCCATACCAAAAGCAATGCTAGTTCTGGTATTGTCTCATCTGTTTGTGGTATTTTCATTCTGTAAATAAATTTACAGAACTTTAAGAAAGCTATATACGGGTTATGAAAGATATTGAGACTATCAAGACTCTGAATAAATGAACGAACAACAGACATTATATATGGAGTTTTAATGCTGATATTTGATATTAAACCACAACTAAATGCACCATGCCGATTTAAAATACCCTTCTTTAGCTCATCTAAAACCTTTTCTTCGAAGTCTGTTAGAAAGTTAGTTACAGTATGTTTCATACCGAACATTTTATGAAAGGACAATACTTCAAAACATCTAGCAACACTGTTTCCTCTCATTCTAGAAGATTTTCTAAATTTCTCGAACTCCGAGTCAAAGTAAACTTTCATTCCTTGACTTACATTCAAGAGTTGGAGCAAATTTATTATTGGAATTACTATCCCTTCACGTGGTACTGCATAAACCAAGTCGTCTATTAATGTTCTGCATTTCGTAAATGCAGAATAACTGCGTTCAAACTGATCTAAAATAAGTTTGTTCTTTTCGTTAAGATCCAGGTCGGTACTACATTTATTCAAAAAAATTTCAAGTTTCACATTCTGAATGTCTAAACGAATGAGTTGCAAAAATACATCATTGCTATTAGACAAATTTCCTCTCCTGAATAAAGTAGACCTGCCTTCAGTATTTTTTGATTTTCCCAAAAGTGTAATGGACGCCCACATTTATGCAGTTGTTCATTTATAGTTTTTGTTACTTTAGAAAACCATATTTTGCTTTTTACCAAAAGGTCATTTACAATTATTTCTTGTGTACCATTGATGTCTTTAATAACCGTTTTAACAGTTTGATGTACCACTAAGTCTCTTTCTTTTTTTAAAACGTCAATAATTCTAGGTTTGTGGATACAGTTGTAATAATGAGTACTGATTTCAGTTTCTATTCCATAATCCCTCAAAAACTGGTCCCTTTTAGGTTGTTCCCTTTCTGTTGATAACTTAGTTAACGGGAAAAAATAGAATACAAATGCTCAATTCCTATCACGATTTTCGATAGCTGCGAAGAATTTGATAGGTTGGATTGGTTGATCATCCAATTAAGACATTCTAATTTGCCTAATTCATTTGGATGCGGTTTTCTTTTCATAAAGCTATTGAATGCAAATCCTACAAATTCTTGTCGGCCGGTAAGCTTTCCAAGAAGAAGGTTCGGTTGACCAAGCTCGTCTGCTATTCTTCCGTCATTGCATTTTTTTATCTTTATTTCTGTATCGGCATTTATTGAAGCAAGCAATTGCTTGCTCCAACCGAACTTTGACTTCATCTACACTAGTACTTAGCGTACATATGGCACTACCGTCAGGTTTTAAGGTAATGTCCATTATAGATTGTAAAAGTAAACATTTACCGATCATATATGTTTCTTTGTCTTTCCTAAACAGCGGTATAGCCTTCTTTGTATAACCGTATTCAAAATATAGACTGCCTGCTTTTTAGCTCTGTCCTAGAAGTAATGGAATGAAATTCTATTTGAACAACATAAACATACATTTCCATTGTCAATTTTATATCCTAGCTATCTATCATATTAGAAAGCTAACTCACAAAGTTTCGTGGCTGTAATATAAATGATTGATAATATGTTAATGTATTTATGATTTTTAGGATACCTTAGTCATGCCTTAGTTTACATACATTTATTTATATTTTAAAATCTGATTGATTTTTTTTTATTATAGAAGTAGATCAGACAGGAAAATGAGTTTATTTAAAGACATATTTAAAAGAGAGTGTTATAGTTCGTAATGCACTGTTACTCGAATCGTCAATAAGAGAATCTATGTGTTTTGTTGACTAAATTTTTTTTCGAAGGGATAATTCGTTTGCACATGTGTATCATTCAAGATACCAAGTTCAATGAACAGTTGTGGCTACCCAACTCAATAAGGCGGACAAAAATTTGATTATCTTTTATAAGTTTCCCAGTTTTTTAATATTTAGAATTAGAAATATATTTTTGTGAATAATAATTCATTTATTCTATAATTGTAAAGATAGTAACAAAACATATATATTTTTATGAGTAAAAGTATGCTGTGGCAATAATAATCTAATCCATTATATCAGTTAAGTTATATATAAATTTAAGTTAATTTTTTTTTTTAGTTTATGATCATGTGCATATATATACAATATAAGCGCCGATGCTGAAAGCCCATAATGATTTAAAATGTATTGTATTCTTCTTTGACGGGGAAAAATGTGTGTATGAGTATATGAGATAACGAAATACAAAAAAAAACAAGAAATATAAAAAAAACACATCTCCTTATTTTTGTTTTAAAAAGTAGAATTAATTGCCAATAAAAATGTTCAAATGCAACATAGTTTGTGTCTGCTCCAAGTCGGGCTATATGAAGATTGTGTTGTATTTTATTGTTTGTCTTCATTTGTAATTATAAAAAAAGAAGATGTGGTATGATTTCCAATTAGACACGTCTCCACAAGAGACCAAATGACACAGGAATTAACAACTATAGGTCACTTTACGGCCTTCAACATTGAGCAAATTCCATACCGCATAGTCAGCTGTAAAAAGCCCTAAAATGACAAACGAGAAACTAACGGATTTATTTATCTACACAAAATGAACAAAAAAATATGTTACACATCAACAAACGACAACCACTACATTACTGGCTCCTGACATGGGACAGGCACATACATACAGAATATGGTAGGGTTATACACGTTAGCGGGATCCTAATCCCCCTTACAGTGCTCCCGATTTTCTTTAGAATGATGGAGACACGAGAATTATACATTCATGTTATTGGGTTCCAATTAACTTGTACCAGATGTGCAAAAGCATGACAATACCATTACCTCTTCATTTTTTTTTTATATTTAACAATTATGTTACAGAAATGTGATAATGAAAGTAATTGGTCATGAATCAATGTACGACAACATTTGCACAATATTTCAAAATCAACTGATTTGGAACTGGTGATGGCTTAATATGAAAACAAACTCGAGTATAATCACTTAATAGAATTGATAAGCGTCTCTTTACTCTCATGATATACCTTAATTCATAAACCAAAAGTACACATTTATCATGTCATCTTGATATACAATGGCCGTTTATTTCAGTTTGCTATTAGTATTTTTCTAAACAAATAATCGACAGGGCCATAAATATTTAAAAACAACAGACATTGATAAAAAAAAAACAAAAAAAAAAACAAACAACGACGTATTGTGTGCTAGATTTAACTTTCAAAATTTTTAATCACTTTCATCTGGTCAAAATTGTGTACATTGGACTTTATTAAAACAAAAGTATTATAGCCATTAAAAGATTGTTATTAAATTTAACTAGAGCTCGATAATAGGACACCAATCCCTGAAGACATGGTAAACACTGTCAACATCTGTTTTCATGAAAGATACCTTGAACAATAACGATTAAATTGAGAATAATCAATTGAATTAAGCAAAGAAAAAAGAAGTACAAAAGAGTCTGAAATAACATAAGTCTGTTAAGTTGATTGTACGAAAAAATGATTTTAAAATGAACAACTGTATGAAATGTGTATGTGTACTATTCTTCAGTACCTTGTTAAATCCCGGATAGCAAAGTGTTGCCTGGGTTGCATCATGCAAACTGTTTATGTAACCTTTTAAGTTGCAATAAACCAGTGACCTATTACAATGTAGTGTTCCCAATTCTTCTGGTCGAAGTGAAATTCGTAATAATGCATAGGATATTGCTTCGTTATCATCATCAAGTGCAAATGCGTTATTATTTTGTTTCAGTGCATCCTTTGTGTCTCCTTTTAATTTTTGAAACATACCTCAAACAACATTATTTATAAATATTATTAATAGTGCGTAAATGGTATCTTTTATAGGCATATGCATTGCTCCATTCAAAATTTTTACTCTAAGTGTTTATGGCCATTATAGGATTTGTAATTCCTATAGGACAAATGGCAACAATCGCCATTCGAAACGTCTGCAATCTGTCCTATAAATAAAGGCTATAGTAGTATACCGCTATTAGTGATTTATAATTACAGTCATTATTTTTCTATTTATTTTCAAACTTTGACACAAATTCTATATTGTCACACGCTTGGGACATGTGTGTGGAAAAAATTCTAGTATGTGCACCCGATATCAACACTTTTGAATGCAAGAATATAAACCTTTTTGACATGAATTGAATTGAATTGACTAAACTTAAACTTTGCATAAAAAGGATTTTTAATTTAATTATGATTCATAGTGTAGCACTGTATTAATGAAATTCCTTTTTTTTTTTTTTTTTTAAAGTTTACAATTACTTGTACCAAAGAATAGAATGTTGTTCAAATGGTTCTATTAATATATTAAAATGACGTCAAATCCAAACATGTGTGTTATATCGCTGCGCCCCATAAAATATTGTATATCTTTTATGTAACGTAATAATCAGACACGATTTGGAAAACTGACTTAGCATGACAGAAAGTCATGAAAACATATTTTTTTAGATATAAAATTTTCAAACGGTATATCAATTTGTTTATAAATAATCTTCTCTACAAGATTCTTCTAACGCATATAAATTGTAATAGCATTAACGGATCAGTTCTACTATATGAAGTTCAGCAAAATTGAAATACATAACATATAATTCATTCTGAAATGCTTTTATAAAGAGAGTTCCTGGCGAAAATTGTGAAAAAACGACATGTTTTTGTCGTCTCTTAATCAAACAATTGCTTTACATTCCCATCTAATTCAAAATGTAACTAAGCACCTGAAAACACAATCAAAATTAAAATTAAACAATTAGACAGTTAGCGAAGTGAAAGCATAACTGTTTTGCCATACTTATATTAAAGAACAAGAACAATATCGCAACGAAGGATCTTTAACTATTGTTTCACATAATCTATAACTCTTGAGTAACAAGATTGCATTACATGATCTTTTACTATTGCTTCACATGATCTATAAGTTTTGGGGAACACTATGAATCGCCTTCTGAACCCCTTACCAGGGCTCTGCATTTGGTCTTTAGTGGCCCGTACCCCCTACCGATTTATACCTACAGTTGGCTTAATACCTAGATACGCCTCTGGTATCATATGATCCTAAAACAGGGACGACAGATACCAAAGGGACAGTCAAACTCATAAACCATAAACTGACAACGCCTTGGCTAAAAACGAAAAAGACAAACAGACAAACAATAGTACACATGACAAAACAAAGAAAACAGAAGAATAAACAACACGAACCCCATCAAACACTAGGGTGATATTATGTGCTCCGGAAAGGTAAGCAAATCCTGCTCCACATGTGGCACCCGTCGTGTTGCTTATGTGATAACAAATCCGGTAAATAGTCTAATTCGTTAAGTCACATTCATGAAAAGGAAGGAGATTGTAGTTACGACGTAAGAAACATATCCGATATCATTTGTGAAACGGTTTTTCAATAACGGTCAACCGACTCGGGATGGTGTCCGTGAAAAATACGAAGGGATGATTTCAACTTCACTATTTGAAACTCTTGGTTTAATAGCTTCCTTGTGAGCAGCAACTCTCTATCAAGAAAATCATGATTGGAACTGCAAGTACTGGAATGTCGTATGAATTGGGAGATATATACCCCGTATGTATGTGCTGTTAGAATGTTGCTACTTAGAAATGGAAAGTTCACAATTGGAAAGTTGAAATTATCTCTTTTGTGTAAAGTTTTGTTTTCAACTGACCCTTATTGTCAATTTCTAGATGTAAGTCAAGATATTACGCCGAATTAACTGTGTCTGTAGTATCATTTATCTCTAGTTCGATGGGATAGATGGGTTCTATAACTATCGCTTCATAGTTATGATGTTTAATATTTAAGCCATGTTGCTACATCCCATTTTCAAATACTTCAATATATATGTTTTACCATCGACAGATTCACAATTACACAGCATTTAGAAGATATGTCGTGTTTCCAATGTATATCGTATTTCACGATTTGAAAGATAATAAGTGTTACAAGTAAAATATTGATGACAAACGACAGCAAATTATGATTATATTTTTGGCCGGAAAAATAGCAAAAAACTGTAAAAATGCTATTTGTCCGGCTTGCTTGATGAATAGACATTTTTGACCTTTTGTCCGGCTAGCCGGATGAATAGCCACTGCCTTAATTGTATTACACCCACAACTTACGTATGCTACTAAGTGTATAACAATGTGGTGTAATTGTTTAATAACAATGTGCGGACAATATCAATAAAGCTTTCCATAAAGGGTTTTGTCTTTTGTCATCGTTCTAACACATTTATTACTTAGGAACAAGTTGACTGTATGCTGAATCATATAATCAATTGCAATCTCCACGTGTAATATCAAAATCAATATCGTTATTTTTCTTCGGTAAACTGTTAGAATAATTAAGATTTCAACTCCCTCAGACAAAGTTGACCTTAAATTGATTTGGTTATTTTTTTTATGCACCTTTTTGTCGTATAATTTTTCACGTGTTTACGTATCTATACATTCTTTGCATTTTTGGGTAGGAGCGTTCCTGATTTCAGCAAATCCAGGAAAGCGCTTCTGACTCAACGAATTTAAAGAGTATTATTGTCATCATTCCAAATACCTCTAGCTTCCAGCTGTGCATTTAAAGCTTCGACTCGTTATTGTTTTATCATAATTATATCTTTGTGTTTTAAGAAATGAAGTGATTCAAGACAATTGTTATTTGACTAACATAAGCTGTAATAAGAAGTAAAATCACAAAACTACTGAACTCCGAGGAAAATTCAAACAGGGAAGTCCTTAATCAAATGGCAAAATCAACAGCTCAAACACATAAAAAAACCAGGATAACAACTGTCATTTTCCTGACTTGTTACAGTATAGAATTGAGTAATAAAAATATAAAAAGAAGATGTTGTTTGATTACAAATGAGATAATTCTCCACTAAAGATCTAATGACATAACAATTATAGGTTATCGTACGGTCTTACAAAGAGTAAGGTCCATTGCACATAGTCAGTTATGAAAGGCTCCGAGAGACAAATGTAAAACACTTCAAACGAAAATAACTAATAACCTATATTTGAACAAAGTACTCATCAACGTTATCTACAAAGATTTAAAAGGTGATTAACAAATCTAATAATATATGCAAATCAAAATTGAATATTGTCTCCCCATGTTAATATGTTAAATGCAATGATTTACTTACAACTCCACAATCAAGAAAATATAAAAAAAAACTTTTTCAATACAAATCATATCGTTACAGGTCCTTTTATTTGAATTTTTACTTCAGTTATACAAAATTATATCATCTATTTTATGCATCAGGTAACATGAAAATCAATAATTTAAAATTCAAGTGTATATTATTAGCAGCCCAGTAGTCTACACTTATGTGATGACATGAGTTATCATTGATATGTTCATAATTATGAATTGACTGTGTAACAAAAATTTTATATTTCAAAATTCTGAGGATTTTTTGTCCTTAGCTGTCTATATGACTTAATTAAAAGACATTTTTGGTCATCGATGCTCTTCGACACGCATCTGGCGTACTATTATATTCTGGTATCGATGGTGAGTTTATTTTATCACATGCATCTGAGTATGATTTTGAAGAAAAAATCATAATGTAGAAATCAGAACGCATGTTCATAGTTATAAAAGGTACCAGGATTATAATTTAGTACGCCAGACGCGCGTTTCGTCTACATTAGACTCATCAGTGACGTTCATATCAAAATATTTATAAATCCAAACAAGTAGAAAGTTGAAGAGCATTGAGGATCCAAAATTCCAAAAAGTTGTGCCAAATACAGCTACGGTAATCTATGCATAAGAAAAATTCTTAGTTTTTTATAAAATTCAAAATTGCCTAAATAAAGGCAACAGCAGTATACCGCTGTTCCGTGTAGTCCTAAATTGATTAATCGAAAACAAGTACGGCTCACAATCTAAACCCAATTGAGTGAAACACATCAACTATATAAGAGAAAAACAGAAACACTGATCGGCTACATAAACAAACGACAATATATACAGAACGATATTTTTAATAAATATAAACTTTTATATTTCTGACTTTAAAAAAATCCAGTTTTGATACTATCTAAGCCTCCCGTTTATATGTCGATTTGAAAATTCTAGGCGTGAACCAATATCGTTCATTTTATGATTTTGTCCAATATGCTTGCCAATTTTTCTGTTTTTGTATCATGCTATACAAATAAGTAAAAGTTTAAACGGATTGATATTATTTTTCCTGAATATGTTTTCAGTTTGACAGACATGAGCTTTTTGTGTACTTTTGTATGATAAAAATATTTACTGTGTGCATATGTTTATACTTTAACATTTCCCTCAAATGTATTCCAAATTCGCATCATAGTGACCAATATACTTGTTTCAAATATTTCTCATAAAATAACTACAAATCCTAAAAAGAAATTAAATTCTCTCCAACAAATGATTGAACCCATCACTTTTTAAATTTATTAAACAATTCTTAATGTCAAAGGCTGTTATTATCCAAACAGCAAATTAAGACATGTTAGATATGCATCGTAGTTTTCATAGTTGAAACAATTCATATAGTGCAAAGGTAATCAATCCATAATAGATTGATTTTAACTTTTTCATATCTAGCATGAATTAGTTTGCATAAATAATATCACTTACTTGTATTTACCTTGTATTCCATATTAAAATTATTTATAGTTCGATCTCACACTTCTCTGTGTATAACCATTTAATTTTGGAAATACTCTTCTATAGTACTTTTTTTAACTACTGAATTGTGCAAGGGTATATTAAAGTCATAAGAAACCTCAAATAAAAAAAAATAATGCATATGTTTTTTATAACTCAATGGATAGTTTTCATTGTAAAACTTATGTACATATACTTTTTTCTGAAGAAAATTCTTTAATTTATTCATATTTACAAGAAGTTTACTTTATTTGAATTGCTTCCTTCCAGCAAGCAATTCCCCCGATATATTTTCCGTATGCAAGGTGACCTCAGTGTGACCCATCTCGTAAAAATCTGGTGACCACAATACGCATGGATATCCTTAAAATAAACTATTATCTGAATTTACATGTTAAACACGTGCTCAATTTCCATGCTTTTTTTTTTTTACGTCCATTGTTGACAAACAGGTGATAATCGTTAAACTTCGGCTTCAAAACACGAACTTTAATTACCTGCCATATTTTCACAACAACACTGACCGATTGAAAAAAAAAATGACGATAATACGAAATGTACACGAAAAAAATGATAAATTCAAGCACAGAAGACTAAGTTTATGATGTTTGTATGCATTGGTTTAAGAATTGGAAGAATATTATTTTTCACCGGTCACTCGTTTCTTATGACTTTAACTATTATGGCAAAAGGCCAAGCAGTTCATGTATACATTGTCTATTCACAAACTACACTTCAAAATCCATATCATGTCATCGCTATTATATTGTTAATACATGCGAATACATTATTCATTTATATTAATACTAATAGCTAGAAAATTGTATTAACAGATTGTAAAGTCAATGCACATTTATTTATAAGCGTAAAAATTAAATGCTGTGCTACTCATTCAAGGAATATTGCGTTATACCCCTTCACAATAGTATACAAGAATATTAATCCATTTTAGTAATCAAATTCGGTGCAATATAAAATATTTAAAATGATATATGTCTAATGCAACTGAATAAGTTCATGCACATTTTTTGAATTATATATACGGCGACATTACAGCTGGTTCTTCTGTATCTTGGGAAAATGCCTGTCAAAAGCAATGATTATGTCTATTCATACTGTTGTTTACATGCATTCGTTTCATTGGTTGATAAATTATAACGTTTAATTTTGTCATTTTTTATGGACTACATTTTTTATAATTTACTTTGGAGTTTGGTATTTTGGTCAATAGTCCTTTTGTCGGCACATTTTCTAATTCTGAATGTTTATTATGTAAATAACCCTTGGTTTCAATTCGACATGTGGATCTTTATGACATACACTAAACCATCAAATAGAAGTTTGCAAAGGTTCAAACTGTTTGATTAAATCTTAGTTAACTGAAATCTGAAAAATCAAAAGATTAGATTAAACTGGGAAGTATTTGAACTTGAAATTCATATCCGATCTTTGATAGGTCTGTCATCATTAAACACTGATAGAATAAATGGGATTTCCCATGTGATCATCAGTATCAGACAAGACATACAGTTAATTTGTAAGTCGGAGTTTTAAGAAGACGCCGACGTAGCAATCAAAAGCCACAAGTCGAAGAGACCTTACCATTTGAAACACAAACAAACTACATATATGCAGAAGATCAAGGATGAACACCACGAACACCATCACCAACCGGTATTTAACGTATTATCTTCGGGAGTATAAACAGTTTCTGCTCAACTAGTCAAACCGTCTAGTTGTTCACAACTATTAAAATTTGATGTCAAAGGGAAGGACATGATGCTAGATTGTGGGTACAACAGATATTCTATAAGGGTAAATCAAATCATGATGGCATCTGTGAAACTTTTCTAAGATGTACGACATCATTAAACTTTCAATGGTATGACCGTTAGCAACCCTTGTTTCGATGGATTCCCACAATCGGAGAATGCCTGTACCAAGTCAGGAATGTGGCAGTTCTGTTTCACATGTTCCGTTGATTAAAAGTGTTAGGAAACAGAAGCGGAAGCCCTGGAACGTCGAACATAAGACAAGTAAGTATTAAATATACAAGCGTCAATTTATGTTTTTACCAAAAGGGAACTCTCACAATATGAATCATCATATTAGTAGGATTACAACCCTCTCCCTTACATGGTACATTGGTGTCTTAGTTCAACAAAAGAACAAACTATAAAAAAACATCTAAAAACACAGAGTTGACGTGGCCGGGAACTTGTACATTCGAACAGCAAAAACACAAAGTGCAGATTTGAGAGTACTCGCAGTTAATGACAGCTAGTTCAAACGCCAATAACAACTAATAAAAAAACATCATGCGCATCAGAGACTAAATGATCAATCAGTACACATCAAACGTCCAATGGAGTTAGTGTAAAGACGTAATAAACTGTCTGAGAAAAAAGTACCTTGTGCAATGTCAAGAAACAGGCCAAGTGAGCTTTTCTCATCACTTGGCGTCCGTCGTCCGTCGTTAACTTTTACCAAAATTTTCTCCTCTGAAACTACTGGGTCAAATTTAACCAAACTTGACCACAATCAGCATCGGGGTATCTCGTTTCAAAAATGTGTCCGATGACCCGGCGAAAAAAACAAGATTGCCGCCAGTGCTAAAAATAGAACATAGGGGTAAAATGTAGATGTTGGCTGATATCTCTGAAACCAAAGCATTTAGAGTAAATCTGACATCGGATAACCGTTATAAGGTCAAATTCTATCTGACCTGAATCAGATTTTTTCAGGAAAAAAATACCCCCTCCCCCTTTTCCCTTTGTTGAAGTTTAATGGTCAGGGTGTGTACTAAAACAATCCCGCAAAGAGATTGATTGTGTGTTTATGATAAAACATGAAAACATCTGAGCATGACATTACCTCCGCCCCTCCTTCAGTTTCACTGGTATACAGGCATATATATCGGGCCGGTATCGGGATCGTTCGCCCTGATTACGTGTTCGCCCTAGGTTCGTTCGCACTGAGTTTGTTCGCCGTAAAAGTCCGTTCGCCCTATATTCATTTATGATATATATATGTTACATCAGAGACATATAATATGTCTCTGGTTACATCAATGGACGAACTATATATATATATATATATATATATTAAAATTTATGTATATCTATCAAAAGTTAAATACAGAATATTTGCCAAATTTATATTAATTAAATAAAATTCTTGGCTGCATTGTTACACTTTATTAATACCTTTTCATAGCTTTAAAGTTACAAAAAAATTAAGGTCATATTGATTGATTAATCGTTTCGGGTGACAATTGAATATTTTGAACTTTAGTGACAGAGCTCTCCAACGGTGGGATCATCCACGACGTGTCAGCTCTGTTGCTTGATTTCAAAACTGACAACATGGCTCTTAATAGAATTACATCTACAACTATTTCTGATGGTAATCAACTTCTAGATATAAAGGAAGCCACATATACAAAATCATATACATTGAATATTGAAAAATCTTTAGCAAAGAAAATGAATTCTGCAAAACGCAATCAAATATCATACAAATGCACAGGTGGGGGTTTTACAGCCGAACTAGATGCTGCTACGTTTGAGCTTTTTCTCAATGCTTGTGAGATATACTACTCTCAATCAACACAAACCTTCAGTGATGTCAAAAAAGATGTATCTGTTGATAAATCTGGAAATATAGTGCAAAAAACATACAAAATTCGTGAAAATGGGAATATATGCTTTACAGTCAATATTTATTTAACCAAATGCTCAATACTTGTCAAAAGAAAGAATGCTTGCAATTTCATAAATAGAGACCTTATCAAACTGCATGAAATCATAAGCCAGACTACTATCAATCAACGAGACTAATAAAATACTAGCTTGTAGATTAAGTGAAGTTCTTCAAATTCCAATGGCACCAAAAACAAATCTACTGTACACAACGACAGTGCAAATCCTATTGAAAAATGCTACAAATGCAAAAGAATCTGTAGAAGCAGAGCTGTTTTTGTAAAAATAAACATTGGGTACACTTCAAATGCGAGAGACTTTCTAAATCCGAAATTGAAAATCTTCAAAAACAAGACGAAAGTGCTGTTTATGAATGTCAACAATGTGTTATTGATTTAAATGATGGGAAAGACAACTTATCACTAAATAGTAAACGCACTGCTATTCTAAATAACAACAATACTTTAACTTCTAAATTTGATAACTCAATCCCTTCTACAGACAACAAACAACCATCTTTGGCTCAACAAATTTTATTAGATGAAACTATTGAGATATGTCCAGCCTGTTCTGATATTCTGACAGCAAATAATTTGACCTGCCTAACCTGTTGTCAATCATTTCATGTTAGATGCTTCAATGTTGACCTAAATGTTTGCTATGCCTGTTTTGGAACCAATCAACAAACTGCTTTGAACATTGCTTTACCTCAAAATTCCGAACCAGTGAAAATAAATACATTGGCAAAAGAATACTTGCCTACATTCTTAGATTCTGCAAATAATCTGCACACTCCGATTATCAGTACAATTCAGAGTAGTCCATCAACTTCTCTTAACAACAATCGAGCAAAACTACAAGTATTGTCAGACAGACTGCCAGATCCATCTACTAAATTAAAAGATCTACGACAACTTGAACAGAGACTGAAAAAGAAGGAGGAACAACTTAAGATCAAAGAGGCAATGATGAATGATGACTTAAAAGATAAAGAAAAAATCCTTGAGAGACTATTTAATTCTAGAAGTACAACCAACTCAACAGGTTAAAGAAACTAGTTCATAAAGGCAAAGTAATTGTTCACATAACTCAACCGACGAACTCATTATAGGAGTCTGAGATAAAGTGACCCGCTTTGTTCTATCAAAAATAGACAATGAACTTGATAAATTGCTGTCAAATGATGATCAAACTAAAGATACTCCAACAGTTGTAACTGATTTTGTTGAGCCTATCAGTAATAATTCCAAGGTAGATCAACCAATTTCACGAAATCATGAAAACATCTCTTTGACACCAACAGCAAAAACCTTACATTGTGAAAACAACCACCCTTATATGAAACAACAACATTTTAATACTTCATATATCAACAATTCTGATGTTAACCATGTTCAATATAGCTGTACTCCGCCACAAATGTCACAGAACATTGAGGTACAGCATTCAGACAGAGATCAATTCAGGACAAACCCATTTTTACAACAGTTTAAGCCAAATGTCCCACCGCATCAAAACCTTGCTACCTCAAGGCAAAATTGTAAAGTTGGACATCCTATCTTGTATACCGCTCCAAATACATCAGACAATCTTTTTTGTCCAGAGAAGAACAAAATTACCGAATCACCTAAATGACACAATAAACACTACACAAAAGGATAGTCAGATTGTAGATAGTGTAAATAGTGTAGATATATGTCATAAAACTGTCAGAATTTAAACTTTTAATTGTAAGAATATTTCAACATGTGGACCATTTTTTACTGAAGCTACGAAGAAGTTTGATATATGTCTAATACAAGAGCATTGGTTATTCAACTGCCAATTAAACTTATTAAATGAATAAAAAGAAAACCTGATCGGTATAGGTAAATCAGTGGATGACAGAGATCCACTGCCTCCTTCACATATGCCGAGAGGATACGGAGGGGTCGCAATATTATAGAAGAAAGAATTAAATCATCTTATCGCCCCATTACCGATAGGAAATGAAAGAATTCAATGCGTCGAAATGAAAGGAAGAACTAACAAATTACTACTTGTATCTTTATATATGCCGTGTAGAAGCTCAAACAATAGTACTGCTGAATTTCAGGAATGTTTTGATGTATTATATGAAATTATGCAAACTTTTGGATTAACACATGTAATCATGATTGGAGAAGATTTTAATGAAAACCTGTTAGTCACAACAAATAACAAAAGAAGCAAATATGTTTCTGAATTTATAAATGAATGTAAGCTAAAAACCCAGAATGTTGGAAAGACATTTATACACTCTAATGGTAGTGACTGTACAGCAATTGATTATATCTTGTACCCAGAGCACTTTAGTGACTACATATTACATCTTAGGAGATAAGAAATAACAAGTAACATTTCAGATCATTATCCAGTGTGTGCAAATATTAAATTCAGTTACTCAATGAAAACTAACCAAGATATAAAGAGCAATAATGGACAAACTGTTCGTAAAATAGATTGGCAGAAAATTGACAAAGCATTATACAAACAGGTTTTATCTGATGAGATTGATAAATGTGACTATACAATTAGTGACCCACTAGAGATTTATAAAGCAGTTACCAACATCAACAACGCAGTGTCTAGAGCTTTAACATTTATTGTACCACCTCCGAAAGGAAAAAAGCGTAAACCTAAACTGAAATTTATGACCCACAACATAAATTTGGCAATAAAAGCAAAGAAAAACGCGTTCTGCGAATGGAAATTCAAGGGAAGACCAGAAATTATTACAAATCCTCTATTTTTAAATAAAAAGCAAACTACATATGAACTTAGAAAACTATGCAGGATCGAAAATGCAAAACTTCGGATACTAACAGAAAGACAACAACTCGTTGACGCAAGAACAATGGATAGTAAACTCTTCTTTCAACTTATAAAAAACAAAGAGGGATATTAAATCGATTCATTGATGAACTTCAAGTTGGTGAATCTAACCTGAAAGGTGACAACAATATTCTTGGAGGATGGAAGACCCATTTCGAAAACTTAGCAAAAGAATCAAATCCCATGAATTTTGATCAAGACTACTTTCAGTTAGTCGACGCTGAATATCATCAAATTATACAGATATGTCTAGTTGCCTACAAACATGAAGAAGTAACTAACACGGAGAAAATGGCCTAGACCCAATATCTGCAATAAGTATGCTACAAACATTTATATTTCCAATTATGTTTTATGGATTAGAAATTTTACTGCCTACTAGAAAAAAAATATAGATTTAATATCAAAACAGTATAAAAGAATAATAAAGCAGATCCTCTCTTTATCCGTCAATGTAGCTGACCCAGCAATTTACGTAATATCTGGCTTGCTACCTGCTGAAGCAATCATACACAAAAAGGCACTCATCTTATTCGGAAGTATATGCAGAGCTGGATGCATCTCCGCTGAATGGAAAATCGCAGAAAGACAATTAGGAATTAAATGCATTAAAAGCAACAGTTGGTTTATTGCTATCAAAGCTGTATTTTTTAAATATGAAATTGGTGATCCATACATGCGCCTATTTGATACGACTATGTCAAAAATGCAATGGAAGAATTTGGTGAAACAGAAAGTCAATATCTATTGGTCAAATCGAATTAAACAAGAAATTACATTGTTTTCATCTCTAGGATATCTTGGAGAAATTTTTACTATTGGAAAATGTCACCCAATAGCAAAAACTATATCAGTCAATATAAGAGACATATCTAGAATACCAGTCCGACTTAAAATCTTAACTGGAACCTACATTCTTCAGAAAAAAAGGGCTGTGTTCAATAAAGCTATACCAGATGGTACCTGTATGATGTGCAAAAAGAACGAAGAAACTATGAATCACTTTCTGTTGATTTGTGAAGAACTAAAATGCATACGAAAACCACTTATGTTAGAAATAATAAACATTAGTAGTATGCTATTTGCCAAACATAAAGTAGATGCTGCAATTCATATAACAACAGTAATAGTCAACCCATATTTTTATTGCACACGGTAAAATTCTCAAGCTCTTATATCAGACATTGATACTCAACTAGAACCATTATGCAGAAGCTTGTGCTATAAATTAAATGCTAGAAGATATCAGTTACTGGACATTTCAAAGAAGTCAAAAACTGTCACGTGTGTTAAATAATATTCCTTGTTGAGGACTGATCGCATCTTGGTACTTCCCCGTTTCCCTTAATTTTTTTCATACTTATGGATAATTTATTTTCAGATAGTATAAATTATCTCATCTAGTTGGATAAATTATTTTTTAAATAGTATAAATTGTCTCATTTAGGCTTTTTAATAAGCATAAACATTTTAACTTTTTCAAAATCCTTGTGATTTTCAATTTATAGCAGATAAGAGACAGTGTGCTTAGATGACATTTAAACATTTAAACTTAAAAAGCAGATGAAACTTCTTTTTTTTTTTGTGTGTGTGTGTAAATAAACCGTGACAATTTGTCTTATTGGTGGAGGATTGTGACATAACTGTAAATAATTCAATAGACTGAGTGTGACCGTTTTTTTTTGTGTTTTTTTTTTATATATTGGTGGATAGTTTTCCTACTCCTATTTTTGGAGGTGTGCCTAAATTGGCAGAAGATAGAAAATACAGATACATATACAGATACTTCATTATTCAAACAGATTTTTTTTTTTATTTATGTTACGTTGCTCTGTTATATTATTTTATAAAAGTTTTCCAAATAATTTTCCGGAAAGTTCTCGGACTTGTTCAGAGTGTTATAAAAAAAAACTTTGTAAAATATCCGTCGATTGGCTGACTTCGTCCAATCATTTTTGTTGTAACGTCCGAGTACTGATAAAATTTTCAAAATGGATACCGTCGACAGCGCAACACCCGACAGAAAACTTAAGAACTTGTTGTCATCCTTTATTTCTAAACCAAGTTATGAGCAGAGTTCAAAAAGGTATTTTTCCTTGTTCCTTTTGAGCAGTCTACGATAGAAACATACTGGATAGTATAGAATAGAAATAATATGTATTTTTCATCACGTTATCATTCGGTCAAAAGCTCCTTAGAGCTTGTGTTGTTTATTTGTACTCATGCCGAATCAAAATATCATATCTTACAGTGCACAGGCACTTGTCTATAGAAAAATAGTCTGAGATTACTCTGACGTCCAACGATTTTCCCACGGCTGTTTTGCCAGACAAACACAGAGCTCGTCCCATATCACAAAGTGGATATTTGCCCATCCAAAATAGATGCGTTGCTTCGTCACTTCTGGTGCCAACGGATGGTCTTGGAATTATATAAATCGAATATCAATTTGTTCATTTTTCATTTATCTCTTCATTTATATGTAAGTTTCACCTACCTGACTAGTCCAAATAATTATGACGTTTGGCAAGGCTATTTTTTTTTCTTTTCTGGGACATCTTCCTACAACGTCATAACGCTGAAGCAATTTTTTACGTCTGGAGTTTGAGAGCAAATTTTGGGGGGAACTTTGAAACCTAATTTTGAGAAGAAATTTTTATTGCCGGTTAGAAATTTTTACGGAGTCACAAAGTCCTACCTTTTTTGTGCTTATTGATGTAAAATATTTCCAGAAATATCCAAAAGAAAGGATAAAACAAGATAAGATTGCATTTGAAGTGGGGGAATATTTATTTTGTTTGGCCAAGATTTCCCACAATTACCATCGGCACGTGACTTCCGGTGAATATGAAATTTAAAATCTGGTCAACTTTAATGGCTCCGAATTTCCGGAACGTTCGATTTACATTATCTGGAAATTTAGGTCTGTCAAATTTTAAAGGATTTTAAATTTTATATTCACCGGAAGTCAAGTGTGGGAAATCTTGGCCAAACAAAATAAATATTTTACATCAATAAGCACAAAAAAGGTAGGGCTTTGTGACTACGTCAAAATTTCTAACCGGCAATAAAAATTTCTTGTCAAAATTAGGTTTCAAAGTTCCCCCCCAAAATTTGCTCTCAAACTCCAGACGTAAAAAATGGCTTCGGCGTTATGACGTAGTAGGAAGGCGTCCCAGAAAAAAAATAAAATAGCCTTGCCAGACGTCATAATTATTTGGTCGTAGGAAGGCGTCCCAGAAAAAAAATAAAATAGCCTTGCCAGACGTCATTTATTATTTGGACTACTACCTGACACCCTTTTTTTTCCAAAGAGGGCATACATGAAAAAACATACAATGTCAATGAGTCATTACTATTTTTCAAAAATTGTTTATCTATGTAACATTGTACTATCACTTGTTTCAAGTAACTCTGGCTTCCACACTGGATTTACAGTTTAAATATAAAAAAATCATACCAGTTTAAATTTATACAGGGCTCCATTCGGATGGGATGGGTGTACAAGTACAAAATGTATGTAGCCACGTTCAATAATTTTATTAAGGCCATAATAAATAATAGGTTTGTTTGCCCAAATGCTACCTACCCAGAAAAAAGCTGCCTACTCTAATTCTTTTATTGTCCTGATTTGAAGAAGTTTTTTTTTAATCAAATAGGCATGAAGACTAATAAACATCTGATTCTTCAATTCCTTTTTTTGAAACAAAAAAGAAAATGCTGCCTTCCTACCTACAGTACCCACTGTCTCAACCTTTGTGTAGGGTTTGGGCAAACCAAAATATTTTTAAGTGCGGCCTAAACTGCTATTCCTTTGGGAGGCTTAAATATGTACAGTACCATCCAAACATATCGATTCGATATCTTTTTTGTCCGATTTCCGTGTTTCTCGGAATCACACCGCGTACCGCGGATTTCACTCCTAAAATCCTCCAAAGATTCTCTCCCAACACCGCGTGGCTGTTAATTGGTTTATTGCCCATCGGATGTACTTAAAATTAACGACGCGTGACAACATAATTGGATTACCCAGATAATTTACCTTTGAACATTTAATCGATCTTGGTTGCACAGGTGTGCTTTAAAATCACGGTATTATAAATAGAGCAAATGTTTTCCTTTCTTTGACAGATAAAGATGTGACAATATCATTTAGGATCATTTAGAATAAGATAATTATTATCTTATATGTTTTTGTCTTGTGCCATTATCTTTAAAATAAAACGTTCATACGAAAAAGTATGAAGAAAATACTTGTTATTTTGTGTTTCTATTACAGTCCAGTCAGGTCATACATTGTGTTCTTTCAACAAGGACGATTTTGCCACAATAAGTATCCTTTGTAACTTATTCAATAAGCAATATCGGCGCATTAACTGTTCATTATTTAAAAATCAACTGGCTAATAAAATCATGTTGTTTTTACGCTCGGATCATCAAGTAAACTTAGTTTACTGAGCAATGTGAAATATAATGTTTCACCACCTCGGTACATTTATACAGACTTGAATAATTTAAATTACGAACAGAAACTGTAAAATGACAACTCTGTTGAACAAAGGAAATAATTTCAAGTGATATTGATAGCGCTCGTCAATTTCGTATTTTACGGAACGGTTGTCAAATTTACGAAAGTATTTAAATCAATTTCGTCATTTAAATTTGGAAAGTGTAAAAATATTTTCACATTAAAGTACTATAATTCTACCGGTCTCCATATGTTTGACAAGTTTATGCCGCTCAATCATTTTACGTTTACAAAAGATGTTAAAAGTTGTGATGATAAGTAATCCGCGTATCCTATCCGATAGGTCACTAATCCTTTAATTATTAATAAAATTTTTCAAACCTCATAATTGCCCATCATAATATTCTATTCCAGTTAAATCAGTCATCATTTTATTTTCAAAATTTCCCAACCGCCTACAATTGGCATTTCTTTATCGTATTATCATGATTATTGTCATTTGAATACAATCAGTCACCCCGGACAATTTCCATCATAATTTCAATTAATACATCACCAACTGTAAATCTATATTATTGACCATGGACATATAACTAATGTACTTTCTTTTTTGAAAGATAAAACATTAAAATTCAAATAGTTAAAAATGTGTTCACGTTTATTCGGATAAGAATTATATTTTCCCGATAAATCAATTGTAAAAGGACCTTCTGGAGCCTCAATACGATTGCACAAAAATGTCGTTCTGCAACTTTAGAAACCTTGAATGGACTTTCCCACGGTCGGCCAGAAAGGTCACCTGAGTTTACTAGTACGCGATATTTTTTCCCGCCCTTTAAAAAACTCGTGCTGTGGATAACATTAATGTTAACTATTTTTAGCATTTAACATTGTTAAGTAAGTCAAGTTCAAGTTCAACCCAAACTGTTGATAACTGAGATGTGTATCGTGGAATTGTCTTCGCACGGCAAATAATTGTTTTTAAAATCTTTTGTTGAAAATACACAAATTTACATTCATTGTGCGAAAGTTAATATTAAACAAAGACGAATTAATGCAGCTGGAAGTATTCCTGTTGTAACGGAAATGTAATTATTCTGCTGTACTGCCAACAAATCGTAAAACGAAAATGCCGTAATTGTTAAGCATAACGAATGGTGAATAATATTTTCCTTTTTATTTGAATATACAAAACTTTCAAACACGTAATTTTATTTAACTGCTCAGATTAATTTAGCGAAAGTTTCCGGTTATTTTTACACAAGTATGCTCATTTCGTAAATAAAATATTAATTTACCGGTGAAGACATCGAGGTCAAAATTAAGTAGTTTTCATTTTTTATAAAACTTAAATACAATTGAAAGAATTAACAACAACATTTTGCTTTTAAATCTTTTATTCATTCCAGCAATTAGATAATCGTAAAAAGAAAATGCCGTAGATTTACACAATTAATACGGGGCAATCATTTTGTCTAATGAATGGTGAATAAATTTTCCTTTTTACTTGCATATATAAAACTTTTAGACTTATAGACTTTAACTTTGAAGTAGAATATTTTGTTTTTCACATATTCCGCTATATTTTATAATCGGTTTTTTTTTAAAAGCAAGTACATTAAGGTTAAGATATTTTTAGAAGGGCTTACAAAAAATACGAAAATATTTTGACTTTAGTTTTTATTACCACAAATGAAATTTAATTAGTATAAAAGACATTTAAAATTATACACCTGTTTGACACTTAAACTGGTACAGTAGACCGGAAATATAACTCTTTATTACTTCAACCTTTACCTGTCAGGTAATCCAATTACCCATTCAGTCTTGTGCCGGTATAGATCAAAGTAGGATAAGGGCAATTAATTCCTCGGTGTAGAGTGAGCTGGTGTAGAGAGTGAGCTCGTTATCACAATAAACATTTACCTGATTTTGGGAGAGATTACTCCCAAATTCCTCCCAACATTTTGGGAGGAATGTCGGAGTGGCTCCGACATTTTCCTCGGTGTAGGGTGTGGGAGAGTTGGTACTCTTGAACTGTACTGTAGTTTCTGTTACAACTGTTCTTCCGTTGTCAAATTTGATATACCAACTTGGATCGCTTAAGGCATTTTTGTTTTTTTTTAATTAAAAACGCTCGTCATTTTCGTAATTTACGAAAGGGTTTTCGCATTGACGAAAGTATTTCAAATTAATTTCGTCACTTACAATTTGAAAGTGTAAAAATATTTTCGCATTAAAATACTATAAATCTACCTTTCTTTATGCTTTTGACAAGTTTATTACCCCCAGATAATTAATATTTTCAACAGGTGTTAAATGAGTGATTACAGCTATTCTACTTTTCGCTTAATAAATCTCATAATTGACCATTATAATTATTTCCCCGGGAAAATCAGTCAGTTGGCATTTCAACAACCAGGAGTATAGTCATTTGATTGAAATGATTTGTTACCCTCAGACAGTTTGCATTTGAATTTCATTATTTTTCAAACAATTACAATGTGAAGTTGTTTTTTTTTTAATCATTTATTGTAAAATTATTATGTTCATTTATGTACATGTATGCTGTATGCCTTCAAACCATATGGGTAAAAATACAGTGCATTTATTCAATAAACTTAACTTTAATGTCTATGAAAAACAAGTCATGTGTATTTTAATAATACATATATATGTACAAATTGATACTTCATGTACAGTAGTAGACTTGTACATGTAGTTGATCCTAAATGAGCTCTGACAACTGTTTGAAATAATTGCATATCGTTGTGTGTGTAAAATTAAATAGGACTTCTAAAAATGTCTAAGGCTCTAACATGTCTTCTTAATTTGTCACCTCTAACATTGTCTAATGTGTGCTAATCCATGTTTTTCATAACCTTATTTTTAGAAGCAGCAATATGACATATGGTTTCAAGAAGAAACATTTAACAAATGTATATACAAATGTAGTACATGATGATGTACATGTATATACAGACACACATGACAGAGATTGTTAAAGGATTAAGAAAAACTTAAATTCTAATATAAATACATGTAAATACATAGATTCTTTTTCAGAAAGCGATCTTTCACAGAAGAGACAACTGAGAGTAATGTTGCTGCTTCACATGATATAAAGATACAAAGTACAACAGCTGAACAAAAAAAGAGGAATGTTGATTCCCAAGATGAGGAAGCCTTTTTGGAGAGGGTTCAATCTTATGATGTATCCTTTTGATTTGACAATATAATTAAAGGGATAAGGTATAATTGCCAATGAATGAAACCGATACCTTATTGTTAGCTGTAAATCGCACAGACATGACAAAATGTGTAAAACACACATATGCAATGACATGTCAAAATATGAAACAATCCAAACAAATAAAAATCAAAAGCTTGAACAAAATTGAATTATAATGAAAATTCAAATATGGACCATAATTTGCTATTGGGCTCCGTTTCCTATAACTATAGAAAAGTGATAAAATATGAATTACTGTAAGAAAAGTTGTAACTACATCTAAAGATGCCATTATTTTTATCAACATACAAGTGTATGCTACTCTTCCCTAGAAAAAAATTTGAAATATACGAATTACAAAGATTCTACAACTGTATTTTTGTGTCGTTTCTCGCGAGCATAACGCTGACTGATTTATAGATAATCGTCACCGGCAAATTCGTAACTTTTGCTTTCAAATAACAAAGAACATCGACCAATAAGAATAGTGAGAAGAAAATGCAGAGAACTATAAGTATTTATGTAGCAGATGTATGAACAGTGGCGTGACTTTTGTGTCCGATTTCCTAACGAAAATTTTAGATGATGTAATCTGCTTTGTTGTAATAGAATTCTTAAAAACAATATGCAAATATGAACTCTCGCGAGATGTTCAAACAGGTAAATCAGAGATGATTTACATTCTTTTTTTGATCTTCGTAATAATTAAGTAAGAAAATGACGTTATCGTTATGCGTTACATTTCACACGAAACAGAAGTCCAGTTATTTATTAAAATTGTTTTTGTCCTTAAGTTCTAATCATTTCCGGTCATACGTAAAACATGTGACTAACATGTGATAACGCCATTACGGCCGGATGTACGAAATACTAGGTCTAAACATTGTTTTTGTTTCCAACGGGATGTTAGCAAACATAATCTGTAGACTTGTTTCGTCTTGTTTAAAAGAGGAAAATACAATTATCAAAGAGATTGCGCCGGTGGTCTGTTATTTTTCCTATGTGCATAATGTTACATACGATCCTGTGTGAAAATAAATGCCCAATGACTTGACAAAATCGATTTCATATTTGACAGACGTTAGAACACACTTCGTTTCCCGATAATGACGTGAAGAGTCCTTGGAAAAATCAATCGAAATTACGTCTCTTATCATTGTACCAATGCTCGTTGGATTGATTTAACTTCAGCAGTAAATATTACTGGATATTTTAGGTCAATAAATATAATTCAATAAAAAATACATGTTAATATACCGTTACACTTGGAATGTACAAAGTTGGCATCTTTGTCACAGTTTTTAATTAATATTTTTTATTCATGTTCTGCAAACACTTATCAGAAACGCAATAAACTTGTCAAAGGAGAAGTAAACTTTTACCATGCATGACTTGAAAGGAAGTACTTTATTGATTTTAGCCCACTAAAGTAGATTCAAATGTGGAAACCATGTAGATTGTGTACAGGTCACAAGTATCACATTGTGCCTATTTTAAAGATTTTAATTCCAAGTTAAAAGTGTTTTTTTTTACTGGATTTAAAGAATGTTACATTGTCAATGATTTGGAATAAATTGTATATAACTGGAATATCAAAACCAAATATAAATACATTTTTTTGGCTTAAACATCAAGATACAACGATTATGGTATCCTGTATCAATGAAGAAAATATGGAAAATTCTGAATAAATTGTGCTAATTGTTTTCAAAACAAGCACATATTTAGGAGTTTTATAATACTGTTACATTTAAGATGGATTTTAAGAAAAAGTATACTGTTCAGATTATTTTAAGCAGATTTTGCAATAAAATAAAATAAAAAAATGCTTTCGGTTTCTTATGGTTTCCTGTCAGGTTTAAAAAAAACTTTAATATAACATTGAAAATAGATTTTAAATATTAACATGAAGCAAGTAACACTAGTAATGGTGTTTATTTATGCCTTTTGAATTATATTGTGCAAAATAAAGAAAATAAAGATTGGTTTCCTGTTTGGTTTCATGTCATGTAAACGGTGAATCAAAATGTATTAATTTTTTCTCGAAAAACTCAATTGTTTCATTCATACTATTCTTACACCAACACAACCCACAAAATAAAAGTTAAAATTTTAGAACTTATAAAAAAGGATACAAAAAGAAACCAAAGGCCGAATACCAAATTATGGTCCATATGCTAATAAAATGGATGCTTATTGTCATTTGTAAAGACCCAAAAAGTTTGACAATTCTTTCACAACATTTGACATTTGATTGTAGTATATTTTCATTCACTCTTATCATGCTTATTGATCTAGGTAGAAGATCTGTTGTCATCAAAGAAAAATTGTCAATCACCTGCAAGAATTGCATTCTGTTATAATCATGATAATATATATCTTTTTTAATTAGTTGAGGTAAAAAAAATCTATTTTTTTAAAATGTAATGTAATTTGAATAACATTTCACAATAAAAAAATGAGGAAATGAATATTTTTTTGGCTCACCTAGAAGCAAGATAATGGCATTCATTTTCTAGCATCAGAACACATGTACAATGTATGTCATCTATTGCTCAATTTTGAAATTAAGTGATCGATAAGTAAACTCATCATAGATTTTGTATTTCCGCTTTTGTCTACAAAAGAGTCATCTGTGAAATAAATTAGGTAATCTATTCCTGAGTTAGAAAAGTGGTTGGTATTTTGTTAAATGGATTTCATAACATATTTGTCTTAACTAATGTCAGATGATGTCATGGTTTGCCAAGCCATTAGACTTATCTCCCTTGATATGTTCAAGATATGGATGGAAGAATAAAGAAACAGACATGTTACAGTGTGTTGGATGTAAAGCAGTATTGAGTGGTCAGCTACCAAAAAGAGCTAACAGTCTAATATGTAATTTATAATCATGTTTTCAGTTGTATTATATTAAGTAAAAGATATAAGCCACTTTTGATTAAAAAAATCAAGCAAAATACATCTATCTAATCATGTACAATCCTTAAAATGTTCTCACAAGACATAAGTCTGTCAGATTTTCATTTTGTAATTTTTGGCAGACAGCTGCTATAGGACTATAAATTTCTTTCTTATAATACAATAGAGGAAAAAGTCCTGATGTATCCTTAAATTGAGAGCTTGTAATAAGTATTAATATAAGACATCAGCCATTCAGGGTTTCCCCTGGGTCAATTATTTTTTCCCCAAACCAATATAAAAAATTAAAATTTACCTTTTTTTCTTACCCCCCCCCCCCCCCCCCCCCCCCCTTAGAGTCTACATTTAATGAATAAACATTTACTTTAAAAACAACAGATTTTGTTTTTAACATAAAAGGGGAAAATATTCATTGTATTTTAAACAACTTTTCTAAATGAGGGGGCCTTCTATACTTTTAATAATCATGATAATAAAGAAGACTAAAGTCATGGAATATAACAAAATTAATGGACATGTTTTGATTATATAATACCAGTATTGTTCGTAGGGAAAGTTTCTTTAAAAGAAAAATACTGATGTGCCCTTATGTACTAAGAAGTGGTTTTCTTACCTGCCAACTTTTCAAAATGCCCATGGGGGTTTTGCGTGGAAGATGGCTGTCATAGTCCTAAAAAACCTTGAAGTGGGCTTTTAAATACATTTTAATGTTGTCTTTTGGCTTCTTCATACTTTAATAAGCCTTTAGTCTTTATAAAAGAAATTGTTTTGTTTAAAATTGTGGACAAAATTGCTCTTTTAAAATTTCAATTTGGGAGCCTCCATGGGGGAAATCCCACACAAATAGTGACAGTTGGCAGGTATGGACTCACCGTTTTTACAACAAAACAAAAGCTTTTATCATATCAAATTGATCCCTCATTTCAGGTGTATTCATAACATGAAAGGGCTATTCTCAATCCAGGGGTTGTTTCCAACCTATTGGATAGATTTCTTCATAACAACAGTTTTCTTTTCTTGACCATCATAAAGGAAAAGGTTGAGACGTAAAACTATGCTTGAAACACATGTGTCACTCAAACGATTTTAAAGAAGTCTCCCTATTATAAATCAATTACTTATATTAAAGCCAAAGAATAATTAAAGTTTTAAATTGGAGATTTTTTTTTGCTTTTGAACATTTTTCATCACAACAGCAGCTTTCTTTTCTAAACTATCTTTAAAAGGAGAGGAGACCTCAAAAGTTTGCTTCAAACATGTGCATCGCAAAGTGGTAAATAAGTTCTGTATCTGACATTTAGCAGAAGCCATTTAACCATATCATTTTGTCAAACATTTCAATCAACACCTTTATTTATACCTCCTTTGTTGTCGTCTTTAGTTGTGGATAGCTATAAAATGCAATCAGCTGATTATTGATTTTCTGTCCAAATCTTAATGAGGTCGAGGTGAATTCCAAGTATTGCCTGATCGAGAATCTCGAAAAAAAGTAAATAAAAAAGATGGAGGAAAATGAATCTTTCTATATATTTCTTTGGCCAAATCCTTTCGGAAATGACAAATTTTTTTTGCCACTGATTTTTTTTTGCTCACATTTCGAAAACTGGTGACCGCCAGCGGAAACCCTGGCCATTGATGGTCTTGTCCAAAATAAAAAACATTTTCTACAAGAAAAAAATCTTTGTGAAAGTGCTACAAGATGTCACACATAGTAGTGGGTAAAAAATCTTTGGGAAAGACCTTGTTGATGTTACCATGGTTACCAAAAACTGTGTGTTAACATGGCCAATTGAATCAATTTCAAAGCGACTTCACAATGAACATTTCTGTACTAAAGTGTCTAGAGTATATCATGTATTTAATTCTTCTGTTAAACTAGTATAAAATTGAAAGGATCTGTGAATTTCACTACTCTTATCCTTCCAGCTTCCCCACCATTAAAAACTGACTTCCACAAAATAGCACAATAGTGTTGAAAGTGGCATTAAACACCAATTAATCAATCAATCAATCAAATACTCCTTTGACAGCTAATTGTGCCACCATAATGATGGACCACAGGCTTCAAATAAGTAAATGTTTTAAAAAGAAAGTCACACACATTTAGATTATGTCTTTAATATGCATACATTTACATGAACTGCAGTTTCAAATATCTATCCATTGTTGTCAGTGTTGCCCTTATATGCATTGTAACTCTTTAATAATCTAACCATACCTCCTTTCAGATCATGAAAGCTGCATGAAACTAAAAGATAATCTCAGAACTGCACATCTGAAGTCATGTTTTTGGCCAGCTTATCCAAGTCCAGGTATTTACATGTTGAGCATGTTGAGAAATTAAAAAAAATTGTCAATTTAAATATCTCACATTAAAGAAGTAAATATTATAGTTTATACTCACAGATGGTTCTTATTCTCAGAAAACCCCAGTTACCTGTATTGTACTGTATAACAAATCGAGCTTAACAATGATGTCAACTAATTATAATCAACTTGAAAATATACCCAAACTGAACAGATATTTTTTTGGTACGATTAGGAGTTTAAAACTAAAATGCTAATGTAAACATATATATTTCATATGTATATACTTCATTTTTGAACTTATTATTCATAATCAACTGCAATATTTTTCATTTTTAGAACTTAGATCAGTTCAACTAATAAGACTTTTCAGGCCTCCCGTAATTATAAACCTTAATGTGTATTTTTAGAAAGATATTCTTATATTCCAATCAAAGATAAAAGAAAACTTGTGTGCTGTATAACAGAATACATTGATAGTTTACAAAAAGTTCAAAGTCGTCTACCTGAAATCTCACTGAAATCTTTTGAAGAAAAGGTATGTTATTTTTTTAGAAGAAAACTGTTATCTTGCTCTACCAAAAATAATTATAAAAAATTCAGAAAATATTGATTATATTAATTTTCAGAAATACTTATACCAAGGAGGTTATATTAGGAGGAGAGATAACGAAAGACGATAATTACACATGAAATGTTACCGACTTTTCTGTAAGTGGGTGTTATAGCGAACCAAATGAAAGTTTTCCACAGAGTCGTCTGCTCTTTACCAAGGTATTTAAACTTTTGCAAGTTTAACTGTCCCATTGAATCAATACAATAGCTATTGTTCTTGGTGAAGTTTATTCACTTGGACATTTAAATTTCTTCTAGGAGAAATCTATCTCTCATTAATTTGCTTGACCAAAAAAATATCTTATTTGTTGATTGAAATACATGTAGAGTGGGGTGCCCCTATTCGCCGGGGACACAATTTCGCCGTTTTATGATTTTGAGGTGTAATAACTTCAAGGGATAGCTGAAATGAAAGACATATACTAGTAAATGATATTATATAACAAATATGATTATTTTTTAAAACTGAGACAAAATTGCGGCACCTACTGAAAAGGACCTAAAAATGGACAACAATTTTTGGCCAATTTTATGAAGAAAATACACATATTCAAAGAAGTATTTCTTAGTAATTCTTTGTCTGAATGCCCTAAATTGCAGTTCTTTTAACACCTTTGAAATATCTGCTATTCATCTATAATGAAATTGATTTGATCAATGTTGTTTAAAGCTGCGTTTTTTTTGTTTTAAATAGATATGTAAAAATGGCGAATAAAGTTTTAATTTGTGAACAGACTAACAAATAGCAAATTTTAATAGGTAAAATGTTGAAATTTGATCAGAAGTCAACTTTTAATTTTTAAATCAGTGTTTCTATCAAACAAATTGAAAATGTGTTATTGATTGAATAAATACAACATCATATGCAGTTTTATAATGACTTATTTGTACATATATTTCCAGCATTGTCAGTTCAATTTTTTGTTCAGGTAAATTAATCAATGAGTGATATATTTCTCCTAGAAGAAATTTAAAGGTCCCAGTGAATAAACTATACAGAGAACAATACCTGTTGTATCTGTTAGATGGGACAATAGAACTTACAAAAGTTTAAATCGACAGGTAACTTGCAGGTGAATCTGTGGAAAACTATGATAGGCTTCGCAATAATTAGTTGGGATCAACTGTGTAACACAGAGGGAGACTTTGTCCTAATTACATACCCGAGTAAGAACGGAAACACCGGTTATACAATTATTGAAATGTTAATCAGATTTTTTTTGATATTTTTTGTTAAGTAATTAAAAATTAAAATTTTATGTTAAATGTAAACTTATTACCAATAGAAATATAACGAATATCTGTCTCATTGCCGTCAATGTTAATATCAACAGTCATAACAGAAAGTCACTTTTACGTTGTTCCCGATACATTTCTCTATGTTTCAATTGCAAATATTCCTTCCGGTCGTTACCGGTCACCGTAACTAAAGTACTTTGCATATTCGTATATTTTCTGTGATTATTACCTGCCAATTCTCATAAGCAGAAATTGACAGGTGAAGCGAAAATCTTTGTTTAAAGCAATGTAGTACTGAATAAAAATCGCTCACTAACTTTCCTTTAAAACTTCATAACTTTGTCATTTCTTTATCTTTTTTCACCGTAGACAGACAATTGATTTTGAAATTGTGCGTCCGATCTTTTTACATATCATAAACACCTATACACTGCATTGTTACCGAAAATACACCTGAACTTTAATGACCCAGTCACTGATAACAATTACGTGACATATGCGATTTATCTAATAGCCCGAACTACTCACGGTAACAGCCCGGTACATCAGAGGGCCATGTCAAGTGGGTGATAAACATGTTGGTTTCTTTATAATTTTGTCATTTTTCTCTGATCGAAGTGCTATCCTGGGGATGCTAATGTTGTATCAAGCAGAGTGTTCACTCTCCTTCTAATATAACCTCCTTGCTTATACTAATCAGCTTCCAAAAATGATAAACTCTAAAAAAAAAAAAATCATAGGATAATGTTTTACTGTGTGATACATGGTTATATATTCATTAATTATCAACTTCCAAATACCTGTATAAACTAAATACTTAATTGGCCATGTATGTTATTTAATCACATTTGTCTAAGGAACTACAAATCAAAACTTTCTGTTAATCGAAATAAACTTACCTATGAGCGTTCTTCACCATATGAAGTCTATTTACATTTGCATCAACTTCCTGATAAATACTTAAAGAGCAATAGTTCACAGTTCAACTTGTAAATTGCAAGAAACTTAGGTAAACAAATCAGATATAAAAAAAAACACAAAAAAGACAAAGCCATCTCTTTTATGGGTACTTTCAAGCTACTCAAATTTGTGGCGTTTACTGGTTTTTAGCTCACCTGGCCCAAGTGAGCTTTTCTCACCACTTGGCGTCCAGTGTCGTTAACTTTTACAATCTTCTCTGTACCTACTAGGCCAAATTCTACCAAACTTGGCCACAATCATCATTGGGGTAACTTGTTTAAAAAATGTGTCCAATGACCCTGCCAACCAACCAAGATGGCCGCCATGGCTAAAAATAGAACATAGGGGTTAAATGTAGATTTTGGCTTATATCTGACATGGGGATAAAATTGTTAATTAGGTCAAGATCTATCTGCTCTGAAATTTTCAGACGAATCTGAAAACCTGTTGTTGGGTTGCTGCCCCTAAATTGGTAATTCTAAGGAAATTTTGCCATTTTTGGTTATTACATTGAATATAATTATAGCTAGAGATAAGCTTCAAACAGCAATAATGTTCAGCAAAGTAAGATCTACAAATAAGTCAACATGACCACAATGGTCAGTTTATCCCTTATTAAGGAGTTATTCCCCTTTATATTCATTTTTTACCAATTTTTCATAATCTTTTTCAAAAGTCATCTCCTGAAACTACTGGGCCCAATTTAAGCATACTTGGCCACAACCATTATTGAGGTATCCAGTATAAAAATTGTGTGCGGTGAGGTGACCCAGGAAACCAACCAAGATGGCTGCCATAACAAAGGGGTTTAAAATGAAGATTTTGGCTTATAACTCTGAAACCAAAGCATTTAGAGCAAATCAGACAGGGGTTAAACTGTTTTTCAAGTCCAGATCTACATGTAACTGCTCTGAAATTTTCAGATGAATCGGACAACCAGTTATTTTTCTTTCTTTTATTTGTTTTTCAATAGTCAGGTTTTTTCACACCCTATTTCACTACCACCTGACAATGGTATTAAGGGGTAAATACAGAATATATAAGAGTCCAGTAAGACCCCTTTTTGGCCCCAAAATATAGCAGTTTTAAAAAATTGTTAAAATGTAAGCTTTTAGTTATTTATTGGACAGTAGAATGATTCTGCTACATAAATATGGGCTGTTTTTGACAATACAATGCACATATATCGGGTACTAGCACCATTAAGTAATGCTTAATTACTGAAATCTTCACAATTCTAGCATTTTAGTTAAATTTTAGACGGTTTTCGTGTAAAACAAAAGTGGCCGCATTCCTGTTCATCCTTAGTATTGAAATGCAAGTTGTATTTTATGATAATACATAACATATATCATGTACATAAAGGTTGAGGATGAACACAGATGTGGCCACTTTCATTTTTGACAAAAAACCATCTGAAAAGTGACATTTTTGGCATATTTGGTAGATTTTTAATATTTGAGCTTGAATCAGATCGTTTTTAATGACTTAATCAGTTAAAATCTTTCACATTAACTAATTGATTCAAATGAAATAGACACTGACATGTTTTAAAAGTGGTGAAAATCTTTCATCAGATGAACATAAAATCGGTTCTTACCGGAACTACTCCTTTGCTCATAATTTATGAATTATTTCTTTTCTCTAAACTAAACATAGATAATATGAAAAGAACACTTAGTTAAATATTACATGTAAAGGAGTCCAAAATTTTTCACAAACTTGGACTTTATCATTTTTCTTTGCAATATGATTTTTCAAGAAATTGGTATTTTTTTATTTTATTTTATTCTTTAACTCAATCATATTTGGTTTTGTTTCATTTAATTTACATTTATATATATAATTCTTTGTTATTATGATTAGCAGATTCAACCAAGAAACACATTCTCTTTGTTGTTAGGTTGCTGCCCCTCAATTGGTAATTTATAAGGAAATTTTTCGTTTTTTTGTCAGTTGACCCCTTAAGGTTCCACTAAACTTGACTAAAGTCAAAATATAGGACACTTCATAAACATCTAAACTTTGCCTGTATTTGTCAACCTATAATGATTAAAGTCAAAAACTATGAGAACATATGTTCATTTAAACATACTTAATATATACACACTATGTAAATTGTAAATAAACTTGAAATTGTTATGTTGTGGCCAAACCAGTTGTTGGGGTGAACACCAAATTTTCAAAAAAAATCTATAGGCCTGCAAGACGACTTAATTTGCTTAAAATTGGTATGGATGAATACTGTTACATGTAATGCAGGGCAAGCTCATGTTGATTTGTCACATACATATGTTTTAATGGCATATTTGTCCAATTTCTGTATTGTACCTTTGATATTCGTTCACATAGATACCTGAAATTGACCAAAACTCGAAAATCGGTGCATTGTATGAAAAATCAACATGAGCTTGCCCTGCATTCAGGGGCGTAGCTAGAAAGAAACGATGTGCAAGCACCTACCGCCGAGCGGAGCAAGGCGAAAAATTTTTGGGACCTTTTATGCAGGAAAATGTGTTTTTTTCGGCTTTCGGTCATAGGACAGTTGAAAGAGGAGCTACATGTAGATAGGACTTATAAACAATTTATGAATGTAAAACTATTCATAAAGCTTCTGAATAAAGTAAATCATGGTTAATTGAAAACATAAACTACACATTTTTCTGATACAGAATTGTCCAAAATCTGCTCTTCGGGTCTAGGCAGAAACGAGCCTCTCTATTTATTTGTCAGTATTCACACTGAAATATCGTTGAATATGCAGTAATGCTAGCGATGATAACCTGTCATTGTTCATTGTTGATCGTAGATTTGATTTCAACAGACGTAGTACACTGATAGATCACCACGGTAGCACTTGCGAGATGTTATAAACCAGTGTACGTGTTTGCCATCGAGCGACCTCCCAATTGAATTCGTCAAAATTACATACCAGGTCAGTTTCGTATGTCTCACACAATGTTGAGATTTGTTCGTTTGTTATATTTCCTACAACACGAGGAAGCAGATACGGCACAAAGAAGCGATTTTCTGATTATACTAGACGCGACTCCACTCTCCAGTTCCATTATCATATGGTCTATAAACGCAAAATAAAATGACTTTCCAATACTGTTTTGGCGTGTTTGCAGGATGAGTGGCTCTGGTATTCCCTCGAACACATCGCCGTGGCATAGTTTCAACGATATCGAAGGGTTTAAAGCTAATGCCGATTGGTACATCTCATTCCAAACAGATAAACCGTACTCTGTAAAATGGGCTCCGAAACTACATGTATTAGACTGAGTATAACAAATTCAAATCTTGTAAAAGATACAAGTTACAGTGTCCGATTTTGTCATGCATGATCTCCAATAAAACTTCTATTTTGAAACCAAATGCCGTTATTTAATGACATTTCATCAATCAAAAAAGTGGCAACATAGTGTAAAATTTGATTTATAAATTTTTAATTTTGCAATATTTTTTTTGGCATGCCGAACCGATGTGCACGCAACTGCGTGTTGGCGTATAGGGAGCTACGCGCCTGGCATTATATATAACAGTATTCTTCCATACCAATTCTAAACAAATTAAGTCGTCTAGCAGGCCTCCAGATTTTTTTTAAAAGTTAGTGTTCACCCCAAGAACCGGTTTGGTCACAACATAACAATTTCAAGTTTATTTACAATATACAATGTGTGTATATGTTAAGTATGTTTAAATGAACATATGTTCTCATATTTTTTGACTTTATTCATCATAGGTTGACACATACAGGCAAAGTTTAGATGTTTATGAAGTGTCCTATATTTTGACTTAAGTGGAACCTTAAGGAGTTATTGCCCTTCATAGTCATTTCGTAAATTTTTGTAAATTTTAACAAAATATTTTCCTCTGTTTAAACTAATGGGCCAAGTTCATTATAGATAGAGATAATTGTAAGCAGCAAGAATGTTCAGTAAAGTAAGATCTACAAACGCATCACCAAAACACAATTTTGTCATTAATCCATCTGTGTCCTTTGTTGAATATGCACATAGACTAAGGTGAGGGACACTTTTTTTTTTTTATTGAAGACTGATAAATTGTAAGATACTCTTCAAATGTTTTTTGTTTGATATTTATTAGGTTACAAACTTGGTAGATATCGTGTCATATTATTTATATTTAAACTTTTTCATAACTTCCATGAAACCAAGAACCCCACAAATAATAACCAATCCACAGTGTGTACATTTTTTCTCCTGTAGGGTTTATCAGCCAATCATTTAGAAGAGATGAAGTGTGCTGCTGAGAAACATTTAGAGAACCATAATTTAGACAACATTGACCTAGGAACATTTAGTATGGCCATCACTGGATGGAAAGTTAGGTAAGTCACATATAAAGCATATGGTGGTGTTTTTGGTTTTTTTTGCTACGACCCTTTGAAAATACCCAATTTTGATTCTTTTCCCATTTTTCATCAAATTTTTCCCTGTGGGGCTATTATTGTGAAAAAAATCACAGTTCCACAATTAAACTTTTTTTCATACTTTCAATAAAGATGAAGTGGACCAATCTGAATAAATTTGACATAAAAAACACTATAGGTAGGTGTTAATATAAGAAAGTTTTGATCATATTTTTATGCTTTTTTGTGTCACATTCACCATGCTGTCAATTTTGTAAATTCATGATTTTTCTTAGTTTTAAGAACAAAATGCATATTATTTCAACTTTTTTGTTAGAAAGGATTGAAAAAATACAAATTATATTGGATGTACATCATTGTTGTAAAATCATTTTTTGTATCCCTCACCCACTTTCTCAAAATTTTGGCTAAAAAGACTGTCTTGACTGGTTGTAAAATGTGAAAACTGGATTACTCAAAAACTATTCATTGTAAATACACAATTTAGTTATATAATATTTTTGAAATTCATTGATATTTTCCACTTGTTTTTTAAATAAATCAAGAGCGAGATTTAAGCGAGACTGAGACGTCAGCAGAATACATCCTTAAAACAGCATAAATAAATTCAATCAATGACCATTTGAACACAAGGCAAGTGATATTAAACAAATGTTGGCTTGCATATTTGATATTAATTGACACATAATTTTAGGTACTCTTTCATGATTTATTTATTGTTTTATAATGAAGCAATATATATTCTGTTTAAAATGTTACTTCTGTGTAAAAACATGCATCATTTGTTTATGTGTTACATATTTGTTTTTCATTCATTTTTTTACATAAATAAGGCCGTTAGTTGTCTTGTTTGAATTGTTTTACATTGTCTTATCAGGGCCTTTTATAGCTGACTATGCGGTATGGGCTTTGCTCATTATTGAAGGCCGTACGGTGACCTATAGTTGTTAATGTTTGTGTCATTTTAGTCTTTTGTGGATAGTTGTCTCATTAGCAATCATACCACATCTTCTTTTTATGCCCCACCTACGATAGTAGAGGGGCATTATGTTTTCTGGTCTGTGCCTCCGTTCGTTCGTTCGTCCGTTCGTTTGTCCTGCTTCAGGTTAAAGTTTTTGGTCGAGGTAGTTTTTGATGAAGTTGAAGTCCAATCAATTTGAAACTTAGTACACATGTTCCCATGATATGATCTTTCTAATTTTAATGCCAAATTATAGTTTTGACCCCAATTTCATGGTCCACTGAACATAAAAATGATAGTACGAAGTTCAGGTTAAAGTTTTTGGTCAAGGTACTTTTTGATGAAGTTAAAGTTACATCAACTTGAAACTTAGTACACATGTTCCCTATGATATGATCTTTCTAATTATAATTCCAAATTATAATTTTGACCCCAATTTCACGGTCCACTGAACATAGAAAATGATTGTGCGAGTTGGGCATCAGTGTACTATGGACACATTCTTGTTTATATCATGTTAAAGTACTGTTTTGAATATTATATAAGTATGAACATTTTATGTATTTTGAAGTTCAAATCTTCTGGATGAACATTTTATTGTACCACCAAGCCTAAGGAGCATTATGTATTTGTTCTGTTCGTCTGTCTTTCTATCCTGTTTCATGTTAAAGTTTTTGGTCAAGGTAGTTTTTGATAAAGTTGAAGTCCAATCAACTTTAGCTTTTATACACATGTTTCCTCTGATATCATCTTTCTTATTTCAATACCAAATTAGACTTGTTGACCCCAATTTCACAGTCCACTGAACAAAGAAAATGATAGTGATAGTGGGGCAATTGAGTACTATGGACACAATCTTGTTATATGCATAAATCTGATTAAGGAAATATGTTTTCTGTTCTAAAGTTTGAATGTTTACTTATTGATATTTTGGACAGAATAAATTCTGGCCTTCCTTCAATTAGAAACCAACATTAAAAAAATTAATTCATTATATGCCAGTATATTTTTTTTTCTTCATTTCAGTGATCCAAAGACAGGACTCATAGTTTGTCATTTTTGTAGACGAAAAGTAGGTTTATGGAACTATGCATGTAAAAATGCTGAAGACAGCTATATAGATGATTCAATTTCAAGTGAGGAGTCTGATTCAGAAGCACAAAATTCTCCAAAGACTAAAGGACTTAAAGTTGACAATATTTCTTCTCAAACAGACAGCAAATCTCAATCAGATGAAGAAGTAGCTACTGGCACAAATGCAAATTCAGCTGATGACCAACCAATAGTTAGTCAACAAGATGACCAGCAATCACTGGAGAGTGGATTTAATTTTTCACAGCCTAACTTTTTGGACCCTACGGCTAGTTCTGAATTACCTCCATTTTTATTTGAAGATAATCAGTTTATTTTTTCACAGCCAAGCTGTGTTGTTAAAGATCTTAATCCTGTTAATGAGATGGATACGCCTGAAACAGGTCATGGTGATACACATGATAAGTGCAATAGTGATAATAAGAAAAGCCCGGTGAAAACAGACTTGGGAAGTCCTGCAAAGGCAGACAGTATAGAAACAATTAGTCATGAAAAAGTTAATGGGGATAGTGAAAAATGTAAAGACTCTAATTCAGTTGATGATGCGCTAACGCTAAAATCAACATCTCAAACAAATCAGGACTCAGTTAGTCTGATAAACAATATATCTGCCCAGAATGGTAGTCAACGTCCAGGACAGGACACAGAAAGTCAGCCTAGAAGAAAGAAATTAAAAGTGGTAGGTTGAGCGTTTACAAATTATGTACATTAATGAATGAAATGAAGAATATGTACCATTGTGTACCTATGGTATTCTATGAAAATATATAAAGAAATACAAGACAACATTTATCCCTAGTTGACAAAAATGCAATATTCTTAGAACTTAAATTAATAGCTAAGAAACACTTGACAAAAACAATTTATGAAAATAACTTCATTTGAAAGTGATGCCATTTCTTCTACTTAGATATGTAAGTTTAATGATTTTATATTTACCTCAAACAGGCCAAAATCAAAACTTGAATATCAATTAATTCAGTTATGAATGTACATAGCTGTTTATTCTTTGCATATTGTTTGTCCAAATTATAAACTTTAAAGAAAAATCAACAAGTGATCTTTTCTGTAGTCTGTATCTCTAAGTGACTTTCCCTTTTCCCCAAAAAAAACTTAAACAAACCATAAAAAACAAAGTATATATTTTATAATGTAGTAAGCAATGGTGATCAGTAACATGAGTAAGGTCCAAGGATTTTGTAGGTATGAGAACGTCATTTATTATTGATTTTAATCAGTTGTGGACAATTCAAGAAGCTTATGTTATTTTCAGGTGAAAAAGGATCATTTCAATCCATTGGAAGAACACAGATATTGGTGTCCTTGGATTAACAAATTACCAGAACAAATAAGTTACTCACCACAGAAGATTTCAGATGTGTCCCAAAGTGATAGAGGAAAATCTAGCTATCCATGGGAACATGTCTTACAAGTTATATGTCCATCCTTCTTTGATGTGCCTCAGGAAGATTCCATGTCAGAACATTTCAAGCAAGTAAGTTACATGTAACAATGGTGATTGATTATTTTGCTGCTTAAGAAATAATGAAATCTGCAAAACATAATCTTCACATTGGAAGCAGTTCATATAGATTAGACCATTGGTATTCCCGTTTGAATTATTAATGAAATAGATTGTACTTGCTTTAAAATGTCATCAGTGTTATTTCCTGTTCATTCACAAAATTCAACAAATTGCAAATAAACAAAAAGATGTTTAAATAAGGCTTCATACAAGTTGATGCTTTCGAAATGGTGAAAAATTTAATTTGACACATATGAGTTGGGAAAACAGAAGTTTAATGTTTGTGTGTTTAAAAACAAAAATTTGTATTTCAGAGGAAAGGAACTAACAAAAACTTTTATGTGTTTCTAAATAGTCAAATAATCAATAGCTAAACCCGGTGTCAGATATGTTTTAAGTAACATTAATTATTTCATTTATTTTTTACAGCATTCTCCAGTGGCAGGATTGAGACAGCTTAGAAAGTTGATGAAAGACTGGTCAAATTGATTTAAAAAAAGACATTTACTATCGGTGCAGTTTAGATCTTTTGGGAAATGCGATTTTCGGTTGTATATAAACATGATAAAAGCATTGACTGATATATAAAACAAACAAAAATAGCCATAATACTTATATGTTGTATGTACAATTTGCAACAACAAAAATATCTTGTACACTAACAAGTCACATTTTTTTTAGCTGAGAATTTATTGTACATCAGCATATTCAAATTATTTTGTGTCATTTGTGTATTTTCATACTTTAGTGCTATTTTTCAAATCATCTCAACTTTATCATATGACTTTGTTCTTTAAAAGCTCTCTAGTATTTTATTGTTTCGAGATTTTGTAATCAGGAACAAAAATATTGCAATTTTTGTAAGTCAGGAATATTACATTTGTTTTTCATTTGTTTGATTTTGTTTTGCCATTTTCAAGTAGGGAAGGGAATTTCTGAATTTTCCTAGTAGTTAAGTATTTTTATTATTTACTTTTTTGTAAGTCAGGAGCAAATTACATTTTAAATACTGCCAATCATCATCATTGACATTGGATACCAATTTTTATTTTGGGATAAACTACAAGTATAAATATTGAAAGGAGTACAAATTTCAAAAACCCTGTAAACAAACTTTTGCACATTCTCAAAATCAATTATCCACGAAATACAAGTTTGACTTTATTTACAAAAGTTGGTATCCATAAAAAAATAAACAAACCACAGTATGTTGAAATAATAATGTGCCATCAGCTCCATTCATCATCATGTTTACTTTTATACCCCAATTATCCCTTAGCTTACAAAATTCATTGAAGCTATTCCATTATTGTATAACATAAGTTAACCTATGTACATCTAAGGTCAAGATAAATAATTAGGATTTTAATCACTGATGAAGAAAAAGAAGTCATGGTCGCAACCTTAGGTTTTGTAGTTAACCCTGAGTCTAACATGTCTATATATAGAACTTTTTGAATAACAACACATTGCTTGGATATATTGATGAAAGATGGTGTAACTTTAATACATCTTTCAAGGTCATGACTCATGAGTTATGATTACAGGTCACGGTCACACAAACATAATTCTATATCTTTTCAGCTTCATATTACTTGTGAGGCACTAAAAGATTTGTGGAATATATATAATCATTAATGATTTTCTTATTGGTTGTATTTAAGAGAAAGGAAAAATTAGGTATAGTACTGAACAGGGTTACAAAGTCCAAGTGGTTGTTCTTAAATTATTCAATAAGACTGTCATTGCCCTATCACTTACTGTTGGGTCTTTTTCTGTTAAAAAAAATTGCAATTTTGTATTATGTTTCATAGACATGATAGATGTCATATAAAATATACAGAAGAAAATATAAGGGGGGAAAATTAAAGATTCTTATACCGTTAATATTTGGCGGCGTTAGTTATTTTAGTGTTAGGTTAGGTTTTATGTTGGGTTAGGGCTTAAGTCATAGCTATGAATAGTGTTAAGGGTTGAAGTGGCTGTCAAAAACTAAGAAGTAGTATTGAATCCAATGCAAAAACACTGAAGAATATAAGTACATGTAATTGTATATTTTTTTTACAATTTGTGTAGAAATTTGACTGTAGGGGAAATGTATTTAAATATCTGCAATGAATTTTTATTCTGTACTTTTCAGTAAATTATTACATTCTTACTATAATGACTTGCTATAGATGTGTATTTGATCCATTATGAATGCAACATTTTGATTGAGATTATGTGTAAGCATTTAAACTTTCTTAAATTGACAGAAATAACATTCTCTAAGATATGTTCATGATGTAAGGAGTGTTAAATTGTAATATTATCCTGTAACACATTATGGGAATATAAAAACTTTTTATAGGAAATTACAGAATATTAAGCCATCCATGGCAATATTTTTAACATGTCTGAATACTATCTTGAAACACCCAGTTAGTGCAAAAGATGATGTGATGTATTGTGGGGAACATTTAAATACTGATTGTATGTCCAAACCGTCCATCTGTAGTCTGTCTGTCCAGTCTTGAAAGCCCTTTCACACATACAGTTCATGTCAGATTTTTATTTAAGTTTTATCAGAGGTTTATATTGGACAAGTTCGAAAGTAAATGCCCATCAATTAATTTTAGCAGAGGTTTGCCATGAAGAAATAAAAATTTATAAGAAAAATTGGATTTTTAGTGTTCTTATATGTACATTTGGTGGTTGTTAAATTTTTATATGGAAAAGTACATTGTAAGTGCTTTTAAGCATACCTTTCCCTGAGATTTTTCTGAAAAATGGAACTTAATTTTTTGGTTTATAGGTGTGAAGCGGGGGACATTGGAACTCTGTTTGATGATATATGTAGTTAAACTAAAATCTATTGTTAGACAAATCTGAGAACTGCAGCCTATTTTGAGCATCTATTTATACATATTCATGGTAATCTATGGCAGATATTATAGAACAATATCTTCTTCTGTATAAGTGGATAAGTACATGTGTGCTTATTTGTCTGCTGTAAGTATCAAACTTAATCATTGCAATAAATTTATAACATCTGTGAATGTGTTCTAATTTTTTTATTAACTAGTTGATAATTTTAGTCTGTTTGCATGGTCAATATCTATTCTAATATAAACATGAGGAGTTTTAGGTTCTGTTTGAAGCTGTTGCTCATTTACAATTGGAAGGTAATTAAATCTTGAAGTACTACAGCTTTTTGAAGCCCCATTTATTGGCATTATGTTTTCTGGTCTGCGTGCATTCGTTTGTTCATCCGTCTGTCCTGCTTCAGGTTAAAGTTTTTGGTTGAGGTAGTTTTTCATGAAGTTGAAAAGTCCAATTACCTTGAAACTTAGGACACAGTTTCCCTACGATATGATCTTCTAATCTTCTATTTAAATGCATTGATTGCCACCCCTTTTTTTTCATTTGGAAATTTGGTTGATTATATAGGGAATCACTGAAGCATAACTGGAGTGGCCCCACCCCCTTTTTCGTTAGGTCATTCAGTGGACCGCCCCTTATGAAAAGTTCTTGATCCATAGCTAAGGGTTGTTCCAACTCCCAGAACTGCCACATGATTCAAGTCTAAGTAGTTTATCTACGATCATTACTAATCTGTTGACACTGAGTTTTCGAGGTTGAACTCTGCAGGTGCACTCAACTTCGGTTTTGATTGAATGGGATTGTCATTTTCTTTTTTATAAAGTCTGTGGTTTCTATGGGTACCCCAGCTTTATCTATGAATTAAAACTTGCTGCTACCATATAACTAATAAGTGTCATTAACACCAACCATCATTCTGATTCATTATCTTGTCTTCACAATGAACACAATCCATTGTTTATTACTTTTCTTGCAGTTATGAGGGCTATTACAATTGCAAATATGATATTTAGACACATCTTTCAGCTTGAGAAACCAAAATGTGTATTGAGTTTGTTGTAGAGGATTCCATGTTAATTAGAAATTGTCATAATAAGAAAAACAAGTATATATCACAAAATCACACAGTAGTGCTTTTAATGCTGTTCTTCATCTCAAAGTCACAGTGTGGCCTTCAACACAGAACAACAAAAAGAAGTCACTCCACTACAAGTTTTAGATAGAACCTAACACTGGTTTAAGTTGAATTCTTTTTAAAACGATTCAGATAGACTTTGTAAGACTTTGTAAGATGTATCACCACCAGATGTGGCCTGTTTGGGAAATCAGAGAGTCGTTGTGGATGGTAAAACATCTCACACTGCACCAGTCCGATCAGGGGTACCACAGGGGAGCGTACTTGGACCACTCATTTTCCTTCTGTTCATCAACGACCTACCGGACTATGTTCAGTCATCAACAGCCCGCCTATTCGCTGATGACTGCGTACTGTACAGAAGGATCCAAAATGATGCAGACTCGCAGTTACTACAAGAAGACATGGACAACTTGCTCAGATGGGAATCTGATTGGCAAATGGAATTTCATCCCAGCAAATGTCAACTGCTACGCGTTACCAACAAGCGCAAACCACATCTAACAAGCTACAACATTCATGGTCACAATTTAGAACTGGTTGACTCGGCAAAATATCTAGGCGTCACGATACATAAAACTATTAACTGGAACACCCACATAGAGAGTATAGCTAAAAAGGCTAATTCAACCAGGGCCTTCTTCACAGAAATCTTCAGCACTGTCCCCAACAAACACATGCTGTATGCTATACAACGCTAGTAAGACCACTGCTTGAGTATGCATGTTCAGTCTGAGACCCGTTCACCAACCTTAACATACAGAAATAAGAAAGTGTGTAAAGAAGATCAGCCCGGTTTGTATTGAACAACTACCAGCAAACCAGCAGTGTAACATCAATGCTAAAAACTCTACAGTGGCAACCACTAGCCGAGAGGAGGGCCAACTGCAAAGCAGTAATGATGTACATGATAGTGAATGGCCTCGTAGCAATACCAACGCTAGAGCTTCACTCTACATCATCCGTAGCAAGAGGACACACAACACGATTTCTTGTACCGTATGCCAGAACTTCAACTTACAGGCATTCCTTCTTCCCAGACAGCATAAAGATATGGAACAGCCTCCCACAACCTTTGGTGGACAGTACCTCACTAGATGCTTTCAAGCAGGGGGTACTGAGCTGCAGTATTCCTTAATCGCACCATCAGACTGTTTTTAACTTGCACCTGTAAATATTTTCTTGCACCTTTGTTGTCACACCCAGCATGGGCAATAGTGCGATAATACTCAATTAGAGGACTGCACTGTATTGGAAGAAGAAGAAGATGATGACATCAATTGAACTATGACATAACCTATGAGACTTTGTCACCGAATTCGTACTTGCCATGCATGAGCAGAACGACTACTGCCACATGTGGAAAAGTATATTCTCTCCTTCCGGAGAATTCAAGATCATACTCGAGTCTGCTGGGGATTGTTCAGTGTCCTCGGCTTTTGATATTTTTATTTTCCTTTGCCTTTGGCACCGTATGCCTCTTTTTAAAATCAGGTGATGAGTACAAGTGGATTCATAACTTGATATCGTCTGTCTAATCCTGCTCATCAGATTCAGACCTAGGTAGCACAACTGAATTTGATACTTTGAAATAGGAAAACACGAAAACATGAAAAATGAAAAAGTAACACAAATTCAATGGACAGAAACAATACATAAACTGACTTATACGCAACAGAGAATACCTACACAAACCCATTCGAATACAAGTTGGTGAACTAGTTAGATACTTTAGAAGAGGATAGGCAGTTGTTCCCCTAGTGAAAATTTAAAATAAATGTATAATTGAATGCTGTATTTTTTATGCCCCACCTACGATAGTAGAGGGGCATTATGTTTTCTGGTCTGTGTGTCCGTTCGTCCGTCTGTCTGTCCGTTCGTTCGTCCGTCTGTCTGTCCGTTCGTCCGTCTGTCCCGCTTCAGGTTAAAGTTTTTGGTCAAGGTAGTTTTTGATGAAGTTGAAGTCCAATCAACTTGAAACTTAGTACACATGTTCCTTATAATATGATCTTTCTAATTTTTAAACCAAATTAAACTTTTGACTCCAATTTCACGGTCCACTGAACATAGCAAATGAAAGTGCATGTTTCAGGTTAAAGTTTTGGGTCAAGGTAGTTTTTGATGAAGTTGAAGTCCAATCAACTTGAAACTTAGTACACATGTTCCTTATGATATTATCTTTCTAATTGTAATGCCTTATTATAATTTTTTATCCAATTTCATGGTTCATTGAACATGGAAAATGATAGTGCGAGTGGGGCATTCGTGTACATTGGACACATTCTTGTTTAAATTGAGACACGAGATGAGAACCCATTTGCATGTAGCCAGAAACTCTCAAAATGTAATATTGTCGCTTGCTTCGGCAGAAAATGTCTCGTATAAAGTAAGCAGTATCAGAAAGTTGGTAAAAATCTTGGAATTCGATTATAAAAGTTTATGTGAACTATAAAAGGTCATAAAAGGCTCCAAAATATATATATATATTTAAAAAAAAAAGTGATTAACAATTCAAACGAGAAAAGGCACACGGTCTGATATTTTTAAAAACAAATGATATACAGAAACAGCAACCACTGATTTACAGACTCTTGACTTTGGACATGCACAAACAGCATATGTGACAGGGTTTAACATATTTTCGGTCGCTCAACTCTTCAACCGTAATGTTCATTGGACAGTGATGTAGCAGCATAACATAAGAACAAACTATATATAGCAGGTGAAAAGGAATTGACTCTTGGTATCAATACAAAGCAAAACAAACAACTAAAAAAACTTATAAAAACAGTCATGATTTTTCGTAGTTTTTAGCATATTTATCACGGTATTCATAATCTCACCATATGTGCCGGGAGCCATGATATGCCGCCAAATTGTCGCCAAATCTTCAAGAATGACCTCGATGTGAATTAAATTCACTGGAAATTGAACTTGGTTACCTCTTTTAGGTACAAAGCCTAGTGAAAACAAGAGACATATAAAAGGCAAATCCCCCTAATTTGGTGGCTTTTTTTGGTACTTTTAATAAGTTAATCAGGAGGGACTCATATAGCTAAGAAAAGGTCAACACGGAAGATGTTAAAACTTAAAAGAAGTGTGAAAAATATTAATTTTAATACACTTTGTTCTAAAAACGGTCCACTCGTTTCAGTAAGTATTTTAAGAGTGAAATTGGAAAACAAAATTATAAAATCAATCAGAGACAAGAATGGTATTTTTGAATCTATATCTACTTATATATAAAATAAAATATTGTTGCGAATATGAAAAATTACAAAGCTGAACTGGTGCTGACATATGTATGAGTGTATCTGCTTTGATGTAATAAGTTAAGAAAGGGAATATACATATTTTTTTCTGTCCCGTTTTAGTTCTATGACCATTGAATTTTATTTTAAATGAATATATAATCGATAATTCTCATAAGTTTTGTGTTCTATCAGCCATGTGTTTATATGTTTATAAAATAAATTATCGATCGAAAAATAATACACATTGTTTGTTTACATCGAACAGCTGATCGCCATAACCTCGTGGTAATGTTGTCACGTGATAAATGTCAAACAAAATAATGACCTATGACCTTTGGGATTTCACGGTTCCTGAAGAAATAAAGACAATCGAAGTTCTTTACAGCAATTTTTACAATACAATTTTATGATTTAAGTAAATTAATAGATACAGTAACTGATCTGAAGTGTGAATAACAAAAATAACTATCTAATACGGGCGGAGTTAAGATGGCCATGTGACCTATCGTCATGCATAGATTTCCACATCCGCCATCATTGTTGTTTTTGTTTTGAGGACAGATTGCAGACGAATAAAACTTTCCTGAAAATAAGTTATATTGAACGAAATGTCTTCACCAAGCCCAGGAAAGAGAAGAATGGATACTGATGTTGTGAAGCTGTATCCTTAGATATTCATTGTTTCGGTCGATGTGTATATTTTTAAAGATATTTCCGCTGTATAAAGTCGCCAACAACTGGCCAGGGTTTGGTTTCGTTGAGGACATTTCATCACTTACCTTTTATAGTCATATCAATTTTGCAAAGTGTAAATCAATCTTTTCTCAAATTAAAAGAATCAGTTTTATTTTTTTAGTAGGTTCATAATGCTCAATATGTTACAAAGAATTTAGTGACCTGCTTTTGCATGCATTGTACACACGTTTACACAAAATTTATTTTTATGTAAACCAGGTAAACAAATACAGTTTATAAGTGCTGTGTTTGTGGAGCTCAAAGTTCTTCAATTTTTGTTATCAAAGATATTAAAAACCCAATGTGTCATATCAAGTTATGAATTAGTATAATCAGAATAAACAAAGAAAACATTAATTTCCCATAACAATTCTGTCTTTTAACATGTTTCCACTTAGGAGATAAGATCTTTGATAAAAGAAAAGGAGCTTAATTTTATGGCTAAGATTATATTTTAAAAACAGGTTGAGTAATTATTTTCATGTACATATAGAGACATTCAGTTTCAGCGGTGAATGCACCAAAATAAATGTAACAGGTTTATACTGGACAGCATTAGTATTTGACATCAACACCATAATCCCCCCCCCCCCTTTTTGTGGCAAAATCTTGATTGGTTTATTTAGGGAATTATGCCCCTTTTAAGAACTAGTTTAAGGCTTTTTCCTGGCGGCCAGTTTTTATTGGTTGAGGAAGACAGATTGCCAGGAGAAAACAACCATTCTTCGATAGAAAAACTGACATTAGAGTCAAATAAGATTGGATTTGAGCAGGGTTCAAAGTCACAACCTCAGTGTTGACTGTCTAGTGATTACAGTAGTCACGTCTTAAACCACTCGGCCACCAAGGCCCTAGGTATAATAGATAAAAGGATCACTTGTAGAAGTAACAACAATAAACAATACACTTGCAGTTACTAGAAACAAGCTCCAAGTATTTAGGTATGTAATTGACTTTTACAATTATATTTCTTTCTTTAGAATTTATAGAAGTTGATTTTCAACACTAACATTGTAATCCATGAAGAAAGATACAGCTTTGTACACTGCCAAAAGTTAGATTGACTGTTATGGAAATCTGTGTTCTTTATGACCAAGAATCTGCCCCTTAGCTTGGTGCTGTCATTATTATTAAATAAACATCAATCAACTCCTGCAGTTTTCCTTAAATTTTAAAATACCAGAGACAGATGGGACTTATAACTTACCATGAGTAACAGGAGTGGGTTTCACAAAAAAGTCACGACTAAGATTGATCTTAAATCAGGAACAATTCAGTATAATTACAATCAATCTTAGTCGTAAGTTTTTTTGTGAAATACTTTTTTTTTCAAGTTATCTAAACTTTTGTTATATACTTTAAATCAGTCACGGACTCACAGACCCGCGATATCATTACCATGATGCTAAAAGGCCTTCGGGAAAACCTTTTTTTGGGGGGACAAAGTGATATTATCTTTTTATTAAACAAATTGTTGTAATACACCAGCTAGATCAACAAAGTATGCATTAACCCAATTAGATTGCATTTATTGCAGTCCTTTGAGACTTTAACTTGCGTTTTTTCCAAAGTTTTATCATGGACAATCAATGAAACATAATTTAACAATGATTAGTGGATTTTTTTATCACAAAAACAAAATGATTATTCAGTGACGGATCCAAGAAGGGGAGTCTAAGGGTTGGATGATTTGAATAATTCCTTTGAAAGCTGATATGGTTGGAAAACAGGAATCCTTTTATCCTGGTTTGGAAACCCCCCTTTTTATCCTGGGTTGGGACCTACCTTTTTAAAATGGCTGGAAACACTGCTGTCATTAGATAGTAGTACATGCACATATTAATACTGAAATGTTCATGTCTTTAGAGTGTTTTTTCTCTCTCTCAAAAGATTTTTAGGTGCAGCGACATGTCCAAAACTATAGCTATCTTATTACTTCCCTTTATTTAACTTTTGCGGTGTGTTATGTTCTCGAAACAAGTTATATAGTTACATTGTAGGACAAACATTATTAAAAATGAAATTTTGACAAAGCTTTTTATAGATCTCATTTTCACTACTGATAATTTAACCAGCACTGCATTGTGGTAATGTTCCTTAACACCATCAGTATTGAAAGTAAGCATGAGGTGACGATACTAGGAGGATTGAACGAGTTCATCGTCAAGTTTTATGGACCTAGTGGTAGTGAGTATAAAATGTATTTAAATATATCTATAGTCTTTGTCATATCAGCTGAGTCAGCATTTATAATTTGACATGAGGTAATTAAGTGAACTAAGATTTTACACACCTTCATTTGAGAATTTAAAGCATTGACAAATTTAAATTTAATATAAAAGTTTAACTATATATAATGGCTGCATATATTGTTTGAAGACATCAATCTCAATTACAAAGCTTGAGTATATTTGTAAAAACAAAGCAAGCAGGCAAGTTTTACTATACAAGACATATTAAGAAATTAGCTCTAATGATAAGTTTCCAAACTTCCATGGATGTTATATATAGAAAAGTAGTTTTGAAAAGGTAAAATGTTGCTTTATGGGTAACCACTAGTGGCAGGTCAATGATATTTGGTATGCAGTTGTATTGGCATTGGCATATCATAATCATGGAGATTATTTTACCATTGCCCCTCAGTAACGGTTTATTGACTTTAAAATTTTGCCTAGTTTACATGTTTTAGCTTGTGTTTAGGTCTATTTAAAGGTAACTACTTCAGATAAGTTAAATTATAAAAAAGCGAGACGTATCTCTGTGATAACAGTTTATTTTCTGAAATATATTCATTTGATAATTCCTATCGGGTTACTTTACAAATTGTTTAAAAGTAAATTTATACTGAATTAAAACTCTTAATATTGATTAAGTTTTTTTCAACAATAAAAAAAACAACATCTAAACATGCTAAATAGATGGTTAAACATAGTTGAATTCATCAAACAGCCTATTGATTTACAGAAAAACAGATTTTCAATATTGATGTTATTAATAAAATGTTCGGTATCATTTTAACTAAAAAATACACAGATGTTTAATTCATTTGTCAATAAATGTGCAGAATGATCGATTGATTGATTAATAAACCATGAAAAAATTAAAACAAACTAGTTTGATTTTTGATATATATTAATGACGATAGATTTAAAGATTAAATACATGTTAATTGACATTCCAAGAAGAAAATGTGTATCAAATTAAAGTTTATTAGAATATATAAGACTAATTCAAACATATCTGATTGCAAAACATATCATGTTTCCAATTGCTTGTGCACAAGGATCTTATTTCATTGTTTTGTTCTTCTTTAAATTTTTAGACTTTTAGGAGAATCTCAGGTTTTGTCTTAATTTACATGCTTTCAATATTTCAGGATCAGAAATTTTAATGGCTTTAATATAATTTTCAGAATAGAAATTTCAATGAAGTGTTGTCTTGTCCATGAAACATATATCGCAATTGAATACAAGTTCGGTTTTCTAATCAAATTGCATTTCAAACTTTTTTTAAGTAAAAATATGGATTAGTATAAAAAACAAGTTGAAGCATTGAATAGGGAAAAAAAACCAGACATATTTATAGATTATCATTGATCATCTAAACAAGATTGATTTTCTCGCTTGAGCCGGTACAGCGAAAGTGAGAAAATCAATCGAGTTGAGATGACCAATGAAAATTTGTTTCACTAGTTTACCTATGACAATGTTGTCAATTTCATGTCAATTTCATTAGCAACGTCACCAGCCCCTTTAGTTTCTATTGATAATTTTCAAATATAATCACTCAACTCTGCTGAGAAAAGAAATTATCAGTCAGCAAGATCAAAGGAATATTTCTTAAAAATAGGGATAAATTTGATATTAAGGTTTTATTTAAAGAAATCATTTATGTGTATTTGTAGCTCCATATGACGGAGGAGTATGGAAAGTGAGAGTAGATTTGCCGGAGAAATACCCTTTTAAGTCTCCTTCTATTGGTAAGCATGATATGTATGATATAACACTATATTTTTAACTCCTACAAATGTTTGCATTTTGTAGTCAAATTCATTTGAATTTCATGTAGTACTTTTGATGTATTTGTTATATATATTGTACCGGTAATTATAAGATATAGAAAGATGTGGAATGAGTGCCAATGAGACAACTCTCCTTCCAAGTCACAAATTATAAAAGTAAACCATTGTCTTATCGGGCTTTTAATAGCTTACCCTGCGGTATAGGCTTTGCTCATTGTTGAAGGCCGTACAGTGACCTATAGTTGTTAATGTTTGTGTCATTTTGGTCTTTTGTGGATAGTTGTCTCATTGGCAATCATACCACATCTTCTTTTTTACATTTTGCATGTTATGATACATGTATTCACAAAGATGAACAGATTGTTTCAAGTTGCAATAATTACTCTATAATTATTAAAAAAAGATTATGTATGCCTGAAAAACACTATGAATTTTGATTTTAATCATCCACCTCCTCTTGAGGTACATGTAGCACTCCACAGTTAGAAAATAAAATTAAAAATGAACCACAAAATGTTTTATCATCTCCTATTTCTATTACATTAACCTAACTGTTTGTGTTGTACATGTGCATATGTTTGTAATCAGTATGTTCCATATAATTGATTTTTCAAAGTTAAAAAGGTGAAAAATAATTCCTTTTATGTGTATCCATGGCAACATTCTGCATTTATTTACAATAAAATATTGCAAAAAGGGGGGTAAACATGTCACATATCCCCCCAAAATTTGGATCAATCTAGAATTTCAATGCCTTTGAGTGATACCTTTTTAGAAACTGTTTGCATAGATCTTCCTAATGATCAAATAAAAAATGGGTGTCATTGCCTCATTTTATTCGTAAAATCTTATCACAAAGTTTGTGCCACAAAAAGTTGGAAAAAAACATAACAATAATTGCCGGACCAATGTATGGTATGGGCATTCAAATACGGACTGTCATACAGAAAACAGCCTATATAACATGCATTACATAATCTTGTTGTTCATATAAACCCAATACAAAGACAATTTTAGTACTCAACTATCCAAATATGAATTTTATTCCACACTAGCTCTCATATTTTAAAAATCCGCAGGGGCCAAAATGCGAAACTACACACCTAACTGTGGAGTGCTACCTGATCAAATCCAGTTTTATCATCTTTTAAGAATTGTTATTCTTTATAAACGATTTGTTTATTTGATTTAATTGACCCTGGAACAATAAACATAAACAACATGAAGCTCACATATAATTTATTCTTATTAGTTTGACATATTTTTAACCTATTTTAAAAGTAACATCTAAAAATAGACATTAAAGCTGTACATGTTACGTTGTACATATATATAATTGTAGGTTAAAACTTCCTGATTTTAAAATTTATAAAATCTTCACATGTAACGATGTATTTGATTTTGACATCGTATACATTTTTTATGAGATTGTTATTAGATAATATATGTATGTTTTATATATCATGATATAATGTAGACATCATTTACATATACATCATTGCTTTATTGGTGCATATTTTATGCCTACATAAGTCATAATGTTCAATTGTGCACTTTAAGATTGAAGACATAAATAAATTTTTGGCTCTGAAATATTCATAAAGATTGAAATGGTTATAATATTTATAAACTTATAAAAGAGAATTATTTTCAAAGAATTGTTACACAAATTTAGTGGATACTTTTGTAAAGGAGATATTCCAAATTGTTTTACAAAAATCCAAATGTAATCAATTGAGCCCTTAAAGGTATATATTTTTTATGACATATTTTTATTTGACCAAGTGAAAAATAGCTAGTATCCAAATTTTCAGCCAAAAAAATCACTGTGGGATCAAAAATGTATACATGTATCATATGCCCTCAAATTCTCTGTTAATACATTTAAATTTTTTATTTCTTTAATCAAAGAAACTGAAGTCCTTACTTCTTTAAATTTAGTTGACTTTATAGGTAGATTTTGGTTATTCTTTTTTAAGTCTTTTAGTTATTTTATAGGATATTTTAACTATTTATACAAATTTTCAATATATTTTTGTATGGACATTCCTGTTGAATGTAAATACAAAAAAGTGCTTTGAATTGCACCAAATTTATGAATGTGTTTTCATTCAATTGTAAGACCTGATATGTTACTGAGGAGCTCAAAGGCTTAAAAACAATATCATATTTGTTCTATGTCTGAACTTTTTGCATTTCAGAACAAAATGCTGAAATGGCTTAATTTTGGGTCATCATTTTTGCTGGAGATTTATCTTAATATAATGTCAACAGCCTTACCCAAGGAAATATCTTTTTATGTGCATGACGATACAGTTTTAAATATTGTTTAAAAATAAAAACTTGTGAAAAATCTCTTTTTGATTTATTTTTATGTTCAATTTTATCATGTTTATCCCAAACTTATAGCTGAATAATCAATTTCTAATCAAAGTAACTTTTTTTCAGGTTTTATGAACAGGATATTCCATCCCAATATAGATGAAGTGTAAGTAGAATTTGATAGATGGCAAATTTTACACAAAGATAATTTTGCTCACCACCTCTGGCCTTAGTCATGTTCTATTTAATTTGAAATTTGCATACTATGTAAAAAATGGGTGTGAGTACCAATAATACTTTATTTCCGTAAGCAAATACAGCTTATTGGATTTCCACTAATAAGTCCACTCTTCATCCAAGTCTCAAAGTATCAATGAGTCCACTCTCCATCCAAGTCACAAAATATAAAAGAGTTAACAATTAAAGCTCAAGGTACAGACCCTAGGCTCACATTTAACAGCAAGCTATAAATGGCCCCAAATGTAATATTCTTGTTTGAGTTTGTGATTAGGTAGTTCAAAGGGGAATCATTTACACTTAGTCTTTGATACGTGTTATGCAGTTGTATAATCATTAGCATATGTTATTTTCAACATTTACTGGCCTCAGTCATGTTTCTTGACCTTGTAAGATTTGCATTTTGAAGTATTGCCATTTAAATTTCAATTACATTATAAACTATTGAAATGCACTTAAAACCAGACATAAGTGTCTACAAGATCAGATGCATAGTTTAAATACTGGAAAAAGTGTGATATTGTCATGTCATTTCATTTTATATTATTATTTTATGTTATAGATCTGGTTCTGTATGTTTAGATGTTATAAACCAGGCATGGACAGCTTTATATGGTAAGATAAAATAAACAATAAATTATACTTTAGAATTTTTCATTCATTATGAAACAAAATAAAATTGAGAATGGAAATGGGGAATGTGTCAAAGACAGCAACTCAATCATAGAGCACTTATGGGTCTTCAAGTAGTGAGAAACTTCTACAGCCCGAAGGCGTCCTTCAGCTGGCCCTAAACCAATATGTATACTAGTTCAGTGATGATGGACGTCATATTAAACTCCAAATTATACACAAGAAACTAAATTAAAAAATCATACAATACTGATAAAGGCCAGAGGCCCCTGACATGGGATAGGCACAAAAAAGCGGCAGGGTTAAACATGTTTTGAGATCTTAACCCCCCTAAACCTCTTGCCAATGTAGAAAAACAAACTCACAACAATATGCACAGTAAGACTGTTCTCTAACTGACACCATATAAGACAGGCCCTGACACAGTCATAGAAGAGAGAAATGATGAATGATAAAAAAAAAGAAGATGTGGTATGATTGCCAATGAGACAACTGTCCACAAGAGACCAAAATGACACAGAAATGAACAAATTTAGGTCTTCAACAATAAACAATGACCAAAGCCCATACTGCATACTGTTTTTGGTATGTATAGTGCACATTGTGTATAGTGCACACCCCCTTTGTGGTCCAAGAAACAAGAGAAAAAAGTTTATTGGTCATATAAGACTCCTAGACATTTTCAGAAAAGTTACAGCTCCAAAATCATCAAACAGGAAGTTTATCAGTAAACAGGAAGTTTTTTTTATAATGGACACCAATGTCAGAGAATTCCGTACGGAACACGTAATTAAAATGAAATTAAAAGTATTCTAACAAATGAATAAGAATTTTTAACCTGATTTTTGTGACAAAAATGTCGGTTATTGATTTGGGGATGCTCGGAGGGCGGCCATTGTTACTGATGACAAAATAGAGGTCAAGTTCAATAATGATGATTTTGACTTTTACCGTTTAGTAGTTATGGTTCTTGAAAGATCGTAAAATGGTGTTTCCAGTCGTGTCCGTGCATTTACGCATGAACTGTTCTACCAAAGCTTCCCAAATTTTAATAAGTTGTTACTGATGACTAAATGGAGGTCAAGTTCAATAATGACGATTTTGACTTTTACCGTTCAGGAGTTATGGTTCTTGAAAGATTGAAAAATGGTGTTTCCAGTTGTGTCCGTGCATTTTCTCATGAACCATTCAACCAAAGATTTTCAAATTTTAATATGTTGTTACTTATGACAAAATAGAGGTCAAGTTCAATAATGACTATTTTGACTTTTACCGTTCAGGAGTTATGGTTCTTGAAAGATTGTAAAATGGTGTTTCCATTCACATCACCGTTGCATTTACTCATGAACCATTCAATCTAAGCTTTTCAAATTTTAATATGTTGATACTGATGACAAAATAGAGGTCAAATTTGATATTGACAATTTTCACTTTCACTAATCATCAGTAATGGTTCTTGTGATATTGCCAGGACACAAATAAATGTTAATAAATCCGGTTTGCTGTCGTTGTGACAGACTCTTGTATTAGATTGAGATAAATATTTTAATCCAAATTTAATAAATGGTTTGAGTATCAAGGACAAGATTAAATGTCCAAATTATTGTTCTGATTCAAACAATAAAATAATTACGAATCAGTCTAATAATTATAATAAATGTCATTAGTGCTGTGATAAATTGTTAAAATCTCATTGTTTTTATTTTTTGTTTGATGATTCAAGCTGTTTATCCTGATTATCACACCTCAATCAACAGGTCTAATTGATGTCAAAACAAATCAGTGACAGGTTGACCTTGTTCCTAATTAAATTAGTTCAGGTTAAAATTATGGGATTATCATGTTTTCAATAATAATTTCTGGAATGGTTTTAAACAGTAGTTGGTTTTAAACAGTTGTTTAAAAGCTGAAAAGTAACAAAATAAAAACGCATTTTTCCTAATAAATTTTTCATACAGTAAATCATCACTTTACAATATTAAGTCACATGACTGACCCACATGACTTTTTTTTTTCTTTTCAAAACGAGCGTAGATTATTAAATTTTCATACTCTTTTCTCCAACTTTCTATGATGAACACATACAAAAACAGTAAGTTTTGACAACAAGGAACACGGAGGCTAATTTAATCGACAGCAAAAGCTTTATTGTGTCTTTATTATACCCCCGCTTTAAAAAAGGGGGGTATACTGTTTTACCTCTGTCTGTCCATCAGTCTGTCCGTCAGTCCGTCCATCTGTCAGTCAGTCCATCCCATGAATATTTTTCGTCGCATTTTTCTCAGGAACTACAATACAAGGATTTCTGAAATTTGGTTTCAGGGTTTATCTAAGTCAGCTATACTGTGTGATGCGTTTTCAGATTGATCACTTGACAACTTCCTGTTTACCGAACACTTGTATGATTTTACACATGATAGCCAAGTTGAAAATTTTCGTCACACTTTTCTCAGGAACTACAATACAAGGATTTCTGAAATTTGGTTTCAGGATTCATATAAGTCAGCTATACTGTGTGATGCGTTTTCAGATTCATCACTCGACAACTTCCTGTTTACTGAACACTTGCATATTTTACACTATTTATTTTTTAGTCGCATTTTTCTCAGGAACTACAATACAAGGATTTCTGAAATTTGGTTTCAGGGTTTATCTAAGTCAACTATTCTGTGTGATGCGTTTTCAGATTGATCACTTGACAACTTCCTGTTTACCGAACACTTGTATGATTTTACACATGATAGCCAAGTTGAAAATTTTCGTCACACTTTTCTCAGGAACTACAATACAAGGATTTCTGAAATTTGGTTTCATGATTTATATAAGTCAGCTATACCGTGTGATGCGTTTTCAGATACATCACTCGACAACTTCCTGTTTACCGAACACTTGCATATTTTTACACTATTAATATTATCCACTTGCGGCGGGGGTATCATCAGTGAGCAGTAGCTCGCAGTTTCACTTGTATGAAGACTTGGCAAATTTCTGGATTGCAAAACAGATGGACAAATTTACACAATAAACGTAACAACTAAGATATAAAATGTATTTAATTTGAATAAAACATGACAAATCAAGATCAATATGATACATATTACAATTATAACATGTAAAACATAAAAACAATTGAGGTTTTAGCAAAAATATTCCTTACTCTTCACTTCACTTGGAAAATTCTTTGTCGGAGTTTGAACCTGAAAAAAAGACTAAGAAATTGTTTGTAGTCATGTATAACACGCACCCCTCTTACAAGAAACATGACCTAGGGTATAAATGTGCGCGTTATACATACCAAAAGACAGTAGTCAGCTATAAAAGGCTCTGAAATGACAATGTAAAACATTTCAAATTACATTGTAATTTAATGATGTTGATTTCAGGTGACTGTGTTGGTTTGAATTTATCATTTCAAAATAGCATGCTTTTTGAAAGACTGTTATAAATTGCTAGTATACGAATAAAGGAACTAAAAAAGCAGAAAAAAAATAAGGGTCAGTGTTCTTGTTTTGAGATATCATCCATTGAAAATTTGGCAGGAAACACTTCCCTGTAGAATTTTCATACATTAAACATTTGCTCCTAAAAAAATTATGAAAAAATAACAAGGATTTTCAAATATGGGCATTGACATTTTAAACTATACCTATTGGTCATGATTTCCAAAAATTATTTGTAACAGATTATACAGAAAAAGTGAACTGTACATCAAAGAAATTAAAAAAAAAAAAAATATTTTCACATTATTCTGAGAGATCTAAAACAAAAACAAATGCCTAATATATTAGTTATTTGTCAGCATGTACAAAATGTAGATGTAAATATAAAAAAGTATTCAAAATTAAAGACACGTTTGTACATGTACTTGGTTTTTTTTTTAAATATTATGTTTGTCTTTTCAGATCTGTCCAATATCTTTGAGTCCTTTCTGCCACAGTTGTTAACTTACCCTAACCCTACCGATCCACTTAATGGTGATGCTGCCTCAATGTATTTACATAAACCAGAAGAATACAAGAAGAAGGTTGCAGGTTTGTAGAAAATAGTTTTAACTAGGTACTGACAGATGCCTTTCCTTAACTTAATAAAAGATAAGTTATAAAAGACAAAGAAGGGTGCTTACTTTTTGGTGTGAGTTTGTATGAATATAAATCTGGTTTTTTTTATAGTCCTCTATGACTTCAAAGACTTTACGTTTGCACTCCGTCTGTCTAACTGTCCATCAATCAGTCTGGCAAATTAATGTTCCACACTTTTTGTTCATGCTTGAAGATATTGACTTGATATTTGGTTTATTGTTTCATTATGACAATTTATGGATCAAGTTCGAATTTTGTCCTGAACTTATAATTTTGACCAGAGCTATGGTCCTTAGACTTTGAAAATACACAAAAATAATCAGTTTTCCACACTTTTAATGTCATGCTTGAATATACTGATTTGAAAATTTGTATATAGTTGATCTTAACAAGTTACAGATCAAGTTGGAAATCTGTTCCAGTCTGATGATTTTGTGCAGAGTTATTGTCCTTGGACTAAGAAAATTCATTTTTCAACACTTTTTTTTCATCATGCTTGAAGATATTGACTTGATTAGTTATTTGGTTTACACCATGACAATTTAAACATTAAGCTAGAATTTTGTTCCAATATGATGATTTTTTTATTGGTAGGGGACTACATATTGTCATGCAATACTCACAGTATGCTAAAACAATGCTTACAGTTTTTACCAGAATAAGAGGAGATGTTGCTAAAGGTCCATACCCTAATTGTATCTCTGCACATCTTTAAATTTTAAAGAATATTAAAACGTCATGTGGCAGGTGTGTTCTACTATGATCTTAATGACTAGGATTAACAGTTTTCTTGCCAAAGCTTGTGGTTCTCTCTAGACACACTGGCTTTCTCTACAGATACATAATGACGGCCATGATAGAGCCAAACGGTCTGAAAGTGCAGCTAAACACCAACAATCAAAGCTTGTAGTTCTCTCTAGACACACTGGCTTCCTCTACAGATACAAAATGACTGCCATGATAGAACCAAACGGTCTGAAAGTACAGCTAAACACCAACAATCAAAGCTTGTAGTTCTCTCTAGACACACTGGCTTCCTCTACAGATACAAAATGACCGCCATGATAGAACCAAACGGCCTGAAGACGCAGCTAAACACCAACAATCAATCAATTATTCAATCTTACTTCTTTTTCCAATAAAAATTGACAGTTGTAAAATTGTATAAATCTGTTAATACTTTGAGTGATCAACTATTTTTTTAAAAAGCAACAATTGTCTATTTTCAGAATATGTGAAGAAATATGCAACAGAAGAGGCATTAAGAGAACATGAACACCAGTCATCATCTAGTGAAAGTTCTATGAGTGATTTCTCAGAAGATGAAGCTCAAGACATGGAACTGTAACCATAGCTTTGTCATAAGATTTCATCATCCCATATTGCATCAGTTCTAAATTTAACACCATGTGAAAATGCTGTTTATTGCTTGTACCCCTTGTTGCTTCATATAATATGTTGTTTGTTGTTGTTTTAGATGGTGACTTTATTGATAAATTGAAAGATTATTTTCAGGTGTTATAATGAAAATGTGTGTACAATGTTTTTTGACATCTTTTTGAAGCAGGCTTCTTCAAATTCAGATTTTATTGTACACTGACAAGGTTTTTTCCATTCCATTGCAACATTGTTATAGGGATTTTTTTCGGTTTTTGCTTTTCACTAAAGAATATATGATTTTTTGGGTGAACGCTTAACAATATATTTATTTCTCTTTTATAATAAATACCACCATTCTTCTTACTTGAGAAATAAAGCATTTTTTTAGATACTAGGGTATATTATTTTTTTAATTTTAACCTTTATAATTCATATAAATTTCTTTAAAGAAAAGCTCTTTTTAAACAATCCAAATTTCGGATAAATGCACACTATCACATATTTGTTTTGATGATGAAACTAACTAAGAAATTCCCTATTGTTTTAATCCATCAATTTAAGACACTCATACCAATTTTAATAATGAACAAGGGGATGTTATCTGGTGTTATTTTTAGAACATGTTAACCTGGGAAATTGTTATGCAGGCCTTCAGGAAGTGTTTTGAATGAAGTATGATTGTAAAACAAAATGTAAGATTCTGACTCCTTTTATTATTCGTATATTTCAGTTCATATCTAACAAAACAATATGAAAAATTGAGTTCTTTTAATTGCAATCTAGAAAACAGTTTCTACTTTTCTTCTTCATTCTGTTGAATGTTTTCTGTGAACTTAAAATTCTGAGCACAAGTTTGTGTCGGCTCACATCGAAAATAAACGGTCATTTTTTGTGTTTTTCGCATGCCTTCCTTGAAAAACTCACACATTTTTTTTTTTATTCAAACACTACCGGTATATGTTATGTGTGGCCTATGTACGCTTTGATGGATAGTATTAAATTTTTTCATTTGATAAAATTATATGCTGTGATAAATATTTTGAACTAGTGCTTTAAAATGTTCCCCAAAACTTAAAATAAGTTTAATATCTTTTTGTCTTTCAATTTTGCAAGGCTTTTACATGTTCCATTGCAAAATAAAGTTTGCAATTATTTCAATGAAACAATAGGGTGTTGATAATGATAAAAAGTAATATAGACGTTAATATTTTGTTGTTGATATAAACAGAAAGTTTACCTTAAACTGGAAGTTTTATAAGTTAATACTGTACCGTTACCTTTTAGTTTCAATGAAATGAATTTTTATGATATGTATTTTTTGTCCTAATTTTGATGCATAAAACAGCAAGAGAAACTATTGAATGAAATAAACATTTAATAGTGATGTATTAGATAGGGCTTATATTACTTATTTTATTTTGAACCAATACTTTAAGATTAAATTTTAGATAAAATTTGATATCATTTTAAAAACTCTGTCCTTATTTTTTTTAGTTAGTTATTAGAAAAGATTATTAATTGATAAAATTTTTATAATGCCTTAACATATCTCTTTCCCTAACAGATTAAATCACTCAAGTTTTGCAGAGTTAGGATTTTACAACACAAGTAAAGTTTGAGATTAAAGTTGAAGAAATGAAAACATTTGAATTGTGAATTTGGTTTGTTACAATATTGATTCCCAGGTTTCTTCTTCATTATATTAATTCACAGAAGACTGTTCTGACCAATTGTTAAAATTTTCAGTCTTTATTTGCTATTTATAGCTGTAGCAATTTTTTAAGTTAAAAAAGTTAGTGAAAAGGTTTTACTAAGTAAAAAGAATTGATTTTTTTTTACTTTTCCAGAACTTTATTCAAGGAGGTTTTAAGCCATACTCATTAAAGCAAAACTGTTATATTCAGAAAAATTAGTTTTGTCGACATAAGATTCTGAAAATAAGATAATGAAATTATGAAACAACCTTTATTTCTCTGAGAAACTAAAAATAATGTAACATCTGATTGGTGTTATAGATTAAAAAAGACTGTCATATTTTCTTCAGGAGTTTTCCTGTTCCTCGGTTAGGCAAAAGTATTGAACAGTATTGATAACATTTACAGTGAAAGCAGCATTATTCAAACTTAAAACAAAGATCTCTGAAAATTTTAGTAAAAAAGTTGGGACAGTCTTTGCACATTTTAAGCTGGTCATGGATGAATGGAGAGTAACTGTTATTTTGAAGTAAATGGTTTTTTTTATAGTAAAAAATAATAATAAATGACTTAATGTGAGCTATATTGGTTCAATTTACCATGAATTTAGAAATCATATTTATCATGTAGTTTTTTTTTCAATTTTTAGTTTTGATGTGTTATACAAGTATATTTGTATATTGTTTTTTTTAATAAACTGGGATAATTCTGTGGTTGTTTTGGATAGGTTAACAAAAAATGTATTTAGACTTAACAAGCTTTTTATTTTTGATTATAGTTGTTGACAAACCATGTTATGAAGCGTACGGTTTAGAGTGAGAAGTTATAAAAATAACAGTTAAACAGATTTTGAAAAAAAATTCTTAAAAAGACAGACTGCCCAAGTATGAACTTCATAGGTTTTATTATTATAAAAAAGGAAAATTAAAAAAAATTGGGTTTAATAAATTTATTTTCAGTAATATGATCAATTAAAAAAAAATTGTTACTATCTATTATAAAAGAGAAGTAAGTCTTCGAATTAACATATTTATTTCAAGTTTAAGGTTGTTTAGGCCAAATTATTTTGACTTAAAAGGTCTGTTTGATACAGTGTAACATACGTCTTTGCTGAAGTTAAATGTTGTTTTCATCAAAATTTTCAAAGGAGCACGATTAAAATAATTGTAGGTTATAGCCATAAGAATTTATCATCAGTTTATTTCAAATACCAATTGTTTTCCATTTCTAATTATTTTAGCAGATGCCTTTCATGCTATCATGTTAATTTTACAATATTTTTGCTGAATGAGGAAACATAATGGCCAATAGACTACTTTTTTCCATGCAATGTATCCCTTTAGACCATAGAATTTAAGACACTAATACCATGAAAAAATGTGATTTAAGGGGGAAAATGCTGTTTGAAAGCTTTTTTATTCTTAGTGAATTTTGAAGTGGTGTTCAATTATAAATGGTGTTATTATAATTCAACATATCAGTAGAGTATATTAAGTCATGTTGAAATCAAACATTTAGAATACTCCTATCTATTTCCATCGGTAGCAGTATGATTTGAAATTCTAAATACACAATAGAAAATAAATAAAGATTGCTTTATCATTGATAAATACCCCCACATTTCTTTTTATTTATTTACAATAAGTTGGTAGAATAAATTATCAAGATCCCAATTTTATTTTATCAAACCATTGTATTTCAGCAAAAATCAATTCATACTTATACACTTAACATCATTGAAATAAACAAAATTCTCGTCATAAGAAATTTCATAATTTTTCCTGTAGAATCTCTGCTTTTTTGTGCTGATATACCATTTGTTTGCTGTCACTGTGTAGAATTTTGTGTTATGTACATTTGTTCCTAGGAGAAAATACTTCTTAATTTAGGCTTTAGAATCTTAACGATTTAATACTTCATTAATTTGTTGTAAAATAATATTCCCTCCATGAAATTATATTAGTTGTGGCCATCTGGTTTAATTTCATTGCTTCTTTCATCAATATTAAGAAAAGCAATATATGAGAGCCTTTTTCAAAATAATTTTCTAAATTTCTTTTAATTCCATTTTATAATTAATTGGCAAATTTTTCAAAATATTAAAGTACCGCTCTCTGATAAATTTTGCAAGTGTGAACTATCAGAACTGGTTTCTGTTTTACCAGAAAACCAGTGGAAACAGGAAACCAGTAGAGAACTTGTACAATAAGGATTGTTTCACCTCCAAAATTGATAATTGTAGTGAAAGTTTATAGACATGTACAACAATAGTTAATACTGTATAAAGCAATAACACTTTTTTGTGTGTTTTTATGATAGAAGTATGAATATATGCTTCCTGTTGTATTTGATTCTTAAAAAATACCTCCTACTGGTTTTGCCATGTTGAATGTTTTGTATCAAATTGGTGAGAATTCCTAATTTTTTGTTAAGTCTTGTTTTTAATGTCATGTTGCCTATTGTTAAGATTTTGTTACAATGATACATTTGGTGAGAGTAACCAATAGTGATTAGGTCATGTTGTTGCTATTATTGATAATTATGTGATTCTTGCTGGACCATTTTCTGATTTCAATACAAAAGTACAAACTAACATTGATTTATTAACAATCATGGATTCGCATACTTTCAATTCCAAATTAATGCACACTGATCGAGAAATCACCAGAAACTTGTTATTTTTCTGAATTTTTTGACATGAATGAATGTAAATAAAACTTAAGATTGTTTAGGAAAATATAAAAAGGGGACTTATCTTAACGAAATATTTGATGAACCTAGATTACCTTAGCAATTGTGCACACTTTAAGAATTGTTAATTTTTTGACATTTCACACACAAAAAAATATGGTTTCTAGCTGGTTGAAGGTTGTTTCATCAGCAAATTTACCACATTTTATTTTCATATAAAACAGGACCTAAATTGATTGGCTAGCTACATGAATTATTGAATATAAGAGCCTTTTAAATTATTGAATTGATATCAGATTATGGATCCAGCAATATTTTATTTAAGATTTGTATATATATCTAATATAAACATTTCCATCAGATTATACAGGTGTCTGTGAAATATAGAAATGTAGAGTGATTGGTTTTAGTCTTATATCTTTATCGATATTATGTATATTTATTCTATGGAAGAAAAATATGAAAAAGAAATAAAAAGATGAAAATCTGTTTCTTGTCATTTTTGTCTTGCCTCGGAAGAGCCAAAAAGTGAGATATAGGTATGTTGTTTCTGGCATATGTGGATGCCTCAACAATGTATTTTGTTGTGATTAGGTCTTGTTTATGGTGAAGCACTAGTGGCAGGTCAATGATGTATGGTATACAATTACATAAGCATTGGAACATCTCATTATCATGAAATTCATTATGTTTATTGACTGAGTTTTCATGTATTAGTTTGAGACTAGGTCAGTTTAAAGGCAACTGTTAGTAATAAGTCAATGATAATTGGTATGCAGTTGTAAAAGCATTAGCACATCTAATAACATTAACGGTACCAATTTTTCTGCACCAGATGTGCATTTCGACAAAACATGTCTCTTCAGTGATAATTTCATTGGTGAAAATTTGTCCTTACCCCTGAGTCATTATCTACTGATTTTTGTCTTGCTTGACAGAGTCAAAAAGCGAGACATAGGTTTGCTGTTTCAGTGGCAACAACAGTGTATTAGTTTGTGATTAGATCTATTTTATGGTAAACCACTTGTAGTAATTCAAAGATATTTGATATTAGTATTGGCACACCTCATTACCATAGAGTTTATTTGACCCCGCCCCTCAGTCATGGTCCATTGACTTTGAGATTTTGCTAAGTTTACATGCATTAGTTTAGGTTTGTTGTAAGGGAACTACATATGATAAGTCAATAGTATTTGGTATACAGTTGTATAAGCATTGGCACATCTCATTTTCATTGAGATAGTTTAGCCATGTACTTTTAGTGATGGTTCATTGACTTTGAATAATTGCAAAACTTACCTGTTAAAGTGTTGCTATTTTAATTGCAACATGTGCATTATCGAAATTACAAAAAAGCGAGACATATCTCTGTAATAACAGCATTAAACTTTTGCTTAGTTTACATGTTTTCGATATCACAAACTAGTCAAAACATTCACTAAATTTTATCATCGGTATAAAGACATCATTCGTAAATATAGCTCAACATGCAGACTTTTTATACGTTCAGGTATTTCACATCCAATTTTTTATGGAAATATTCTTTATAAAGCACAAAGGTGTCAGTATTCACCTCATAAACTTACAAAACCTTTGAATAGACTTATTAAGAAGGGATATAATTACGATACTGTTGTCAAGTCATTAAAGATTGCATATTTTGGCGTTAATATTGAGTCACTGATAAGGTCTTTGCGTCGGAACTAAACACATTTATTCTAAAAACAGTTGTTGGCATGACACGGGTTATGTTCTTCTCATATATGTTATGATGGTATGATACTAAACCCCTTACGGGAAGGATTGTGTCTGATGTTCATATGATGAAATCATAATCTTTCAGTCAGTTTAATTGAAGTCTGGAGCTGGCATGTCAGTTAACTGCTAGTAGTCTGTTGTTATTTATGTATTATTGTCATTTTGTTTATTTTCTTTGGTTACATCTTCTGACATCAGACTCGGACTTCTCTTGAACTGAATTTTAATGTGCGTATTGTTATGCTTTTACTTTTCTACACTGGTTAGAGGTATAGGGGGAGGGTTGAGATCTCACAAACATGTTTAACCCCGCCGCATTTTTGCGCCTGTCCCAAGTCAGGAGCCTCTGGCCTTTGTTAGTCTTGTATTATTTAAATTTTAGTTTCTTGTGTACAATTTGGAAATTAGTATGGCGTTCATTATCACTGAACTAGTATATATTTGTTTAGGGGCCAGCTAAGGACGCCTCCGGGTGCGGGAATTTCTCGCTACATTCAAGACCTGTTGGTGACCTTCTGCTGTTGTGTTTTTTTATTTTGGTCGGGTTGTTGTCTCTTTGACACATTCCCCATTTCCATTCTCAATTTTATTGGGATTAGGACAGTTGTTTAAGATGAACCACTCATGTTGAGTCAGTGATATTTGGTAGGCAAATGTATTGGTATTTGCAAGTTTTATATCAGTTTAAGTAAGTATAAATTTTTTGGGGGACAAATTCATTCACCATATCAATATAAAGAAAACATAGTAATTTGTTTAGCTCATTTGAAGGTAATCTTTATTCAGAATATAAATGTTTCAAAACTTAAAACTTCTGTGGTAACAAAATGTCAAATCATGATGTTTATGCTGTTTTTGACTTGGGACATGCACCCACAGGATGTGGTACAACACATTACGCTATGTTAACGTTGTAAACAAAACGCTTTACTCTGTGACTTATATTGAAACGCATTAGCCATCACGACGATTAAACGTATACAGAAAACACAACGCATTTGTTTAGATTCTTCAAAAAGGGGTTAAACTATTTTGTTGACGCTAAACCCTCCCCAAAATTGGACAGTGGTGTAACAGTACAACATAAGAACAAATTATTACAATCAGTTGAGAAAGGCTTAACTCATCAGATGCATACAAATAGAAATACATCTAACACAAACATAGGGAGTACATGGATAGTTACTTTCATCCACACAACAGAAAGAAACAGATCTGAGAGTACTCGTAGTGGTATCTATGATGAGATTATTTACTGACAGATAGAATTGCAAAGTCAACTTTAAAATCTGAAATAATATTGTGTTGCCCATCGGGCGGATTTGGGCTCCGTTTTACATTATTAGAATAGTAATATAGTTACTCCAGAAAGTCATAAAACACTTTCAATAACTGTAAAATCTGAGAATAAACCCTTTGAAAGTACAACACCGTGGGTCGGAAAATATATTACATTCGATATATGTTTGTTTGTCATTCCTATAACACTAAAGACAAAACTGAAGTTTGAAGAATTTGAATGAGATTGAAAATGATCGAATCTTTGAAATATAAATTCATTTCAAGATAAAAATGTCAATTTATTTCAAATTTAACTTATATAAATTCCGTTCGTATGTTTTGAAATGTTCAAATCAATCAGAAACGGGCAGCACCGAAGACACATTGGTTGTCGGAATGGGCATCTGGTAAAATCAAATGTTATAATCTTTAATGTTATAATTCAAATACTTTTGCCAAATAAACTGAAATACGAAATTGTAAGAGATTTATATTAAAAAGACTACAAGAAAAAAAAAATTGAAAGGAGAAACATGGAACTGTTTCAACAAAACAAGAAATAGTTGTCTATTACATACCAATCTACCTTAATGTTTTAAAGCTTCTGAAGTTAATGCTAAAATCAAAATATTTCTTTTCGAAGTTAAACACATCATAGTCATTAGCATACATTTCAAAAATTATATCTTGAACTTTTGTATCCTTGTAATATTGATACAATTTATCTTTAGCGTTCGTCGCATGAAGCCTAGCTCTCTTTTTAATCTTTTCTGAATTCATCCAATCATTAACAGTTTCATTCCATGCTCCAATTTTTGTAAGAAGCTGTTCGGTAAAGTTAAAAATGTCAGACATTTTTCCAATCATCATATTCTTATATAGAAACCTCGGTACTTTAACCTGAGGCTCCCAGTGGGAACCTTTAAATTGTTTTATCAGCTTTAAAAAATCCAAAAATGACTTCGGCATGCGTTTAAAGTAATACTCCATAAAATACTTATCAAATCCTTTATCTAAGTAACATGACAATATTCGCTCTCTTGGCTCTCTCACAAACACTGCTTTTGTCCAAGAATTATCAAACATCATCTCTGTTACTTCTTTGTCATTAAATTGTATGAGATACGATAGATGATGACTAATGTGAACATTTTCAATTTTCAATCCTTGTATAAAATGAAACAGACTTTTCCAGTATGTGCAGCCAGACTTTTCATTCCAAAAGAATATCAGCTTGTATTTTTGTATGACAATAGGTGTATTTTCAAATACATGTTTTATCTGTTCAATTTCCTTATCAGTTAACCGTGGAACATGTCTATTCTGTTGTAAAATATTATCTCTTTTCATATTTTGGTCTAAAAAATGTTCACGATTTAGTTGTACAACATTTACATCACTTTTTTTTAACGTAATATTTTCCCTTGATTTGTTTGATACACTGACAATACGAAATGCATCATTCATGCTTCTAGTTATTCTTTCTCTTGTAGATGTTTTATCATTTTGTTTCCAAACTTGGTCAAAGTTATCCAAATCTCCGAAAACTACTAGTATCCAAAATATTATAGCGCATAATGCAGTAAATCTGCATATTCGTTTTATATGCCACTTCATTATATGATAATAGTTATCAAAGGTACTAGGATTATAATTACTTACGCTAGACGCGCGTTTCGTCTACATACATGTAAGACTCATCAGTGACGCTCAAATCAAAATATTTATAAACCCAAACAATATCATACTTAATTATGGCAATATAAATAAAAACAGCTTGCTACATTATAAATTGTTTTCAAAATGATCTTTACAAATTCTTGAATACTCATCAAACATAGAATTTTGTTTGATAATATACAAACATTATTGGCAAGCTGTTACTTTCAATTTCATATTTTATATAAATCCACAAATACATCTCTTTCATTTATAGATAATTGTGGAAAAGTTGAGAAGATTGTTGTAAAGTCAACAGTTGAATATTCTTTTTATTATCTTTTTTTTTTAACTCACATTGCCTCAATTTGGTTGTGAGCCTTACGAGCATTACTGAAGAGACATGTTTTGTCGAAATGCGCATCTGGTGCAACAAAATTGGTACCGTTGATTTTATTAGTCATCACTTGGTGTTCGTCGTAAACTTTTTATTTTAATATCTGGCATTAAGATTTTGTTTTATACTCTTTTCCGTCCAGAAACATGACTACTATGACTATTCATTTAACATAGGTGTTAAAAGAGCAATTTTTTGGTTTATATCTAAAAATAAAATAACAATAAAGCATAAGAGCACAGCTGAAATCGATAAATATATCAACAGACAGGTCAGGATTTATCTGCCTTGAAATTTCCAGGCAAATGGACAATCTGATTCGGAGTTGTTGCCCCTATAGTTTTTGTTCTGTATTGAAAGACCTATAAATCAAGTGTTAACATGACCTGAATTGTCAATTTACCCCTTATAAGGAGTATTGCTGTTGAAAGACTATTTGGATTTTTTATAGTCTTTTTCAGAAACTACGATAGATTGAGAAACACTTTGTATAGCAAAAACAGCCAGCAAAGAAAGACCTTCAAATAAGTCAACATGAATAATATCGCTAATTGATCTCTTATAGGTTGCACTTCTGTAAATATAGACAAAGCCATTTACCATAGGAACTCCCTTCACTAAAACTGTGCCAGTTTGGCCGTTATGGAATAACCGTTTCACAAATGATATCGGATATATTCCTTATGTCGTAACTACAATCCCCTTCCCTTTCGTGAATGTGACCTACCGAATTAGACTATTTACCGGATTTGTTATATCATAATCAACACAAAGGGTGCTACATGTGGAGCAGTGTCTTCTTACCCTTCCGGAGCACCTGAGGTCACCCCTAGTTTTTTGGTGGGGTTCGTGTTGTTTATTCTTTAGTTTTCTATGTTGTGTCATGTGTACTATTATTTGTCTGTTTGTCCTTTTCATTTTTTAGCCATGGCGTTGTCAGTTTATTTTCGATTTGTGAGTTTGACTGTCCCTCTGGTATCTTTTGTCCCTCTTTTACTGTGAAATTTCGTAAAACAAATGAAAAGTTGATATGCACTACTAGACTATTCTATTCAAAGATCAATACATAGGGCTATTCGGCATATTTTTTTTTATCATTTCTATTCTCAGAAATTCTAAGAGTTTAAACTTATACTGAAATAATGTACTACCTCCTCCACTGAATTCGAATTTTGCTCCTACCATGTGTATTTATACTGGTAACCTCCCAAGTTATGTTTCTATGAGATGAAACAAAAAAGATCATATCTTATAACCAGTACGTAAACAAAAGAAATACCTATGAATATCATATATTTCCCCAAAAAAGGCGTTGTTTGTGAAACAGCCGTATTTACAAAGTGCCACCTTATAGAAGTTGTTGCCCTTGAAAGACAATTTTAATTACTTTTTCAGGAACTAAGATAGATAGAGGGAAACCTATCTAAAACTTAAATTTGACACAAACTATGATCGATGGAGAAAAACTGAAATGGCATTGTTCAAACACGCATTTCTATGTATAGCAGTTGTAATCGATGAAAGATCTACTTGGTCATTTCGGGACCTTTTATAGGTGACTATGCGGTATATGCTTTGTTAACTGTTGAAGGCTGTACGGTGATTTAAAGTTGTTAATTTTGTATACAGTTGTTTCATTGGCAATTATACCTTATATTCTTATATTTATAAAAAGACAAAATGGTATATCTATATATTTAACCCTTATATGGTTATCGCTTTTGAAATAAAATTGAGAAAGGAAATGGGGAATGTGTCAAAGCGACAACAACCCGACCATAGAGCAGACAACAGCCGAGGTCTACCAATGGGTCTTCAATGTCGCGAAAAACTCCCGCACCCGTAGGCGTCCTTCAGCTGGCCCATTAAAAATATGTATACTAGTACAGGGATGATGGACGTCATACTAAACTCTGAATTATACACAAGAAACTAAAATTAAAAATCATACAAGACTAACAACGGCCAGAGGCTCCTGACTTGGGACAGGCTTTTTCACAAATGAAGAAAACTGGGGAAACTATACAAAAAACAGACAAACAGAAATAAAAAAAAATAAAAAATTTAGATTTTAAAGTAACATATGCGCCAGCTGTCTCCCATCCGTTATAAAATTGCACTAGTCGTTTACAACATTCGCCCACAAGACAAGACAAATCTGTGTCTGCACCTGTTATTTTTTTCCACAAAAAAAGGTTTTCAACAACAAAAATGGTGAGCAATACAAACAGGTTCAAACCACCATTTTTACTAAAAATGTTCTATACCAAGTCAGGAATATGACATTTGTTGTCTATAATCCGTTTCTATGGATGTTGGCGTTGGCTTTTGATAAAGTTAAGTGTTTCTGTTGTTCAGTTGTTTTAACTCTTATAATTGATGTGCTCCCTCGGTTTAAATTGATGTGTTTCCCTCGGTTTTAGTTGGTATGTTTCCCTCGGTTTTAATGTGTTGCCCGTATTTGTTTTTGCTTAATGGAACAACTGTATATGTTACTGTTGCCTTTATTTGAGATTAAATAGTAATATACTAAATACTTCAGGAAGTCATAAAACATTCACAGAAAACTCTAAAGATAAACACGTGGAAAGTACCCCAACTGGAATGGTTCTGAAAATTTACGTTTGGTATATAATTTTTTAATGCATATAACTTCCAAAACAAAACTTAAATTTCGAGATATAAATTGATCAAATGTTTAAAATATGAATTTGATGCAAGATAAAAGTATCAATTTATGAATTCCGTTTAGATTGGTTTTTTTTGGGGGTGTTCCGTAAAAGGTTTTGAATGTTCAAATCAATCAAATGAAAATGTCGAAATGGGCATTTGGTGCAGTAAAATTTTGAAATCGTTATTGTATTTATTCATATATTTGGGCAGAAATAAATGAAAGAAGAAAATGTCTGATAATCCGTTTTCACTTTGAAAATGGACAATTAGATTTGAAAAAGACAATTGGAAATTAAATTTTGACATTGGAAACCTGAAACTTTTTCTCAACATTAATCTAAGATAGTGTTTTTAACCTTTCTGATTTGTTGTCAAAGTCAAAATATTTTTTTTCAAAATTAAATACATCATAATCATCAGCATGCATTTCAAAAATTAAATCTTGTATTTTGGTACCATTGTAATATTGATACAATTTATCTTTAGCGTTTGTCGCATGATACCTTGCTCTCTTTTTAATCTTTTCTGATTTCATCCAAACGTTAACAGTTTCATTCCATGCTCCAATTTTTGTAAGAAGCTGTTCAGTAAATGTAAAAATGTCAGACATTTTGCCAACTATCATATTCTTATATAAAAACTTCGGTACTTTTACCTGAGGCTCCCAGTGGGAACCTTTACATAGATTTATAAGCTTTAAAAAATCCAAAAATGACTTCGGGGTACTTTTACAAGAATGCATCATAAAAGCCGTGTTTAATCCTTTATCTAAGTAACATGACAATATTCGCTCTCTTGGCTCTCTCACAAACACTGCTTTTGTCCAGGCGTCATCAAACATCATCTTTGTTACTTCCTTGTCATTGAATTGTACAAGATAAGAAAGTAGATGACTATAATGCACATTTGTACTGTTCAATCCATGTATATAATAAAAGAGGCTTTTCCAGTATGTGCAACCAGACTTTTCATTCCAAAAGAATATTAACTTGTATTTTTTTAATACAATAGGCGAATTTTCAAATGCATGTTTTATGTGATCCATTTCTTTATCGGTTAACCGTGGTATGATATTCTCTTTTGTCGTATTCTTCTTTAAATGTTGTTCGTGATTTAGTTGTACAATATTTGAATCCCTTTTGTTAGAAATTAAATTTTCCGTGGTTTTGTTTGATACACTGACAATACGAAATGCATCATTCGTGCTTCTAGTCATTCTTTCTCTTGTAGATGTTTTATCACTTTGTATCAAAATTGGGTTAAAGTTCTCCATATCTCTGATCATTTTGAATACTTGTAGAAAAAATATTATAGCACAGAATGCAATCAATCTGCGTATGTGTTTCATATACCGCTTCATTATAGCATAATATCATAATAAAGTTTGGCGATATTAATAAAAACAGCTTGCTATATTATATTCTAATTTTTTTAAGTGATCTTTACTTCTTTTTGAATACTCACCAAAAATAGAATTTCGTTTGAATAATTATCAGAGATTATTAGCAAGCTGTTGCTTTCAATTTCATATTTAATGTAAATCCATAAATAAGTATATATATTTATGTAGCTTTTCGTTACGTCATATATAAAGGCAACAGTAGTATACCGCTGTTCGAAACTCGATTTAGAAAAAAAACAAATCCGGTTTAACATTTTTTAATCTACTATGTTTCATGCTGTTAGGCTATAATCGTGGAACAGTTGACAGAATTGTTGTAACGACATACTAATTTCTATTCGTTTTTATTATTATTTTTTTTTTGCTCACATTGCTTCAAATTGGTTGTGAGCCTTCGCCAACACTTATTGTGCGTCGTTGTCCGTCGTAATCCTTTTTTAAATATATAGAATAAGTTTTTTGGTTTAGATTCTTATCCGTCCAGAAACATGACTAACATGGTTAAACATATGACATAGGTGTTTTTGTTTATATATATAAATCAGTAAGAAACAGATAATGATTTCAACACGCAGGTCAAGATCTATGTGATGAAATTTAAAGGCAAACTGGACAACCTGATTTAGATTTGTTGCCACTGAAATATTTTCTATTGATACAATGTCTCGGTTTAGGGTTACTATCTTGGAACTCTTTTACAGACATATAGATTTTTTAACGTTTTTTTTAAGTAAGACATTAAAAAATGTTGTTTTTTTGCATCAACTATGATAGAGAGGGAAAATATTCAATCAATAAAGTATAAATAAAAGCCGGACCTACTATCAAGTCAATATGAATAATATCGTCAATTGGTCTCTTATCCATATAGGAGTTATTGCCCTTGAAATACAATTTTGAGGTTTCTTTAAGTTTTAAGAATAGTGATAGATGGAGAGAAACTTAACATGGCAAGAATGTTCAGCAAAGTAAAACCTGAAAATAAGTCAGAAGGTCTTCAATTATCATTTCCCCACTTTTTGGAGTTATTGCCCCATAAAGATTTTTTTTACCACATGTGTATTTTTTTTACCACAAGCATTATTTGTCTCTCTTCAGAAACTATAAAAGATAGAGAGAAAGAGCAAAAATAATCAGCAAAGTAAGAAATGTCAACATTACCTAAATTGACAGATAATCCCCTTAAATGAGTTTTATGCATTTCTTTAGTGGATTTTGGACCGAAACCCTCACATAGACCTAAGATTTTTTAATTGACATAGTAATTCCGGCTACGCTTATTTTTTTTTTTAGAAAAAAATGTTGGAATTAAAACTTGGTAGGAATGTAAGTTTAAACCCCAACCATGGAAATCTGACCTACCTCCTACATCGAACACAGATTTTCAAATATTCATTGCTAATCCCTCTATTTAATATAGTAATATTGAAATTTATATCTACATGGAAGGACTACAACAGTCAGAAAATAATTTTAACATTTTACTCAGATACAGCTAATCGAAGCCCTTTTGTAGATTGCAGATTTTCAAATTGCCTTAGCTATATATTATAAATTCTATATATAACTTTTGGACTAGTTTAAATCTCGGTCAATTTCTGAATTTTTCTTACATACTTTTGATTTTTTAACCCTGTATGCTAGCATTGCCTATGTAAATTTTAAAATTGTTTGTATGCACAATGAACGACAAATCTATGTGACGTATACAATTTTCTGACGTCAGACACTCAAATCAATGAATGTGTTCGTAGATAGTAGATGTTTTTGTGTTCTGTTAAATTGTTCCTTTTAAAATTGTTATACGATGATGACTGATGTACCCATATTTTGACTATTTTATTTATTGTGTCTGTTTATTTAACACATCAATGTAAATATAACGGAATTTGATGAGACTGTCATTAAAGTGAGAGTGTTAGCGCTTGACTCAGCCCCTGTGAAGATCCTCGAAAATGGATCAGAATCTATTTGGATCAAAATAGTATTGCAAGGAAAACGGCATTACATAGGAAGCTGGTATAGACCACCTAATGCCCCTTTGGATCAAATTTAACTTCTTGAAGGACCAAATGGATAAAATCAAGAAACTAGGAAAAGCAAACAAACAACCATGTATTCACATCTTGGGCGATTTTAACTACCGTAAAATAAATTGGCAGACAAAGCTAAATAAAGATACCAACACATGCCTTAATCATTATGGTAGCGACGGCCAAGCATTGATAGACATACTTAATGAAGCTAGTGCTGAACAACTCATCCTATTTCCAACCAGGGAAAGTAATACACTAGACCTTTTAATAACAACATTACCAGGGCAGTTCACAGATATCCACTCACCTGATCGGTTGAGCGACCACGACATTGTCATGTGTACTCTTCGATGCACACTACCAAGAAAAATAAGACCAGAAAGGACCTCTTACCAATATTCAAAAGGAAACTACAATCAGATGAGAGATGACTCAAGGGACTTTACCAGTGACAAATACTTCAACGGCCATCAAAACAACAGAAATGTGGAAGAAAACTGGAATATGATAAAAGAATTCATACTAGGAACCACCAAAGAAAATGTACCAACTAAAATATTAAAAGGAAAACAGTCAATACCATGGATAAATAATAACATCAAGACCATGATAAAACGAAAGAACAGAACACATGCCAACTATAAAAGAAACAACAGCATGAGAATAAAACGAAAAAGGCAAGAATTAAGACGCAATATTAACAAAAAAATTGAATTAGCCCACAATAACTATGTCAACAACTTAATAGGCGATATAAAACAAGACTCTAAACCCTTTTGGAAATATATCAACAACCAGAAAGCAGACAAACAGGGAATACCACCACTTAAGACTCATGATAATAAGACAGCCGATACAGACCAACAAAAAGCTGAGGCATTGAACACCCAGTTTACAAGTGTATATACAGAGACAGAATATGAATCTATTCCATACCAAACTCCTGTAGACAAAATGATAGACATCATAGTAACAACCAAGGGAGTAGAGAAGATATTCAAAAGTATTAATGCATCAAAAGCAATGGGCCCTGATGGTATACATCCTAGAGTACTAAAAGAACTGGTACCTAACATATCAGAGGTAATGGCTCACTTTTTCCAGCAATCCATCAACAGAGGAACCATCCCATACGAATGGAAAAGTGCTAGTATATGTCCACTATTCAAAAAGAACGACAGAACCATCCCAAGCAATTACAGACCAGTTTCCCTAACATGTATCACTTGTAAGTTACTAGAACACATCATCTGCTCAAACCTAATGCAGCACTTTGAAAAACACAACATCCTAAATAGCCGACAACATGCATTTAGAAGAAGACACAGTTGTGAAACACAACTTATCAATGTTATACATGACTGGGCAACTGCTATTGATAAGAGGAAACAAACAGATATATTTATTTTGGATTTTGAAAAAGCATTTGACACCGTACCGCACGAGCTCTTTAAAAGTAAACTTCACAAGTATGGCGTGCCCAAAAACATCTTGAATTGGATTGACGCTTTTCTATCTACAAGATCTCAGTGTGTGATAGTAAATGGAGTTAAATCCGAAACATCACCAGTGCTATCAGGAGTACCTCAAGGAACGGTTCTTGGTCCAATCCTATTTCTGGTCCATATCAACGACATAGCAGATAACGTAACATCAGAAATTAGACTGTTCGCAGACGACTGTGTATGCTACAGAAAAATTAATACAGAAGATGACTGTCTTGAACTACAGAAGGATATCGATACCCTAGGTAACTGGGCGACAGATTGGGGAATGAGATTTCAACCAGTTAAATGTAACATGATGACATTGAGTCGCAAGAAGAAAACATCATTTAAATACACATTGAAAAATACGGAACTCCAATTTTTAACATCAATAAAATATCTAGGAGTTAACATCACAAATGATCTACACTGGGGTAAGCACATAGAGGAGATATGCATTAAATCTTACAGGACACTAGGTTTACTAAAAAGAAATCTATCCGCATGTCCACATGAAGTTAAACTCCAGGCTTATAAAGGACTGATACGACCTGTCCTAGAATATGCAAGCACTGCCTGGGACCCACATCAACTATATCTCCAAGACCAACTGGAAAATGTACAGAAAAGAGCGGCTAGGTTTATAACATCAAACTACACTGATTACGAACCAGGAAGTATGACAGCGATTTTAGATCAGCTACAATTACCCTCACTAAAAGACCGACGTACACAAAACATTTATTCTTTTCTGCAAGAATATACACGGTCAAGCAAACTTACCATCTGACCAACTGAAAAAAACATCCCGTACAACCAAGAACATGCACAGTCAACATTTCCTCCGTCTTCAAAAAACAAAAACAGATACGTTAAAATACAATTTTATTCCAAATACCATTAAAGACTGGAACCTACTACCACCGGATATCTTCACCAAAATTCAGACAGCAGAAGAACCAGCTAAAACCTTTAGTGAAATTGTAAGGGGGGCCCAACTTAAGTAAAATACTTGACGCACGCGCGGTGTAATAATATCCTTGGATGTATCACCGTAAACCTATCAAAATCAGCGCTATAAAACAAGGTTTAATCCACCATTTTCTACATTTGAAAATGCCTGTACCAAGTCAGGAATATGACAGTTCTTGTCCATTCGTTTTTGATGCGTTTTGTTATTTGATTTTACAATGCGATTATGGAGTTTCCGAATTGATTTTCCTCCAAGTTCAGTATTTTTGTGGTTTTACTTTTTTGTACTTCATATCTATACTACTAAAGGAATAGATCTTTCGCATTGAGTCACAACTCCTATCAAACCGTACAAATTCAGAAATATTTGTGATATGTCATATCAATGTACTTTTTTGTACTTCCTAAAATTTAAAGGAAATACACAGGGTTCGATTTTCCAGGGGGGCAATTTCTTAATTACACCCGGTCTTGTCAAACATTGTCTTCAGAAAATGTCGTCCTAAACATGCATGAAATATTTGTTGCTGGACGTTAAGCAAACAAAAATCAATCAATCAATCTTCAGAAAATGCCTGTACCAAGACAGGAAGGAATATGACAGCTATTTCTCCATTACCTCAGTTGTTTGATATAGTCAAACATTGGATTTTGTTAGATATAATCGACTTCCTGTTTTTGAATTTACCATGGAGTTCGGTAATTTTGTTAAAAATTTTCATTGATAGACAGTGGTGTACCAGTATAATCTTGTTTTGAAGGGGGCATTAAAATATTATTTTGCCCTTCTCTCTATCTAATTGAATCAATCTACATAAAATTTCACATCAATTGATGGGCAATGTGCAAACCTTAGTTACAAGGATAATGGTTCTGAAGAGGTTGATCTATGAAATAACTACAAACTTTTCCATTATTTTCAAGCTTAATTATTTCACTTAAGAATATAAAGAACATGTTACTATTTCTGATATAGATATTTGATCATCAAATATACAAAGGTAATGGTACTTAAGAAGCTGGCGGATTGATTGTACATAAAAAACATGTCTTGTTCGGATGATATGATTATTTTTTCTGTTAATTGTAATTAAACCACTTCTGCTTGCCATTTAAAAATTCAACTTTAGTCTACAAAGCAAATAACAAGACACATATGTCTAATGTAGTAAATTCTATTGGTGTTCTGTTTCGTGATTAAAAACAATAACACTTTTGATTTTTGTATATTTATTACATTTCAATGTATTAGAGAGGCAAGATTTAATTCCTGAGCATATACAAACAATACGAAATATACATAACAAAAGAAAGACATTATATCAGTAAAAAAGAATTTGAAAGACTGGTAGATTTTGAAGGATGAGATAAAATAACATGATTTAAAAAACAATATATTATTTATAGAATGAAATTATATTTTAAACTTACAAACAGAAAGGATTTTAACAGAAGACAGGTAAGAAAATCAATGAAGAGGAAAAACTAAAGCTTGGACCTTTCATATAACTCTTTTTTAAAATAAGATAAAAAAAACACCAAATGACTGGTGATTATTTGTACACCTCAAATAAGTCCTGGTATTTAAATTTTTACATCTATTTTGACAATAGTTAAAACACTGAATGCAATAAAAAATGAACATGCAAACAGCAATAAGTTTAAGATGTAAAAGATGACATAGTGCCATTCTGTAATTTCAATAAAAACAAAAATCACACCATCATAAATTCAATAAGTATTAAAATATGGAGCATTTACAACAGCTTGAAATACGTGGATTTGTGCTAGAAAAAATATTAAATAAATCTAGAAAAAATAAAACATCATCAAATTGGACTTGTGATAAAAGCAACTTCTTGGCAAAAAACATATTCAATGAAACCTTTCTCACAATCTTACAATCTTTAGAAAGACAACACATTAAATATATAAAAAATCAAAATGCTTATGAGACTCCATTTTGCAATTTTGTAATTTTTTTAAATATTACATCAAATTGTATTTTGCTTGGCAAATATAAAATTTGAGCTATATTTTTATTCCTTTGTTTATGACTGTACATTTAAAGTTAGAAATTGTTTTGTAACAAATTCATACACAACGGTTTACTTTTTCCAATTGTTATTTGGATGGAGAGTTGTCTCATTGGCACTCACGCCACATCTTCCTATATCTATATACAATGCATTTTTTTATATAATTTCTAATAAAAAAATCATATACATATCATTGTTACTAAAGTATTAAAGTATAACATTTATTCATCAATATATTGCATGACTTTACCTGGATAGGATCAAATATTTTTTTTTTTAGTTTTGTTTAAACAATCAAAGTTAGTGATTAACTGTGGAGGATATAGATATCAAGACAGTGCCATAGAGTTTTTCTTGCATTTCAAGTAAGTTTTACCCAAAAATGAAATCAAAACTACCTAATGATTTCCATCAAGGAAGTAATACATTCAGCATACCAATAAGAAATCTTTTCTTTACTTTGAATGTCTTCTTTTGCTTTAAAAATCAAAACGGAAATGAGATTGTTTCCATTGTCGTCATGCACTTTTGAAACAGATAAACCAGAAAAGCCTCAGTCAATATCTTGTCATCATGGACTTTTCAAACAAATCACCCAGAAAAGCCTCAGACAATAACTGCTAGCTACCATAGTATGCAAAAAGAGAAATGTCATTTTGGAGAAAAAAATTATTCTGATTGTCAACTTTTATTCGAGTACATAAATGTTCAATATTTTTGTTTGTACCCATTTAAACATTTATTGCCTTCTAATGACTCTAAACATAAATTTAAAAACCATTTGACAAAAAAATATAAAAATACAAAATACAAAGTACCTAAAATTAAATACTTTATTCTCAATAAATATATTTATTAAAGGTATTGGTCACATGATGTAGTAAAGGTCAAGTGATTGTTTACTATAAACATGTGTGTGTGTTTATATCAAGCACATGGTGTGTGTTTATGTTCAATTTGATTGGATGGCATATACCCTCTATACAAGTTTTACGGGTATATGCACTCATGATTTTTGTGAAAAGCATGATTAAGTATTACTTAAGGGGTAAGTTTGAGAAATTAAAGTTATTCAAAGTTTGCCTATAGTTAAATGTAGCATCAGTTCACTAATATGTTTACCAACCCACCCACCCTTTTATGAGATGGTTATCGTTAATGTGAATTTTTCCTCTTTTGTAGATGGTTTTTGATTAGGTTACTGTATATTACTGTGCTATTGTATGATTGGATTGGTAGTGTGCATGAATTTAAAGTGAAGGACTATAGTTTGAAAATCATGTTGAATGTTATTAATATTAAATAAAATTGAGAATGGAAATGGGGAATGTGTCAAAGAGACAACAACCTGACCAAAGAAAAATACAACAGCAGAAGATTAAAGGCTGTAACACCTGTAGACACACTTAACCTATTTATGTGCTTTGTTATTTATTAAATAATTTATATTCGTTTGAGCTGACAAATTAGAATATAACTTCAATTTTTAAAACCTACATAATAAATATACTCATTTTAATTGGCTTCAATTTACTAAAGGGGATGAATTGAATATATTTGTTGATTTTTATATGATTATTTCATTTTGATATTTTGAATTATTTTCTTGTAAAAATTGAAATGATTTATGACAACTATAGAATTCTCTTCAATCTTTCCATGCATACCCCTTAAATTTAATAATTCTAAAACATTATGGCTAGTAAATGGTTGAGTATTACATAAACTACATGCTTCAAAAATTATTCATTAAGTTTATAATATAGAAACATAACTCATTTTTAGATTAAAGCAACATGCATACATTTATAATTAGATTAATGAACATGAACATGTACATTAAAATCTAAATGGACAAACAGATTTTGGCATTGGCGGACAATAAAAATGAAAGATCAGGAAGCAAAAAATAAGACATTGTCAATAAAAACAAAAACCACTTTCACTTTAGTGTATGCACATTACACAAGTATTCATAAAAATATATAGCAGTACTGACTAGACAATATTGATACTGAAATCATGTAGATAAAAAAATTGTGCTAATAATAAAAACTGCTGACACAAATATATTTTTCATTTCAATATAAACTGTCTGCTTACTGTTAAAACATCATTTGGATTTTGTAAAGAATGCATGGATCTTGGTTTTTGGGTGGTCATGAATCCATTTATAGTTCAAATAAGATTAACAATACTTTGATTAAAGCATGGTAGAGTTTACACTGAACCCCTGTTACAGAAAATATTATATAATATGAACTATATTAAAACAAAAATCCTGGCTAAGATTAACTATTTTTCAGGATATAACATAATGGTTTTTACAATGCAATAAAAATTTCCACTTTAAGTTAGGTTTTAAAATTGTGTGGTTTTATCTTAACAAGTAAAATACAATAATCCTCCACAGGAGGAAATAACAAGAAGGTGTCCATAGTACACAGATGCCCACTTTAACTATCATTTTCTATGTTCAGTACACCATGAAAATGGCATCAAAATTCTAATTCAGCATTAAAATTAATAAGATCATATCATAGGGAACATGTGTACTAAGTTTGAACTTTCAAGTAGATTACTCTTCAACTTCATCAAAAACTACCTTTTCCTGAAACGTTAACCAAAACCTTAAATATTAACAACTACAGCCTACATTTGTAATTTGGAGGTTTTTTCTGTTACTTGTAGCCATGACAGGAGTTATACAACCTATGGAATGCAGAAACATAAAAATTTGTTTATCATAGTTTTCATCTGAACACAATAACAAATACAATCACTGGAATACCTATCATGCTAAATTTAAAATGACCAGTTTATAAAAATAAAAAATACGGTACTTTGAACATTTTTCTATCACAGAATCGGTTACATAAAAAAACTTTCTATCTCTTCATCATTGGTTTATATAAAAAAAATAATCTCTTCATCATGACTGGACTGTTATCGATTTCTTCCTGAACTCTAGGAGACTTTTAGTTTTGGCACCAGGTCTGTCAAGGTTTATAGCATGACCACACCTTGGTATAATGTCTACTTGTTGTAGATTGGGAAGTTTTCCTTTTAATATTTCTGCTCCTGATACATGTATCACCTGAAACAAGAGTAAGTTACAAAAGCATTAGCACAAAATAAATATCTCTACTCCTGATACATGTATTACCTAAAACAAGAGTAAGTTACAAAAGCATTAGCACAAAATAAATATCTCTACTCCTGATACATGTATTACCTAAAACAAGAGTAAGTTACAAAAGCATTAGCACAAAATAAATATCTCTACTCCTGATACATGTATTACCTAAAACAAGAGTAAGTTACAAAAGCATTAGCACAAAATAAATATCTCTACTCCTGATACATGTATTACCTGAAACAAGAGTAAGTTATAAAAGCATTAGCACAAAATAAATATCTCTACTCCTGATACATGTATTACCTAAAACAAGAGTAAGTTACAAAAGCATTAGCACAAACTAAATATCTCTGTTCCTGAAACATGTATTACCTAAAAGAGAAAGTTACAAAATATAGGCATAAAATTTATTAAGAACTGGATAAAGAAGAGAAAAACAAGATGATGAAAGGAATAAACCAATAGCGGGTTATTTCGCGGAGTGTAAATTTTCATGTATTTTAGCAGAAAGAACAAAATTGTCAAAATAAATTCCACTGATTTAAAAGTGCACATGCAAAGGTATTGATAAAAGTTTTGAATCCGCCAACATATTTCATATATCTTATTCAATGAAAATCGTGAAAGTTTATACACACAAAAATAACCCTCTATAAGATATTAATAAAGCAACATAAAATTAACTGTTGACTCAGACATATGTCTTACCTAGGTATAGTTTCAATAGTAAAAAGCACATGTTTAAATCAAAATGGTAACAAAATAACACAGAACTAAGTAAAAGATTAAAATTCAATAGGTCATGACTAAGGGGGCAAGGCCAAATAATCTCCAAAGAACTGCAAAGAATTTCAAATATCATTGACTTTTAGTAAGTGGCTCTCTTTAAAATTATCTAATTCAAAACTTTCATATTTCAACAATTTTTAAATTCAAAGCAATGACAATGACTGAGGTGTTAGAGACACATAACCACTATTGAAATCAGATGCACCAATATTAATAAGACAGCATACAAAATATTATAGATCTACCATTAGTGGGGTCACCTAAAACAGACCTAATAAAAAAATTGTTGATGCAAGTAATGTCAACCTTAGAAGCAGCACCTTTACTTTAACATCATACTGTAAGTTCAGAAATATTTCTACATTTTTTATGATTTAACAAAAATTCAAGCTGAATTGTTGTGATATCCAGAAAAAAATCATACAGGAATATGTAACAGATATCATACTGTAAATTTTATTATTGTGAGACTCATATAGTCACATTATTCTCTTTTTTAAATAAAACACCTCACAATAATTTCTGACCTTACAGTAGCCAGTTTTATGCACCTGTTCCATTTCAATTTGTGTCTATAATTCTATAATTCTTTTTCATTAGGAAATTAGGAATTGTCTATTGGATCTAGGACTAGGAGGTCTCTTCTCTTTTGAATTCATTCACAAAACGATATAATTTAATTTTGGATTTAACATGTTTTCTGATTGGCTGACATTATTTTGTTATGAGCCCATAGACATAATTTAGTCATGTGACCGTGACGTCATCAACGTTTATTCATGGTTTTCTACGGTTTAAAATGGAATTTAGAATTAAATTATAAGAAATGACTGTAATATTTTTTATGTCTATTCGAAATAACATAAAAAATGTGGTCACACTGTAAAATAACCCGCTACACACGTTATTCAGTGTGCACCACATTTTTTATGTTATTTCTTCATAGACAGAAAAAAAAATTACAGTCATTCCATAAATGTCAAGACTTCAGAAAATTTACTGATTTACATACATCTACATTTTTTAATAAATACCTGATCTTCTTCTCCCCAGACAAGATGTGTTGGAACTGTAATGGTGTCAGATATCTTTTCTAATAACTGGCTGTTTTCTAACATAGCTAAGGCTTTAAACACTGCAATGACAAGAAAATCAAATAATGGATCTTTAAAATATATTGTATCAAAGATTCATATTTTTTTTTAGATTAAATAAAGCTAAAGGCATATGATAGTTTATTAATGATGAATAATTGTCTTGCATTATTTTCATTAATTTTCTCCTCTCTTTTATCTTAAAATATAATAATGTTGATTTTATATTAATTTCCATGAACACCATAAATTGATCTCCCAATGTGGGTGTGCTTACTTAATAAACTCTCATTTTATAGTTTTTGTTTTTAACCAAACTCAACATTACTGCATACTTTAAACATGTTACAAACAATGCATGGAAACCACTTATTGTATAGGTTTAACTGATATTCAATACATGTATATGTATGTGTGTGTGTTTTGTGTTAGTTTTTTCTTATTGAATTTCTCCATCATTTTCATCTTTTAATCTTGGCAAGGTGATAGCTTTTAAAATCTAAATTGTGTGCCAACTTCTTTAAAATCGAAGAATAAAGATTTTGAAATCCAAATTAGGCAACAAAATTTATGTGTGATCTATTTATAGAAACTAAGAAATGAATTTATTGATAAAAAGATGTGTAGCATTTTATTTTTGCATCTTTCTGACATACTGTTCATAGACAATAAAATCAGTTAATCAAATTACCCAGATTCTATTTTTTTTTTGACACTTCTTAATATTAATATTAAATATTTTGTCACCATGGAATAGTTATGGAATCTTCCACATTGAATGTAACTGATGAGTCTTTTGAAGACAAAACATGTGTCAGCTGTAGAATTGCTTTATCCTGAAATCTATGATGAGTTCCTCATAGTCAGTAAAACAAAGCCAAAAGATTTTTGTATATTTTACAAATTCTGCAATAACAACACAGAGATACGTAGATAAACTTATACAAATTCAAATGCATGTTTTATAAACTTACATCTGTAATAATATTTGTTGTATGGTCTTCTCATATCTACTGCTCCCTGTATAATCTGAAACACAGGAAGCAAGTTTCAATTCACTATACATCTTTATATCTGCTTATAAAGGTACAAATGTATTTGAAATTAGAAATCATTGAAGAAAGGTGACAAAAATAATTGCAAGTTAAAAATATAATGGTGTGCAATTTATAATCACTGTTTTATATAATTGAATTTTGCATTACAATAAAATTATTTCACCCCCACAAACCTATTATAAAATTATTTCACCCCCACAAACCTATCATAAAAAAAAACTACCTATGCCTCTGCAATATTGCATTGATCCATCCTTCAATATCCTTTATAATGCATTACACAAAAATAAAATTGTAGAATTAAGATCAACTTCTTACCTGTTTTGGCATGAACATAGGTTTATGGAATTGTGCAAAATCTAATAATAACTGCATTTCATCTGGTGTTTTAGGTATCAATGGACAGGCATGTAAAGCATCATCTTTTCCAGTATCAAGAATGGATTGCACAATCTCACGAATTTTCACTGCTACATCTGTTTCAATGGGTGTCCTCACTATCAAATATATAACATTACTGATGTCAAAATAAATAAAACAATTCCCCCTTCTTCAAAGAAAGAAATCATGTAGTGTACTATAATGCCTACTCCTTTTCAGAAAGATTCTATCTAATAAAACAAGTGAAACTGCGAGCTACTGCTCACTGATGATACCCCCGCAGCAAGTGGATAATATTAATAGTGTAAAAATATGCAAGTGTTCGGTAAACAGGAAGTTGTCGAGTGATGAATCTGAAAACGCATTACAAGGCATAGCTGACTTATATAAATCCTGAAACCAAATTTCAGAAATCCTTGTATTGTAGTCCCTGAGAAAATGTGACGAAAATTTTCAACTTGGCTATCATGTGTAAAATCATACAAGTGTTTGGTAAACAGGAAGTTGTCAAGTGATCAATCTGAAAACGCATCACACGGTATAAATGACTTAGATAAACCCTGAAACCAAATTTCAGAAATCCTTGTATTGTAGTTCCTGAGAAAAATGCGACGAAAATTATTCATGGGACGGACGGACTGACTGAAGGACAGACAGAGGTAAAACAGTATACCCCCCCCCCCCCCCTTTTTTTAAAGCGGGGGTATAATTAACGGTACCAATTTTCTTGCACCAGATGCGCATTTCCACAATACATGTCTCTTCAGTGATGCTTGTGGCCAAAATATTTGAAATCCACAGCTTATATAAAAGATGAAGAGCTATAATCCAAAAGGTCCAAAAAGTATAGCCAAATCCGTGAAAGGAATCAGAGCTTTGCATGAGGGAGATACATTCCTTAATCCGTATTTTCATGCCAGTACCGAAGTACTGGCTACTGGGCTGGTGATACCCTTGGGAACTAATAGTCCACCAGCAGAGGCATCGACCCAGTGGTAGTAATAAAATTAATGGTACCAATTTTCTTGCACCAGATGCCCTTGCACCAGATATCTTACTTTATAATTCATCTCCCTATAGATATAGAAATTATTCAAAACATTTGGAGCTATCAAGAAATGCCAAACAAATCAATAACTGTATAAAGGATATGTAATGTATAGAAGTCATTTCACATTTCCACAGAGACAATATCCACTTTTTTCCCCCTTTGATCAATAAAAAAATCGTCTGATCATATAATTTAATCTTAAGTATAAAATTGTCCAAAACTTTTAGACTTGCTATGCTCAGCATTAGTTTATCAGTTTAATGGAATTACACCCCTTTTAAAAAAATCCTGGATCTGACCCTATATAACATGTATAATATGTTATCACTTACTTGCAGGACACATCATAGTTACTCTGTCCACCAGATGAGGATACTCAGCAGAAAATACACCAGCTAATGCACCACCCATGGACAGTCCAACTATATGGATTGGGTCACTGTCAAGACCAATAGCCACTACAAACTATTAAATAGACAGTTTGTTTGAAAAAGCTACTATTCTTATTCATATTCAAGCTTACAATTTAGTATATCAAAAAGTAATATATTTTTACATTTAAAAAAATACTTTGTGAATAAATGCAGACACATATATATTGCTAGTTATATAAACTAGAGGCTCTAAAGAACCTGTGTCGCTCACCTTGGTCTATTAATATTAAACAAAGGAAGCAGATGGATTCGTGACAAAATTGTGTTTTGGTGATGTGTTTGTACATCTTACTTTACTGAACATTCTTGCTGCTTACAATTATCTCTATCTACAATGAACTTGGCCCAGTAGTTACAGTGGAAAAAGAAAGTGTACAAATTTTGTGAAAATTGTTAAAAATTGACTATAAAGGACAATAACTCCTTAGGGAGTCAATTGACCATTTCGGTCATGTTGACTTATTTGTAAATCTTACTTTGCTGAACATTATTGCTGTTTACAGTTTATCTCTATCTATAGTAATATTCAGGATAATAACAAAAAACAGCAAAATTTCCGTAAATTTACCAATTCAGGGACAGCAACTTAACAACAGGTTGTCCAATTCAGCTGACAATTTCAGGACAGATAGATCTTGACCTGATAGACAATTTTACCCCTGTCATATTTGCCCTAAATTCTTTGGTTGTTTTAGTTATAAGCCAAAAACTGCATTTTACCCCTATGTTCTATTTTTAGCCATGGTGGCCATCTTGGTGGTTGGCAGAGTCACCGGACACATATTTTAAGATTGTGGCCAAGTTTGGTTTAATTTGGCCCAGTAGTTTCAGAAGAGAAGATTTATGTAAAAGTTAACGACGAGGGACAAGGAGGGACAACGGACGCAAAGTGATGGGAAAAGCTCACTAGGCCCTTTGGGCCAGGTGAGCTGAAAATAGTATGCATAAAAGCTTATAATAAATTTTTGAATCAGATTTATGCATTGATGAAAACAAGAGTTAAGTTGAGGACGCTTTGTGCATGTTTGAAAATAGGTATTGAAACTGAAAGAATATGTACAAGTGACAATATGTCAAGAATTATTAAATGAGAGGTAACCAAAATAAAAGCTGTTTTCTTTATAATATTTACAACTTTTGACACATACCTGTTTTATTCTTTCTATTTGTGAATAAAATGAGAGATCTTCATTGTCAGGAGGAACATCACTGTCCCCATGTCCAGGTAGATCCATAGCTATTACATGTAAGTCATTTGGCAACTTCTGCAAATATAAGTATAAATACTGTCTTTGCAAGTATTGTTTTTATTGAATTCCAGCAAAAGGCGTCAGGGGTAGCCTCCCCCAAAAGAAAATATATTTAGACATGCACAAAATCTAAAATTTCCTTTCATTTCTGATAGCATGTTATAGAAACAGATGTTTAAATGACATCACCAAATAAATGATGGTTTTATCTTTTTATTCTAAATCATAGAATTGAAGCAAAGTTTACTGTTCTGGTAAAACATGTGTTACAATTTTTTAGTATATCAAAGGGGTCTAAAAGCCCTCCCTCCTTTTTAGTTAGTTTATAACAATTGCTGATTTCTCAGTTGCTTTGTATAATAATCAAAATATATGTCCAACATAAAAATAAAAAATGCCTTAATTTCTATAATTTTAATTAAAAGTACCTCTTTGAACAAATAAAATAAACAAAATAGTCATACAAGGGAAACACTTGATAATAGTACTTAATTCCTTAATTCTACGAAGCCTGAAATGGATAGAAAAAAAAATCTTGTCTTTAAAAAAAAGTCCAGAATATAAAAGAATATTTGATGCTGGACTTTAAGCAATCTAATTAAAAAACAATCTCGCATCACTCCTGTTTTCTGATATGTTGCGTCTCCCTGGGAGCTCTGTTTTCTGATATGTCACATGGGAGCTCCATTTTCTGATGTGTCCTGTGGGATCTCAGTTTTCTGATGTGTCACGTGGAATATCAGAAAACGGGAGAGATGAGAGATTGGTTTTTAATTAGATGGACTTTAAGTAACTAATGTCATATCAGAACTGTAACATAAGTAATAAAAAAATGATGAATTAATTGTTGCTTGCTTATCATCAAATAATTTAATTTTGGATGAAACGCGTCTTATGATTGGCTGACGTTAGTTTGCTATGAGCCCATAGACATAATTTAGTCATGTGACCGTGACATCATCAACGTTTTTTCATGGTTTTCTACGGTTTCAAAAGGAAATTAGAATTAAATTATAAGAAATGACTGTAATATTTTTTCAATCTATTCGAAATAACATAAAAAAAGGTGGTGCACACTGTTAAATAACCCGCTACAAGCGTTATTCAGTGTGCACCAAATTTTTTATGTTATTTCTTTATAGACAGAAAAAATATTATAGTCATTCCTTAAATGACAAATATTATATGCATATTCAAGACCATCATCATAACAAATGAATTAGAAAATTACCCCAACAACAGGAGACCACATAAATTTATCAGCTGAGAATCCATGAAGCAGTAAGATGCTTGACTGTCCTTTGTTCTTTTCTCCTCTTTCACCATATGCTATTGTCATATCACCAATGTTGACCTTCTTAATCCTCATGCCACTGACTAACACTGCCAACCTGTAAAAGATAAAAATCAAATACTGTACTGTTAATATAACTGGTTTTTTTTTTACAATGTACACTGTACAGGTTCAAAATCTACATGAACAATAAAGCTTGCAGACTTGTATTTTGTATTAAGCTTTAGCAAAAAATATTACATCTGCATTTAGAAAATTAACTAGGTACTGAGATATGAGTATATAGTACATTGTACATGAAGTATGTATATGAGATCACATTTTTTTGTTTGATTTTAATTTATACTTTTTTTTCAGATAAAATTTTAAAAATACACCAGTTACATGTAATACCTGTCATGCATGTAGTTTGATAATAAAAATAAAATCATCTGCAAGAATTCAATGTTTTATCATGTTTATCATGTTTATAGTAAGAAACCCAAAGTGAAAAGAAAAAAAAAGTGTACAAAAATATGATGTAAACATTTTAGTCTAGTTTCAGTAAAATGATATAAACCTAGAGTTTTCAAGTTGTATATATATCTTGCATTTTACAGTGGCGGATCCAGAAATTTTCATAAGTGGGGGCGGGCCCACTGACTGCCTAAGAGGCGTCCTGCTCCAGTGATTCCCTATATAATCAACCTTTTTTCCCCAGAAAAGAAAGGCCCTGGCTCCCTGAAAAAAAACTCTAAATCCGCCTCTGTTTTAAGCCATTTAATAGTGATTCTGAATAAAATAAAAACCTACTTCATATATCCCTGTACAAACATTTCAGGTCTTTTCATGTAAATAAGAAGTGAGGCAGCAGTCAAGGATGTGGCCATCATACCCAATGAATATAATAAGTATTCTGTCAGCAGCATCATTATCTGTGTGATGTTTCTAGTGTCTGAAAAATACAATCAAATATAGTTTCCAATAAAAGCATGATAAGTGTGTCATCCAGTTTTGCTCAAACAAGTAGACATTCTTGTATGTGTTGATGGCCAGCTGAAGCCCACCTCAGGTTGTGGTATTTTCTCAGGAGACCCATTGGAGGCCTAGGCTTTTCAGTGGCGGATGAAGGGGAGGGTTCCAGGGGTTAGAACACCCTTTTTTTACGATCAATGCATTTGAATGGGGACATATATTTGGAAACCACCCCTTTGTCCTGGGTTGGGAACCACCCCTTTCATAATGGCTGGATCCACCCCTGCTTTTGCTGTTTTCTGCTCTTGGTCAGGTTGTTGTCTCTATTTGACACAATCAATTTTTCAAATCTCAATTTTATTTTGCAACTCAACTACAAATAATGTCTTTTCTTTTGCTTTTACTATATTATTGTTTGTTTATTTTTAATCTCTAGAAAGTGGGAGTAAAAATAGCAAATCCATTAGCTACATTGTATGTGCAGAATGTGATTCTTCATATTCATGAGATTTGAAGAACTGTAAAAAAAAATCTTCGTTACTGTCCTTCTAGCCATGGGTGTACAAAGCAGGGCTCTTGCTAAGGTTTTTTGTTGGCAAGCCCAGGAACTTGTCATTTTGGGGCATGGTGAGTCCAACAGCAAGAAGATATTTTATTTCAATACAATGTATAAATTTAGTCTCTATGACCTAACAGAGCAACAAAATGACCTTGAAACCAAATTACTTACTAAAAATGATGACTGGATATTTGTGTTTTACATATAATGTTCTGGACCATATGATTATTTGGACCATATGCTTACATGTATGGTCGGGTTAATTAACAGGTTTACCTTTATAATACTGAACTCTTCATATAACCCTTCAAGCAATGTCTAGTTGTCACGTCATTCAAAAGACACTACCAAAGGTAATTTTATTATTGATCTATTAAAAATTAATGATAAGATTAACAAATACAATAAGCAGTTTTATACAGTAAATTTCATCACTAGTCAAAACTATAGTAAACATATTTTTTTTCATTACAGATATGTTATTACAAGTGAATGGCAAAATGTCGACCTAGGAAGATAACTTCCAAAAATATCTTAATTAATGATCTGTTACACAAGCTTAAGAAGTCAACTGTTTTACTATAAACTGATGTAAAAGTCGACAGGATAAAGAGTCTAATAGTCTGCTTACTTTTGAAACTTTATATAATTAGCATTACATGTACATTTAGATGTACATTTGTACATGTAGCAGTGCAATATTCAGAATTTTTATACTTGTACATGTACCTGTTTTTGTTTTTAAAAAAATGAATGACGTCACCAGCAAAGACCCTAGTCTAATTATTAAAGTTGTCTGGTGATATTATGATGTACTACGTTATACACATGCTACAGTCATGTTACCATATTTGAGATCTAGAGCTTTTTAAAAACACTGAAGACACATCAGAATGACCCAGGACCCAAGAAAAGCTATGGTACCTTGTGGAAGTACAATCTATACATTGTACATGTAGGTGTCATCCTACGCATACATGAAAGAATACAATTAGCGATAGAAAACTAACTTTGGCATCAAAGTTTAATGTAATTGGAATTGTAAATAATACAATTTCATGAGGCAATCATTTTTTTTAACAAGTTTTCTAATGCATATTATTGAAAAAAATACCTTAGTCCTATATCATGTATATGGTCCAAATACTCATATGGTCTTGAACATATATACATGTGTACATTTGTACAATGTATACATTCAATATACATTTATTTATCTATTATCCAGAAACTGATATTGACAACATGTCCAAAAAAAATATTTTTTTGGTAAACAATATATACAATTTTAAAATTGTGCCTGAGGTGAAAATATCTATAATTTTTTGTGAGAGGATGTGATAACAATGAGATAAAACATGTACATTTGTACATGTAAGCAACATTACAATAATCACCAAAAAATTTGTCCTATTAAGGTCAAAGGAATAATAATGATCAGATATCTTTATTACATGTAAAATGATGAAAATCATTGTTTCACTGTGCATTTATTTTTGTGATTTTTTCATTTTAGACCAAACTCATTTTTGAGAAGAGTCCTGTTCAGCATGTTCAGTGTATATAAAAATTTAAAAATGGAATTTTAAATTATTGCAAATTTAACCCTTTTAAATTTACACAATAATTCTGAATTTACCATGTTTACAGTAAAAATGATAAACATCAACAAATTATTGTCTCCATCATAAAGTGGGTCTCATTGGGGTCTAAGCGTGACGAGGGTTTCCGATTATTTATAAGCTTGACACATGAAAGTCAAAGTTAAATTATTGTGAAGTGAAAACTGGACATGCTGGAAATGAGGTCTAGCGGGACCCAGAAAATAATGAAAAAATGAGAATTGCTTACATACATAGTGTAAGCAGGATACGGGAATCTGACAAATCAGTAAGCAGGATCAGGAATCAGAACCCCAAATGAGACCCCTCATAAATGAGTCCTGTCTTTGGTCAGGTCTACATTGTATATAGATTTTACAATCTTTTACTATGGCTTAACCTGGTTTTGAAGGATTCCTTTAGGGACTTTGAAAGTCCCTGATTCCACCTCACAAATTTAACACAAGGGTTGAGGAGCAACACAAAGTTAATAATTTCTTTCTACTTTTTTTTTTACAAATTAATACAAAGAAATTATGGCTCAATTTTCAATATTCATGTCGCACTTTAAAGTAAAGCTACCCAATTGTTGTAAACTAGGTATTTATTAACCGTGATTATGCATACGTGGTAGGCGTTGGCAGTCACGCCTAAAATATGGTGTACACATGAACATATTTCTGACGTGACAAAACAACGGGTAGCGAATTTACATCGCCATGGAAATTTATGTTTAAAAATCAATTCAGAGTATACACACACGTTTCATTTTCAGTCGTCAATGTGTAGAAATAAGCTCGTCAGAATTGTACTTACAGTTATGAACATAAAATAAATAAGAAGAGTCAGAAATTCGTTTGTAAACAAAACGACCGGAAGTAAAATTCTAAAGGGAATCGTAGGACTGAAAACGGTCATCTGGTTTCGGAATTTCGTCGCTACCAAGCCATATCGAAAAGGTCATTTAGAACACGATATTTTTTTTCACAAATATCATTTATATCTGAGAGTGTACTTACAGTCGATTTAACTCAAAATATATTACCATATACCGCTGCATGTTCGAAATTATACGTGATTACCATCATACCTAGTCTAGCCAAGGAGTTTGCCAGTATAGTTAGATCTAACTATACAAATCCTTGGTCCAGCCACAGTGGGTCCAGCCTACAGTTTATTTTTATCTGGGTATCTTCTCTGAGGCCATGCTTTGAACTGAGTATCATGAACAGTCCCAGGTTGGAGGTATCATGAATAGTTCTACTAAAAGTTATGTATATATTTCGTATTTGGGATCACAGGCACTTGTCTCATAATTCCCCTCCCCCTATATACCTTCTTTTCGTCTTCTTTCGGTTTTCAGTAGTCCTTCAATGATCTTCTGAAGATTATTTATTTTCTGCGCAGCGTGGCCCGGCCTATATATGTTTATCATTTACAAAAACAAAAATATTTGGTGCGTAATTTTTAACATAATATATTATATATAGGGGCCGGGATATAGGACCTTTATCGGGACCCCGGGATCGGGTGTTTTTAAGTTCGGGATTTCGGGATTGATCCTTTCGGGATCCGGGAATTCTTTTTTCGAATTTCGGGACCTCGGGATTTCGTTTTTTAAGCCCGGGATTTCGGGATTTCGTGTTTTTAAACTCGGGATTTCGGGATCAGGACCCTCCTACCCTCCCTCATATATGTTATATTAAGGTATAAAGGGGAAACAATTCTGAGACAAGTGTCTGTGTTTGGGATAATTTAATAGGAATTTCAAGAAGATTTTTATGCACCATTGACTGATCAATAACTTCTGAAAGTTCATATTCAGCTGGCAAATAAATAGTATGTCGCCCGCCGGGTTGTATGGAAATGTTCTTATTCAGGTATGATGAAGTTGAGATATACTGACTGTAAACTATTGATATAACCTTCTCGCTTGTTTAAAATTGCTACTATCTAACTTTATATATCAAAATATTAAAAAAAAAGATCGTATATGTGGAAGTCGGCCTTGAGCCCGATACGTAAAGGATTGTGTTTTCTGTCTGCATGTTTTTTTTATATGAAGATTAAGTTAAATAATGAAATATTTTGAAGAATATGGAACACACATATCGATTGGGTGATATCACAACATAAAATCTTATGATTATGGAGAAAAGGGAAGGACCTCATTTAACCATTGAAATCTTGAATGGTAAAAAGTCAGGCTATTTTTATTGTCGTACGATTGAATCCGAGTAACCGAATATGACCGTATATGCATTGACGTTTTTTTTATTTATAAATAATTGAATCCGGTTTTTCTTATTGACAATTTTTTAAATCATATTTAAACTCTGTTTTAATTTTTATTCACTAAATTTACCACATGTATATTTCTTATTTTATTTATCAAGTGTCATTTCTCAATGAATGATATTATATTATAGTCTTTGCATTTACTAATGATTGCTATTACTTTGTATGTAGAGTCATAGCATAGTAAAAGGCATGCATGGAAACATCGGAAACTAATTTAATGTGTACTTGAGATTTTTCTCAAGTCAACAAAAACAAACCCAAGTAATGACTAATAAAATCAGATCATATCGGTTTACACGCAGAATATTTTGACCTCTAACCTCAGCCTCTGACACGAATAAACAAAAGCGAAGTTGTCATCCGATGAAAAACATGATAATCCAGTTATAACGGCTTTCCACTTATGGAGTACATACGGAATTTTTAAAATTGGATGACAGGAAATAGCGTACACTTAAATAAATATGATTGTTAAGAGATAATTGTGAATCTTAATTTCTGACCTCAATTTAACAGTTTCATCAACATGGAATGGATGTTTTTGTTTTCAATAATTTTGTGTTTATTTATGGTGGTGAGTGAAGTATTTATTTTTCTTCTTTATTACATCTTGTTAATTTACTACAGATTAAAATATTTAAGTGATATAATGAGCATAAACATGATTTTAGAATTTGTAAAATGTCACCGCTTTGTTAGAAATAGTTTTACCATCTGCGAATGTTTAATGTTGCATGTAATATAATTTTGTCTGAAATGTATATTACGAATCACATATATCTTAAATTTGTTGATGATGCAGTCTTGTTTCTAATTATTGCATCAAAGTCAATTTGTGGGAAAATATTACATGAAATATGGCATGAAAAGACGGATTTTTTGTGTTATTAAGATTTGCTGTTACAAAATATTAGAAATTATTAAAAATTAAGGAAAGTATCTCCCTCATACAAAGCTATGATTCCTTTCACGGATTTGGCTATACTTTTTGGACCTTTTGGATTATAGCTCTTCATCTTTTATATAAGCTTTGGATTTAAAATATTTTGACCACGAGCATCACTGAAGAGACATGAATTGTCGAAATGCGCATCTGGTGCAAGAAAATTGGTACCGTTAATTCTATTAGAGATCAGAGAAATATGAGTAGATACAAAAAGAGTCAAATGTATACTATACATGTATAGAGAGAAACTAATAAAGTAGAATGTTTACATGAAAAATTGATAAATAAAAAAGAAACACATATTGCTATTCATAAGAAATACGCTAGAAGGAAGCTGCTTTATTTCATTTTAGATACAGATATAACATGATTTAGATTTCAGCTGTTCATGGCTTAACTGTAAGAAACCATAAGATATAACATGTATATATATAAGTACTGCATAGCATCTTAAATAAAAATCTGTGAAAAAGGCAACGCAGACATTAACAATATCTGTGAAAAGGATCGAAGTGGGGGGGGGGGGGGGGGGGAGGGGGGGGGGAGTATATGTGTGTTTAGAGTATTTCCTGGAACATGCGTAAAGAAAATAGGATACAAATTTTGAAAAGTATTAAAAAATGAAGAAAAACCAAAAGTGACAATTAAAGTTGATTAGCCGAGGACAAACCCACAAAGATATTTTCCAATAAAGAAAAACAAACCAAAAAAAAAAGTCTATAATTTATAGAACACCAACAATACCACAACAAACCTTTTTAGTTTGAACGTTTTTTACCATAATTATATTGAGAGACCCGCAATTTTGTCACAGTTCGCTAGAAAATATGCCACTGAAAATTTAAGGATATGCAGTGTAAGGCATAACATTAGAATGAATATAGGGAAATCATAAACACCAGAATTTTATATATTTGTCTCACAAAACACATTTTGTAGGAGATCGAATGTGGAGGCAAGCTATGGCTCAAATTGGTCGATTTCAGTAACAGTCGAGGAAAAGGAGCTAACAATCATTATTGTGACGGGAAGTTCTTTATAAGAGGCTCTGATTGCGACCATAGATTTATAATATGTCTAGATACTATAAATGGGTAGGTACTTATGTTGCCCATGATATGCAAGTAAACAAAGAATAATGGCGCGGGCACTTTCAAAGTGAGTGCATTTGGACTAAATTGTCAATATTTAATTTACATTGAACTTTCAAACTGTTTCGCTGCATCTGCGAGGTTTTTTTTCTTCTCAATTTTCTTTTTCTTTTCTGGATTGTAAAATTATATTATAAGAAGAAGTATATTAAAGATGCCATGATACATTGACACGATTTAACATTAGTAGTAGAAGAAGAAAAAACAAACAATGTAAAGTACAAAAAATAAGAAACAAATTACAAACAGTAAAAAACTATTTATACACTAACAGATTAAGAATTCGTAACACAACCAAATATCCTTTTGTGCAACTAAACTATTTAGGACGACTTTTTGAAGAATAGATTGTTTGCACTAATAAAAATAAAGACACAAATGATGAACACCAAACAATTTTCAAAACATTTCTTACTTTGCACAACTTTATTTTTGTCCATTTATACACTGGAGGTATAGAAAATGTTTTGTTCAGAAATCTGTATTAATGTAAATAGAAATGACTTATCAGTCAACTAATAACTTCCGGATTGTAGTAATTATGTCAAGCACTTTGGTTCGTCATAATTCGGACATTGTCCATCAAAGAACCTTCAACATCAACTGTCTTTATTTTAATCCGCATATTTTAAGTGAATTAAGGTGCAATGTTTTGTCGTTTAAACCCATGGTTGACGCTCATGAACATATAATTATTAGTATGTCAATGGCGTCATGTCATATCCATGATAATGAAAATGAGTCCATGTCAACTTAGATATCAAAGCAAACTTTACAAAATACGGTCTTGCCAAAAAAATAAACGTAAGAAACATGCATGCAGTCATCTTGTCAACCTCAGAAAGTTGTGAATATTCAACATAGATGAGTTAAGTCATGAATATTCAACATAGATGAGTAAAGTCATGAATATTTAATATAGATGAGTAAAGTCATGAATATTTAATATAGACGAGTAAAGTCATGAATATTTGATAAAGATGAGCAAAATCATGAATATTCAACATAATCGAGCAAAGTCATGAATATCAAATTCTTTAAAACCACACTTTATAAATTTCATCCGTCCGAAGCAGTGCTTTTCTGGATTTACCTTCATCATGAACGCTCAATGCTAAACATTTGAAAGCCAATGATGTGTAAACAATTTGTAATAACGGTATAAAGGATAACAAAACAAAGTACGAACAAAACAATAAAGGAAAATATCGTACCGAAGAATTTTTCGCAGTTTCTAAAAGTAAACTCTTTCGTTCATAATCTACTAATATGTGATCATGCCGCCGTTCTTCTAATATCGGCGATTTTACTTCGATTTAAATCATGAAGTTATGGGTTTGTGAAACTGCAATTTAGAATGAGTAGCGTGCGTCTGCACATAAATATGGACCATCAGCAGTGTGTATTGCTGTATTTACTTTGAGTGCATGAGAAAGAATTAAATGCATAATGAAAAAGTATACAGGTCGGATTTGTCAATTTTCTTTACTTCTCAGCTTTGACGAAAGAATGTATATATGTATATTTTTTTTTCATTTCAGACCACAAAATACACACGTGTGTGGGTTTGGGCGTTGGAGTACAGCTACAACTTTTAACAAAAATTCCTTTACATTTGGAAGTAGGCTCGGCTCTTCTTCAAATCCAAAGACATTTTCCTTTAATAGTTGGAGTGTAAGTATAATAATCTATATTATTTTATAACTTTGCAATTAGACATATCCAATTTGGAAATGGACCCTCCATTTTATTTGTATTATTAGTGACATTTTGAATACAATTTTTGTATGTTATAGCTAATATATATATAAAAAAGAAGATGTGGTATGATTGCCAATGAGACAACTGTCCACAAGGGACCAAAATGACAGGCATGAACAACCATAGGTCTCCGTACGACCGTCATCAATGAGCAAAGCCTATACCGCATAGTCAGCTATAAAAGGCCTCGATAAGACAATGTAAAACAATTCAAACGAGAAAACTAACGGCCTTATTTATTTTAAAGAATGAACGAAAAACAAAAATGTCACACATAAACAAACGACTTGACTTGGGACAGGCACATACATAAATGATATGGCGGGGTTAAACATGTTAGGTACGTTTTCTTTATAAACATGTTCTGATTCAAACCAATAGAAGATTTATCAAATCTGTATGAAACTGATGCAAGTGAAGTTCCAAAAAATTTCCACCCAGTTTACCGGCTTATAAATTTCGGGTAGCAATATTCCAACAAATATCAGTATCTCGTGAGAAGATTGTTAGCAGTTTGTCATCTTTATTTCAGGGATCATGTAAATTAAAGATAGATATATACGACGATGATGATAACCGCGATGATTATGTAGATTTTATGGCGAAATACTACTTTAAATATAACCCGGATTACAATGAAACAACGGCGACAGTAACCACATTGAATCTTTCACACAGGGTGAGGTAAGTAAAACTAAAGTAGCAAATACATATGTGTATAACAATTGACTGTGTGTTCCCTTAAGTAAGACATTTCTACTGAAATGGTTTCATAATTTGAAGGCTAAAAATCTAAATCATTAATTTAAATTCTAACACGTCTGAATCAGCCCAATCTCGTGTTAAAGCAAAATTGAATTATTCAAAGAAAATCCAAATTTTCAAACTTAATCAAAATCACAAAAAGTCCCATTTTTTTGGTAACGTTCACGTAAAATTCATACGAAAAATGATTAATGTAACCTCGTTTCATATTTATTTCATTGCACGTGAGGTTCACGTAAATCTCATTTCACGTGAGTTTCGCGTATAAGTTTGTTTGAGGTGATCTTCACGGTTAAATATGTCACGTGAATTTCACGTAAGATTCATGTGAAATTCACGTTAGCAAAATTTGTCTATGTGTGACTAAGAAAACGTCAGTGGTCAAAATTACTTTGTGCAATTATTTGTCAAAGATGGCTGAATGGTCGATGGTCTTTTTGCAATGAAGACATGGAATTACGATCACAGCAAGACATCAAATTAAAAAAACAGGACTTAAATTTTTCGCTCAACTTTGTGATAGATGTTTTGAATTGTAAAGCGAAAGTGATTTCGACATAAACCAAATCTTATATGTTATATCTGTACCTTCTAATTGTCAGGAATATAGTTGAGATGCAAGTACTCACAAAAAAGGAGGATATATAAATGACGTTATTTGTTGATCAGAAAGTCAATCTTAAAGAGGTTTCTTATCGCTCTATGACATTAAATTGTGTAAGACACTGCTTGTCATAACACATATCAGAAAACCTTTTAGAAATGCAGTTTCTTTCCTTTCCCGTTTTAAGATTTTCAACTATGAGATCTGCTCTCTAAATTATGTTGTGTTTCCTTGTAGAATGACGGTTCAGATGAAGGTATATTGCGATCCTGATTATTATGGAAGAGGATGTGACATATATTGTAAACCTTCTGAAAAATATACTTGTAACAAATTAAATGGCGCCAAAACATGTACTGCAGGTTCGTCGTTTTTATCGAAGTTGCAAATGATAATTAAAAATTGATAACAACCCTCCTGACCTTACTGACGATAATGTTTTATTTTCCATTTTCTGACCCAATGTACATATTGGCATTTATAATATCTATCATACTAAATACCAAAGGTATACATGGTAAACAAATACTTTTACAGCAATGACTATGATATCACTTTGAAGAAAAAGATAAACATAATCCTTTCCAAAACATATAAAATTTAATAAACATGATACTAATATAAATAATTATAATTATACACATGCACAGAAATCTAATTGATTATTCAATATGTAGTTGCTCCAACTGGCAAACAAATATCATCATAGCTAAGTTTTAAAAATTTATTAAACTTTGAGTAATATATAGGAAAATATTGCGAATATAACACTCATTGCAGACTGGACTGGATCAGAATGTAACGTAAAGAAAGATGCTTGTGTGAGCGGACCGTGTAAAAACGAGGCTACATGTCACAACAGCATGGGCACCTATCTTTGTGTTTGTAAAGAAGGTTATGCAGGTAAGTTTCATATCTTATATTCCCGGAATCTGAATAGATAATAGATGCGGGGTAAACATAAATAAATAAACAATCAAACAACACAGATGATGATCGATGACTTTAAAAAAAATAGAATCAGGCTTTTGTCAAAGAACGTCTCGTCCTTTTTCTCAAAAAGATCATCGGAAAGTACCAAAACCAGATAGATATATAGATACGTTATTTGTACATTTACTTTTTCGGGAAAACATTATATGTAATCATGTTTTAATATGCTGTATATACTATCAACTACAAACCCCGGTTTGTTTGGTCTTTGACAGATGTCTTTGTATGTTTGTTTGAAAATTAAAGTCAGTTGTGTTGTGTGTGGTTAAAACATGTGAACACAGTTTTGTCTTTAGGATACAAATTATTTTAACGTTAACCAATTGTGTCTGTTTTGGTTGCCCTTTCCAAATTTGTACATAAAAAGGAACTATAAACAACTGTCACTCAAGTGGGAGGTTAAGCTAGCTATATCAACATGGTGAAACCTATTTCCATCAATCAAAAACATGACCATTGTTTTTCTATTCGTTCCTTTCATTAATAGTGGATCCAGTGACATATAATACATTATATGTCTCAGCTGGTGGAGCGTATCATTTTGTCAGATTTTATAAACTGCCAATTTTTGAATTTACCCTGGTTTTCGGTATTTTTGTTAATATTTTTCTGAACACTTATATAATAAGGTACTATGACATGATTATTGAAATCAAAGTGGCAGTCTACTTTCATACAGGAGGAAAATTGTCCTTTTCTGGAGCATGCATATAGATGTTTGACCTTTTAAGATTTCTTTTTCCAAACGTAATTTAAGATGAGATAAGTATTATCTTGAAATTAAGTTGAAATATGAACCGCAACACTTGTGCATATCAGCATATTGTCAAGTACGTTGGTCATATTTCTGTTTTTTGGAAAACTGCGATCCGAAAAGAAATGTACTTAAACCGAAAAATAAATAACCCACAGTCACTTTTTCTACATATATATTTAGATATTTTTCTGCTCACATTATTTTTTTTGAGCTGATGATCATTGCTCTTAAAATTTTGTGTGAATTTGGTTTCGATATTATAGAAAAGATTGGAGGTTTATGTTTTAAGTTTCTTTTTGATTTGTTTTACTCTTAGGTGGTTTGCTTCCTCGAGATGTAGTTTATTTTTTCAGTATCTGCTTAGTCCACCATTTTTAACAAAAGATACATCCATTTTCTACATAAGAAAATCCCTGTACTAAGTCAGGGATATGACAGTAATTATCCAATCGTTACCCCTGTACTAAGTCAGGGATATGACAGTAATTATCCATTCGTTACATGTTTTTGAGCTTTTGATTTTGCCATTTGATAACCGGACTATTCGTTTTAGATTTTCCTCTGAGTTTTTTTGTTATTTTACCGCTTATGAATAGTGATATGTTTTCAATATTTAAATTTTCTTTCAATGATAATTGATTCCTAATCTGCAGTCTACAGCCATAAGATTTTAGTATGTTTGTATTGAAACCTATACATTAACTATATTATTCTAGGTGTACAATGCGAGAATGAAATAGACGAGTGTGCCAGTTTTCCTTGTAAGAACAACGGGACATGCGTAGACCTTATAAACGATTACAGATGTACGTGTCCATATGGTTACAGTGGTGACGATTGTGACTCTTTAACTGATTTATGTAAGAGAAATCCTTGTTTGAATAACAGCACTTGCGTCATGGACCCTAACGACGTCATATTTCATTGCGAGTGTGCTAAGGGTTGGAGTGGTCATCTATGTGGGAGTGATGTAGACGAATGTGAAAGTGATAAATGCCAACACAATTCCAAGTGCAAAAACACGATTGGTAGTTTTCATTGCCAATGTACAGATGGTTGGACTGGTACTGAATGTGAAGACGATGTTGATGAGTGTGAACATGTTAACTGTTATGGAAACTCAACATGTCAAAATACAAATGGATCATTTTATTGCTCATGTGAAGCGGGTTTCTCAGGTAGGTGCAAAACACCATCTGTCATTTTATTGCTCATGTGAAGCAAGTTTCTCAGGTAGGTGCAAAACACCATCTGTCATTTTATTGCTCATGTGAAGCGGGTTTCTCAGGTAGGTGCAAAACACCATCTGTCATTTTTTGCTCATGTGAAGCGGGTTTCTCAGGTAGGTGCAAAACACCATCTGTCATTTTTTTGCTCATGTGAAGCGGGTTTCTCAGGTAGGTGAAAACACCATCCGTCATATTTTAAGTCTTATTGATAAGTTCGTCAAAACATTTTGTTTCTATCCAACTATTTGTCTATAAGCTCTTTTCGATTTAAGTAGTATCGATGCATTACATAATACATTCTTAATCTTTTTTATATGTGAGGAGATGAACATAATTTTGCCTTAAGGGGAAGCAAGAAGGTTGAAAACTTATCAGTTAAAAGATCAGTATAAAATGATTAGTTGTCGTTTACTCCGTCAAGCAAGATCAATACCATCTCAATATGATCATATCCAAGTATTATTTCTAAAAATATATCACACATATAACTTTTCCAGACACCAGATCCACCAGATCCGTCTTCGAATAAATCGAGTTTTCCATGTTTTTTTCAAGTCCTTATGCTACTGCTTAATGTCCATATGTATACTTTTTAACGACCTTTCGGTTGAGGTTAGTCTTATGTAGTGATTGTTAACTTTGACATTTTACATTCGATTGGTGAGTTTGAGCTTTTGATTTTGCCATATGATCAAAGACTTCCCGTTTTAAATTTTCATTGAAATTCGATATTTTTTTTAATTTGCTAATATCACTTTTTCTACAGGACTATAAATAGTATATTGAAAGATCATGAACATTCTTTTGATTAATTTCTGGTTCTCTTTCCAGGACAGCTCTGCGAAGTCGATGTTGACGAATGCTCCAGTTCTCCATGTTTAAACGGTGGAATGTGTCAAGATGGAATAAATGGGTTCGTTTGTGAATGTGAGAAAGGTTACACTGGATTGAATTGCCAACTGGAGATTGACGAATGCAAAGGTAATCCTTGTCTTCATAACGGCTCTTGTTACGATTTAGTTGGTGCATTTATGTGTTTCTGCACTGCAAATTGGACTGGTGACTTCTGTAATATTGACATTAATGAATGTGATAGCAGCCCTTGTCTTAATGGCGGAATGTGTGTTAACACACATGGTAGCTATTATTGCCAGTGTTCTGATGCGTGGAATGGCTCAAATTGTCAATCTGACGTCAATGAATGCGAAGACGATATATGTAAAAATAGAGGGGTATGTAAGAACACTGATGGTGGGTTTATATGCACATGCGCTGGTGGATTTTCTGGATCCAAATGTGAAGATGACATTAACGAATGCGCTAGTTTCCCATGTTTCAACGGGGGCGTTTGTGAAGATAAAATTAATGGGTTTGATTGCAAATGTAAGCTGGGCTATACCGGAAATCTTTGCAATAAAGAGATAGATGAATGTTCAGGAAATCCATGTCTCAATAATGGCTCTTGTTATGATCTAGTCGGTTCATTTATGTGCTATTGTACAGAGGGTTACTCAGGTAACGTATGTGACCTTGATATAAATGAATGTCACAGTAGTCCTTGTCGTAATGGCGGAATTTGTGTAAACACAAATGGAAGCTTTCATTGCCTGTGTCCAGGTGCCTGGAATGGACCTTTTTGTCAATATGACGTCAATGAATGCGAAGACAGAATTTGTAAAAATGAAGGGGAATGTAAGAATAGTGATGGTGGATATAGCTGCATGTGTGCTGATGGTTTTTATGGCACAACATGTGAAGAAGATATCAACGAATGCATTCAGAATCCATGTTCAAATGGATCTACTTGCCTGAACGTTTTTGGAGGTTTCCTCTGCAAATGTTTGTATGGGTTTACGGGAAAAGATTGTTCAGAAAATATAAATGAATGTTCTCCACAACCATGTCATGGAAACGCAACATGCATTGATGAAATCGGACAATTCAGATGCATGTGTCCTCAATTCTACGAGGGACCAATATGCGCAGATCCAATCGATCCTTGTAAAAACATAAGTTGTTCAAACAACGGAATTTGCGTTTCATCAAATAATTCAGGTTTATGTCATTGTCATACAGGTTTTAGAGGAAACCATTGTGAACAACAAATACTGCCATTTCAAATTGAAGAGAGCGGGATAGTATGTAATGGTATGTTCCCTCTACATTTTTGCTTGCAAGATCTATGGAAACGATTCAAACGGACGCATATCCGGGCATTATATAATACTTTCCGAGTAAATTGCATATTTCTTTTTTTTGTCTGTCTTCTTTCACTTTTTGTACGTATGTGTAGCAAGTCACAGTATCAGCTTTTCTCACTGGTGCTACCCGTCACAAAACTCTCAACGATTATTGCATATCTTGTTTTTTCTTGTCTATTCATCTTATTCTTTTCACATATGTATTGGCCCTTTCATTTGTAAATATTTCTCTTTTAATTCTCTTAATTTTAGCATTTTCATTCTTCGTCTCTATGTTATGACTGAATGTGCTAAATCATATGAAGAATGACCATTCTTTCTTTTATTTCTCTATAATCTATTTCTACTAACATGTTTATGAATCAAGTTGCAGTATAGCACAACTTACGTCTGATTAAACGGTTGAGATAAATTGAAACTTTGACCAGATAAGTAAATTATGAATGACGCTTTCTGTGGCATCTAGGCTTTATCTGAAATTAGGCAGGAAGATGTCTGATAAGTAAAATACGTAGTCACCCGAATCATGCATTTTGAATGGTGAATACGTAATGTACTACCTATACTTTTGTTTAGTTTATATTGAAAATGCAGATGAGAATAAAAAAAATCGGTTAACACGTGAAAGGGTTATGTTTTACAACACACGATCTTGAATCACAACATATATTTTGGCATTGACATTTACCTTTTATATCTATAAAGTCTATTTCTATCTATCACTGATGTGCATGCTAAGTGCGAAATGATTAGTGTTAATATCGTTATTTTATTTGAAACAACGGTTGTTGTTTTTTGTGGTCGGCAGATTGAATTTTTGCTAACTAATAAATACTCATCATTTGTATATTATATATAACAGTTGTTTACAGTACGTTATGATATTATCACGAAAGAAAGAAAACAAAAGAAAGCAAAAAAAGTTCAAGCGATAATCATACTTCAACAAAATTAATTATATTATATGAGTTTACTTTTAACACGTAAATAAGCATGTGTTTCCCTCGGTTCTAGTTTGTTAACCCGATTTTGTTTTTTGTCCATGGATTTATGAGTTTTGAACAGCGGTATACTACTGTTGCCTTTATTTAAGCTACTAATTTATTTTTCAAATTTATTTCAGGTGTTAATGAAAAATTTGTGATCTATCTTCACCAAAAAGTTACATCGGTTATTAAAAAGGAGATTGTTTCGAGAATTAAACATCTGATAAATAAATATACTGGATATGGTGAAGATTCTTTGGAAATAAAGGGATCAGCAGAATGGCTGGAAAACAATCAAGGGTATATGGCAACCTTTTCTTTGCAGAGTAATTTTAAGCATAAAGAAGTGTATTAATCTTATGAATGAATCTATATCTTTCAGATCACATCTTCCTATATCTATAGATAATGAGATTAAATATAATCCTACAAATACTATGAAACAATTGGTCAATGTTTATTAAGGCTCGTCCGGTCTTCAAGCTTCTTCATTTGCACACTAGTTTTGGGTTTCCATTATCAAATTTATTTAAAAACTGTGTTTCCGTGGTTCTGACATTGATAGTATGCTTTTATACAATAAAAATAATAATTTTGCATTTTTTTTCTCTGTAAATTCGCATATTAAAATAACACTAATGATAAAAAAAAACCGTCTTAAATTCCATGCATTCAAAGCGCTTTTCCGGATTTAACTTCGCCAGGAACTTGCAATACCGAATATCTGAATGTATAAAAACGAAACAGTTGAAGAGCTATATGATCTTAGAGAAAATAACATAATAGTAAAATCCTCCACCGATAAACTTTACCTGAGAGAGTTGAAACCTTAATCTCTTAAAATATATCAATGTATCGGATTTCTCTTGAACTGAATTTTAATGTGCGTATTGTTGTGCGTTTACTTTTCTACATTGGCTAGAGGTATAGGGGGAGGGTTGTGATCACATAAAAATGTTTAACCCCACCGTAATTTTGCGCCTGGCCCAAGTCAGGAGCATCTGGCCTTTGTTTGTCTTGTGATTTTTAATTTTAGTTTCTTGTGTATAAATCGGAGTTAAGTATGTCGTCCATTATCACTGAACTAGTATACATGTTTTTAAAGGGCCAGCTGAAGGACGCCTCCAGGTGCGGTAGTTACTCACTACATTGAAGACTCATTGGCGGCCTTCGGCTGTTGTCTGCTCTATGGTTGGGTTGTTGTCTCTTTGACACATTCCCCATTTCCTTTCTCAATTTTACTTTGATAATTTTTTTTTATATATGGACAATTTCAAAAGGGTTTGTTATAAATCATGACAGTAACGAAGCACTGACTATTACTGATGAGCTGATGTTACCTTCGCGGACTGATAGCCTACCAGCACCAGTGTCGGTCAGAATCGATCCTATGCTATAAAAAAAAAAACAATACTATATAAATGTAATGCGTCCGAAGCGCTATTTTGGATTCCAAGCTAACAATCATACTAAAAGTTCGAATGGTTGGTTCTTTTACTAGACCTAGATCGGTTGAATAAAATGGCACACAGCTACAGAAAAGCAGATGCAAGGACAACTGGATACAATCCCCTTCAAATAAATCTACCGTTTATGCAACGTAATTATCGCCGAAAACTCAATTTAAATTTTTTGTGTTTTTAACGCCACTTTTAAGGTAGCACAATACAACGAATTTTTTTACTTCCAATCTCCAACCTTTAAAATGCTGCAACTTTCTAAAGACTGCGTATACATTTATAAAAGATATATATATATATATAAAGATAGATAAAAGAATAATCTTTTAAATGAATGCAATATTTTTTTTATGCAATCAATATGTAATCAATTATTATGCAATTAATGACAAAGTCTTGGTCAGTTCACTTGAATGAATTTAGCTCTATCATCTCTTTAACTATACAGGAAATTTTTATGAAATCTTAATTAACACAACAGGAGCTACAATAGGGTGTCTCAAATTTTCGCTACCGTATTCAATTCTCTCATAAATCTATAATTAGTGTAAACATCCTTAAAACATAAAAGTAGATAATAAATGATCAGGTGTAAAATTTTATCTATAAGAGGTACGAAAGATACCAGAGGCACAGTCAAACTCATAAATCGAAAATAAACTGACAACGCCATGGCTAAAAATGAAAAAGACAAACAGAAAAACAATAGTGAACATGAACAGAAAACTAAAGAATAAGCAACACGAACCCCACCAAAAACTAGGAGTGATCTCATGTTCCCCGGAAGGGTAAGCAGATCTATAACTCTGTCTGAGACACCCTTTTGTAGATAATGGCTCTAGGAACAACAAATAATAAAATCAACCCTCTCGGGATATTCACGAAGAAGCTAATTTCAATTGAAAGTGAAAATTTCTTGTAAAATTTTGTAGACAAAGTTAACATTATAATTATTATATAATTGTTGTATAATACTAACATTGCATTAATTCGGAAAAATAATCTGTTAGCTATCTATAAATACCACATTTATAAATTTTCAACCTTTATAAAGAAAGTTACAGCGTTCTAAAACTAGGGAACTGAAGGTATACAATCTTAATATTGTGCTACTTCGTGGAGGCCAGTTTTTATTGACGGAGAGAGCCCGGAGAAACCTACCGTCCTTCAATAGGAAAACTGACAATCCTTGTCAATTAAGATTGGAGTCGAGTGCACCCGCAAGAGCGGGGTTCGAACTCACAACCTTAGTGTTGACTGACTAGTTATTACAGTAGTTACTACTTAGACTACCTGACTACTGAGCACCCCCCCCCCCCCCCCCGAATACGGTAAATCAATTTATATTCGCGAGTAGAAAAATAGCGCGAATATAAATCGTCGCGAATATATAAAACTTAAATCTTTCCTTATTAAACTATATCAAGAAATTAGAAAATCGCGAAATTAAATATCCGCGAAGTAGATATGAAAGGGTAAAACGCGAAATAAAGTATTCGCGAACGAAAATAAGTTGGTTTTATACAGTTGAAGTTGAAGAAATCATATGGTTTATGACTACAAACGTAATTTCGAACGAAGTGTTATCGATTTTGATTGATTTCTTTCAGAGACACAGTATCTAATATGTCTATATCTTTATCAATCAACTTTCAGAGACACAGTATCCAATATGTCTTTATCTTTATCTTTCAGAGACACAGTATCCAATATGTCTTTATCTTTATCTTTCAGAGACACAGTATCCAATATGTCTTTATCTTTATCTTTCAGAGACACAGTATCCAATATGTATCCAATATGCCTTTATCTTTATCTTTCAGAGACACAGTATCCAATATGTCTTTTTCTTTATCTTTCAGAGACACAGTATCCAATAAGTCTTTATCTTTATCTTTCAGAGACACAGTATCCAATATGTCTTTATCTTTATCTTTCAGAGACACAGTATCCAATATGTCTTTATCTTTATCTTTCAGAGACACAGTATCCAATATGTCTTTATCTTTATCTTTCAGAGACACAGTATCCAATATGTCTTTATCTTTATCTTTCAGAGACACAGTATCCAATATGTCTTTATCTTTATCTTTCAGAGACACAGTATCCAATATGTCTTTATCTTTATCTTTATCCTTCAGAGACACAGTATCCAATATGTCTTTATCTTTATCTTTCAGAGACACAGTATCCAATATGTCTTTATCTTTATCTTTCAGAGACACAGTATCCAATATGTCTTTATCTTTATCTTTCAGAGACACAGTATCCAATATGTCTTTACCTTTATCTTTCAGAGACACAGTATCCAATATGTCTTTATCTTTATCTTTCAGAGACACAGTATCCAATATGTCTTTATCTTTATCTTTCAGAGACACAGTATCCAATATGTCTTTATCTTTATCTTTCAGAGACACAGTATCCAATATGTATCCAATATGCCTTTATCTTTATCTTTCAGAGACACAGTATCCAATATGTCTTTTTCTTTATCTTTCAGAGACACAGTATCCAATAAGTCTTTATCTTTATCTTTCAGAGACACAGTATCCAATATGTCTTTATCTTTATCTTTCAGAGACACAGTATCCAATATGTCTTTATCTTTATCTTTCAGAGACACAGTATCCAATATGTCTTTATCTTTATCTTTATCCTTCAGAGACACAGTATCCAATATGTCTTTATCTTTATCTTTCAGAGACACAGTATCCAATATGTCTTTATCTTTATCTTTCAGAGACACAGTATCCAATATGTCTTTATCTTTATCTTTCAGAGACACAGTATCCAATATGTCTTTACCTTTATCTTTCAGAGACACAGTATCCAATATGTCTTTATCTTTATCTTTCAGAGACACAGTATCCAATATGTCTTTATCTTTATCTTTCAGAGACACAGTATCCAATATGTCTTTATCTTTATCTTTCAGAGACACAGTATCCAATATGTCTTTATCTTTATCTTTATCTTTCAGAGACACAGTATCCAATATGTCTTTACCTTTATCTTTCAGAGACACAGTATCCAATATGTCTTTATCTTTATCTTTCAGAGACACAGTATCCAATATGTCTTTATCTTTATCTTTCAGAGACACAGTATCCAATATGTCTTTATCTTTATCTTTCAGAGACACAGTATCCAATATGTCTTTATCTTTATCTTTATCTTTCAGAGACACAGTATCCAATATGTCTTTATCTTTATCTATCAACTTTCAGAGACACAGTATCCAATATGTCTTTATCTTTATCTTTATCTTTCAGAGACACATTATCCAATATGTCTTTATCTTTATCAATCAACTTTCAGAGACACAGTATCCAATATGTCTTTATCTTTATCTTTCAGAGACACAGTATCCAATATGCCTTTATCTTTATCTTTCAGAGACACAGTATCCAATATGTCTTTATCTTTATCTTTCAGAGACACAGTATCCAATATGTCTTTATCTTTATCTTTCAGAGACACAGTATCCAATATGTCTTTATCTTTATCTTTCAGAGACACAGTATCCAATATGTCTTTATCTTTATCTTTATCTTTCAGAGACACAGTATCCAATAAGTCTTTATCTTTATCAATCAACTTTCAGAGACACAGTATCCAATATGTCTTTATCTTTATCAATCAACTTTCAGAGACACAGTATCCAATATGTCTTTATCTTTATCTTTATCTTTCAGAGACACAGTATCCAATATGTCTTTATCTTTATCTTTCAGAGACACAGTATCCAATATGCCTTTATCTTTATCTTTCAGAGACACAGTATCCAATATGTCTTTATCTTTATCTTTCAGAGACACAGTATCCAATATGTCTTTATCTTTATCTTTCAGAGACACAGTATCCAATATGTCTTTATCTTTATCTTTCAGAGACACAGTATCCAATATGTCTTTATCTTTATCTTTCAGAGACACAGTATCCAATATGTCTTTATCTTTATCTTTCAGAGACACAGTATCCAATATGTCTTTATCTTTATCTTTCAGAGACACAGTATCCAATAAGTCTTTATCTTTATCTTTCAGAGACACAGTATCCAATATGTCTTTATCTTTATCAATCAACGGTACAAAGGTATGCGGAGAAGACTTAGAAGAATTAAGGAGCCTTATTACACAAGGTGAAAGTGATTTCCCATTCAAGTTATACAATGGCAGTATTACTGAATTAAGACAACCGGAACCCGTTGTTGAACGACAAAAGATGTCAAAGAAGGTATGCATTCTTTACTTATATTTTTTAATGCAAACTTAAGTGTTTTGTTGAAAAAAGGAAATTCACTAAACTGAACTCCGAGAAAACTTCAAAACGGAACGTCTCTAATCAAATGGCAAAATCAAAAGCCCAAAAACGGATGGACAACAACATGCATTATTCGTTCAAAGTGCAAAGTAAGCCTCGTAAACTGTCAACGAAATTTGTCCCACCTCACAAGTTGTCTTGGAAGCTTTGATATTAACAAATATTCTTTACCGTTTATTACGTTAGTAGTAAATACTGTAATATGTATTCCAGTAGAAATAATAATCTACATTTTATTATATACATTTTTGTTTTTATCATTTGAAATCAGTTTATAGTTTCCTCTTTTACTTGATGTGTTTCCTTATTTGTAACCCGGATTTGTTTTCTTTCAATCGATTAATGACTTTTGAAAAGCGATATCCAACTGGTGCCTCTATTTACACATTTTTAGCATGAACATGAACACTAGTATTGCTTTTAAGCCGGGTAACTATAATGAGTTTATTTCGAATCTTTTCAGTCATGGTTAAAAGACAATTGGTATTTACTGATGATTGCTGTTGGATTGGTGGTCTTGATAGCTATAGTACTTTTTGTTTTACTTAGATATAATCGGTAAGTGTCAGCTCATTTAATCCGTGAATTACATTTTCTTTTTTTTTGTAGTTCGCTGTTTCCTTCTTCTTAAAATGTTTTTCTTTTATCCATTACAGAACCGTATAGTATTTGTACTACCTACTTTATTAACTGTTTAGATTGGACTTTGTCAAGATTGTCACAATTTTGATGAACAATATGATGCAATGTCATTGTTGCCACCGGATTATCAGAGATCGAGTTTATTTGGCTGGACGCTCATAAGTTTAAATATATGTTTAGTTCCTGTTTCTTCTTCACTGAATGATGGGGATGAATAAACTCTAATAAAATGTCCACATTTCTGTATTTGTAGTAAAAAGCAGCGAGATGTCAGTAATGGACAATTATATATGGACAATTCATTTCAATGGAAGCCAGGACATGGAACAATGAACACGTTACCATCATTAGCGTTTGATAATGATATCTACCAGAGTGCTTCACCGGAACAACAATTGACCTTCCGTCCACAAGATCAGAAGTTTCCAACAGACCAGACATACATAGAAGAACAGCCATTGGCTTATGAAAATGACAGTTATCTAAGAGTAACACAAGAAGAACAGGATAATTTAATGAATTCTAATTTTGCTAATTTTGAAGACGCTTTTCAGTGATTCATGATCACATTTTGTAATTTCACATGCAACGCTATCACATGTAAATATTTTCATCGACAATATGACATATATCAGGATAATTGTAGAGAAAAAAATGTATATATTTTATTTAATTTAGGATTTCGATACTGATGTTTCTCTTTCCTTTTGTGAAGAAAAAAATATCGTTACTAATGACCCCTCATTGATGTATCTCTTCTAATTATTGCAAACAAAGGACATACATTTACTTTCAATTAACAAGTTATGGAAAATTACTGTTTTGAAAGATAAAAACATTGTTTCGCCATGTGTGACACTAACTTACTTTTTGTATTTCGTAAGTTGAAAATGCAAAAAGTAAGTTAGTGTTACACATGGCGAAACAATGTTTTTATCTTTCAAAACAGTAAATTTCCATAACTTGTTAATTGAAAGTGAGATATTGTCGCACAGAAAGTTCTATGGTATCTTAAACAAAATATCCATAACAATGAAAGGTATGTAAAATTTCATCAAAAGGTCGGCAGGCTCATAATTTGCTTCACCAAACAAACGTTTTGCCTGCACAAGGCACCTGAATATAAAAAAGTTGAATGGCTAAATGAAACACATATTTAAAGAATATTGCAAGCCAGGCTAATTAATCATATAGTAGTAATCCTTACTTATTTTGCTTGTGATAAAAAAGTTTGTATTGATTAAATTTCACATACTGTAAATAACATAAAAGGAAACAGTGCAAATACATGTTACTGTTTAAAATATTGCTGTTCTTTATACTAATTAAAAGTAAAATAACAAAGTACCAAACTCCGAGAAAAAATTCAAAACGGAAATTCCTTAATAAACACATTTACAAAACTCCCTAACTCTTATGTGGATTAGTGAATAAGGATGGCTTGCACAAGGAAGTGTGCATAGGCCAAATCAGCAGATTTTCTCAAAATATTTTTATTTCGAATTAATCTTACTGTTTATAATTCATTTAAGTTTCTTTAAGATGACGAAGTGATGTTGACAGTTTTTGTTTTCAATTTCATACTAAACTTTTTTTTTGAATCCATATGAATACCTTTTACATAATCTGGCAAATCATTCCAGTTTTTAACATCACTTAATCAGAAAGATGAAGGTTCTACAACTTTGACATTTGGAACACAAACATTGTATGCAGTTGTTCTAGTATTCCTATGCGAGGAAGTTCTTGTAAAATATTTTTTTTAATTATTCTGAACATTTGTTTTGAAAAACATTAAACACATGATTCAGTCGAAGCTGTATCACTCTGTCACTAACATTCAATAACCCAATTTTTCGAATTCACTTACAGTGATTCGTATTTTCTGAGGAAGATAAAGTACAATTCTTATAATTTTATCTTAAATGACCTGAAGCTAGTCTTCAAGTTTCTTGTTCAAGCCTTTATACCAACAACCACATGCAAAATCAAGATGGAATTGTATTAATGCAGTACACAATGTTTTCTAGATTGTTGAGACAAACATTCTTTATATCTATATAAAAATTTAAGTCGGTGATAAGCCTTTTTTTTTCAAAAATTATTAACATTTTGTTCACCAGATAAAAATTTGTCCTAAATGATACCTAAATATTTCGCATTTGATTTACTCTCAATTTCAATATTCAAAAGAAAAATCGTTTCCTTTAACATTATGAAGTTTTTTCTTTGAAACAGATAAAATGCTTTCGGTATTTCCTAAATGAAGAGACGATTAATTACTAACAAGCCAATATTTACATGATTTCAACACATGTGATAGCTTTCTAGATTTTTTTTTTAGACCTGAATGTTAAAAAAGAATAGCCGTATCATCAGCATACGGTATATAGTAAAACCTAACATTAAGTACCAATGCTTACTTAAGAATCATTCACACATTTTAAAAATCGACCCCAATATACTCCCTTGGGGAACAACGCAAGTTACATCAAACACTTCAGAGTTTGTTTTGTTAATACTAACAATGTGTTTTGTGTTTGTCAAATATGAATAAAACCAGATATAACTCCTATCACATTAAGCTTTCAAATAACACTTTGAGATCAACCGTATCAAATGCCTACTGTAGATCGAGTAAAATCATGCCAGTAAAAAGACATCTGGCTGTTCTTGATTTTATAGGATTTGTTGAATGCATGAGACAGATATCCGTAGAAAATGAATTTCCAAAATGTGATTTGAAATCATTTAAAATATCATTTTCTACTAAAAATGACTCTAATTGTAAATATACAGCCTTTTCTAATATCTTTGAAACAATACTAAATATACTGAAAGGGCGATTATTTTCAGGCTTTAATGTTCATCATGATAACAAATGGACAAATATGGCAGTATTTTCACCTAAAAAACTACTCTGTGTACAGACTTACCTGTGCTGTTTGGAAAGTTGTAAGGCCTAGTATCCACTAGATATATAATAGTTGCATGCATTTTGTGTTTAAGAAAATTAAAACATTTTTTGCGTTTTTGATGGGCATTGTTTTCCCTTTCTGCAAAAGGTGTAAACATAAACAAACACCCGAATTACTTTGATACTGTCCACTCAGATAAACTCTTTAACTCACCTTTAGTTATGAAGATACGTATTGTCCATGTCAATTAAGGACAATAAAAACAATACAAACCAGTTTTTACCTGAGGAAGCATCTCAAAGTTGTACCACAACTTAGTTTATTTTCAAACCTTATGCACGAAGGAAAAAAATGCCCATAAAAATCCAAAAGAGATTTTCTTTGTCTAATATGTTCTCCTTTTTATTTGTATTGTAGTCCTGTAATATTATGTTGTCATTTCAAAGTTATATTTAACTTTGCCATTTTAGTGCGAGGTTTGGCATGCCATAAAACCAGGTTCAACCCACCACTTTTATTCCCCTTTAAAAGTGTCCTGTACCAAGTCAGGAAGATGGCCATTGTTATAATATTGTTCGTTTCTGTGTGTGTTGCATTTTAACGTTGAGTCGTTTGTGTTTTCTCTTATTTTTGAGATATTGAGATAAGACGTGGCACGGTACTTGTCTATCCCATATTCATGTATTTGGTTTTGATGTTATATTTGTTATTCTCGTTGTGTTTTGTCTATTGCTTGTTGCGTTTCGGTGTTGTGTCGTTGTTCTCCTTTTATATTTAATGCGTTTCCCTCGGTTTTAGTTTGTTACCCCGATTTTGTTTTTTGTCCATGGATTTATGAGTTTTGAACAGCGGTATACTACTGTTGCCTTTATTTATCTTTCTGTAACACAAAATGACTTTAACTTTAATATATCTAGTTGATGCCAGGCATGAAAACTTTTCTAACTGGACATGTAAGTCTGTTCTCAGTGTAGTTTTTTGCATGTAAATACAGCCATATTTGTCCGTTTCTTATGATGAACCATAATCGATCCCCGTTCTTGAAAAGCGGTTTTACTTTAGCAAGCTTTAAATCATCAGCAACAGTTGCTTTTGATATATACATACTTATTAAAACAAAAAAGTGTGAGGAATCTTAATGATAGGTGCTGCGTCTCTTAAAAACTTGGCTGGTATACCATCTAAATATGTGCTTTTTTAGGTCACCTGGCCTAAAAGGCCAAGTGAGCTTTTGTCATCACTTGGCGTCCGTCGTTCGTCGTCGTCGTCCGTCGTCGTTAACTTTTACAAAAATCTTCTCCTCTGAAACTACTGGGCCAAATTAAACCAAACTTGGCTACAATCATCATTTGTGTATCCAGTTAAAAAAATGTGTGGCGTGACACGGCCAACCAACCATGATGGCCGCCATGGTTAAAAATAGAACATAGGGGTAAAATGAAGTTATTGGCTTATAACTCAAAAATCAAAGCATTTAGAGCAAATCTGACATTGGGGTGAAATTGTTTATCAGGTTAAGATCTGTCTGCCCTGAAATTTTCAGATGAATCTGACAACCCGTTGTTGGGTTGCTTCCCCTGAATTGGTAATTTTAAGGAAATTTTGCTGTTTTGGGTTATTATCTTGAATATTATTATAGATAGAGATAAAATGTAAACAGCAATAATGTTCAGCAGAGTAAATTTTACAAATAAGTCAACAAGACCAAAATGGTAGGTTGACCCCTTTAGGAGTTATTGCCCTTTATAGTCAATTTTTAACCATTTTTCGTAAATCTTCGTCATCTTTTACAAAAATCTTCTCCTCTTAAACTACTGGGCTAAATTAAACCAAACTTGGCTACAATCATCATTGGGGTATTTAGTTTAAAAAATGTGTGGCGTGACCCGGCCAATCAACCAAGATGGCCGCCATGGCTAAAAATAGAACATAGGGGTAAAATGCAGTTTTTGGCTTATAACTCAAAATCCAAAGCATTTAGAGCAAATCTGACATTCAGTAAAATTGTTTATCAGGGCTTGATCTGTCTGCCCTGAAATTTTCACATGAATCAGACAAACCGTTGTTGGATTGCTGCCCCTGAATAATTGGTAATTTTAGGGAAATTTTGCTGTTTTTGGTTATTATCTTGAATATTATTATAGATAGAGATAAACTGTAATCAGCAATAATGTTCGGCAAGGTAAGTTTTACAAATAAGTCAACATGACCAAAATGGTCAGTTGACCCCGTTAGGAGTTATTGCCCTTTATAGTCAATTTTTTACCATTTTTAGCTACCTGGCCCACAGGGCCAAGTGAGCTTTTCTCGTCACTTGGCGTCCGTTGTCCGTCGTCGTCGTCCGTCGTCGTTAACTTTTACAAAAATCTTCTCCTCTGAAACTACTTGGCCACAATCATCATTGGGGTATCTAGTTTAAAAAATGTGTGGCGTGACCCGGCCAACCAACCAACCAAGATGGCTAAAAATAGAACAATGGGGAAAAATGCAGTTTTTGGCTTATAACGCAAAAACCAAAGCATTTAGAGCAAATCTGACAAGAAGTTAAATTGTTTATTAGGTTAAGATCTATCCGCTCTGAAATTTTCAGATGAATCTGACAACCCGTTGTTGGGTTGCTTCCCCTGAATTGGTAATTTTAAGAAAATTTTGCTGTTTTTGGTTATTATCTTGAATATTATTATAGATAGAGATAAAATGTAAACAGCAATAATGTTCAGCAAAGTAAAATTTACAAATGAGTCAACATGACCAAAATGGTCAGTTGACCCCTTTAGGAGTAATGGCCCGTTATAGTCAATTTTAAACCATTTTTCGTAAATCTTAGTTATCTTTTACAAAAATCTTCTCCTCTGAAACTACTGGGCTAAATAATTCCAAACTTTGCCACAATCAACTTTGGGGTATCTAGTTTAAAAAATGTGTGGTCTGACCCGGCCAACCAACAAAGATGGCCGCCATGGCTAAAAATAGAACATAGGGGTAAAATGAGGTTTTTGGCTTATCAGGTGAAGATCTATCTGCCCTGAAATTTTCAGATGGATCGGACAACCTGATTAGGAGTAATTGTCCTATAAAGTCAATTTATAACAATATTTATAAAATTTGTACATTTTTACTAACATTTTCCACTGAAACTACTGGGCCAAGTTCATTATAGATAGAAATAATTGTAAGCAGCAAGAATCTTCAGTAAAGTAAGATGTACAAACACATCACCATCACCAAAACACAATTTTGTCATGAATCCATCTGTGTCCTTTGTTTAATATTCACATAGGCCAAGGTGAGCGACACAGGCTCTTTAGAGCCTCTAGTTTAATGTTAAGATTACGCAACTCTTAAAATACAAAATCTTCAGAAATATGTGTTAGCATTAATACATTTTCATTTGGTTTAATTATACTATATTTTTTTAAATACTAGAAGCCGCTTGATAAATCTTTTTAGGAATCGGTAGTTTATTAACCAACTTTGCAGTAATGGTGGTAAAAAGTTTTTAAACTGGTTGGCTATTTTAACATTATCAAAGCAATACTCTCCAGAAAATTTGATAATGACATTACAATCAGATTTAGTGCTTTGTTGATATCTTAGATTTTAAATTGAGACCAAAGTTTCTTAGAATTAACTTATTTTCGCATATAAGTAAATGATTTCGATATTCGATCATGTTAATTCCTTTTTGATAAACCAAAATGTCTATTTAATCCAATTGCTGAATTTATAATATAAAATGTTGCAGTCAAATAGTAATCAAAGGATTATAATTTAGTACTCCAGACGCGCGTTTCGTCTACATAAGACTCATCAGTGACGCTCATATCAAAATATTTATAAAGCCAAACAAGTACAAAGTTGAAGAGCATTGAGGATCCAAAATTCCAAAAAGTTGTGCCAAATATGCCTTGGATAATACAATCCTTAGTTTTTCGAAAAATTCAAAGTTTTTTTAAACAGGAAATTTACAAAAAGGACCACACTATTGATATTAATGTCAACACCGAAGTGTAATTGTTTCATTTTAATTTCCTTAAAACAAAAGCAGTTTATCAAACTGATGTTCTCTATTCTCTTATGTGTTTGGCCCTTTCTTTCTTTCTCTTTTCTTTCTTTTTTTGTCTCTTTTGTTTGAAGGTTTGGTCCATTATTCTCTATTCTATAAACTCAAACGGAACTTGCCTCTATGTGTGACAAAAAACAATACATAGAACATGTATATATATATTTGTTTAGTTGTTATTGGCTTTGAACTAGCTGACAGTAACTATGAGTCCTGTCAGATCTGTACCTAGTGTACTTGCGTTGTTGTTGGAATGTACGAGTACCCTGCAACTGTGTTTTTTGTATATCTATTTATTGATCTGATATCATTTTCAAATGATTTTTTATTGTTCATTCTAACGTTGTACTGTTATACCACTGTCCAAGATTAGGGAAACGGTTGTGATCACGCTTACATGTTTGACCCCGCCACATTCGGTATATAATTTGAGTTCATCCAAAAGAAGTTAACAATCTGTATGTATGTGTCTGTACCAAATCAGGAGTCTGTAATTCATTAGTTGTCTTCTGTTGTTGTGTTACATATATCTATAAAAATCAGTTGAGAAAGGCTAATTTGTAAGATGGATACCAATGAAATTACATCTTAAAAAAACAGGGTGAATTTGGCCGGGTACTTGTACATCCAAACAACAAAATCACACTCAGTACAGATATGAGAGAACTTTCATTTACTGGCAGCTAGTTCTAAGCCAATAACAATTTGTTTGTTTTGTTTTTTACTTGCTTCCGTTGCATCTTACATCGTTTTAAAGTAAATTTTTAAAATACATGATTGGCCTTTTACTTGCTGAACAAAAAGCACACACGTATGAAAAGGGAGCATATTATGGATTAATATAATCATATATAATTATAAAAGGATGTGGTATGAGTCTCAATGAGATAATAGTTACCAAGTTAAAATAATTTGATACACCAGACGTGCGTTTTGTCTACAAAAAACTCATCAGTGATAACACTTCACCCAAGTCACAATTAGTAAAAGTAAAGCTTAAGAGCATACGATACAGTTTTGATCCTGTATTTACAAGTTCGTGAAAATTTGTATATAGGCTATTTTTAACCTGATTAAATCAAACATGTAATAAAAAATATACCTTCATGTGCTACTTTTTGAGTAAAATGAGGTCGAAATTTTGTATATTTGCTCAAAATTCAGATTTGTGGCCGTAATTTCTTTTATGAAAGAAAGACATAACTTTTTTTTATAAAAGATAAGATATAAGAGCCTCACCGCTCAAAGAACAGCAAGAGATAAAGAGCCCAACATAAACCATTCTAAAAGGAAAATTAAAAGTCTAGTATATATATATATATATATATTTCTCTAATTCTTCGTCAATTTATCCCTTTCTGCACCCATTGTATTAAAAAAAATGTAATCAACGTGTGGTTCGTTTGATCTTAGTTCCTCATTGGTTAAAATCCGATTATGACGTCGAATTATCTTGCTTTCCTCTGAAATTCCTATTGTGACTGCATGAAAAAAGGCGACCATGCCTGATGACGTCACAAAGAAAAAAACATCATTTTGCAGATCATTCGAAAAGAAAGAATAAGTTTGCCTGCATAATGTTAGAAAATCATTGGAGAAACAGATTCCACCACCAAAACGAGGAAAGAGAATCTTTGGTGGCTTGACGACACTCCATCCAATCTTTTTAAAATTAAGGGCGATATTGGTCCTTTTTCAAAAAATGTTTAGACATTTTCGAAGAACTAATAAAAAATTACACAGAAGTTTACTTTCTAGCGCATTAAATGATTGTATACTCCTCCCTGAACAAAATGCTGTATCATATTGGTATAATATCACTAAGATAAAAATCCAGGTTTCATGCAAATCTTACCTTAAGGTCAAGGAACAGTAAATGGGCTATATCGCAGATTTTGCTAAAAATTTGCATGTAACCTTGGCTCGTTGAACTACAACTAAAAATCGAAAAAATAATACATTCATCTCTTTTATTATCTGAAAAATTGCAGATTGATTTCTTTTAATATGGGTGAATATTTGTATAGAAAGCACATAAAGTCGGCAATAAAACTTCTAAAACTTGTCTTAAAATCGCCAAATCTCTAATTCTACTCCATAGATTTTTCTTAAAAAACTATATATTGTTGACACATAAATTTCTGTTTTAATGATATAAAATAATCATAGGGTCACCGAATTCGTTTTTTGTCCAATAATCAATTTGTTACCTTGTTGGTAGTGAAAAACGTCAAAAATCACCGTTTTACGGCCTGAAACGCGATAACGTTACAATTATTTTGACGTTTTGTTGGATTTTTTCACAAAGAACGCAACGTTCAATGATGTATACCGTAAAAACGAAGTCGGTGATCCCATCTTTATTTTGCATCATTATAACGGAAATTTATGTTTCAACAACATTTTGTTTTTTAAGAAAAATCTATGGAGTAGAATTAGAGATTTCGCGATCTTAAGACAAATTTTAGAAGGGTTTTCGCCGATTTTATGTGCTTTCTATACAAATGTTCACCCATTTTGTAAGAATTCAATCAGTAATATTTCAAATGATAATTGAGATAAATGCAATATTTTTTCGATTTTCAGTTGAAGTTTATCGAGCCAGAGTTGTATGCCAAATTTTACTGAAATCTGTGACATAGCCCATTTACTGTTCCTTGACCTTAAATGATTTTTTTCTTATGATACTGGGAAGATCAACCACAAACATAATAGAACCATGCAACCAGTACATGCTTGCATGTTCCAAGATACATTCTCCCATACAAATAATCACATCCTGCAGAAAGAAAACTAATGTGTTCCCTTTCTAGCTACAAATGTATGCTAAAATCAAAGTTGTGGAAGTTATTTTATCATGATAATCAGGAAATCAATTCAAATAGTTTACAGTCTTGAACATTTAAACTAAATATTTAATTAAAAACACTGCTAATGTTAAGTGTTTGGCTCAAGCTTTCATTGTGTAACACAGTTTAATTTAGAACCCTGCGGGGAAAACAGAGAATTCTCTTTGTCCGAAGACACTGCTAAACAGTCAAACATACTATCCACATTGATCTGTGTCCACACTTGTTTCATTGTAAAAAAAAAACGTGGTCGCTAATACCGGGCTGAAGTACGTCCATTATTCATAGTTCATTATTCATTATTCAATAATGAATAATGAAATAGTTCATTCTTCACTATTCAATATTGAAAAATGAATAATGAATAATGAAATGGTTTATGTTTCATTATTCAAATTGAAGCGGTGAATAGTGAAAAAAATATAAAAAAATTTGACCGTGACACTTTAGCTATATTTTGATTCGCAATGACCATAAGAGGGTTTACGGACGACCTAAATGCCACAATATGCATTAAAATGAGGAAATATAAAAAAGAAGATGTGGTATTATTGTCAATGAGACAAACATCCACAAAAGACCAAAATGACACAGACATCAACAACTATAGCTCACCGTACAGCCTACAACAATGAGCAAAGCCCATACCGCATAGTCAACTATAAAAGGCCCCAATAAGACAATGTAAAACAATTTAAACAAGACGACAATTAACGGCCTTATTTATTTAAAAAAATGAACGAAAAACAAATATATAACACATAGACAAACGACAACCACTAAATTACAGACTCCTGAATTGGGACAGACACAGTCATACATAAATAATTCGACGGGGTTAAACATATTAGCAAATTTTGAATAATGAAATGGATATTTTGAAAAATGGAATGGACTGCTGCGACCCCTTATAGATGAACCTTATATCTCAATCGAAAGCTAATTACGAGAGGAACAAAATGTTTATAGTCAACATGTTCCGCAACGCATATTACAGGACTAAAATGTCGAAATACGCGTGAAAATTACGAAATTGCCAATTTTGAATAATGGAATGGACTGCTGCGACCCTTTAGCCCCTAATAATAAATAAACCTTATACCTCATTTGAAAGCTAATTTCGAGAGGAACACAATGTATATAGTCAACATGTTCCGCAACGCATATTAGAGGACTTAAATGTCAAAATACGCGTGAAAGTTAAGAAATAGCCAATTTTGAATAATGAAATGGATATTTTGAATAATTGAATGGACTGCTGTGACCCTTTAACCCCTAATTATAGATAAACGTTATACCTCATTCGAAAGCTTATTACAAGAGAAACAAAATGTATATAGTCAACATGTTCCGCAACGCATATTAGAGGACTGTAAAAATGTCAAAATACGCGTGACAATTAAGAAATAGCCAATTTTGAATAATGAAATGGATATTTTGAATAATGGAATGGACTGCCGCGACCTTTTAGCCACTAATTATAGATAAACTTTATACCTCATTCTAAAGCTTATAACAAAAGGAACACAATTTATATAGTCAACATGTTCCGCAACGCATATTAGAGGACTTAAATGTCGAAATATGCGTAAAAGTTAAGAAATAGCCAATTTTGAATAATGAAATGGATATTTTGAATAATGGAATGGACTGCTGCGACCTTTTAGCCCCTAATTATAGATGAAATTTATACCTCATTCGAAAGCTTATAACTAGCGTAACAAAATGTATATAGTCAACATGTTCCGCAACGCATATTAGAGGACTTAAATGTCGAAATACGCGTGAAAGTTAAGAAATAGCCAATTTTGAATAATGAAATGGATATTTTGAATAATGGAATGGACTGCCGCGACCTTTTAGCTCCTAATTATAGATAAACTTTATACCTCATTCGAATGCTTATAACGAGAGGAACAAAATGTATATAGTCAACATGTTCCGCAACGCATATTAGAGGACTTAAATGTCGAAATATGCGTCAAAATTGAGAAATAGCCAATTTTGAATAATGAAATGGATATTTTGAATAATGGAATGGACTGCTGCGACCTTTTAGCCCCTAATAATAGATAAACCTTATACATCATTCGAAAGCTTATAACGAGAGGAACAAAATGAATATAGTCAACATGTTCCGCAACGCATATTAGAGGACTTAAATGTCGAAATATGCGTAAAAGTTAAGAAATAGCCAATTTTGAATAATGAAATGGATATTTTGAATAATGGAATGGACTGCTGCGACCCTTTAGCCCCTAATTATAGATGAAATTTATACCTCATTCGAAAGCTTATAACTAGCGTAACAAAATGTATATAGTCAACATGTTCCGCAACGCATATTAGAGGACTTAAATGTCGAAATACGCGTGAAAGTTAAGAAATAGCCAATTTTGAATAATGAAATGGATATTTTGAATAATGGAATGGACTGCCGCGACCTTTTAGCCCCTAATTATAGATAAACTTTATACCTCATTCGAATGCTTATAACGAGAGGAACAAAATGTATATAGTCAACATGTTCCGCAACGCATATTAGAGGACTTAAATGTCGAAATATGCGTCAAAATTGAGAAATAGCCAATTTTGAATAATGAAATGGATATTTTGAATAATGGAATGGACTGCTGCGACCTTTTAGCCCCTAATAATAGATAAACCTTATACCTCATTCGAAAGCTTATAACGAGAGGAACAAAATGAATATAGTCAACATGTTCCGAAACGCATAGTAGAGGACTTAAATGTCGAAATATGCGTCAAAATTGAGAAATAGCCAATTTTGAATAATGAAATGGATATTTTGAATAATGGAATGGACTGCTGCGACCTTTTAGCCCCTAATAATAGATAAACCTTATACCTCATTCGAAAGCTTATAACGAGAGGAACAAAATGAATATAGTCAAAATGTTCCAAAACGCATAGTAGAGGACTTAAATGTCAAAATATGCGTGAAAGTTAAGAAATAGCCAATTTTGAATAATGAAATGGATATTATGAATAATGGAATGGACTGCTGCGACCTTTTAGCCCCTAATTATAGATAAACCTTATACCTCATTCGAAAGCTTATAACGAGAGGAACAAAATGTATATAGACAACATGTTCCGCAACGCATATTAGAGGACTTAAATGTCGAAATACGCGTGAAAATTAAGAAATAGCCAATTTTGAATAATGAAATGGATATTTTGAATAATGGAATGGACTGCTGCGACCTTTTAGCCCCTAATAATAGATAAACCTTATACCTCATTCGAAAGCTTATAACGAGAGGAACAAAATGAATATAGTCAACATGTTCTGCAACGCATATTAGAGGACTTAAATGTCGAAATACGCGTGAAAGTAAAGAAATAGCCAATTTTGAATAATGAAATGGATATTTTGAATAATGGAATGGACTGCTGCGACCATTTAGCCCCTAATTATAGATAAACGTTATACCTAATTCGAAAGCTTATAACGAGAGGAACACAATGTTTATAGTCAACATGTTCCGCAACGCATATTAGAGGACTTAAATGTCGAAATACGCGTGAAAAATCAGAAATAGCCAATTTTGAATAATGAAATGGATATTTTGAATAATGGAATGGACTGCTGCGACCTTTTAGCCCCTAATACCAGTTAAACCTTATACCTCATTCGAAAGCTTATAACGAGAGGAACAAAATGAATATAGTCAACATGTTCCAAAACGCATAGTAGAGGACTTAAATGTCAAAATATGCGTGAAAGTTAAGAAATAGCCAATTTTGAATAATGAAATGGATATTATGAATAATGGAATGGACTGCTGCGACCTTTTAGCCCCTAATTATAGATAAACCTTATACCTCATTCGAAAGCTTATAACGAGAGGAACAAAATGTATATAGACAACATGTTCCGCAACGCATATTAGAGGACTTAAATGTCGAAATATGCGTGAAAGTTAAGAAATAGCCAATTTTGAATAATGAAATGGATATTTTGAATAATTGAATGGACTGCTGTGACCCTTTAACCCCTAATTATAGATAAACGTTATACCTCATTCGAAAGCTTATTACAAGAGAAACAAAATGTATATAGTCAACATGTTCCGCAATGCATATTAGAGGACTGTAAAAATGTCAAAATACGCGTGACAATTAAGAAATAGCCAATTTTGAATAATGAAATGGATATTTTGAATAATGGAATGGACTGCCGCGACCTTTTAGCCACTAATTATAGATAAACTTTATACCTCATTCTAAAGCTTATAACAAAAGGAACACAATTTATATAGTCAACATGTTCCGCAACGCATATTAGAGGACTTAAATGTCGAAATATGCGTAAAAGTTAAGAAATAGCCAATTTTGAATAATGAAATGGATATTTTGAATAATGGAATGGACTGCTGCGACCTTTTAGCGCCTAATTATAGATGAAATTTATACCTCATTCGAAAGCTTATAACTAGCGTAACAAAATGTATATAGTCAACATGTTCCGCAACGCATATTAGAGGACTTAAATGTCGAAATACGCGTGAAAGTTAAGAAATAGCCAATTTTGAATAATGAAATGGATATTTTGAATAATGGAATGGACTGCCGCGACCTTTTAGCTCCTAATTATAGATAAACTTTATACCTCATTCGAATGCTTATAACGAGAGGAACAAAATGTATATAGTCAACATGTTCCGCAACGCATATTAGAGGACTTAAATGTCGAAATATGCGTCAAAATTGAGAAATAGCCAATTTTGAATAATGAAATGGATATTTTGAATAATGGAATGGACTGCTGCGACCTTTTAGCCCCTAATAATAGATAAACCTTATACATCATTCGAAAGCTTATAACGAGAGGAACAAAATGTATATAGTTAACATGTTCCGCAACGCATATTAGAGGATTTAAATGTCGAAATACGCGTGAAAATTAAGAAATAGCCAATTTTGAATAATGAAATGGATTTTTGAATAATGGAATGGACTGCTGCGACCTTTTAGCCCCTAATTATAGATAAACTTTATACCTCATTCGAAAGCTTATAACGAGAGGAACAAAATGAATATAGTCAACATGTTCTGCATTGCATATTAGAGGACTTAAATGTCGAAATATGCGTGAAAGTTAAGAAATAGCCAATTTTGAATAATGAAATGGATATTATGAAAAATGGAATGGACTGCTGCGACCTTTTAGCCCCTAATTATAGATAAACCTTATACCTTATCGAACGCTTATAACGAGAGGAACAAAATGAATATAGTCAACATGTTCCGCAACGCATATTAGAGAACTTAAATGTCGAAATATGCGTGAAAGTTAAGAAATAGCCAATTTTGAATAATGAAATGGTTATTTTGAATAATGGAATGGACTGCCGCGACCTTTTAGCCCCTAATTATAGATAAACTTTATACCTCATTCGAAAGCTTATAACGAGAGGTACAAAATGTATATAGTCAACATGTTCCGCAGCGCATATTAGAGGACTTAAATGTCGAAATATGCGTCAAAATTGAGAAATAGCCAATTTTGAATAATGAAATGGATATTTTGAATAATGGAATGGACTGCTGCGACCCTTTAGCCCCTTATTATAGATAAACTTTATACCTCATTCTAAAGCTTATAACGAGAGGAACAAAATGTATATAGACAACATGTTCTGCAACGCATATTAGAGGACTTAAATGTCGAAATACGCGTGAAAATTAAGAAATAGCCAATTTTGAATAATGAAATGGATATTTGAATAATGGAATGGACTGCTGCGACCCTTTAGCCCCTAATTATAGATAAACTTTATACCTCATTCGAAAGCTTATAATGAGAGGAACAAAATGTATATAGTCAACATGTTCCTAAACGCATATTACAGGACTTAAATGTCGAAATACGCGTGAAAGTTAAGAAACAGCCAATTTTGAATAATGAAATGGATATTTTGAATAATGGAATGGACTGCTGCGATCCGTTAGCTCCAAAATATAAAGAAACTTTATACCTCATTCGAAAGCTTATAACCAGAGAAAACAAATGTATATAGTCATCATTTTCTGCAACGCATGTTATAGGACTTAAATGTCGAAATACGCGTGAAATTTAAGAAATAGCCAATTTTGAATAATGAAATGGATATTTTGAATAATGGAATGGACTGCTGCGACCCTTTAGCCCCTAACTATAGATAAACTTTATATTTGATTCGAAATCTTATAACAAGAGAAACAAAATGTATATAGTCAACAAGTTCCGCAACGCATATTAGAGAAGTAACGAACGACCTAAATATCGAAATACGCTTGAACAATAAGAAATAGCTTATGTTGAATAATAGAATGGACTTCTGCAACACTACAGTCCCTATTAAAGCAAAATTTATACAAAATCTTATTGATAGAGAAATAGAATGAGTATAAACGATATGTTCTGCAATGACTATTAGAGGGGTTACGGGGGACGTAAATGCCAAAATACGCGTGAAAAATAAGAAACAGTCTATTTTGAATAATGAAATGGATATTTTTAATAATGGAATGGACTGCTTGGACCCTTCAGCCCTTAATTACAGACCTACCTTTTACCTCATTCGGAAGCTAATAAAAAGAGGAACACATGGTATATAGTCAATTTATTCCGCGCAGTAACAAGGGACTAAACATCGAAATACGCTTGAACATTTTGAGGGGAATTTCTGCTTGGACTGCACCTAAAAATCCGAAAATCTTGCACGCTTGTTGACGAGGTTAAGAGGGCAAAACGTTGTTGGTTGGGCTTGAAGGGGAAAAGTGGGTGTTGGGGTCGTGAGAAAATGTAATTTTGTGGAAAGAAGAAAATACACCAAAACAAATCCACAGATAGAATAAACACAATGGATTGTAAGATTACAAATATGTCTGATCAGAGATTTAATGGCGCAAGAGGTAGAAAATTTGGAAAATACTGATGAGGAAACCCTGAAATGGCGAGAAGTAGGTCAGGACTCACCCTGGACTGTCAAAGACATTTAAAATATTGACATGAAGTGTTGGTTCGCAAAAGTTATAACCTTGTGCTGGAAAGAGAAAAATATCCGCACTTGGGGATATGAAAAACTTAACAAGCAGCTGAACACCGTCTGGACAAAGAGAGAGACCGATGGAGCTGTGCAAATCGTGAGCTATGAGATGAAAAACTAGAGGCTCTCAAGAGCCTGTACCGCTCACCTGATTCTACTTGGGTTTTTGAAATCATATAAACAAATATAAAATTTGGCTAAAACTAACAACACAACCTCATAAGGAAAGGAACATTCAGGCTATATTTGATTCATTCAATTCAGTGGTTCTCTAGAAGAAGACGTGTGTATGCATTTCACATAGGGTCCTATGTTAAACTAATCCCCCCACTGGCGGCCATCTTGGAAGATGGATCGGCTACGAAGTAACAACACTTGGTCAGCACCTCATAAGGAACATTCATGCCATGTTTGGTTTCATTCCATTCAGTAGTTCTCTAAAAGAAGTCATTTGTATGCATTTCACAAAGGGTCCTATGTGAAACTAAGTCCCCCTCTGGCAGCCATCTTGGATGATGGATCGGCTACAAAATAACAACACGTGGTCAGCACCTCTTAAGGAACATTCATGCCATGTTTGGTTTCATTCCATTCAGTGGTTCTCTAAAAGAAGTCATTTGTATGCATTTCCCATAGGGTCCTATGTTAAACTTAGTCCCCCGCTGGCGGCCATCTTAGATACTGGATCGGCTACAAAGTAACAACACTTGGTCAGCACCTCATAAGGAGTGCTTTGTTTGGTTTCAGTCCATTCAGTGGTTCACTAAAAGAAATCATTTGTATGCATTTCACATAGGGTCCTATGTTAAACCAAGTCCCCCACTGGTGGCCATCTTGGTTGATGGACCGGCTACAAAGTAACAACACTTGGTCATCACCTCATAAGGAACATTCATGCCATGTTTGGTTTCATTTCATTCAGTGGTTCTCTAAAAGAAGTAATGTGTATGCATTTCCCATAGGGTCCTATGTTAAACTAAGTACCCGCTGGCGGCCATCTTGGATGATGGGTCAGTTACAAAGTAACAACACTTGGTCAGCACCTCAGAAGGAACATTCATGCCATGTTTGATTTTATTCCATTCAGTCGTTCTCTAAAAGAAGTCATTTGTATGCATTTCCCATAGGGTCCTATGTTAAACTAAGTCCCCCGCTGGCGGCCATCTTGGATGATGGATCGGCTACAAAGTTACAACACTTGGTCAGAACCTCATAAGGAACATTCATGCCATGTTTCGTTTTATTCCATTTAGTGGTTCTCCAGAAGAAGTTCAAAATGTAAAAATATAACGACGACGACGGACGACGACGGACGACGGACGACGACGGACGACGGACGACGGACGCCAAATCGTGAGAAAAGCTCACTCAGGTGAGCTAACCCCTGAGTGAGCTAACAACAGGCGCACAGGGTATGACTACCACGATTTTTATATTTTTAATAAAAATGGTATGATTGGAAGTGTGAGAATATGTTGTTTAGGCCTGAAAATGGGGTTCAAACCATTGAATTGGGGATGGTAGGAAAAACCTAAAAGGAGTATTTTGACAGATCCTCGCTGAAACTTGACATGGGTTGCTGCATCTGATCTTTAAGGTCGTAGTAGTTTTTGAGTCAAACTCGGCATCATCGATCTGGTCATCATCAGCTAAAGCCGATCTGACACATTGTTCAACCAAGGACTTTTTGGACTGGGCCAATCGCAAAGTATCGTGGTGTTTCTTTTTCTTTTTGGTTACATGCCTAGAAAATAGTGTGAGATCCATTACGGTGATAGCATTCAAGCAAGATAGAAATCCCAGAGGAAGGGTGGCTTTAACACCTGTGCCGGTCAAAGCTGAACCCAGGGTACTGCTGGTTAACACCAAACTACCCACAGAACAAGCACACAGTTTTACAGATACAGCTTTGTCCGGACGTACATAGGCGTTAAATGTAGTTTGATACCTTCAATTCCTGTATCGAGTTGATTCTACACACATTCGACTATAGTCGCCGGTACCCAGAATCTAAATCGTTCATCTATTTTATAGGAGCATACCGAGGAGGGGAATGTTTTTGAAGAGGCTGTTAGCATCCAAATATAAGATCAGACCAGCTTCGTCGTGAAATTGCTGACCACGCTTCATGTAAAGTCCAGTCCCATAGGTAATCCGGGCGTTTGAGGATTTGAGGTAGAGACCGTTGACACTGGGATTAACTGCGCAAACGCATCCACCACGCTACAGGTACAATCCAGACCTGAAGGCCTTCTTGACGGCTTCACCACCCAAACCGCTCAAGGCTCCAACACCCAAGGCTGATAGAATGGTATTTTGCTATCATGGGGAGTGCCCTTATTTCCAGCCCTGCCAACATGGGTAGATATCCACCTACTTGTTGCGTTTACCTTCATTTGGGTGATACTCAGCTTCCGATTCATTCCACCAGTACCTTTTTGGGAGAGGCTTGGTAATCTTTTGAACTTTTAGAGAGGTGAGCCAGCTTTGCATGGGACAAACGAATGCAGACTTGGCAGTCCGTTGTAAAAGAGGGACGAAAGATACCAAAGGGACAGTCAAACTCATAAATCTAAAACAAACTGACAACGCCATGGCTAAAAATGAAAAAGACAAACAGAAAAACAATAGTACACATGACACAACATAGAAAACTAAAGAATAAACAACACGGACCCCACCAAAAACTAGGGGTGATCTCAGGTGCTCCGGAAGGGTAAGCAGATCCTGCTCCACATGCGGCACCCGTCGTGTTGCTTAGGTAGCAATAAACAGTTAGGAAAAAATACTAAAATTTGCCCTTATGAATTTTACCATTCCCTTTTCATTGCTTTCTTGCAATATCAAGCTTACTGTTTGTGTCATATATGGGCATATGTATGTAATCAGAATCCTCCATAGATTTTATTTCCAGTATATAAAATTGCAAAATATAATTTCTTTTTGGTGTATCCATGGCAACAATCTGCATTTATTTGTTATAAAATATTGCAAAAAGGGGGGGAAAGATGTCACATATTTCCCCAAAATTTGGCTAAAAGTCGAATTTCAATCGCTTGAAGTAATACCTTTTCTGAAACTGTGTACATATATCATTCAGCAAATCCAATGAAAATCATATGTCTTTCGTCTCATTTTTTTGTAAAATTGCGTCAAAAACTTCGTGTAGAAAAAGAGTGTTTGTAAACAGTACATTAATTTCTGGACCGATGGCCGGTCCAGCTATGAAAATACGGACTGAAAAACAGAAAACAGCCCATAAAACATGTCAAACATAATCTTGATGCTCTTATAAACCACCTTTGAAGGCTAAATTAGCACTCATCTGTCTAAAAATGAATTTTATTACACAATAACTTTCCTATTTGAAAAATCCACAGGGGCCATAATGCGAAACTAAACTCCTAACTGTGTATTGCTACCTTAATAGTAAATATTTTTTTCAAATTCTCCCTTTTAACTTATTTTCTGAGTTCTGCTAGCTAAAACAAGTAAAATGGCCTTTTATTTTTGAAAATTGATTGAGTAATGAATATTTTATGAAGGTTAGCAGTTGACACTGAAACGCGACAAAAACTGATTTTAAGAAAGGTGCCAAGTCAAAGTGTAAAATCTTGTCTCTACCTCAATTTTTAGCCAAATCTTAAAAACTGTACCTCTTTTGTCAGTTTTTTAATGTTGAATATCATAATAAGATCTCTGATGATGCAACATTGTACAAAATTTAGCAATTTTAAGCATAAAAATGTTAATCTGTATGCTTATTGCATACCACAGACTTGATTAAAAAACTTGGTGATAGGGTATCAATTTCTTACATCTGATTTAACTATACATTTAATATATGCCAAAATGTAACATGAAATCTTGATAAAAATAATAATGTGACATATTCGCAAGAAAAAAACCAACGCGTTCAATACTTGGGCTACTACATGCAGCCCAGTCCATCAGAAGCAAGCGTTAAGCCGAAAGAGTACAAATATAAGCCTAGTGTCAAAATGTCTAATTTTGGTTGCTAAGGACTGTAAACAATAAAATTGACACATATTGTCATTGTTAAACACTTAATTTACTCAGAAGTTGATTTTGAATCTAAATATCAATAGATTTGTGGCATGAAAAGTCTTAAATTATACCCTTCTGAGCTTGGTAAGCATGCCATAAGGTAGCAATAAACAGTTAGGAAAAAATACTAAAATTTGCCCTTATGAATTTTACCATTCCCTTTTCATTGCTTTCTTGCAATATCAAGCTTACTGTTTGTGTCATATATGGGCATATGTATGTAATCAGAATCCTCCATAGATTTTATTTCCAGTATATAAAATTGCAAAATATAATTTCTTTTTGGTGTATCCATGGCAACAATCTGCATTTATTTGTTATAAAATATTGCAAAAAGGGGGGGAAAGATGTCACATATTTCCCCAAAATTTGGCTAAAAGTCGAATTTCAATCGCTTGAAGTAATACCTTTTCTGAAACTGTGTACATATATCATTCAGCAAATCCAATGAAAATCATATGTCTTTCGTCTCATTTTTTTGTAAAATTGCGTCAAAAACTTCGTGTAGAAAAAGAGTGTTTGTAAACAGTACATTAATTTCTGGACCGATGGCCGGTCCAGCTATGAAAATACGGACTGAAAAACAGAAAACAGCCCATAAAACATGTCAAACATAATCTTGATGCTCTTATAAACCACCTTTGAAGGCTAAATTAGCACTCATCTGTCTAAAAATGAATTTTATTACACAATAACTTTCCTATTTGAAAAATCCACAGGGGCCATAATGCGAAACTAAACTCCTAACTGTGTATTGCTACCTTAATAGTAAATATTTTTTTCAAATTCTCCCTTTTAACTTATTTTCTGAGTTCTGCTAGCTAAAACAAGTAAAATGGCCTTTTATTTTTGAAAATTGATTGAGTAATGAATATTTTATGAAGGTTAGCAGTTGACACTGAAACGCGACAAAAACTGATTTTAAGAAAGGTGCCAAGTCAAAGTGTAAAATCTTGTCTCTACCTCAATTTTTAGCCAAATCTTAAAAACTGTACCTCTTTTGTCAGTTTTTTAATGTTGAATATCATAATAAGATCTCTGATGATGCAACATTGTACAAAATTTAGCAATTTTAAGCATAAAAATGTTAATCTGTATGCTTATTGCATACCACAGACTTGATTAAAAAACTTGGTGATAGGGTATCAATTTCTTACATCTGATTTAACTATACATTTAATATATGCCAAAATGTAACATGAAATCTTGATAAAAATAATAATGTGACATATTCGCAAGAAAAAAACCAACGCGTTCAATACTTGGGCTACTACATGCAGCCCAGTCCATCAGAAGCAAGCGTTAAGCCGAAAGAGTACAAATATAAGCCTAGTGTCAAAATGTCTAATTTTGGTTGCTAAGGACTGTAAACAATAAAATTGACACATATTGTCATTGTTAAACACTTAATTTACTCAGAAGTTGATTTTGAATCTAAATATCAATAGATTTGTGGCATGAAAAGTCTTAAATTATACCCTTCTGAGCTTGGTAAGCATGCCATAAGGTAGCAATAAACAGTTAGGAAAAAATACTAAAATTTGCCCTTATGAATTTTACCATTCCCTTTTCATTGCTTTCTTGCAATATCAAGCTTACTGTTTGTGTCATATATGGGCATATGTATGTAATCAGAATCCTCCATAGATTTTATTTCCAGTATATAAAATTGCAAAATATAATTTCTTTTTGGTGTATCCATGGCAACAATCTGCATTTATTTGTTATAAAATATTGCAAAAAGGGGGGGAAAGATGTCACATATTTCCCCAAAATTTGGCTAAAAGTCGAATTTCAATCGCTTGAAGTAATACCTTTTCTGAAACTGTGTACATATATCATTCAGCAAATCCAATGAAAATCATATGTCTTTCGTCTCATTTTTTTGTAAAATTGCGTCAAAAACTTCGTGTAGAAAAAGAGTGTTTGTAAACAGTACATTAATTTCTGGACCGATGGCCGGTCCAGCTATGAAAATACGGACTGAAAAACAGAAAACAGCCCATAAAACATGTCAAACATAATCTTGATGCTCTTATAAACCACCTTTGAAGGCTAAATTAGCACTCATCTGTCTAAAAATGAATTTTATTACACAATAACTTTCCTATTTGAAAAATCCACAGGGGCCATAATGCGAAACTAAACTCCTAACTGTGTATTGCTACCTTAATAGTAAATATTTTTTTCAAATTCTCCCTTTTAACTTATTTTCTGAGTTCTGCTAGCTAAAACAAGTAAAATGGCCTTTTATTTTTGAAAATTGATTGAGTAATGAATATTTTATGAAGGTTAGCAGTTGACACTGAAACGCGACAAAAACTGATTTTAAGAAAGGTGCCAAGTCAAAGTGTAAAATCTTGTCTCTACCTCAATTTTTAGCCAAATCTTAAAAACTGTACCTCTTTTGTCAGTTTTTTAATGTTGAATATCATAATAAGATCTCTGATGATGCAACATTGTACAAAATTTAGCAATTTTAAGCATAAAAATGTTAATCTGTATGCTTATTGCATACCACAGACTTGATTAAAAAACTTGGTGATAGGGTATCAATTTCTTACATCTGATTTAACTATACATTTAATATATGCCAAAATGTAACATGAAATCTTGATAAAAATAATAATGTGACATATTCGCAAGAAAAAAACCAACGCGTTCAATACTTGGGCTACTACATGCAGCCCAGTCCATCAGAAGCAAGCGTTAAGCCGAAAGAGTACAAATATAAGCCTAGTGTCAAAATGTCTAATTTTGGTTGCTAAGGACTGTAAACAATAAAATTGACACATATTGTCATTGTTAAACACTTAATTTACTCAGAAGTTGATTTTGAATCTAAATATCAATAGATTTGTGGCATGAAAAGTCTTAAATTATACCCTTCTGAGCTTGGTAAGCATGCCATAAGGTAGCAATAAACAGTTAGGAAAAAATACTAAAATTTGCCCTTATGAATTTTACCATTCCCTTTTCATTGCTTTCTTGCAATATCAAGCTTACTGTTTGTGTCATATATGGGCATATGTATGTAATCAGAATCCTCCATAGATTTTATTTCCAGTATATAAAATTGCAAAATATAATTTCTTTTTGGTGTATCCATGGCAACAATCTGCATTTATTTGTTATAAAATATTGCAAAAAGGGGGGGAAAGATGTCACATATTTCCCCAAAATTTGGCTAAAAGTCGAATTTCAATCGCTTGAAGTAATACCTTTTCTGAAACTGTGTACATATATCATTCAGCAAATCCAATGAAAATCATATGTCTTTCGTCTCATTTTTTTGTAAAATTGCGTCAAAAACTTCGTGTAGAAAAAGAGTGTTTGTAAACAGTACATTAATTTCTGGACCGATGGCCGGTCCAGCTATGAAAATACGGACTGAAAAACAGAAAACAGCCCATAAAACATGTCAAACATAATCTTGATGCTCTTATAAACCACCTTTGAAGGCTAAATTAGCACTCATCTGTCTAAAAATGAATTTTATTACACAATAACTTTCCTATTTGAAAAATCCACAGGGGCCATAATGCGAAACTAAACTCCTAACTGTGTATTGCTACCTTAATAGTAAATATTTTTTTCAAATTCTCCCTTTTAACTTATTTTCTGAGTTCTGCTAGCTAAAACAAGTAAAATGGCCTTTTATTTTTGAAAATTGATTGAGTAATGAATATTTTATGAAGGTTAGCAGTTGACACTGAAACGCGACAAAAACTGATTTTAAGAAAGGTGCCAAGTCAAAGTGTAAAATCTTGTCTCTACCTCAATTTTTAGCCAAATCTTAAAAACTGTACCTCTTTTGTCAGTTTTTTAATGTTGAATATCATAATAAGATCTCTGATGATGCAACATTGTACAAAATTTAGCAATTTTAAGCATAAAAATGTTAATCTGTATGCTTATTGCATACCACAGACTTGATTAAAAAACTTGGTGATAGGGTATCAATTTCTTACATCTGATTTAACTATACATTTAATATATGCCAAAATGTAACATGAAATCTTGATAAAAATAATAATGTGACATATTCGCAAGAAAAAAACCAACGCGTTCAATACTTGGGCTACTACATGCAGCCCAGTCCATCAGAAGCAAGCGTTAAGCCGAAAGAGTACAAATATAAGCCTAGTGTCAAAATGTCTAATTTTGGTTGCTAAGGACTGTAAACAATAAAATTGACACATATTGTCATTGTTAAACACTTAATTTACTCAGAAGTTGATTTTGAATCTAAATATCAATAGATTTGTGGCATGAAAAGTCTTAAATTATACCCTTCTGAGCTTGGTAAGCATGCCATAAGGTAGCAATAAACAGTTAGGAAAAAATACTAAAATTTGCCCTTATGAATTTTACCATTCCCTTTTCATTGCTTTCTTGCAATATCAAGCTTACTGTTTGTGTCATATATGGGCATATGTATGTAATCAGAATCCTCCATAGATTTTATTTCCAGTATATAAAATTGCAAAATATAATTTCTTTTTGGTGTATCCATGGCAACAATCTGCATTTATTTGTTATAAAATATTGCAAAAAGGGGGGGAAAGATGTCACATATTTCCCCAAAATTTGGCTAAAAGTCGAATTTCAATCGCTTGAAGTAATACCTTTTCTGAAACTGTGTACATATATCATTCAGCAAATCCAATGAAAATCATATGTCTTTCGTCTCATTTTTTTGTAAAATTGCGTCAAAAACTTCGTGTAGAAAAAGAGTGTTTGTAAACAGTACATTAATTTCTGGACCGATGGCCGGTCCAGCTATGAAAATACGGACTGAAAAACAGAAAACAGCCCATAAAACATGTCAAACATAATCTTGATGCTCTTATAAACCACCTTTGAAGGCTAAATTAGCACTCATCTGTCTAAAAATGAATTTTATTACACAATAACTTTCCTATTTGAAAAATCCACAGGGGCCATAATGCGAAACTAAACTCCTAACTGTGTATTGCTACCTTAATAGTAAATATTTTTTTCAAATTCTCCCTTTTAACTTATTTTCTGAGTTCTGCTAGCTAAAACAAGTAAAATGGCCTTTTATTTTTGAAAATTGATTGAGTAATGAATATTTTATGAAGGTTAGCAGTTGACACTGAAACGCGACAAAAACTGATTTTAAGAAAGGTGCCAAGTCAAAGTGTAAAATCTTGTCTCTACCTCAATTTTTAGCCAAATCTTAAAAACTGTACCTCTTTTGTCAGTTTTTTAATGTTGAATATCATAATAAGATCTCTGATGATGCAACATTGTACAAAATTTAGCAATTTTAAGCATAAAAATGTTAATCTGTATGCTTATTGCATACCACAGACTTGATTAAAAAACTTGGTGATAGGGTATCAATTTCTTACATCTGATTTAACTATACATTTAATATATGCCAAAATGTAACATGAAATCTTGATAAAAATAATAATGTGACATATTCGCAAGAAAAAAACCAACGCGTTCAATACTTGGGCTACTACATGCAGCCCAGTCCATCAGAAGCAAGCGTTAAGCCGAAAGAGTACAAATATAAGCCTAGTGTCAAAATGTCTAATTTTGGTTGCTAAGGACTGTAAACAATAAAATTGACACATATTGTCATTGTTAAACACTTAATTTACTCAGAAGTTGATTTTGAATCTAAATATCAATAGATTTGTGGCATGAAAAGTCTTAAATTATACCATTCTGAGCTTGGTAAGCATGCCATAAGGTAGCAATAAACAGTTAGGAAAAAATACTAAAATTTGCCCTTATGAATTTTACCATTCCCTTTTCATTGCTTTCTTGCAATATCAAGCTTACTGTTTGTGTCATATATGGGCATATGTATGTAATCAGAATCCTCCATAGATTTTATTTCCAGTATATAAAATTGCAAAATATAATTTCTTTTTGGTGTATCCATGGCAACAATCTGCATTTATTTGTTATAAAATATTGCAAAAAGGGGGGGAAAGATGTCACATATTTCCCCAAAATTTGGCTAAAAGTCGAATTTCAATCGCTTGAAGTAATACCTTTTCTGAAACTGTGTACATATATCATTCAGCAAATCCAATGAAAATCATATGTCTTTCGTCTCATTTTTTTGTAAAATTGCGTCAAAAACTTCGTGTAGAAAAAGAGTGTTTGTAAACAGTACATTAATTTCTGGACCGATGGCCGGTCCAGCTATGAAAATACGGACTGAAAAACAGAAAACAGCCCATAAAACATGTCAAACATAATCTTGATGCTCTTATAAACCACCTTTGAAGGCTAAATTAGCACTCATCTGTCTAAAAATGAATTTTATTACACAATAACTTTCCTATTTGAAAAATCCACAGGGGCCATAATGCGAAACTAAACTCCTAACTGTGTATTGCTACCTTAATAGTAAATATTTTTTTCAAATTCTCCCTTTTAACTTATTTTCTGAGTTCTGCTAGCTAAAACAAGTAAAATGGCCTTTTATTTTTGAAAATTGATTGAGTAATGAATATTTTATGAAGGTTAGCAGTTGACACTGAAACGCGACAAAAACTGATTTTAAGAAAGGTGCCAAGTCAAAGTGTAAAATCTTGTCTCTACCTCAATTTTTAGCCAAATCTTAAAAACTGTACCTCTTTTGTCAGTTTTTTAATGTTGAATATCATAATAAGATCTCTGATGATGCAACATTGTACAAAATTTAGCAATTTTAAGCATAAAAATGTTAATCTGTATGCTTATTGCATACCACAGACTTGATTAAAAAACTTGGTGATAGGGTATCAATTTCTTACATCTGATTTAACTATACATTTAATATATGCCAAAATGTAACATGAAATCTTGATAAAAATAATAATGTGACATATTCGCAAGAAAAAAACCAACGCGTTCAATACTTGGGCTACTACATGCAGCCCAGTCCATCAGAAGCAAGCGTTAAGCCGAAAGAGTACAAATATAAGCCTAGTGTCAAAATGTCTAATTTTGGTTGCTAAGGACTGTAAACAATAAAATTGACACATATTGTCATTGTTAAACACTTAATTTACTCAGAAGTTGATTTTGAATCTAAATATCAATAGATTTGTGGCATGAAAAGTCTTAAATTATACCCTTCTGAGCTTGGTAAGCATGCCATAAGGTAGCAATAAACAGTTAGGAAAAAATACTAAAATTTGCCCTTATGAATTTTACCATTCCCTTTTCATTGCTTTCTTGCAATATCAAGCTTACTGTTTGTGTCATATATGGGCATATGTATGTAATCAGAATCCTCCATAGATTTTATTTCCAGTATATAAAATTGCAAAATATAATTTCTTTTTGGTGTATCCATGGCAACAATCTGCATTTATTTGTTATAAAATATTGCAAAAAGGGGGGGAAAGATGTCACATATTTCCCCAAAATTTGGCTAAAAGTCGAATTTCAATCGCTTGAAGTAATACCTTTTCTGAAACTGTGTACATATATCATTCAGCAAATCCAATGAAAATCATATGTCTTTCGTCTCATTTTTTTGTAAAATTGCGTCAAAAACTTCGTGTAGAAAAAGAGTGTTTGTAAACAGTACATTAATTTCTGGACCGATGGCCGGTCCAGCTATGAAAATACGGACTGAAAAACAGAAAACAGCCCATAAAACATGTCAAACATAATCTTGATGCTCTTATAAACCACCTTTGAAGGCTAAATTAGCACTCATCTGTCTAAAAATGAATTTTATTACACAATAACTTTCCTATTTGAAAAATCCACAGGGGCCATAATGCGAAACTAAACTCCTAACTGTGTATTGCTACCTTATGTGATAACAAATCCGGTAAATAGTCTAATTCGGTAGGTCAAATTCATGAAAGGGAAGGGGAGTGTAGTTACAACGTAAGGAACATATCCGATATCATTTGTGAAACGGTTATTCCATAACGGTCAACCAACTCGTGATGGCGTCCGTAAAATTTACGAAGGGATGATTTCAACTTTACAATTTGGAACTCTTGGTTTAATAGCTTCCTTGTGAGCAGTTACCCTCTATCAAGAAAATCATGATAGGAAATGCAAGCACGGGAATATCGTATCAATTGGGAGATATATACCCCGTATGCAGGTGCTGCTGGAATGTTGCTACTTAGAAATGGAAAGTTCACAATTGGAAAGCTGAAATCATCTCTTTTGTCGTAAAGTTTTGTCTTCAACCGACCCTCATTGTCAATTTCCAGATATAAGTCAAGATATGAAGCCGACTTAACTGTATCTGTAGTATCCTTTATCTCCGATTCGATGGGATAAATGCGTTCCACATAGTCACCAAATTTTGAATTGTTTAGTGAAAGAACGTCATCTATATAGAGGAAAGTAGAGTTAAAGGATATTGCTAACTTCTTATCTTTCTTCCTAAGAAGTTCCTGCATGAAGTTAGCCTGATAATAATAAAGAAACAAGTCAGCAAGTAGAGGGGCACAATTTGTTCCCAATGGGATACCGACAGTCTGTTGAAAAACACGTCCTCCGAACGTAACAAATATGTTGTCAATCAAAAAATCAAGTATCTTGAAAATATCGGTTTCAGAGAATGTTTTGTTTGAATCAGAGTGATTCTTTACAAAGTAAGATTTATCCCTCCCTAAGACAAGATACTTGTATCTACGTTGGCCATTCTTTTTTATGAAGCAAAGTAATACCAACTCTTTTAATTTGTCTTTTAGTTTGGCATGTGGAATACTTGTGTAAAGAGTAGAAAAGTCAAATGTTTTAATACTGTTACAAGATGAAAGAGAGTTAGATTGTATGTACTCTAAAAGATCTTTGGAATTTTTAAGTATCGACATCTGATTCAAGCCACCTAGAATAGTCAGTTTCACAATAACTTTGAAGCCCGTATTTGACTGCTGATAAAATAGATGTTAATAATTTAGAAAGGGGTTTCGTGGAGCACTTGGAAGACCCAGCAATATACCGTTGTTTGTAAGGACACTAATGTAGTTTATGTATCCAATACAGTGATGGAAGATCCAGTTCTTCATCTTTGGTTGAAATACCAAAGGAACAAAGAACAGACCTATGATTATCCAGGATTTCCTCTTTGGAAAGTGTCGTGAGGGTATATGTTGAGTTTCCAAGTGAATTGTCTATACCTAATTCGTTTATCAAGCATTTAATGTACTGACTTTTACAGACAAAAACGATGTTATTTGGGGCTTTGTCTGCGGGGAAAACAACATATTTATCATGGAGGTCGGATAGGTGTTTAGCAACATTTGGGTCTTTGAAGATTGACGTAGCATGGGCATTGATGGACCCATTCAGTTTCTTAATTCTGATTCGTGATAAGTCATTTATTCATACCTCTCGATCGATTTGCCTACCGTCTTAGTCGTTGAGATATGTTTGCATGCGATTGCTGGTTTGCAAGATCACTGGTAAGTATACTAGTTTTTTGGGTTTTTGAATGATTTTTATACCAGGACCGTCTGCGGTGAAAAAAGCTGTAGATGGAAGACTGCTGTAATACCATTTACATAACTTATATGGTTGATATAGTACGGCGGCTTTGTGAAAAAATGGGCACATCCTGCTACAAACATGAAGTTTGGCACAGACCTTCCTAAACTATTTCTCTTTTATTTCAGATAGTGAGGCATTTGAAAAAAATGTCTCATTTCCGGTAAAATTCAAAATGGCGGACATCATACTTTAATTAGCCCAATACCGAAGGCTAGTATGTGAATAGACGTTATGAACATGCTACTATCATGAAATTTGGTACAAACCTCTGTTATGTACTCCTTTGGATATATGATATAGATTACCGGATTTGTAATCACATAAGCAACACGACGGGTGCCGCATGTGGAGCAGGATCTGCTTACCCTTCCGGAGCACCTGAGATCACCCCTAGTTTTTGGTGGGGTTCGTGTTGTTTATTCTTTAGTTTTCTATGTAATGTCATGTGTACTATTGTTTTTCTGTTTGTCTTTTTCATTTTTAGCCATGGCGTTGTCAGTTTGTTTTAGATTTACGAGTTTGACTGTCCCTTTGGTGTCTTTCGTCCCTCTTTTAGACGTCTTCAAAAACCCTACTTCCCGTAAAAGCCGACATGGTGGACATTGTACTAAAATAAGCTTACTTTTAAGGAGGGTTATTAAAATGTATTTTTAACTATTGCTACTTTCAATATATTGAGCAGGAACCGTTCTTTGCTGCTCATGAATACAATGTATAAGACATATTTCTTTAAAACCCTACTTCCGGATATATCCAATATGGCGGACATAGAAATATTGTATTTCATTTTAATATTTAACTTTTTTCCCAATGTAAAGAAAATGTTTTTGTAGCTGGTCACTCAATTTTTGACTTTAAGTCATCCTCAAAACCACTTATTTTATTCAGTTTTATATGTTTAAATACAAAGTTAACACTTCCGGGAAAAAACCAATATGGCTTAAATTACAAAGATGAGTACTCAATCCATATCTTCGATGAAGAGTTTTGAATAGATTGATTAAAACAGAATAAAATCACTAAAGTTCTTAAACATCTTAAAAATTACTATTTTATAGCCGCAAATACATGTTTATTCACAATCGGAGAGTTTATTTTCCAAATTTACAAAGATCGTGGTATTTTTTTTTACATCTATAATGTACAAGCTCCTGATCAGATGAAGAGGCCTCACAAAGAGTTGTCCAAAAGGGTTCGCATGGATCATATTTTCCCTTCGCCATTCATAAGCGTCGTGACTAGTTAGCATAGAAACAAATACAAAGTTTGTTTCTCTTTCACACCCGCCATGGTATAATGCACGTGTTATACTTGGTGAAAAAGACTAGACCAAGTCGTGGGAATAGCCTCCCTAAGTATTTCCTATTCCAAAAAATATATGTTTTCTTGCTTCGTTAACCCCATCAAATAGGTTTGTTCGATCTTACAACAAAACCACGGATCGTTATATCAACGACATTGTTAAATCCATATCTGGAGACGTTGGGTATCAATCTTCATTTTAAATGAGAGAGTCACATCTTCAAAAAAATCAATGTCCAAAACGCAGTTCCTTCTCCAACAAACTGTAACAAAAGGTCATGGATAGATATTTATCTGAAGCTTTTCTCACTTCCAAATTCAAGCCAAAGTTCGTCTGCCCCTATTTCACTGAATAGCGAGACATCAATGACAGCAACATCAGTATCGACTGTTCGAGCCATGACTCAGTTGAAGTCTGTGTTTCACTGCATCAGACACATGTATCTTGATTCAAGTGTCAGCCTCTTCGTGTGAACATGGTGGATAACACAAAACATCATGACTCTGGGTTCGTCTGTGTATTCCCCTTTCCCTAAATGTAGCTCTTGCTTCTTATAAAAATGCTCCTGATATTATATCTTATCTACCTCGTGATGTATTTCAATTTAATAACCATGCTCACATTACGAGGCTGCGATTGAATCATGTTGCATGTGTCTAATGTGATGAAACACGAACTTGCACGAGTCATGATTCGAATAGTCGTTACTGATGATGCTGTCATTACTGTTTCGCTATTCTGTGACAGGGGTAGACGAACTATGGGTTGTGGTTTGGAGGGCAAAAAGCTTTTGATAAATATACTAGTATATCAATTACCTTTCAAATGCACCTGGCAATGAGTGATTACAAACACTTATTGTGATCCATGTATTTACCGGTTGTGATATAGTTTTCTGATTGCTTGAAAAGGAAACAAATGTGGGCTACATTGATGGCAATTTGAAGATGTGAATTTAAGGTAAAGAATGATGATTGATCAGCATAACTCACCGAGATTTAACTGTAAGATCACACAAACATGTCAGATGAGGTTAACATGGTTAATTAACGATTCAAGAAACTAACTATTTACGCAAAAGGGAAGACTAATTGAGGGTATTCCCTCGACTTGGTCTAGACTTTTCCAGCATGTAAAACGTGCAATATACTAAGGCAGGTGTTTAGAGGGGACGAGCTTGGAATTGGCTATTATGCTACCCAGTTCAGGCGCTAATGGATGGCGAAGGGACAAATATGATCACTTATTAATAACTCTTTCTAAGGCCTCATCATTTTGGCAGAAGCTTGTACATTGTGGATGTACTGGGGAATGCGGTTCAATGCAAAAGATTCTACATCCTAAGCATCAGAAACAAAAGCCATACAATCTACAGTTTAAGTGGACACATACTTCAACAAGTCAAGCATGACCCGTTCCTAGTCATAAATATTTCGGAAGACCTCAAATGGACCACCCACACATTAAACATTTCGCTCGTCAGATCAACGATGGAATATGGAGCCATAGTATGGGACCCATACACGGTAACAAACACAAATAAGCTAGAAAGGATACAACGGCAAGCGGCAAGATTCATCACCATCTATTACAAGTCAAGAGAGGACGGTTGTGTCTCCAATATGATTGCCAAACTGGAACTACAAGACCTCTTTACAATTGCAAGACGAACAAGCTAGAAGTTGATGTTTATGTACAAAGTGGTTCAGGGGCTGATTCACGTTATTGAACCAGACGAATTTCTACAAAAGCACGTGCTAAGAGAAACATAACTGCCAAGAAGTTCGAAGATTACCACGCAACAAATATTGTGGAAAACAAGTTAGAATCACTCTAAGTGTTTTGACATTCCACTAAGCAAAACACCACAATACTCAAACTCACTCTTCGAAAAGACAGTGATCGCGTCAAATCAGCTACACAACACTGTAGACTAAGTGTTCGCATCAAGCGTAGAGAGCGTCAAATCTGCTCTAAATGCTCGTCAATATATCTGCGCGCTCTCTCAAACCGTTATATTAAATCCAGAATTGGTATCGACAATGTATTCATTTTTTATGGAAATATTCTTTATAAAGCACAAAGGTGTCAGTATTCACCTCAGAAACAAACAAAACCCTTGAGTAGACTTATTAAGAAGGGATATAGCTACGATACTGTTGTCAGGTCATTAAAGATTGCATATTTTGGCGTTAATATTGATTCACTTATAGGGTCTTTGCATCGGAATTAAACACATTTATCAAAAAACAGTTGTTGGCATGACACGGGTTATGTTCTTCTCATTTATGTATGATGGTATGATACTAAACCCCTAACGGGAAGGATTGTGCCTGATGTTCATATTATGAAATCATAATCTTTCAGTCAGTTTAATTGAAGTCTGTAGCTGGCATGTCAGTTAACTGCTAGTAGTCTGTTGTTATTTATGTATTATTGTCATTTTGTTCATTTTCTTTGGTAACAACTTCTGATATCAGACTCGAATTTCTCTTGAACTGAATTTAAATGTGCGTATTGTTATGCGTTTACTTTTCTACATTAGCTCGAGGTATAGGTTGAGGGTTGGGATCTCACAAACATGTTTAACCCAGTCGCATTTTTGCGCCTGTCCCAAGGCAGGAGCCTCTGGCCTTTGTTAGGCTTGTATTATTTTAATTTTAGTTTCTTGTGTACAATTTGGAAATTAGTATGGCGTTCACTATCACTGAACTAGTACTAGTTTAGGGGCCAGCTGAAGGACGCCTCCGGGTGCGGGAATTTCTCGTTACATTGGAGACTTGTTGGTGACCTTCTGCTGTTGTTTTTTCTGTCGGTTTGTTGTCTCTTTGGCACATTCTCCATTTCCATTCTCAATTCTATATACAGATACAAATACAGAGGATGTCGCGGTCGTTGTTAATGTGAAAAATCGGGTCTCCCATGCACTGCTTTGTTTTCATGTGGTGGTGACAATGAATGAATATGTTTTTTTTAGCCAAAAAGTAGTAATTTTATTTTTTTTAGTGTTATAGTAATTTGATTTTGTTTTAATCAATCTATCTAAAACTTTAAATCAAAGATGTGGTTTGGGGACTCATTTCTTAAATCTACGCCATACGTTTTTTTTTTTACCGGAAGTGTTATTTAAAAATTTAGATCAGAATAATTTAGTGGAAAACTAGAAAACAAAGTTTAATGACAAGCAACAAAACCCACTACAAAAGCGTTTACTTTTTATTTTGAAAAAAGTTGAATGTTGAAATAGAAAATAGATATTTCTATGTCCGCAATTTTGGATATTACCGGAAGTAATGTTCTTAAAGAGATATGTATTATACACTGTATCCACGAGAGACACAAAAGTAAGGTTTGCTGCACAACGTAATGATAGTAGCAATACATTAAAACACATTTTATTCACCCTCCCTAAAAATAAGCTTATTCTAGTAGTATGTGCGCCATGTTGGACTATACCAGAAGTAGGGTTTTTTAAGACAATTAATCTCTATCATATAGCCAAAGGTAGTAGATAACAAAGGTTGGTACCTAATATTATGTTAGTAGCATGATAATAATACCTTTTCACATATTAGCCTTCGATAAAGGGCGGATTTAAGTATGATAACCGCAATTTTTGATTTTAACGGAAGTGAGACATTTTTTGCAGATGTCTCCGTTTCTGAAATGAAAGAGTAATAGTTGAGGAAGGTCTATGCCAAATGTCATGCGTGTAGTAGGATGTGTACAAATCGTCTAAAATATACGTGTAGCCGCCGCACTAATATCACTATTCCCAAGAATGCTGTTGGTTCTGATGATATTTACAATGAGCTCCCCGTCTTGTATAGCCGTTTGTGATCAAACCGAACGTGTAAATCTGCCATTTGAATCCCAAGATGTGTTGATGCTATTGACAACGTTGACAGAGTCTGGCGAGAGTCATCGTTGCTCTTAGGGTGAAACTCGCATTGAAGTCTACCGCCGGGTAGCGTTCTGCGATGAGAGTGACGTAGATAGTTCGTTACTGGCAGTGGTCGAACACGATTGCATTTTGAGTCTGATCGTACTACGATGATGTATCTCGGTTTTTCCCGACCGCTCTTGGCAGACAAACGCCTGTGGAACTGTAAGTTTGGGGTAACACTTGTAGAATCACACTGTCGTATTCGGAAACCACAATCGATATTACTCTTTCTCTGGATGGTCTTGTACAACTGCAGTTTTGTTTTCATCGGAAGGAAGGAAGGACATAAGGAACAAACCAAGAGATCTTACTCAGGTTGATTTTCGCCACGTCCACATGTTGATTCGCGCCACGTCGTTGACGGCAGTAGCAGGATGGCATGGTCGTCCGAGTCGCGTACGAGTGACAATTCGTGCTTGATCCATGCACAATCTTGTTGTAATCGTCTGCAAAGCCGAAAATGTGTCTCGGATGTATGGTGAATGAAAACGATCCTTTGTTTGCGGGCTTGTTGATAATATACCCATGTCCTGCTGCAAACCCTATGTTTTTGGCCTCGGCTTCGGTAGATGGTTCTATGTACCACAGCTAGTTGAATCCTTGGAATTTGGAGCATGATGATGGCAACGACTGGGATGTTCGATCAGCTAGCTTGAGAGCTTGCATTTATTGTAACTGATGGTCTTAAAGAGATACATGATCCCATTAAGAATGAGAGGCACTAGATCTGCATAAGCAGATGCACTACCGTCGTTATTGTACAATCACCCCTCTACCAAGAGATAATTTTCAGCGGGATGGAGGAACAAGTCTTGGGTTTCGATGTTGATTCGGATCTCACCTGGATTATTCAGGTTGGCACCAGCTTGAGGTTCGTATTCGTGAACCTGATATTCTTGGAGACTTTCGTCGAAGACCAACCCTTCGGTGGTTATAAGGATGTTGGACATTATGTATTTATTTAAAGCGCTACACGAAGTCGTGGATGGTACCAATGACAGAACCGGAGATCAGGTTGTTCAACTTGGTTTGCTGCGGTTTGCTGCGTTGAACACTGGACTGTTGAGTGGACATTCTGCGGTTTCGGGGGAGGGTAACTTTATCAACCACGTAGTCGACGGCTTTGGGGCCCCTTTTGCAACACCTTTAAAGGCTGCATTGGCGTTTGCACTCACGGCCTTACTTCCTGTGGTTTTGGTGGCAGATGAAGTAAACATGTGTGCAGCCAAACTGGCGATTGTTTCAAACAGTCCTCTCCCACCGTATGCGTACTTTCAGGCGTAACCTTTCTTGATGTGCAACCTTTACTTATAGGATGCTATGATGAAGCTCCATATATTCTTCGATGCTGATATGTCTACCCTTTTTCATAGCATGGAAAATCGATACAATTTCGTTCCGCACACCATTATTTCCTGCTCGGTAAGCTGCAGCACACAGTTCCAAGCGATCGAGAAGTTGCTTGAAGTGGAAAAAAAGCACGGTTTGCAGCTCAATGCCAAACTAATACTTTTGGTAGATGTGGGACACGATTCCCTTCCACATGTACTTCTTATTCGCCTTCGGGGTTCTTGCAAGGATGGAATTTCCTCTATACATAGTACCGGAACTTTTAAGGATCTCTGCATAGTCGTCAGGGTCGTCGAGCTCGAACGATTATGGTTTCTTTTTTACCATGACTTCCCAGAAGCCAAGGGTTCCTTTGTACTTCACTCTATCCATAAAACATTATCGCCGTCAAAAATAACTAGTGAGCTTCCGATGAATATATCAACGTCGGCATACTGAGCTGCAAATGCTGCTGTGCTCGAGCTCAGAGGACGGTGTCTGTTTGTCGTGTAATGAGTAGTGGGTCGGCAAACTCTGGCGGTGGTGAAGGGATGGCTGGCTGGCACTGTTGCAGGAAGGTCTGCCATATTTTCGATGATCTGTGAAGCTGCCTCTCGCTGAGCCTCAACCACAGGCTTGGTCACCTTTTAAAGGTCCCAGTTAAGTTCAGTCTTGTCGAGACGATGCTGCATATAACTGGCTTGAATCTTCCGTTTGGTGTCTTACAACTTACGTCATTTATCTAATAGATCGAATGCTGTTGCACGACCCTACGCGTTTGTGTGAACGCCCTAATTTACGAGTTGCACATGAAGGTATTACACAGCTGATACGGATCCCTTTTCTTCGATAGATTCACGTGTCATGGGTATGTGCACTGATAGCCTCAAATCGTCTTGGCAGGGCATTGGGATTGAGAAAATTGCTCCAAAACCCATTAATCAAGTTGACGGGGCAGCATATCACCACGATCTTTGTTATGCCCAGTACAATGATTCATCCGCACACAACTCCATCGTTCACGAAGCTATGCTACAATGTAGCATCGCTTAACACTTGGACTGCAGCATCGTCGGACCCATCATCAGTACCAAAGTTGGATTCGTTATGGGTGTAAAAGAAAAATGTTCGCTGGACCGATGAGCTAGCTGAGGGGTTCACAAACCAGTTCGACGCTAGTTTCATAAACGCTGTGTAGCGGTGGGTGGTGTGGATTAGACCTGGGCGGGAGACCTTTTTGATATGAGTGACTTTTCCAGTGACAAGGGAAATTAATTTATCCTGATCATTATCGATGTATTTTCCAAATATGGCTGGATTATACCACTCAAGAAAAAGAAGGGGTGACGGTGCGGAATTCATTCCAAGCGGTGTGCCCAAGAAGCTATCGACAGACAAAGGCAAAAATTTTACAACAAACACGTAAATCAGCTGCTTCAAAAGCAAGGTATCGATATCTACTCCAGCGGGAACGAAGAGAATTCGAGTATTGTCAAACGTTCGAAACTTTTCAGCCAACTCCACACGCACCTATATCGATGTCCTGGACGATCTTGTTCGCCAGTACAATACCAAAAAACACCGCTATCAAGATGGCCCCTGTTGTCGTAAGTCATAAGGAGCATGAAAAACAATTTGTATTGGAACCTTTCCCTCCCATTCAACCACCGCGAATTTCCGAAGAAGAAAGGTACTTTCGAGAAGGGATACACCCCCGCTGGACCGAGGAAGTATTCACCATTTCCCTAGTTTTGTCATATGTCCAATTGGCCTTCTACGATCTTTTTGTCCATCTCCTCAAGGGTTCCAACTTAGTCCGTGGCCGCGGTGAAAATCTAGTTTCCCGAGTGAAAGTATCCCTCGTTCTCATCATCCGCCTTACCTGTTGGATTAATATTTACAAAGGTACATACAGTGCATGATCACATTGTTTTGCCCCTTAAAACGCCCAATCGTCTTTAACTTCCATCCGTGACATCAGAGAGACCCTAAGGGAGGTATGCACGTCCATGCCAATAAGCGGGGTCATATTCCAGGTAGTAAATAAATCTTTAAACGTTTTTTTTCGGCGAATGTACCTCAATTTTATCCGCAATGGCTTTCCTATCTTCTAAAAATTTTTCCTGTACCTTCTTTAGCAGATGATCAGCCTGCTAACCCCTTTCAACCCAAATTGTTTTGCCTGGGTGACAATCTCCTCGTGTAGGGTTTGGGACGACGATGAATTTTAAGATTTGTCTTCGTTTTTATCAACTCTCAACCAGCTGATATTTCCTCAACCGGGATTACCCTCGAAGGTGGTTCATTTTGGCTATATTTGACGTTTTCAACTACTAACTCCATGTTCACTATTGGATCAATGTCTTTATCATAACAAAAAAATCAATTTAGGTCACCCCAAAACCACCATTCCCAATTTACTGTTTTTAGACCCAGTTTTCGGGCCTACAAAACATATATATTCGAACACTTTCGATCCTACAATCCTTATAAAAAATAAGAAAGTCGAGAAACGTACGCGGTGCGTCATGATTTTTCATCCCATAGCTCACAATTTGCACAGCTCCATCGGTTCTCTCTTTGCCAAGACGGTAGTCAGTTGCTTATTTAATCTCTCATATCCCCATGTGCGAATAGTTTCCGCTTTCCAGCACAAGGTTATAATTTTGCAGGTCTTTACTTCGTGTCGAAGTCTTTAATGTCTTTGACAATCAAGGTTGAGTCCTGCCCTACTTTTCGCAATTTGATAATTTCCTCATCATTGCAGCGCTGTTCTCGGTTGGCCTTAACAGCGGACAGGTTTTTTTTCAGAATTTCTACCTCTATACTATCTCTGACCAGACATATTTGTAATCTGAAAGTCCATTGTGTTTATTATATTTGTGAATTTCTATTTTTGTGTGTGTGTGTTTATTTCATCCACAAAGAAAACGTTTCCCTCGACTCCATTCTAAAAATGGGTGTGTGGCAGAACTCTCATAATCATGCTACTGTTCATCTCTTAATAAGCCTTCAATTGAGGTATAAGGTAAAAAGGGGTCAACGGGTCACAACAGTCCATTCTGTAAGACAAGTGTACTGTAATTCAAAATATGCATTTCATTATTCAAAATTGGCTATTTTTTTTTATTTTCATGCGTATTTTGTCATTTAGGTCCTCCGTAACCCCTCTTATGGTCATTGCGGCACATATCATTTATACTCAAGTTATTCCTTTATCAATACGCTTTAATTTGGTGTATAAAATTTGCCTTTGTTAGGGACTGAAAGGCTGTAGTAGTCCATTCCATTAATCAAAATAAGCTATTTCTTAATGTTCAAGCGTATTTCGATATTTAAGTCGTTCGTTACTTCTCTAATATTATAATAATGCATTGCAAAACTTGTTGACTATAAACATTTTGTTCCTCTCGAAATTGCTTTCGAATGAGGTACAAAGTTTATCTATAATTAGGGGCTAAAAGGTAGCAGCAGTCCATTCCATTATTCAAAATATCCATTTCATTATTCAAAATTGGCTGTTTCTTAACTTTCACGCGTATTTCGACATTTAAGTCCTCTAATATGCGTTGCGGAACATGTTTACTATATTCATTTTGTTCCTCTCGTTATAAGCTTTCGATAAGGTATAAGGTTTATCTATAATTAGGGGCTAAAAGGTCGCAGCAGTCCATTCCATTATTCATAATATCCATTTCATTATTCAAAATTGGCTATTTCTTAATTTTCACCCGTATTTCGACATTTAAGTCCTCTAATATGCGTTGCGGAACATGTTGACTATATTCATTTTGTTCCTCATGTTATAAGCTTTCGAATGAGGTATAAAGTTTTTCTATAATTAGGGACTAAAAGGTCGTAGCAGTCCGTTCCATTATTCAAAATATCCATTTCATTATTCAAAATTGGCTATTTCTTAATTTTCACGCGTATTTCGACATTTAAGTCCTCTAATATGCGTTGCAGAACATGTTGACTATATACATTTTGTTCCTCTTGTTATAAGCTTTCGAATGAGGTATAACGTTTATCTATAATTAGGGGCTAAAGGGTCGCAGCAGTCCATTCCATCATTCAAAATATCCATTTCATTATTCAAAATTGGCCATTTCTTAACTTTCACGCATATTTCGAACTTTAAGTCCTCTGATATGCGTTGCGAAACATGTTGACTATATTCATTTTGTTCCTCTCGTAATAAGCTTTCGAATTAGGTATAAGGTTTATCTATAATTAGGGGCTAAAGGGTCGCAGCAGTCCATTCCATTATTCAAAATATCCATTTCATTATTCAAAATTGGCTATTTCTTAACTTTCACGCGTATTTCGACATTTAAGTCCTCTAATATGCGTTGCAGAACATGTTGACTATATACATTTTGTTCCTCTCGTTATAAGCCTTCGAATGAGGTATAAGGTTTTTCTATAATTAGGGGCTAAAAGGTCGCGGCAGTCCATTTCATTATTCAAAATATCCATTTCATTATTCAAAATTGGCTATTTCTTAACTTTCACGCGTAGTCCGACATTTAAGTCCTCTAATATGCGTTGCAGAACATGTTGACTATATTCATTTTGTTCCTCTCGTAATAAGCTTTCGAATTAGGTATAAGGTTTATCTATAATTAGGGGCTAAAGGGTCGCAGCAGTCCATTCCATTATTCAAAATATCCATTTCATTATTCAAAATTGGCTATTTCTTGACTTTCACGCGTATTTCGACATTTAAGTCCTCTAATATGCGTTGCGGAACATGTTGACTATATACATTTTGTTACGCTAGTTATCAGCTTTCGAATGAGGTATAAATTTCATCTATAATTAGGGGCTAAAGGGTCGCAGCAGTCCATTCCATTATTCAAAATATCCATTTCATTATTCAAAATTGGCTATTTCTTAACTTTCACGCATATTTCGACATTTCATTCCTCTAATATGCGTTGTGGAACATGTTGACTATATTCATTTTGTTCCTCTTGTTATAAGCTTTCGAATGAGGTATAAGGTTTATCTATAATTAGGGGCTAAAAGGTCGCAGCAGTCCATTCCATTATTCAAAATATCCATTTCATTATTCAAAATTGGCTATTTCTTAACTTTCACGCGTATTTCGACATATAAGTCCTCTAATATGCGTTGCAGAACATGTTGACTATATACATTTTGTTCGTCTCGTTATAAGCTTTCGAATGAGGTATAAAGTTTATCTATAATTAGGGGCTAAAAGGTCGCGGCAGTCCATTCCATTATTCAAAATATCCATTTCATTATTCAAAATTGGCTATTTCTTAATTTTCACGCATATTTCGAACTTTAAGTCCTCTAATATGCGTTGCGAAACATGTTGACTATATTCATTTTGTTCCTCTCGTAATAAGCTTTCGAATTAGGTATAAGGTTTATCTATAATTAGGGGCTAAAGGGTCGCAGCAGTCCATTCCATTATTCAAAATATCCATTTCATTATTCAAAATTGGCTATTTCTTAACTTTCACGCGTATTTCGACATTTAAGTCCTCTAATATGCGTTGCGGAACATGTTGACTATATTCATTTTGTTCCTCTCGTTATAAGCTTTCGATAAGGTATAAGGTTTATCTATAATTAGGGGCTAAAAGGTCGCAGCAGTCCATTCCATTATTCATAATATCCATTTCATTATTCAAAATTGGCTATTTCTTAACTTTCACGCATATTTCAACATTTAAGTCCTCTTATATGCGTTGCAGAACATGTTGACTATATTCATTTTGTTCCTCTCATTATAATCTTTCGAATGAGGTATAAAGTTTTTCTATAATTAGGGGCTAAAAGGTCGCAGCAGTCCATTCCATTATTCAAATATCCATTTCATTATTCAAAATTGGCTATTTCTTAACTTTCACGCGTATTTCGACATTTAAGTTCTCTAATATGCGTTACAGAACATGTTGAGTATATTCATTTTGTTCCTCTTGTTATAAGCTTTCGAATGAGGTATAACGTTTATCTATAATTAGGGGCTAAAGGGTCGCAGCAGTCCATTCCATTATTCAAAATATCCATTTCATTATTCAAAATTGGCCATTTCTTAACTTTCACGCATATTTCGAACTTTAAGTCCTTTAATATGCGTTGCGAAACATGTTGACTATATTCATTTTGTTCCTCTCGTAATAAGCTTTCGAATTAGGTATAAGGTTTATATATAATTAGGGGCTAAAGGGTCGCAGCAGTCCATTCCATTATTCAAAATATCCATTTCATTATTCAAAATTGGCTATTTCTTAACTTTCACGCGTATTTCGACATTTAAGTCCTCTAATATGCGTTGCAGAACATGTTGACTATATACATTTTGTTCCTCTCGTTATAAGCCTTCGAATGAGGTATAAGGTTTTTCTATAATTAGGGGCTAAAAGGTCGCGGCAGTCCATTTCATTATTCAAAATATCCATTTCATTATTCAAAATTGGCTATTTCTTAACTTTCACGCGTAGTCCGACATTTAAGTCCTCTAATATGCGTTGCAGAACATGTTGACTATATACATTTTGTTCCTCTTGTTATAAGCTTTCGAATGAGGTATAACGTTTATCTATAATTAGGGGCTAAAAGGTCGCAGCAGTCCATTCCATTATTCAAAATATCCATTTCATTATTCAAAATTGGCTATTTCTTAACTTTCACGCGTATTTCGACATTTAAGTCCTCTAATATGCGTTGCGGAACATGTTGACTATATACATTTTGTTACGCTAGTAATCAGCTTTCGAATGAGGTATAAATTTCATCTATAATTAGGGGCTAAAGGGTCGCAGCAGTCCATTCCATTATTCAAAATATCCATTTCATTATTCAAAATTGGCTATTTCTTAACTTTCACGCATATTTCGACATTTCATTCCTCTAATATGCGTTGCGGAACGTGTTGACTATATTCATTTTGTTCCTCTTGTTATAAGCTTTCGAATGAGGTATAAGGTTTATCTATAATTAGGGGCTAAAAGGTCGCAGCAGTCCATTCCATTATTCAAAATATCCATTTCATTATTCAAAATTGGCTATTTCTTAACTTTCACGCGTATTTCGACATTTAAGTTCTCTAATATGCGTTACAGAACATGTTGACTATATACATTTTGTTCCTCTTGTTATAAGCTTTCGAATGAGGTATAAGGTTTATCTATTATTAGGGGCTAAAAGGTCGCAGCAGTCCATTCCATTATTCAAAATATCCATTTCATTATTCAAAATTGGCTATTTCTTAACTTTTACGCATATTTCGACATTTAAGTTCTCTAATATGCGTTACAGAACATGTTGACTATATACATTTTGTTCCTCTTGTTATAAGCTTTCGAATGAGGTATAACGTTTATCTATAATTAGGGGCTAAAAGGTCGCAGCAGTCCATTCCATTATTCAAATATCCATTTCATTATTCAAAATTGGCTATTTCTTAACTTTCACGCGTATTTTGACATTCAAGTCCTCTAATATGCGTTGCGAAACATGTTGACTATATACATTTTGTTACGCTAGTTATAAGCTTTCGAATGAGGTATAAATTTCATCTATAATTAGGGGCTAAAGGGTCGCAGCAGTCCATTCCATTATTCAAAATATCCATTTCATTATTCAAAATTGGCTATTTCTTAACTTTCACACCAGACTCAAGCTAGCGAACAATAAGCCAGCGAACAATAAGGTGAATCAAGCTAGCGAACAATAAGCCAGCGAACAATAAGAAAACGCGCCAACATGATCATGCCCCAAAACCGAAGACTTGCAACAACACCAAACGTACTTATAAATATGATGACAAATAAATAAATATGATGACAAATAATTTCCAGTAGGAAGATGAAATGTAATTCCATTTTAACACATACAAAGTTTAATTATTTATTCGTGTACTAAATACAACTTTTTTTTAAAGCCGGGAATCTAAAAAATGTTTAAGCTATAAACCCTTTCTCCTTTCTCTCTGATAAGGGATGGGTTATTATCTGTGTAATAAGAATAAAAACAATTTATAACAACGGGTGACAATAAACTAGTGTAGCGATACAATTAGATCTTCAAGCTAATAGAAATTATTCGATTGAAAAGAAAAGCTGATTACCATTATACTAACTTTTCGCCTAAGAACAAGCTAGTTCAGGAAATTATTCATAAGTAAATAGTCACTCTAGTAATTTATTTGTTACATTCTTATAAGAAAAGCGATAAGTGTAAAAACAACACACGTCAAATAGAACGAGAACGATTTGACATAAATATTTTGGTTAATCTCAACAAAAAAATATTTAGATTCAAGCCTATTTAAAATAACTATAATCCGTAAACATTACCCTACGGCAAAGTCACGGATGTGGTAGGGTCGGCAAAGTCCTGGATGTGGTAGGGTGACCCCCTAATTTGGGGTCGGGTGACCCTACCCTCCCCCTTCTTTAATTCATAGCCAAGTCTCTACGGCAAAGCTTTTAACCACATTAGGTACACTCGATAGGCAATTGCCTAAGCTTGCCTGGGCCAAAAGATCCAGGTGGGTTAAGTTACGGATTTTTTTTTCGGAGGTCCAAAGTTGGGGTCGGGTGAGCCTACCCTCCCCCTTCTTTAATTCATAGCCAAGTCCCTACAGCAAAGCTTTTAACCACACTAGGTACACTCGATAGGCAATTGCCTAAGCTTGCCTGGGCCCAAAGATCCAGGTGGGTAAAGTTATGGAATTTTTTTTCGGAGGTCCAAAGTTGGGGTCGGTGACCCTATCCTCCCCCTTCTTTAATTCATAGCCAAGTCCCTACGGCAAAGCTTTTAACCACACTAGGTACATTCGATAGGCAATTACCTAACTTTGCCTGGGCCCAAAGATCCAGGTGGGTAAAGTTACGGATTTTTTTTTTTCGGCGGTCCAAAGTTGGGGTCGGGTGACCCTACCCTCCCCTTTTTTAATTCATAGCCAAGTCCATACGGAAATGCTTTTAACCACACTGTGTACACTCGATAGGCAATGGCCCAAGCTTACCTGGGCCCAAAAATCCAGGTGGGTAAAGTTACGGAATTTATTTTTCGGAGGTCCAAAGTTGGTATCGGGTGACCCTACCCTCCCCTTCTTTAATTCATAGCTAAGTCCCTACGGCAAAGCTTTTAACCACACAAGGTACACTCGATAGGCAATTGCCTGAGCTTGCCTGGGCCCAAAGATCCATGTGGGAAAAGTTACGGATTTTTTTTCGGAGGTCCAAAGTTGGGGTCGGGTGACCCTACCCTCCCCCTTCTTAAATTCATAGCCAAGTCCCTACGGCAAAGCTTTTAACCACACTAGGGACACTCGATAGGCAATTGCCTAAGCTTACCTGAGCTCAAAGATCCAGGTGGGTAAAGTTACGGATTATTTTGCGGAGGTCAAAAGTTGGGGTCGGGTGACCCTACTCTCCCCTTTTTTTAATTCATAGCCAAGTCCCTACGGCAAAGCTTTTAACCACACTCGGTACACTCGATAGGCAATTGCCTAAGCTTGCCTGGGCCCAAAGATCCAGCTGGTTGGTAAAGTTACGGATTTTTTTTTCGGAGGTCCAAAGTTGGGGTCGGGTGAGCCTACCCTCCCCCTTCTTTAATTCATAGCCAAGTCCATACGGCAAACATTTTAACCACACTAGGTACACTCGATAGGCAATGGCCTATGCTTGTCTGGGACTAGAGATCCAGGTGGGTAAAGTTATGGAATTTTTTTTTCGGAGGTCCAAAGTTGGGGTTGGGTGACCCTACGCTCCCCCTTCTTTAATTCATAGCCAAGTCCCTACGGCAAAGCTTTTAACCACACTAGGTACACTCGATAGGCAATTGCCTAAGCTTACCTGGGCCCCAAGATCCAGGTGGGTAAAGTTACGGATTTTTTTTTTCGGAGGTCCAAAGTTGGGGTCGGGTGACCCTACCCTCCCCCTTCTTTAATTCATAGCCAAGTCCATACGGCAAAGCTTTTAACCACACTAGGTACAATCGATAGGAAATTGCCTAAGCTTGCCTGGCCCCAGAGATCCAGGTGGGTAAAGTTATGGAATTTTTTTTTCGGAGGTCCAAAGTTGGGGTCGGTGACCCTACCCTCCCCCTTCTTTAATTCATAGCCAAGTCCCTACGGCAAAGCTTTTAACCACACTAGTTACATTCTATAGGCAATTACCTAACTTTGCCTGGGCCCAAAGATCCAGGTGGGTAAAGTTACGGAATTGTTTTTTTCGGAGGTCCAAAGTTGGGGTCGGGTGACCCTACCCTCCCCTTTTTTAATTCATAGCCAAGTCCATACGGAAATGCTTTTAACCACACTGTGTACACTCGATAGGCAATGGCCCAAGCTTACCTGGGCCCAAAGATCCAGGTGGGTAAAGTTACGGAATTTATTTTTCGGAGGTCAAAAGTTGGTATCGGGTGACCCTACCCTCCCCTTCTTTAATTCATAGCTAAGTCCCTACGGCAAAGCTTTTAACCACAATCGGTACACTCGATAGGCAATTGCCTGAGCTTGCCTGGGCCCAAAGATCCATGTGGGAAAAGTTACGGATTTTTTTTTTCGGAGGTCCAAAGTTGGGGTCGGGTGACCCTACCCTCCCCCTTCTTAAATTCATAGCCAAGTCCCTACGGCAAAGCTTTTAACCACACAAGGGAAACTCGATAGGCAATTGCCTAAGCTTACCTGGGCTCAAAGATCCAGGTGGGTAAAGTTACGGATTTTTTTAGGGAGGTCAAAAGTTGGGGTCGGGTGACCCTACGCTCCCCTTTTTTTAATTCATAGCCAAGTCCCTACGGCAAAGCTTTTAACCACACTCGGTACACTCGATAGGCAATTGCCTAAGCTTACCTGGGCTCAAAGATCCAGGTGGGTAAAGTTACGGATTTTTTTTTCGTAGGTCCAAAGTTGGGGTCGGGTGAGCCTACCCTCCCCCTTCTTAAATTCATAGCCAAGTCCTTACGGCAAAGCTTTTAACCACACTAGGTACACTCGATAGGCAATTGTCTAAGCTTGCCTGGGCCCAAAGATCCAGATGGGTAAAGTTATGGATTTTTTGTTCGGAGGTCCAAAGTTGGGGTAGGTGACCCTACCCTCCCCCTTCTTTAATTCATAGCCAAGTCCCTACGACAAAGCTTTTTACCACAATAGGTACACTCGATAGACAATTACCTAAACTTGCTTGGGCCCAAAGATCCAGCTAGGTAAAGTTACGGAATTTTTTTTCGGAGGTCCAAAGTTGGGGTCGGGTGAGCCTACCCTCCCCCTTCTTAAATTCATAGCCAAGTCCCTACGGCAAAGCTTTTAACCACACTAGGTACACTCGATTAGCAATTGTCTAAGCTTGCCTGGGCCCAAAGATCCAGTTGGGTAAAGTTATGGATTTTTTGTTCGGAGGTCCAAAGTTGGGGTAGGTGACCCTACCCTCCCCCTTCTTTAATTCATAGCCAAGTCCATACGGCAAAGATTTTAACCACACAAGGTACACTCGATAGGCAATTGCCTATGCTTGTCTGGGACTAGAGATCCAGGTGGGTAAAGTTATGGATTTTTTTTTCGGAGGTCCAAAGTTGGGGTTGGGTGACCCTACGCTCCCCCTTCTTTAATTCATAGCCAAGTCCCTACGGCAAAGTTTTTAACCACACTAGGTACACTCGATAGGCAATTGCCTAAGCTTACCTGGGCCCAAAGATCCAGGTGGGTAAAGTTACGATTTTTTTTTTCGGAGGTCCAAAGTTGGGGTCGGGTGACCCTACCCTCCCCCTTCTTAAATTCATAGCTAAGTCCCTACGGCAAAGCTTTTAACCACACAAGGTACACTCGATAGGCAATTGCCTGAGCTTGCCTGGGCCCAAAGATCCAGGTGGGAAAAGTTACGGATTTTTTTTTTCGGAGGTCCAAAGTTGGGGTCGGGTGACCCTACCCTCCCCCTTCTTAAATTCATAGCCAAGTTCCTACGGCAAAGCTTTTAACCACACTGGGGACACTCGATAGGCAATTGCCTAAGCTTACCTGGGCTCAAAGATCCAGGTGGGTAAAGTTAAGGATTTTTTTGGGGAGGTCAAAAGTTGGGGTCGGGTGACCTTACTCTCCCCTTTTTTTAATTCATAGCCAAGTCCCTACGGCAAAGCTTTTAACCACACTCGGTACACTCGATAGGCAATTGCCTAAGCTAACCTGGGCTCAAAGATCCAGGTGGGTAAAGTTACGGATTTTTTATTCGGAGGTCCAAAGTTGGGGTCGGGTGAGCCTACCCTCTCCCTTCTTAAATTCATAGCCAAGTCCCTACGGCAAAGCTTTTAACCACACTAGGTACACTCGATTAGCAATTGTCTAAGCTTGCCTGGGCCCAAAGATCCAGTTGGGTAAAGTTATGGATTTTTTGTTCGGAGGTCCAAAGTTGGGGTAGGTGACCCTACCCTCCCCTTTCTTTAATTCATAGCCAAGTCCATACGGCAAAGATTTTAACCACACAAGGTACACTCGATAGGCAATTGCCTATGCTTGTCTGGGACTAGAGATCCAGGTGGGTAAAGTTATGGGATTTTTTTTTCGGAGGTCCAAAGTTGGGGTTGGGTGACCCTACGCTCCCCCTTCTTTAATTCATAGCCAAGTCCCTACGGCAAAGCTTTTAGCCACACTAGGTACACTCGATAGGCAATTGCCTAAGCCTACCCAGGTCCAAAGATCCAGGTGGGTAAAGTTACGGATTTTTTTTTCGGAGGTCCAAAGTTGGGGTCGGGTGACCCTACCCTCCCCCTTCTTAAATTCATAGCCAAGTCCCTACGGCAAAGCTTTTAACCACATCAGGGACACTCGATAGGCAATTGCCTAAGTTTACCTGGGCCCACAGATCCAGGTGGGTAAAGTTACGGATTTTTTTTTCGGAGGTCAAAATTTGGGGTCGGGTGACCCTACCCTCCCCCTTCTTTTATTCATAGCCAAGTCCCTACGGCAAAGCTTTTAACCAAACTAGGTACACTCGATAGGCAATTGCCTAAGCTTACCTGGGCCCAAAGATCCAGGTGGGTAAAGTTACGATTTTTTTTTTCGGAGGTCCAAAGTTGGGGTCGGGTGACCCTACCCTCCCCCTTCTTTAATTCATAGCTAAGTCCCTACGGCAAAGCTTTTAACCACACAAGGTACACTCGATAGGCAATTGCCTGAGCTTGCCTGGGCCCAAAGATCCAGGTGGGAAAAGTTACGGATTTTTTTTTTCGGAGGTCCAAAGTTGGGGTCGGGTGACCCTACCCTCCCCCTTCTTAAATTCATAGCCAAGTTCCTACGGCAAAGCTTTAAACCACACTGGGGACACTCGATAGGCAATTGCCTAAGCTTACCTGGGCTCAAAGATCCAGGTGGGTAAAGTTACGGATTTTTTTGGGGAGGTCAAAAGTTGGGGTCGGGTGACCTTACTCTCCCCTTTTTTTAATTCATAGCCAAGTCCCTACGGCAAAGCTTTTAACCACACTCGGTACACTCGATAGGCAATTGCCTAAGCTAGCCTGGGCTCAAAGATCCAGGTGGGTAAAGTTACGGATTTTTTATTCGGAGGTCCAAAGTTGGGGTCGGGTGAGCCTACCCTCTCCCTTCTTAAATTCATAGCCAAGTCCCTACGGCAAAGCTTTTAACCACACTAGGTACACTCGATTAGCAATTGTCTAAGCTTGCCTGGGCCCAAAGATCCAGTTGGGTAAAGTTATGGATTTTTTGTTCGGAGGTCCAAAGTTGGGGTAGGTGACCCTACCCTCCCCTTTCTTTAATTCATAGCCAAGTCCATACGGCAAAGATTTTAACCACACAAGGTACACTCGATAGGCAATTGCCTATGCTTGTCTGGGACTAGAGATCCAGGTGGGTAAAGTTATGGGATTTTTTTTTCGGAGGTCCAAAGTTGGGGTTGGGTGACCCTACGCTCCCCCTTCTTTAATTCATAGCCAAGTCCCTACGGCAAAGCTTTTAGCCACACTAGGTACACTCGATAGGCAATTGCCTAAGCCTACCCAGGTCCAAAGATCCAGGTGGGTAAAGTTACGGATTTTTTTTTCGGAGGTCCAAAGTTGGGGTCGGGTGACCCTACCCTCCCCCTTCTTAAATTCATAGCCAAGTCCCTACGGCAAAGCTTTTAACCACATCAGGGACACTCGATAGGCAATTGCCTAAGTTTACCTGGGCCCACAGATCCAGGTGGGTAAAGTTACGGATTTTTTTTTCGGAGGTCAAAATTTGGGGTCGGGTGACCCTACCCTCCCCCTTCTTTTATTCATAGCCAAGTCCCTACGGCAAAGCTTTTAACCAAACTAGGTACACTCGATAGGCAATTGCATAAGCTTGCCTGGGCCCAAAGATCCAGGTGGGTAAAGTTACGGATTTTTTTTTCGGAGGTCCAAAGTTTGGGTCGGGTGACCCTACCCTCCCCCTTCTTTAATTCATAGCCAAGTCCCTACGGCAAAGCTTTTAACCACACTAGGTACACTCGATAGGCAATTGTCTAAGCTTGCCTGGGCCCAAAGATCCAGTTGGGTAAAGTTATGGATTTTTTGTTCGGAGGTCCAAAGTTGGGGTAGGTGACCCTACCCTCCCCCTTCTTTAATTCATAGCCAAGTCCCTACGACAAAGCTTTTTACCACAATAGGTACACTCGATAGACAATTGCCTAAACTTGATTGGGCCCAAAGATCCAGCTGGGTAAAGTTATGGATTTGTTTTTTCGGAGGTCCAAAGTTGGGGTCGTTGACCCTACCCCCCCTTCTTTAATTCATAGCCAAGTCCCTACGGCAAAGATTTTAACCACACAAGGTACACTCGATAGGCAATTGCCTATGCTTGTCTGGGACTAGAGATCCAGGTGGGTAAAGTTATGGGGTTTTTTTTTCGGAGGTCCAAAGTGACCCTACGCTCCCCCTTCTTTAATTCATAGCCAAGTCCCTACGGCAAAGCTTTTAACCACACTAGGTACACTCGATAGGCAATTGCCTAAGCTTACCTGGGCTCAAAGATCCAGGTGGGTAAAGTTACGGATATTTTTTTCGGAGGTCCAAAGTTGGGGTCGGGTGACCCTACCCTCCCCCTTCTTAAATTCATAGCTAAGTCCCTACGGCAAAGCTTTTAACCACACAAGGTACACTCGATAGGCAATTGCCTGAGCTTGCCTGGGCCTAAAGATCCAGGTGGGAAAAGTTACGGATTTTTTTTTTCGGAGGTCCAAAATTGGGGTCGGGTGACCCTACCCTCCCCCTTCTTAAATTCATAGCCAAGTCCCTACGGCAAAGCTTTTAACCACACTAGGGACACTCGATAGGCAATTGCCTAAGCTTACCTGGGCTCAAAGATCCAGGTGGGTAAAGTTACGGATTTTTTTGGGGAGGTCAAAAGTTGGGGTCGGGTGACCCTACTCTCCCCTTTTTTTTAATTCATAGCCAAGTCCCTACGGCAAAGCTTTTAACCACACTCGGTACACTCGATAGGCAATTGCCTAAGCTAACCTGGGCTCAAAGATCCAGGTGGGTAAAGTTACGGATTTTTTTTTCGGAGGTCCAAAGTTGGGGTCGGGTGAGCCTACCCTCCCCCTTCTTAAATTCATAGCCAAGTCCCTACGGCAAAGCTTTTAACCACACTAGGTACACTCGATAGGCAATTGTCTAAGCTTGCCTGGGCCCAAAGATCCAGTTGGGTAAAGTTATGGATTTTTTGTTCGGAGGTCCAAAGTTGGGGTAGGTGACCCTACCCTCCCCTTTCTTTAATTCATAGCCAAGTCCATACGACAAAGATTTTAACCACACAAGGTACACTCGATAGGCAATTGCCTATGCTTGTCTGGGACTAGAGATCCAGGTGGGTAAAGTTATGGAATTTTTTTTTCGGAGTTCCAAAGTTGGGGTCGTTGACCCTACCCTCCCCCTTCTTTAATTCATAGCCAAGTCCCTACGGCAAAGCTTTTAACCACACTAGGTACACTCGATAGGCAATTACCTTAGCCTGCCTGGGCCCAAAGAACCAGGTGGGTAAAGTTATGGATTTTTTTTTCGGAGGTCCAAAGTTGGGGTCGGTGACCCTACCCTCCCCGTTCTTTAATTCATAACCAAGTCCCTACGGCAAAGCTTTTAACCACACTAGGTACACTCGATAGGCAATTTCCTAAGCTTACCTCGGCACCAAAGATTCACATGGGTAAAGTTATGGAATTTTTTTTTCGGAGGTCCAAAGATGGGGTCGGGTGGCCCTACCCTCCCCCTTCTTTAATTCATAGCCAAGTCCCTACGGCAAAGCTTTTATCCACACTAGGTACACTCGATAGGCAATTGCCTAAGCTTGCATGGGCCCAAAGATCCAGGTGGGTAAAGTTACGCATTTTTTTTTCGGAGGTCCAAAGTTTGGGTCGGGTGACCCTACCCTCCCCCTTCTTTAATTCATAGCCAAGTCCCTACGACAAAGCTTTTATCCACACTAGGTACACTCGATAGGCAATTGCCTAAGCTTGCCTGGACCCAATGATCCAGATGGGTAAAGTAACGGAACTTTTTTTTAGGTCCAAAGTTGGGGTCGGGTGACCCTACCACCCCCCTTATTTAATTCATAGCAAAGTCCTTATGGCAAAGCTGTTGTCCAAACTAGGAACACTCGATAGGATATTGTTTAAAGTTGCCTGGACACAAAGACCCAGGAGGGTAAAGTTACGGAATTTTTATTTTGAGGTCCACAGTTTGGGTCGGGTGACCCTACTATCCCCTTTCGTTAATCTTTTGCCCACTAGGAATTAATTATAGGCACTTGCCGTAGGTTGTTACCTGAACCTAAAGACCCAGTTTGGTAAAGTTACGGAACTTTTTTTAATTGAGGCCCAAAGTTGGGGTAGGGGACCTATATCATTTCTTTAATTCACAAATATCCCTACGGCAAAGCTTTTTCCTTACTGGGTACAAATGATAAGCACTTGCCTAAGGTTGCCTAGGCCTTGATACCAAGGTGGGTAAAGTTGCGGGGCTTTTTTTTTAGATCCAAAGTTGGGGTAGGATGACCCTACCATCCCTCTTCTTTCCTTCATTTAGTTTTCACTAAGGCAATGCTTTTTTCCCACTACGTACAAATGAAAGGCACTTGCCTAAGGTTGCCCGGGCCCAAATACCCAAGTGGTTAAAGTTACGGATTTTTTTAAGGTCCAAAGTTAGGGTAGGGTGATCCTACCAGCCCATTTATTTAAATCATAAAAAAATCTCTACTGCAATTTCTGTAAAGCTTTTGAACCCACTAGATACAATTAATTTGCACTTTTCAAAGATTGCCTGACCTTTAAATTTAAGTCCAAAGTTGGGATAGGGTTACCCTATCATCCCCCTCTTTTTATCCATAAAACAATTCCCTACGGTAAAGCTTTCGTCCCCACTTTAAATTTAAGTCCAAAGTTGGGATAGGGTTACCCTATCATCCCCCTCTTTTTATCCATAAAACAATTCCCTACGGTAAAGCTTTCGTCCCCACTTGCGTAACTTGCGTAACGTGCCTAGGTTCAAGGACCAAGGTTGGTAAAGTTGCTGATTTTTTTTTGGCAAAGATTCTGTCCACACTAGGAACACTAGAAGGATCTTGCCTAAGGTTGCATGAACGCAAAGACCCAGTTGGTATAGTGATGGAAATATTTTAATTGAGGTACAACTTTTGGGTATGGTGACCCTTCTTTAATTCATAGAAAAATCCCTTTGCCAAAGCTTAAATTCGTGAAAATATATCTGTATGCAAAAACGCTCCAAATAACATCAGATACATATACAATGTAAGGCACAAAGTTGTCCTGATTACTAGTAGATGACGCATTTGAGTCAATCATATCCAAGATGTACCAATAAATCAATACCTTTAATATAGGCAATGTTGACATGACTTCGTATCGATATTGATGTTTGTTTCAAACATCTATGACACAAAAAGACATACCCAGATGTAAATATCAACAATGTCAGCATGATAGGGAATTTTCATTAGACATCTATTTTAAACTCAGACATACCAGATGTGGATATCGACGATTTCGATTTGATATCGAAGCTTGTTCTATACATCCATCACATAAACATAATTCGATATTGCAAGAATGCTAGATATTTGAAGATCCATCAAAGTGGAATGAAATGTGTACCACCACATTCTGGCAAACGACACACAGTTATATCTGGTCAGACCATTCAGAAAGCAATCATAACCTCCATGCGAACTAGGTTTAGGATAAGACACAGATCAGCTTTCAGAGATAGAACACCTCACGGGAGGAGAAGAGATCAACCCAATAAAACCAACTGTCAGAAGAAAAATGTTACAGCCAAGGAAAGAAAATATTAAGTAGTCAACTAGTGCAGACACAGTGATATGGAAAGATTTCGATGATGAACTCGAAAACATTTTAAAAGCAATATTAGCAGGAAAAGGTAAGAGCAGTGACTTTCATTATTTACTTCGTAGGAAAGGAGAGATTTTGGGTTGATTACATCTGGGAGAAGAGAAAGAACACAACTTCAGAGTAAACGCATACAGTAGAAGAAAAAGGAACGGAGAGTGGCATTCAGAAGGTTAAAGAAGAGGTATAGAGATGCTATGGAGTATGAAAGATAACAACAATTAAGGAAGGAGACCTAGGAGAATTTCAAACACTAACAAGAGCAGACCAAAGTGTCTGCCAGGAAGATTCAAAGCTTGGATGTATCAACATGGTGTCTTGCCAGGAACACTACGGCCGTGCTTGGTATATGAGTTTTCCGTGTCCAAAGTTGAAGTTGACTTATACAATGCAGTGACCAAACAGCAATTACTAATACAACTCACCTAATGCGTGGACTTCAAAGTTTAAAGTAAAAAAAAAACACGACAGGTCATGATGTAGAGAAACAGCAAAGATGCCAAAGTTAGAGGAGCCAAAATGAAGATCCGGACAAGAATAAAGCAGGAAGCAGGAAGTTTGACAGACACAATAATAGAGCAGGAATAGCAAGGCGGAAGCCATGAAGCAGCAATGTATATGGTTTATTTGGCAAGGAACTAAAAGCGGGGCCTTTTGCCTGCAGCGATATTTGGAGTATGAAGGGATACTGTTTCAGCTTCCATCTGAGATCAGTGTATGATGTACTACCAAGTCCATCAAATCCCTATGGGTAGGGGTTGACAGAAGATCCAATGTGCACCTTTTTCAAAGACGAACCAGCATCTCTACAACATGTGTTGTCGTCAACTTGTCAAGTGGCACTGAATTTTTTTTAGAAACACATGCAGACCTGATATAGTTCACTTAACACATTAGCAGCGAGGTTGTACTTCATCAGGAGGAAGAAGAAAAAGGTAAAAATAACACATCACTTTTGAGAGCATGTCAGCACAACTTAAGGAAATGGGATTCACGCAAGAGCAACAAACTGGAAGTGTACTACATATATCCAGCAATGTATGAGTTTTCGTGCCGCAATAGCAGCAATATGGCTAAGAACAGATATGGTTTTATGGTCACAGGGAACTGTTCAGACAGTCTTGCTGGAACTGGGAGTCCTTTGTGAGGAAAGGATGTATGAGATACAGGAAAGAAAAAAAAAAGAAGAAGGTAAAATTCCAGCAGCTTGTATCAAATTGCCAACAGCAGGGATGGAGATCTTGTGTACATGGGGCTTTGCGGAATAAACAATATGACAAGCTCTCAGAACCTTAGGATTGGGAGGAGCAGATAGTGAGAAGTTTATTTCAGAATTGTATAGACAAGTGGAAGTGTCATCATAGTGAAGATAGGGGAGAAAGGTGAGATCTGTATAAGTGGCAATTAGAGATATTATATGATTTGAAGACATTTAGTGGAAATAATGAACTAATGATAGAATCGACTCTATAACAGCTCTGGTGAAAGCATCATTCAGTGACAGTGCAAAAGTTACATCAGCTGACATATCGGGTGCAGCATTGGCCATCCAGTTTCAGAGTCAGACTGAGCCGTCGCACCTCTGGAGGTTGGTGTTGAATAGCGCCGAAACAGCCGATGATGGAGACTGCACCTGATAGTCCCCTGATAAAGGAACTGGATCATCATTGTCACGATGTTTACAAGGTTAAAAAATATATGATTCTTAAAGTGCATTTTATTGATAGACATTATTAGATTAGTTAAAAACTTCTAGGAGATCGTGCTTTGCCAGATGTTGGCAATTCTTTCTAAGTACCATGAATCAAGAATAGTAAAACTGCGGACCAAATATGTCATAAGGATCAACATCCAAACAACTACTTGATTCCTTCTACAACTCTGCAATATTAAACAGCGCGACAAATTCCCGCAGATGTATGCTTGTTTTCCGATTGTTCTTTTTATTTCGCATAACTTATAAGGATCATCTTTGTGTTTATTTCTACTTTTTGAAACATTAACTATGTTTAATGTCCAGATGTTTCCTGTTGTAGTAGGTTTTTTTCTGATTAGGAATTTCTGAATGCTGATGTTGCGAGATGAACTAGACAAAATCTACATTTGCATAAAACGTTTGTGAAGTGAGCATATTAAGAAGTTCGATTGTCATGTTTTTGAAGTTTTGTCCGAATTTATGGTTTTATCCATTTGAATGTACTATCACATTTTGCTCATTGATCCCCATTTTTCTTTTTATAAATCGTTAACATGTATCATTAAAAGTCATCTGTAAAAGTCTTATACAATCGTTGTTATCTTTAACAGCTTTAGAGAACTTTAACTTGTCAATGATAAAGCTATGAAAAGCCAAGAGATAACATTTTCCCGCTGAAATTCCAATGGCTTATATCTCGAAAGAAGCACATTGACCTTTATTTTATTTTTGCTCTTTTGGTTCCTTTGTCAATCTCCTATCATTATATACTAGTGTTATGAAAAGCTTGTTATTTTGAAACAAAAAAACGAACCTCTTTATGATGAAATTCTTATGACAAGAATTCTTTTAACATTAATTTACGAACTTAGCGAAACAAACATTCAGATTTTAAATCAATGTTGTTTATATAAACATTTTTTTTTATTCTTTGCATTGCCAAACATTGTGTTTCCAATTTAGAAATATAAAACATAATATGTGATATGATTGCCAAAGAAACAACTCTCAACAAGAGACCGAATGACAAAATAAGTAACAACTATAGGTCACCGTACGGCCTTCAACAATAAGCACATCCAATTCAGCCTAGCTCTAAAAGGCCCCGAAATGACGATGTAAAAAAAATCAAAACTTAAAGAGAAAATTTACAGCCTAATTTATGTACAAAAAATGAACGGAAAAACAAATTTTGAAACACAAAAACAAACGACAATTACTGAATTACAGGCTCCTGTCGTCGGACAGGTAAATCTATAAGAATGTGGCGGGGTTAAACATTTAAGCGGGATCCCTATCCTAACTAACCTGTTACATTGGTATAATAGTACAATATAAGAACGAACTATCAAAATCATTTGAACAAAGCCAAATTCATCAGATGGATAAAAATACAAATATTGAAAATACAATTGGACGTGGCCTGGTACTTGTACATCCTAAAAGCAAGAAAAGACACTGAGTACATACCTTATAGTACTCGCAGTTACTGGCCGTTAGTTTAAAGCCACTAATGAAAAGAATCATGCATCTGAGACTAACTTATTAATCAGTACACATCCAACATCCAATAGATTTAGTGTAAAAACATCATAACCAGTTAGAAAAAAAACATGACCTTGTGTTATGGCGATACAGGTATCGACAGATCGTAGATCTATGAGTTGGTAAATGTATATAACATAATAAAATTATTTAGTTTGCTTTTAATATACTGATAATAAAATCGATATTAAGACCCATCAAAACAATAGACAGAGTTGATTTGGTAACTTTTTAAAACAAGTTTATTTGACGGATCGATAAGTATACCAAAATCGTTTTCTAAATTTCCGGGAACGGTAAACAATATTTCCGTAAAAAAATGAGGATGTTCTTTTCCGTTTGAAATAAGTTTCTACAGGTACACCAAAACTATTTATCTAGGGAAGAATAAAGTATAGGTTTTAAGTAATTTGGTACAGAAATCACTGGCTTAAAAAAATTACCAGTAATACATAAATGGCAAGTTTTTAAACATGTTCTGTTGTTGTTCCCTACCACTGTTTTTTTTTATGTCACATGGATATACAGTTCCATACTATAAAAGTAAAACAAATAAGAATTATCAGCTTCACTAACAACATGTTTTTTTCAGTAACAAGAATGTTTAATCAAATATACGGGGTTAATGGGGTTATTTGGGTTATTAGGCTAGCTTAGTGGAAAATAATAGTCTAAAGTAATTGTATGTATTAATGAAAACACATTCACTTTCATATCTAACGTGCTCTACAGGGTCAGTGTGAGCTTTTTAAAAAAAAAATGGTGTCCGTCGTTTGTAATCCGTAGTCGTCCGCAACCGACATTCGTTTATTTTTACAAAGACTTTCCTCAAAAATAAATCGCTCATTCAGATCTACTTAGTATTTATTGTCGTCAGTTGACTGTTGATTGTTGACAAATGCATATTGTGCTGATACATTTCTGTGTTATGTGTATGCATCTAAAGTGTAAACGGTGTTCCTGTTATTTATCAACTTTCCCACTAGAAATTATGTGTTGTGTGAAATGGCTTTCCTTACTTTCGGCATCCTGTAAAGTAGTTCCTTAAATAACATTTTCTGTATACTTAACGTATAGACAAAGTATAAACTATTAAGACGATAACCTTTCAAAAACAAAAGCGTTTGAAAAATTTTACTTCTGTTGAAAAAGCAGATTTCTTTCCTCTTTTTGTTTAATGACTGAGAACTATATTATGTATCAATGTAGGGGGCGCATCTTTGTACCTTGTTCACCTTACCCCAACTTTGGACCTCGAAAAAAAAAGTTCCGTAACTTTACCCACCTGGGTATTTGGGCCCAGGTAACCTTAGGCAAGTGTCTATCATTTGTACCTAGTGGGCAAAAAAGCTTTGCCGTAGGGAAAATTTTGTGAAGGAAAGAAGGGGGATGGTAGGGTCACCCTACCCCAACTTTGGACCTCGAAAAAAAAAGTTCCGTAACTTTACCCACCTGGGTATTTGGGCCCAGGTAACCTTAGGCAAGTGTCTATCATTTGTACCTAGTGGGCAAAAAAGCTTTGCCGTAGGGAAAATTTTGTGAAGGAAAGAAGGGGGATGGTAGGGTCACCCTACCCCAACTTTGGACCTCGAAAAAAAAAGTTCCGTAACTTTACCCACCTGGGTATTTGGGCCCAGGTAACCTTAGGCAAGTGTCTATCATTTGTACCTAGTGGGCAAAAAAGCTTTGCCGTAGGGAAAATTTTGTGAAGGAAAGAAGGGGGATGGTAGGGTCACCCTACCCCAACTTTGGACCTCGAAAAAAAAAGTTCCGTAACTTTACCCACCTGGGTATTTGGGCCCAGGTAACCTTAGGCAAGTGTCTATCATTTGTACCTAGTGGGCAAAAAAGCTTTGCCGTAGGGAAAATTTTGTGAAGGAAAGAAGGGGGATGGTAGGGTCACCCTACCCCAACTTTGGACCTCGAAAAAAAAAGTTCCGTAACTTTACCCACCTGGGTATTTGGGCCCAGGTAACCTTAGGCAAGTGTCTATCATTTGTACCTAGTGGGCAAAAAAGCTTTGCCGTAGGGAAAATTTTGTGAAGGAAAGAAGGGGGATGGTAGGGTCACCCTACCCCAACTTTGGACCTCGAAAAAAAAAGTTCCGTAACTTTACCCACCTGGGTATTTGGGCCCAGGTAACCTTAGGCAAGTGTCTATCATTTGTACCTAGTGGGCAAAAAAGCTTTGCCGTAGGGAAAATTTTGTGAAGGAAAGAAGGGGGATGGTAGGGTCACCCTACCCCAACTTTGGACCTCGAAAAAAAAAGTTCCGTAACTTTACCCACCTGGGTATTTGGGCCCAGGTAACCTTAGGCAAGTGTCTATCATTTGTACCTAGTGGGCAAAAAAGCTTTGCCGTAGGGAAAATTTTGTGAAGGAAAGAAGGGGGATGGTAGGGTCACCCTACCCCAACTTTGGACCTCGAAAAAAAAAGTTCCGTAACTTTACCCACCTGGGTATTTGGGCCCAGGTAACCTTAGGCAAGTGTCTATCATTTGTACCTAGTGGGCAAAAAAGCTTTGCCGTAGGGAAAATTTTGTGAAGGAAAGAAGGGGGATGGTAGGGTCACCCTACCCCAACTTTGGACCTCGAAAAAAAAAGTTCCGTAACTTTACCCACCTGGGTATTTGGGCCCAGGTAACCTTAGGCAAGTGTCTATCATTTGTACCTAGTGGGCAAAAAAGCTTTGCCGTAGGGAAAATTTTGTGAAGGAAAGAAGGGGGATGGTAGGGTCACCCTACCCCAACTTTGGACCTCGAAAAAAAAAGTTCCGTAACTTTACCCACCTGGGTATTTGGGCCCAGGTAACCTTAGGCAAGTGTCTATCATTTGTACCTAGTGGGCAAAAAAGCTTTGCCGTAGGGAAAATTTTGTGAAGGAAAGAAGGGGGATGGTAGGGTCACCCTACCCCAACTTTGGACCTCGAAAAAAAAAGTTCCGTAACTTTACCCACCTGGGTATTTGGGCCCAGGTAACCTTAGGCAAGTGTCTATCATTTGTACCTAGTGGGCAAAAAAGCTTTGCCGTAGGGAAAATTTTGTGAAGGAAAGAAGGGGGATGGTAGGGTCACCCTACCCCAACTTTGGACCTCGAAAAAAAAAGTTCCGTAACTTTACCCACCTGGGTATTTGGGCCCAGGTAACCTTAGGCAAGTGTCTATCATTTGTACCTAGTGGGCAAAAAAGCTTTGCCGTAGGGAAAATTTTGTGAAGGAAAGAAGGGGGATGGTAGGGTCACCCTACCCCAACTTTGGACCTCGAAAAAAAAAGTTCCGTAACTTTACCCACCTGGGTATTTGGGCCCAGGTAACCTTAGGCAAGTGTCTATCATTTGTACCTAGTGGGCAAAAAAGCTTTGCCGTAGGGAAAATTTTGTGAAGGAAAGAAGGGGGATGGTAGGGTCACCCTACCCCAACTTTGGACCTCGAAAAAAAAAGTTCCGTAACTTTACCCACCTGGGTATTTGGGCCCAGGTAACCTTAGGCAAGTGTCTATCATTTGTACCTAGTGGGCAAAAAAGCTTTGCCGTAGGGAAAATTTTGTGAAGGAAAGAAGGGGGATGGTAGGGTCACCCTACCCCAACTTTGGACCTCGAAAAAAAAAGTTCCGTAACTTTACCCACCTGGGTATTTGGGCCCAGGTAACCTTAGGCAAGTGTCTATCATTTGTACCTAGTGGGCAAAAAAGCTTTGCCGTAGGGAAAATTTTGTGAAGGAAAGAAGGGGGATGGTAGGGTCACCCTACCCCAACTTTGGACCTCGAAAAAAAAAGTTCCGTAACTTTACCCACCTGGGTATTTGGGCCCAGGTAACCTTAGGCAAGTGTCTATCATTTGTACCTAGTGGGCAAAAAAGCTTTGCCGTAGGGAAAATTTTGTGAAGGAAAGAAGGGGGATGGTAGGGTCACCCTACCCCAACTTTGGACCTCGAAAAAAAAAGTTCCGTAACTTTACCCACCTGGGTATTTGGGCCCAGGTAACCTTAGGCAAGTGTCTATCATTTGTACCTAGTGGGCAAAAAAGCTTTGCCGTAGGGAAAATTTTGTGAAGGAAAGAAGGGGGATGGTAGGGTCACCCTACCCCAACTTTGGACCTCGAAAAAAAAAGTTCCGTAACTTTACCCACCTGGGTATTTGGGCCCAGGTAACCTTAGGCAAGTGTCTATCATTTGTACCTAGTGGGCAAAAAAGCTTTGCCGTAGGGAAAATTTTGTGAAGGAAAGAAGGGGGATGGTAGGGTCACCCTACCCCAACTTTGGACCTCGAAAAAAAAAGTTCCGTAACTTTACCCACCTGGGTATTTGGGCCCAGGTAACCTTAGGCAAGTGTCTATCATTTGTACCTAGTGGGCAAAAAAGCTTTGCCGTAGGGAAAATTTTGTGAAGGAAAGAAGGGGGATGGTAGGGTCACCCTACCCCAACTTTGGACCTCGAAAAAAAAAGTTCCGTAACTTTACCCACCTGGGTATTTGGGCCCAGGTAACCTTAGGCAAGTGTCTATCATTTGTACCTAGTGGGCAAAAAAGCTTTGCCGTAGGGAAAATTTTGTGAAGGAAAGAAGGGGGATGGTAGGGTCACCCTACCCCAACTTTGGACCTCGAAAAAAAAAGTTCCGTAACTTTACCCACCTGGGTATTTGGGCCCAGGTAACCTTAGGCAAGTGTCTATCATTTGTACCTAGTGGGCAAAAAAGCTTTGCCGTAGGGAAAATTTTGTGAAGGAAAGAAGGGGGATGGTAGGGTCACCCTACCCCAACTTTGGACCTCGAAAAAAAAAGTTCCGTAACTTTACCCACCTGGGTATTTGGGCCCAGGTAACCTTAGGCAAGTGTCTATCATTTGTACCTAGTGGGCAAAAAAGCTTTGCCGTAGGGAAAATTTTGTGAAGGAAAGAAGGGGGATGGTAGGGTCACCCTACCCCAACTTTGGACCTCGAAAAAAAAAGTTCCGTAACTTTACCCACCTGGGTATTTGGGCCCAGGTAACCTTAGGCAAGTGTCTATCATTTGTACCTAGTGGGCAAAAAAGCTTTGCCGTAGGGAAAATTTTGTGAAGGAAAGAAGGGGGATGGTAGGGTCACCCTACCCCAACTTTGGACCTCGAAAAAAAAAGTTCCGTAACTTTACCCACCTGGGTATTTGGGCCCAGGTAACCTTAGGCAAGTGTCTATCATTTGTACCTAGTGGGCAAAAAAGCTTTGCCGTAGGGAAAATTTTGTGAAGGAAAGAAGGGGGATGGTAGGGTCACCCTACCCCAACTTTGGACCTCGAAAAAAAAAGTTCCGTAACTTTACCCACCTGGGTATTTGGGCCCAGGTAACCTTAGGCAAGTGTCTATCATTTGTACCTAGTGGGCAAAAAAGCTTTGCCGTAGGGAAAATTTTGTGAAGGAAAGAAGGGGGATGGTAGGGTCACCCTACCCCAACTTTGGACCTCGAAAAAAAAAGTTCCGTAACTTTACCCACCTGGGTATTTGGGCCCAGGTAACCTTAGGCAAGTGTCTATCATTTGTACCTAGTGGGCAAAAAAGCTTTGCCGTAGGGAAAATTTTGTGAAGGAAAGAAGGGGGATGGTAGGGTCACCCTACCCCAACTTTGGACCTCGAAAAAAAAAGTTCCGTAACTTTACCCACCTGGGTATTTGGGCCCAGGTAACCTTAGGCAAGTGTCTATCATTTGTACCTAGTGGGCAAAAAAGCTTTGCCGTAGGGAAAATTTTGTGAAGGAAAGAAGGGGGATGGTAGGGTCACCCTACCCCAACTTTGGACCTCGAAAAAAAAAGTTCCGTAACTTTACCCACCTGGGTATTTGGGCCCAGGTAACCTTAGGCAAGTGTCTATCATTTGTACCTAGTGGGCAAAAAAGCTTTGCCGTAGGGAAAATTTTGTGAAGGAAAGAAGGGGGATGGTAGGGTCACCCTACCCCAACTTTGGACCTCGAAAAAAAAAGTTCCGTAACTTTACCCACCTGGGTATTTGGGCCCAGGTAACCTTAGGCAAGTGTCTATCATTTGTACCTAGTGGGCAAAAAAGCTTTGCCGTAGGGAAAATTTTGTGAAGGAAAGAAGGGGGATGGTAGGGTCACCCTACCCCAACTTTGGACCTCGAAAAAAAAAGTTCCGTAACTTTACCCACCTGGGTATTTGGGCCCAGGTAACCTTAGGCAAGTGTCTATCATTTGTACCTAGTGGGCAAAAAAGCTTTGCCGTAGGGAAAATTTTGTGAAGGAAAGAAGGGGGATGGTAGGGTCACCCTACCCCAACTTTGGACCTCGAAAAAAAAAGTTCCGTAACTTTACCCACCTGGGTATTTGGGCCCAGGTAACCTTAGGCAAGTGTCTATCATTTGTACCTAGTGGGCAAAAAAGCTTTGCCGTAGGGAAAATTTTGTGAAGGAAAGAAGGGGGATGGTAGGGTCACCCTACCCCAACTTTGGACCTCGAAAAAAAAAGTTCCGTAACTTTACCCACCTGGGTATTTGGGCCCAGGTAACCTTAGGCAAGTGTCTATCATTTGTACCTAGTGGGCAAAAAAGCTTTGCCGTAGGGAAAATTTTGTGAAGGAAAGAAGGGGGATGGTAGGGTCACCCTACCCCAACTTTGGACCTCGAAAAAAAAAGTTCCGTAACTTTACCCACCTGGGTATTTGGGCCCAGGTAACCTTAGGCAAGTGTCTATCATTTGTACCTAGTGGGCAAAAAAGCTTTGCCGTAGGGAAAATTTTGTGAAGGAAAGAAGGGGGATGGTAGGGTCACCCTACCCCAACTTTGGACCTCGAAAAAAAAAGTTCCGTAACTTTACCCACCTGGGTATTTGGGCCCAGGTAACCTTAGGCAAGTGTCTATCATTTGTACCTAGTGGGCAAAAAAGCTTTGCCGTAGGGAAAATTTTGTGAAGGAAAGAAGGGGGATGGTAGGGTCACCCTACCCCAACTTTGGACCTCGAAAAAAAAAGTTCCGTAACTTTACCCACCTGGGTATTTGGGCCCAGGTAACCTTAGGCAAGTGTCTATCATTTGTACCTAGTGGGCAAAAAAGCTTTGCCGTAGGGAAAATTTTGTGAAGGAAAGAAGGGGGATGGTAGGGTCACCCTACCCCAACTTTGGACCTCGAAAAAAAAAGTTCCGTAACTTTACCCACCTGGGTATTTGGGCCCAGGTAACCTTAGGCAAGTGTCTATCATTTGTACCTAGTGGGCAAAAAAGCTTTGCCGTAGGGAAAATTTTGTGAAGGAAAGAAGGGGGATGGTAGGGTCACCCTACCCCAACTTTGGACCTCGAAAAAAAAAGTTCCGTAACTTTACCCACCTGGGTATTTGGGCCCAGGTAACCTTAGGCAAGTGTCTATCATTTGTACCTAGTGGGCAAAAAAGCTTTGCCGTAGGGAAAATTTTGTGAAGGAAAGAAGGGGGATGGTAGGGTCACCCTACCCCAACTTTGGACCTCGAAAAAAAAAGTTCCGTAACTTTACCCACCTGGGTATTTGGGCCCAGGTAACCTTAGGCAAGTGTCTATCATTTGTACCTAGTGGGCAAAAAAGCTTTGCCGTAGGGAAAATTTTGTGAAGGAAAGAAGGGGGATGGTAGGGTCACCCTACCCCAACTTTGGACCTCGAAAAAAAAAGTTCCGTAACTTTACCCACCTGGGTATTTGGGCCCAGGTAACCTTAGGCAAGTGTCTATCATTTGTACCTAGTGGGCAAAAAAGCTTTGCCGTAGGGAAAATTTTGTGAAGGAAAGAAGGGGGATGGTAGGGTCACCCTACCCCAACTTTGGACCTCGAAAAAAAAAGTTCCGTAACTTTACCCACCTGGGTATTTGGGCCCAGGTAACCTTAGGCAAGTGTCTATCATTTGTACCTAGTGGGCAAAAAAGCTTTGCCGTAGGGAAAATTTTGTGAAGGAAAGAAGGGGGATGGTAGGGTCACCCTACCCCAACTTTGGACCTCGAAAAAAAAAGTTCCGTAACTTTACCCACCTGGGTATTTGGGCCCAGGTAACCTTAGGCAAGTGTCTATCATTTGTACCTAGTGGGCAAAAAAGCTTTGCCGTAGGGAAAATTTTGTGAAGGAAAGAAGGGGGATGGTAGGGTCACCCTACCCCAACTTTGGACCTCGAAAAAAAAAGTTCCGTAACTTTACCCACCTGGGTATTTGGGCCCAGGTAACCTTAGGCAAGTGTCTATCATTTGTACCTAGTGGGCAAAAAAGCTTTGCCGTAGGGAAAATTTTGTGAAGGAAAGAAGGGGGATGGTAGGGTCACCCTACCCCAACTTTGGACCTCGAAAAAAAAAGTTCCGTAACTTTACCCACCTGGGTATTTGGGCCCAGGTAACCTTAGGCAAGTGTCTATCATTTGTACCTAGTGGGCAAAAAAGCTTTGCCGTAGGGAAAATTTTGTGAAGGAAAGAAGGGGGATGGTAGGGTCACCCTACCCCAACTTTGGACCTCGAAAAAAAAAGTTCCGTAACTTTACCCACCTGGGTATTTGGGCCCAGGTAACCTTAGGCAAGTGTCTATCATTTGTACCTAGTGGGCAAAAAAGCTTTGCCGTAGGGAAAATTTTGTGAAGGAAAGAAGGGGGATGGTAGGGTCACCCTACCCCAACTTTGGACCTCGAAAAAAAAAGTTCCGTAACTTTACCCACCTGGGTATTTGGGCCCAGGTAACCTTAGGCAAGTGTCTATCATTTGTACCTAGTGGGCAAAAAAGCTTTGCCGTAGGGAAAATTTTGTGAAGGAAAGAAGGGGGATGGTAGGGTCACCCTACCCCAACTTTGGACCTCGAAAAAAAAAGTTCCGTAACTTTACCCACCTGGGTATTTGGGCCCAGGTAACCTTAGGCAAGTGTCTATCATTTGTACCTAGTGGGCAAAAAAGCTTTGCCGTAGGGAAAATTTTGTGAAGGAAAGAAGGGGGATGGTAGGGTCACCCTACCCCAACTTTGGACCTCGAAAAAAAAAGTTCCGTAACTTTACCCACCTGGGTATTTGGGCCCAGGTAACCTTAGGCAAGTGTCTATCATTTGTACCTAGTGGGCAAAAAAGCTTTGCCGTAGGGAAAATTTTGTGAAGGAAAGAAGGGGGATGGTAGGGTCACCCTACCCCAACTTTGGACCTCGAAAAAAAAAGTTCCGTAACTTTACCCACCTGGGTATTTGGGCCCAGGTAACCTTAGGCAAGTGTCTATCATTTGTACCTAGTGGGCAAAAAAGCTTTGCCGTAGGGAAAATTTTGTGAAGGAAAGAAGGGGGATGGTAGGGTCACCCTACCCCAACTTTGGACCTCGAAAAAAAAAGTTCCGTAACTTTACCCACCTGGGTATTTGGGCCCAGGTAACCTTAGGCAAGTGTCTATCATTTGTACCTAGTGGGCAAAAAAGCTTTGCCGTAGGGAAAATTTTGTGAAGGAAAGAAGGGGGATGGTAGGGTCACCCTACCCCAACTTTGGACCTCGAAAAAAAAAGTTCCGTAACTTTACCCACCTGGGTATTTGGGCCCAGGTAACCTTAGGCAAGTGTCTATCATTTGTACCTAGTGGGCAAAAAAGCTTTGCCGTAGGGAAAATTTTGTGAAGGAAAGAAGGGGGATGGTAGGGTCACCCTACCCCAACTTTGGACCTCGAAAAAAAAAGTTCCGTAACTTTACCCACCTGGGTATTTGGGCCCAGGTAACCTTAGGCAAGTGTCTATCATTTGTACCTAGTGGGCAAAAAAGCTTTGCCGTAGGGAAAATTTTGTGAAGGAAAGAAGGGGGATGGTAGGGTCACCCTACCCCAACTTTGGACCTCGAAAAAAAAAGTTCCGTAACTTTACCCACCTGGGTATTTGGGCCCAGGTAACCTTAGGCAAGTGTCTATCATTTGTACCTAGTGGGCAAAAAGCTTTGCCGTAGGGAAAATTTTGTGAAGGAAAGAAGGGGGATGGTAGGGTCACCCTACCCCAACTTTGGACCTCGAAAAAAAAAGTTCCGTAACTTTACCCACCTGGGTATTTGGGCCCAGGTAACCTTAGGCAAGTGTCTATCATTTGTACCTAGTGGGCAAAAAAGCTTTGCCGTAGGGAAAATTTTGTGAAGGAAAGAAGGGGGATGGTAGGGTCACCCTACCCCAACTTTGGACCTCGAAAAAAAAAGTTCCGTAACTTTACCCACCTGGGTATTTGGGCCCAGGTAACCTTAGGCAAGTGTCTATCATTTGTACCTAGTGGGCAAAAAAGCTTTGCCGTAGGGAAAATTTTGTGAAGGAAAGAAGGGGGATGGTAGGGTCACCCTACCCCAACTTTGGACCTCGAAAAAAAAAGTTCCGTAACTTTACCCACCTGGGTATTTGGGCCCAGGTAACCTTAGGCAAGTGTCTATCATTTGTACCTAGTGGGCAAAAAAGCTTTGCCGTAGGGAAAATTTTGTGAAGGAAAGAAGGGGGATGGTAGGGTCACCCTACCCCAACTTTGGACCTCGAAAAAAAAAGTTCCGTAACTTTACCCACCTGGGTATTTGGGCCCAGGTAACCTTAGGCAAGTGTCTATCATTTGTACCTAGTGGGCAAAAAAGCTTTGCCGTAGGGAAAATTTTGTGAAGGAAAGAAGGGGGATGGTAGGGTCACCCTACCCCAACTTTGGACCTCGAAAAAAAAAGTTCCGTAACTTTACCCACCTGGGTATTTGGGCCCAGGTAACCTTAGGCAAGTGTCTATCATTTGTACCTAGTGGGCAAAAAAGCTTTGCCGTAGGGAAAATTTTGTGAAGGAAAGAAGGGGGATGGTAGGGTCACCCTACCCCAACTTTGGACCTCGAAAAAAAAAGTTCCGTAACTTTACCCACCTGGGTATTTGGGCCCAGGTAACCTTAGGCAAGTGTCTATCATTTGTACCTAGTGGGCAAAAAAGCTTTGCCGTAGGGAAAATTTTGTGAAGGAAAGAAGGGGGATGGTAGGGTCACCCTACCCCAACTTTGGACCTCGAAAAAAAAGTTCCGTAACTTTACCCACCTGGGTATTTGGGCCCAGGTAACCTTAGGCAAGTGTCTATCATTTGTACCTAGTGGGCAAAAAAGCTTTGCCGTAGGGAAAATTTTGTGAAGGAAAGAAGGGGGATGGTAGGGTCACCCTACCCCAACTTTGGACCTCGAAAAAAAAAGTTCCGTAACTTTACCCACCTGGGTATTTGGGCCCAGGTAACCTTAGGCAAGTGTCTATCATTTGTACCTAGTGGGCAAAAAAGCTTTGCCGTAGGGAAAATTTTGTGAAGGAAAGAAGGGGGATGGTAGGGTCACCCTACCCCAACTTTGACCTCGAAAAAAAAAGTTCCGTAACTTTACCCACCTGGGTATTTGGGCCCAGGTAACCTTAGGCAAGTGTCTATCATTTGTACCTAGTGGGCAAAAAAGCTTTGCCGTAGGGAAAATTTTTGTGAAGGAAAGAAGGGGGATGGTAGGGTCACCTACC